>NW_027223770.1:20911827-21537596 GCF_028538775.1 Myotis yumanensis
GGATGTATGGCGTCTGCTGAATGATACCCTAGTCATGAAGTTGCATTTTCTCTCTTCAATTTATTCTATTGGTGAGAGTTACCGATGTCTCCCCCGCCCCCCCCCCCCCCCCCTCCACCCCTTGCATACCTCCACCAGGCTCCCGGTTCACCCCAGGCCTTCACTTGTCTATTGTCTGCATCCATATATGCATATAAGTTCTTTGATTAATCTCTTCCCACCAGCTTCTCTTTTTTAAGCTATGTTTGCAATCAGGTGGTGTGAATATGATGCTGTTAGAGCTGCATGCAGATTTCAAGTCCTCTGTATCTACCCTCTGAAAGCTAACAGTGTATGCAAATGGCCTCACTAGAGTAGAGATCCGAAAGCTTGGGCAAGCACATTCTTTTCCACTTAGTTTGGCAAGGACAGTACCGACTCTGGAAGTCCGACAGTGATATCTAAAGCCTTCATTTACTGCTTCTGCCACTTGCCTTTTCACACAGAAAGCGTCCTGAGAATGAGTCCTGGTCTCCGTGATAAGGAATGCTGCCCTATTTTGTGTTGGTGTGTTTTCTTTGTTTTTAAGGAGTATCTATGATGGGTTATATATTTCCTATGAGTAGTTAATATGTACAGCGGGGTTTCAATGCTGGTTGTGTAGAAACATCAAACTTTAAAGTAGATATAGATATAGATGTGTGTGTGTGTGTAATTGATTTCAGAGAGGAAGGGAGAGGGAGGGAGAGATAGAAATACCAATGATGAGAGGGAATCATCGATCGGCTGCCTCCTGCTTGAATGGAGCCTGCAACCCGGGCTTGTGCCCCGACCAAGAATCGAACCATGATCTCCTGATTTATAGACTGATGCTCAACCACTCAGCCACGCTGGTCGGGACAAAACATCAAACTTTTTAATAAATTAGGAGCACGCAGTCTTTTTCAACATCACCTTTCGTTTTCAGAGAATCCCAAGGCTCCTTTGGTTCAGCCTTCTTCCTGCACATCGTTGCCAAAACCCAAATCTGCCATATCCATCCTGTGTGCTTTGCCCCAGCTCCCAGCGACCCTCCCGTCTCCATGAGCAGAGCTCTCGTCCAGTTCAGGGCAGCAGGTACTTCCTGAGTATCTGTAGTGTGCCCCCTGCTGCACCGTTCTTCATGCTGGGGGTGCAGAATGAAGACAGCACCCCCAGCCCTCGGGGGGAGCTGGGACGAGTGCATTGTCAACTATGTTGGGCTTCAGTTGTTGGGTGCAAATGCATTTTATCTTGTCAGCGATATAAAAAGTTTGTTGAGAACAGAGGCTGAATTGAATTTCTCTTGTCTCTTTTCAGAGATGATTAGAGTAACTATTCTCTTTGTCACTTGAAACTCAGTTAACATTTCTTAAACACTGCCTATGTGTCCAGGCCTTTTGAATGCTTCTTATCTTAGTTCCAGCGGCCCAGAAAACTTTGGGAAATTCTTAGTTTTTACCACAGTAATCTCTGTGGAAGAAAAAAAAAGGCAAGTGTTGCTTGACTTGGTTTAGTTTAAAAATCTTTCTACCATCTACTCTGTGCAGTTATACAAGGTTAAGAAGAAGAATATGGGGAAATGCTTATGTTATAATTTAAGATGCACAAGCTGTAAGTATGATTAGTATATACCAAGTGGTTACAACTACACGAAACATCTAATGCTTAGGGGGGAACCTGGAAAAAGTGAATCAGAATATTGCTAGGTGCTGTGTTTAAGTGGTACACCTCATGGCCCATGGTTTTCTACTCTTCCCTTTTCCTGGCTGATGCTTTTGTCTGTTTTTGAAGTTTTCTTTAATGAGGATGCTTTTATATAATGGAAAGAAGTGCGTTTTGTCTTGGCCTCCAATGGATAAATAGTGGATTTTTAAATTTGACACTGGGAAGGATTTTATTTTAAAATGCGGAAACTTCGTTTCACGTGGTAGCATGTGGATGGCGCCTTTTGCCAGCTCCTTGGTGTCCGTCACCGTGGATGAAGGAGGGCCGCCTTGAAGTTCAGTTGTTTGCATTCTTCGTGACTCATCGGAGAGATTTGCTGTCATTGCTTCTGGGTGGGGAAGCCAGCTGTGTCTTCCTCAGCAAATGGTTAACTGGAAAACTAAAAGCTGATGAGAGCACTTGTCTCCCCCTTTCTCCTGCCTCCGCCCCCCCCCGCCCCCTTTATGAACTAACAAAACCGTCTGAGTGGTGGCGTAGGTCTGCCTGTTTAGAGTCAGCCCACGTTTATCGAACGCCTGCCTCTCAGTCGTGGGCGAGCGGAATGCCAGACAAATGGACTTCCTTGCAAAGTCGACGCCGAAAGATGTTTCCTGAAGTAGCCTCAGCCGATGCGCCCTTATCAATTCTTCCTGCTCACCACAGACTTCCTTGCTGGATATCTTCTCTCAGAACATGGTTAATGTCCTCAGGATGAAGTGCAGCTGTTGGGAGGAGTACAGAACCAAGAATGCACAAACCCTCAAACAGCTGCCTTTTTTTTCTTTATTTTTTCCCCCCTCTAAGGTATCTCGACCGGGTGCTGGAACTTAATCTGTGAATTCCTGTTTACCTGGGAATCTCCATTTTCATGGCAGTAAAGCTTTCCTTGGGCAAAACAGGGAAATGTAAGATGAACTCTTTTCCATTCCAGAAGGAACATGCAATTTAGATAATTAGCTAACAGAAGCCTTTAGGGCAGTGATGGTGAAACTATGACACGCGAACTCATTTTTTTGGTTGATTTTTCTTTGTTAAATGGCATTTAAATATATCAAATAAATATCAAAAATATAAGTCTTGTTTTACTATGGTTGCAAATATCAAAAAATGTCTATATGTGACACGGCACCAGAGTTAAGTTAGGGTTTTTCAAAATGCTGACACGCCGAGCTCAAAAGGTTCGCCATCACTGATTTAAGGTAAAAGGTTTCTGTATTGAGATGTGTAAGCACTTGCTCTGGACTGGCCTTGGGGAGGAGAATTTCAAGACGGAGTAGACTTGCAGGGATAATTTTGATTTACAAAGTGCAGGTTTGGGAGGATGGAGGTGTTGAGGGCCAATTAAGTGTGTGTGTGGGGGGATAGTATGTGCAAAGGTGTGGAGTTGGGAATCCATATGTTGTATTTTGGGACCAATGAGTTATAATGATAAAAATATTAACCACTACCATTTATTGAAAACGGTGTGTCAGGCATTGTGCTGATAGCTTTACCTGGGCTGTCTCCGTTGATCTCAGCAGTCAGTTTTTGGAGATTTCATTTTGCAACTGATGTAGAGGTTAATTACCTAGCCCAGGCCATAGCTAATAAATTGAGGAGCCAAATTGTCCATTGGAGAGAACATTAAAGAGGAACTAGATTGTAAAGTGCTTTCAATGCCAGGCTAAGAAACTGGGGCCTTCTCATGTAGGTTGTAGAATTTTACTTGGCAGTTTGAAGCAGGGAAGTGTTCTGATCAAAGTGATTTTAGAAGTATTGATCTGATATTCAAGAAGACTGGAGAGGGAAGGTCACTTAGGAAGCTACTAGAATAGTCAATGTCACTTCATTTAGGAGAGCTCTCTTGGTGTTGAATTCACTTTTATTTATTTTTGAGAATATGTTTGTTTCAATCTTGTTCTT
The DNA here is from genome assembly GCF_028538775.1 of Myotis yumanensis. NCBI lineage: Eukaryota > Metazoa > Chordata > Mammalia > Chiroptera > Vespertilionidae > Myotis > Myotis yumanensis. The sequence goes on from NW_027223770.1 coordinate 20,915,434, forward strand.
GAAATATAGATTTACTGGATGCATAATTTTAGGTTGACAGTTATTTTGTCTTACAAACTAATGTTACACGGATGTATCCTGGTTTCCATCATTCCTGTTGCAAAGCCTTGTCATCTTGCAGTCATGGCATCAATCTTTCCCCTCAGCTACTTTAAAAATTTTGTCTTTGTCTTTGGCATCTGAAATGTTACTACAATGTGATTAGGGTGGATTTATTTTCTTTTAATTTCTTTTTAAATTTTTATTGCTTTCAGAGAGAAAGGGAGAGGGAGATAGAAACATCAGTGGTGGGAGAGGATCATTGATCGGCTGCCTCCTGCATGCCCTCTGCATGCCCCCCACCGGGAATAGAGCCTGTAACCTGGGCATGTGCCCTTGACCAGAATCAAACCCGGGACTCTTCAGTCCGCAGGCCGATGCTCTATCCACTAAGCCAAACCAGCTAGAGCTGGATTTCTTTTTAATGATTCTACTTGTTAATATGTTGTACTTTGTGTATCTGTGAGTTTATATCTTTCCCAGAATTCTCAAGTATTACCTGTACACATATTGCCTAGCTTCTATTGTCTTAATTCTTTTCTTCTGGGATTCTGCTAAGATCTGTTCAGTCATTCTGTCTTCTAAGACAGTTAATGGTTTGGTCATAATTTCATATTCTTCTCTTTTTGTGCTGTTTTGGGTTATTTATTTACCTTTGCTTTATAGTTATTTATTTTTCCAGCCGTATGTAATCTGTCATTTAATCAATGCATAGAGGATTTTTTTTAACCAATTATATTACTCATTTCTAAAATTTTACTTTGTTCTTTTTATAATCTGGTTTCTTTTGCTTGCTCATTTTTTTTATTCCTTTTTAAAAACTTTCATGTGCAAATGTTTTATATCATTCATCTGATTCTTTTTTTTTAAAAATATATTTTATTGATTTTTTACAGAGAGGAAGGGAGAGAGATAGAGAGTCAGAAACATCAATGAGAGAGAAACATCGACCAGCTGCCTCCTACACATCCCCCACTGGGGATGTGCCTGCAACCAAGGTACATGTCCTTGACCGGAATCGAACCCAGGACCTTTCAGTCCGCAGGCCGACGCTCTATCCACTGAGCCAAACCGGTTACGGCCCGATTCTTTAAGTATGTGAACTTCTTGCGGATCTAAATCTAATGTTTATTGTTTCTTATGACTTGCTGGTGGTGGTTTGTTTTTCTTGTAAACTGATATTTGGTTGATCTCAATCTGTACAAATCTGAGCCTGGCCCCAGGAAGCTTTGTGTGGGAGAGTATCCTTCTACTGGGCGGCATTATTTGAAACTCTCAGGCTCAGCTTCTCTGCCTTCCTGCTGGGCCAAGGGCGCAGTCTCCCCCCTGAAGTACTGCCCTTGGGGTCACACGCCACTCATCTTACTACTTTCTGGTTTCAGCTCACAGATATTTTATTTGTTCTTTTAAGGATTCTCCTACTTCTTGTGAGCCCAGAGATACATTAAAGACTCTGATGTATGAAGACTCTTGTTGCTGGGGTATAAAGACCTTTCAGAGTTCAAATCTACTACACTGCTGGAAGCAGGAAACTCAGCTTTACTTAACCCTCACTCCCTTTTTAAATTTTTTAATTATTTATTTTTTGAGAGAGAGAGAGAGAGAGAGAGAGAGAGAGATCTTGTTCTATTTATTTATGTATTCATTGGTGGTTTCTTGTATGTGCCCTGACCGAGTACCGAACCCCCAGTCTTGGCATATATGGACCATGCTCTAACCAATAGAGTTAGCTGGCCAGAGCAACCTTTTTCCCTTTTGATTAACATAAGAGTCACATACCTTTCTTTGCCTTGTTTTCTTTTCCAATTGCACTTGACATTGAGCATTCTTTTATATTAATGTCAGGTGTACAGCATGGTAGTTAGACATAATGGACGAAGTGATCCCCAGTACACACCTGGCACCATACATAGTTATTAGAGTACAAGTGAGGATTAAAACACAGACAAAACTGTGTAGTTCGATGTAGACCCATTTTTAAAATGTGTGTTTTATTTCCCTTGCCCTAGGAGATATACCTGGAAAAAATATTACTAAGAGCAGTGTCAGAGAGTTTACTGCATATGTTTTCTTCTAGGAATTTTATGGTTTCGAGTCTTACATTTAGGTCTTTAATCCACTTTCAGTTTATTCTTGTATATGGTGTGCGAAGGTGGTGGTCTAGTTTTATTTTCTTTGCATGTATCTGTCCAATTTTCCCAGTACCATGTTTGAATAGACTGTCTTTACCTCATTACATTAGATTAATTGATCATATAGGCATGGGTTTATTTCTGGACTCTGTATTCTATTCCATTGATCTATGTGTCTTTTTAAAAATTAATATGTTTTTATTGATTTTAGAGATGGAGGAAGGGAGAGGGAGAGAGAGAAACATTAGTTGGCTGCCTCCTGCATGCCCCCTACTGGGGATGAAGCCCGAAACCGGGCATGTGCCCCAACTGGGAATTGAACCAGTGATCTTTTGGTGCATGGGATGGTGCTCAACCAACGGAGCCACACTGGCCAGGGTTACACAGATCTGTGTGTCTTTTTTTATTCCAGTGCCTTGCAGTGCGGTGAGATATGAAGTAGTGTGATAGTTCCCACTTTGTTCTTTCTCAAGAATCCTGTGGCTATTTGGGGTCTTTGGTGGTTCCACATACATTTTTTGATTATTTGTTCTACTTCCATGAAAAATGCCATTGGATAGGGATTTCACTGAATCAGTTGATTTTTTGGGTAGTGTGGACATTTTAATGAAGTTAATTCTTCCTCTCTATGAGCACAGTCTATGCTTTCATTTATTTGTATTTTCTTCAACTTCTTTCTCCAGTGTCTTATATTTTTCTGAGTATAATTCTTTTACCTCCTTTGTTAAATTAATTCCTAGATATCTTATTATTTTTTGATGCAATTGTAAATTGGATTGTTTTCTTAGTTTTTTTTTTCTGGTAGGTCATTATTGGTCTATAAAAAGCAACCGGCCCAGCTGGTATGGCTCAATGGTTGAGCATCGACCCATGCACAAAGATGTCTCTGGTTCAGTTCCCAGTCAGGGCACATGCCCGGTGGTGGGCTCGACCCCCAGTGGGGACCCTGCAGGAGGCAGCCGATCCATGTTTCTCTCTCATCGCTGTTTCTGTCTCTCCCTCTCCCTTTCTCTCTCTCTCAAATCAATAAAAACATATATTTTTTTTAAAAAGCAACTGATTCCTGAATGTTTATTTTATATCCTGCTACTTTACTGAATTTATTTATCAGTTCTAGTAATTTTTTGGTGCAATCCTTAGGGTTTTCTTTTTTTTTTTATAACATCCGGGACTAATCTTTTTTAAGGTTTTCTATAATTATATATTTCTATATATCATGCCATCTCCAAATAATGACACTTTTATTCTTTTCCAACTTGGATGCCTTTTACTTCTTTTTCTTGTCTGATTTGCTTGGCTACGACTTTGAAAATGGACATTCTGGTTTGGTTCCTGATCTTAAGGAAAATGTTCTAGTTTTCCCACATTGAGCAGGATGTTAGCCGTGGGTTTGGTATATATGGCCCTTCTTATGTTGAGTTATGTTCCCACTATGCCCGAGTTGCTGAGAGTTTGTATCATAAATGGTTGCGGAATTTTGTAAATGCTTTTTTCTGCATCTGTTGATATGATCATATGGTTTTTGTTTTTCATTTTGGTTATGTGGTGTGTCATGTTAATTGATTGGCGGATATTAAACCAGCCTTGCATCCCAGGATTTTGTTGTGGATATTTGTCTATAATGTTATTATTTTGTAAAGTCTTTGTCTGGTTTTGGAATTGGTGATGCTGGCCTCATAAAATGAGCCTAAGGGGCCTCTCCTCCTTGTGGATTTTTTGGAATACTTTGATAAAGATAGGTACTAATTCTTCTCTGAATGTTTGGTAAAATTCAGCTGTGAAGCCATCTGGTCTGGGATTTTTGTTTGGTGGAAGTTTTTTTGTTTTGTTTTTTACTGAGTTAATTTTGTCTGTGTGCTGACCCTTTAAAAGAATGCCTGGGTTTCCGGTAGCCGCCTGCCTCCCTCGGACGGACGGACAGAACCCTTGTTAATTTTCACAGCCTGGTGTTGTGGCTCCTCTCTCTGGCACGTCTAAAGTACCCCCCCTCGCCGAAACCAGTTTGGCTCAGTGGATAGAGCGTCGGCCTGCGGACTGAAAGGTCCCCGGTTCGATTCCGGTCAAGGGCATGTACCTGGGTTGCAGGCACATCCCCAGAAGGAGATGTGCAGGAGGCAGCTGATCGATGTTTCTCTCTCTTCGATGTTTCTAACTATCTCTCTTCCTTCCTCTCTGTAAAAAATCAATAAAATATATTTAAAAAAAAAGATAGTGCCTTCTTCCAGAGAAGTCCAGCATGAACAGCTTCCCAGGAAGAAGACTTTTTTAAAAGTCTCTTATCGAGCTGGGTCTGTAATAAGACAGATTCCAAGTTTTTGTTCTCCAATGGGAGCCTCAAACGTTTCAACAGCAGTGAATATTTCCAGACTCTCGAGATTTCAACTAACACTTTGAAATGAATATGAATGTAATCTATGCGAGAGAGAGCTGGGAGGCCCGGATTTAATACCCATAATGCTGTAGTTTAATGCCCAACGTTTGGTTTACTTCGCATTTTTTGAAAGATGCTCTTTGTTCTTACACAGGGGCATTTTGTTTGTTCAGCTATAGGGTGCTTTCCTCTTCTTCCCTCCTCTCCCCTGCTTCCCCTTTACATGTAAACGAAAAAACATGCCCTGCTCTGAAGGGCTCCTAACATTACATGGCACATTGACTCAGCCTACGAAACGCCCGTCACGTCATTTCACTGGGTTTTTGGGAAAAGGTAACACTAAACTTTCAGGTGGAAACACCCAGTGGAACTCGGAGGCCTGTTTATTCATTCATATGGCACTTTCTTGTCCTGGACTCATCCATTCTTAATAGCTATTTATCTACTAAGACGTTTATTTTCAGTGTAAACTCAGTAATTTATATTGGCAGCTCCTTCACTTAAAGATATGCTGGAATTTCCACTGAAACATTTTATTATTCAAAGTTTGCTAGTTCAGGCACAGAAATTTCCTCCAGGCTTAAGATGTCTAGTCTTTTTCTGCAACTATCACTGAACCATTATTTAAATCCAAGAATGTCAAAGAGAAATTTTTCCTTACTCTTGAAACTTAAGACTTGACTTTTGTTTGTTTTTTTGGAAAAATTCTGGACACTAGTACTTTGGATGAAATATCTTCCTCCCATATTAAAAAAAAAAATTGAAAACTTTCCACCTCATTAAAATAAACCATCAGGGCCCAGCTGGTGTGGCTCAGGGGTTGAGGGTCGATCCATGAACCAAGAGGTCTCTGGTTCGATCCCCAGTCAGGGCACATGCAGGGGTTAACCAGTGAATGTATGGCTAGGCAGAGTGATAGGTTAGTGTTTCTCTCAAATCAATAAATAAAGTGGGTAGTTTGATAAGTGTGGCAGATACGTAAACTCTTTAACACCACAATCAAAATATTGACATCCACGCCTGCCAGAAGCTTCTCAGTGCTTCCTGGTGATCCTTCCCTTCGGTCCCTCCATCTACACCCCCCGACCCTCCATCCTACCCTGTCCCCTGGAAGCTCCTTAATCTGTTTTCTGTCATTACATGCTGGTTTGGATTGTATAGAATTTTATATAAATAGAATCATGCCTTATGCACCCTTTCTTTTGATATTCATCCACGTTGCAGCACGCATCACTAATTCTTTTCCTTTTTGTTATGAATTGTAGTATCGCATGGTATGGAAATACCACAGTTTATCTATTCCCTGTTCGTAGATATTTGGATTCTTACCAGCTTTCAATTACTACCAATAGAGTTGCTGGGAAGAATTTGTACACACACATGATTTCATCCTCTCGGAAGTATCTGGGAATAGAATGGTTGAATCAAACGATAGGTATATATTTAAATTTTAAGAAACTACCAAATTGTTTTCCAAAGTGGTGGTTCCATTTTACATTCCCACCTGCAGTGGGTGAGAAATCCCGTTTTTGACATACTTGTCCACACCTGATCTGGTCAGCCTTTTTAATTGTAGCCATTCTAATAGGTGTGTAGTGGTATCTTATTATCTTAATTTACATTTCACCATTGGTTAATAATGTTGAGCATCTTTTCTTGTGTTTATTTGCCTTCCATAAGGTCTCTATGGCAGTCACTCAACTACCATTTTAGAGTGAACGCACCCATACACAATAAGTAAGTAAATGAATGGGTGTGGGTTGTTCCGTTGAAACTTTACTTGTCAAAACAACAGCAATGCCACAAAAAATAGGAGCAGGATGTATACGGCCTTTCGATTGTAGTTTTCTGACTCCTGACATAGATGATCCTGCTGTTTGCAAATAAAGACAGATTTGTTTCTTCTTTTCCAACCTGGATACTTGTAAAAATGTCTTTTTCATGCCTAGTAGCCCTGGCTAAATCCTCTGATACAGTGTTGACTAGAAATGGTGGAAGTTTTCAGTATGATCTGTTTAGTCTGTATATGAATCAGGGGTCATCAATAGAAAAGAGGTGTCCTACCTCTGTGTTAGAGAAGAAATACCTGCTGGTTTATAAGTTATTCTTCTACCTCTGGTGGACTGAACCAAAACTAATGTGAACGTGTGAGGGCTCACCATTTTTTAAAGACCGCCCCCTCCACCTTCCCTGCTCTCCAACATCTCAGTCTCCATTGAAATATTTCATAGCAGTTAAAAACAACATATTAAAGCTTATATGCGGTAGTTTTTTTCCCTCCTTTTCTTTTTTCCTTTTTTTATGCGGTAGTTTAAATAGTTTTTCTCTTGATGATGTCAGTGGGATAAAACAAAAACAAAATAACTAACTAGTCCCTGTCTTCTATATAGTGGTTTCTGGTGGGTAAAGTTACGTTACATGTTCAAGCCGGAGCCCCCGAGGTGCTCCCCCATTCAGACGGTAGAGCAGGGGGCACCACCTGCGCCGCCTACAGCATCAGTAATAAGGCCGTTTGCATGCAGCTCTGCAGGATCCCGAGGCAGCGGGGCTCCGGGACCGGCTGGAGGGGTTGCTGCAGTGCCTGCAGTTGATGCGGGTGTGATGTCGAACTATTTCTCTATAGCGACTGAGAGCACACACTTCCTCTCCGGATGTTCCGATACCAGAATCTGTGATCACACGGGAAAGTGGGCTGCAGGACTGGGCTCACAGAGAACAGTTTTATGCCAGGGTCTTATTCTCAGGGCAGTTGTTAGGGATAATTTATTTCCAGATGAGGTATTTTGCAGAACAAGAAAATGCCTTGACACATGCTCTCTGTTTAGTCAGACCTATTTGTCATGCCTCAGCACCTCGGAGATGGGTCTCGTGGCGACAGACGGAGAATTTTATGTGTTTGTCTGCGCTCTAGAGCCAGGAGTACTGTGCAGCGGGTCTAATTAGTCTGCGATTAGAAGAAGTGATAGTACAAACTCCTGTGAAGATGGTGACCACCTCTCCACCAGGCCTTTATCCCCGTCTAGTTAGTTACTTCATAGGCTCTTTCTGAACCATTGAAAACATGGAGGAATCACTGCACTATTATAGTGAAGTGGAGCCATTATTTGGGGTGATTCTTTCCCCATTATTCTGGGTGTTTCTTTCCCTTTCCTTCTCTCCCTCTGCCTTCCCTTTCTTTTTTTAAATATATTTTATTGATTTTTTTACAGAGAGGTAGGGAGAGGGATAGAGAGTTAGAAACATCGATGAGAGAGAAACATCGATCAGCTGCCTCCTGCACACTCCCCACTGGGGATGTGCCCGCAACCAAGGTACATGCTCTTGACCAGAATCGAACCTGGGACCCTTGAGTCCACAGGCTGACGCTCTATCCACTGAGCCAAACCAGTTAGGGCTGCCTTCCCTTTCTTTACTCCCCCCTGCCTCATTCCTCTGCCCCCTTCCCCCACCTTTACTTTCCCTTCGTTCTCCCTCTTCCTTTCCCAGTCTCTAGTTTAGGACAGTTGATTCATGTTTCACCTGGTGATTTGATGCTGAAAGGGCGTGAGACCTGGTCCTTCTTTTCTCCTTTTGGAATTTTGCCATCGCTTCCATTACGGTGACAGTGACTTCTTCCCCCTGACATTCCTGGACTTGCCCCTGACGCTGTATAAACCTCCTCCAGGGTAGTCACTTCTTCACACATTTCCAGCTAGGGTGGCTAGTCGATGGAACTTCACTCTGATGTTATCGGACTTGGTTAGTCAGAAGCGTGGTCCAGAAATCCTTGATGGCTTTGGTTTGGAAATAGAATTAAATAGATAGCACGTCAGATCAGGAGCATCTCATCTGACGTCTTCCTGCTGGCTTACCATGGCATGCGACACGAGATTGCGCTACCTCTGAATTTAGGGGTGCCCCTGGAAGTTCTTCGTGGAGTGAGCATATGTGCAGTGAAATGACATGCTTTTCTTCTAGATTAGAGAGTCAACACAAGAAGTGCCATAGTCGTCGTGTTAGGGTTCTCCAGAGGAACACCCAATAGGATGAGTAAGATAGGATAGCATTCATTTATTTTAGGTATAGATGGTTACTATGTATAAAGAGACTTGTGATAAAGAGCTGGTTCCTGTGATTATGGAGGCTGGCGAGTTCAGTCTGCAGGGCGGGCCTCGGACTGAGACCCTGGATCACTGAAGGAACAGAGGAGGTCTGGCCTCAGTCTCTTGGAGAAATTCCCTCTGCCCAGGGAGGCTGTTTTTATTTTTTATTTTTAGGTGTTCATTTTTATTTTAAAGAGGGAGGAAGGAGGAGAGAGAAACATTGATGTCAGAGAGAGACATCAATATCATGCCCTCTGTCTCCTATACACACCCCAGTCAGAGATTGAACTCGAAACCTAGGGATGTGCCCTGACCAGGAATCGAACCCACGGCCTTCCGGGGCACGGGACGACACTTAACCACTTAACCAACTGAGCCACACTGGCCAGGCAGGAGGCTGGTCTTTCTTATTTATTCATGCCTTTCTACTGTTTGGGTAAGGCCCCTCCACATGGGGTGGGGGGGGGGAGACAATGTGCTTACTCAGAAGTTCACCAATTTAAATGTTAATCTCGTCCAAAAACACCTTCTAAGTTGACACATAAGATGAACCATCACAGCCCGATTTACTTGGAAGCCCATGATATTTGGTTGGGTCTTTTTATACTTTATTTTTAAGGGTCTATTCGTATAACCATTTAGTTTAGCCAGAGTAACAATGGGCAGTCTTTACCCAGGGCTCCAGCTGGTCCTGTTCTTGTCAGAACTTACAGTTAGTTCATTTCCTGTGTATCCTTTGCTGTGTGTCTGGGTAAGTGGGTCTGGAAAATATTATTGACGGGTACTTTCTCCCCTAGCTGTTAAATTTCTTACAAAATTGGTTACAGAACTGAGACATTGTTGAAACGATGCTGTCTTTGGGGATATTTTCTTCTCCGAGATGGATTATGCCAGGCATGCACACAGAATAAAAATGTAAATATTCTCCACTGGAAAGCCTGCATACCACTTTATATTTAGCCTTGGGCCCCAGTAGGCAGTGAGGTCCCACAGTGACTCAGGCTAACGTGCAGCCACGCCGTTCTGCCCTGGTCAGGAAAAATTTCTTTTGAGCAGACGACCAACTGGACAGAACGCCAGAGGCCGAAATAACTCTTTACAGCGCCAGACATGCACAAGCTATTTCTTAGCAGCACATCTGACCGAAAGTGAAAACATTTTCTAAACAAGTGTCTTTTCCCTCTTGGTTTACAGCAATGCATATAAATCCAAATAAATTCCATTTTTCATGGAGAGTGAGACAGCCATTGCCTCTTCTCTCCGCTCTCTCTGCAGTGAACTAACTAACAGCCATTGTGAACGGCAGGAAGAGGTCCCTTATCTCCCAGGATCCCATTCAGCAGCCTGTGTTGCTGTTTGGATTGGTTTTGGGGTTCACAAGAGGGAAAGACAGGTACTTTTCCCGTTGAGGCCTCGCTCTGTATGGACGTGGCTGAGTGGTCAGCTTTGGAATTCAGCTGTTCATGTACTCGCCAGCTTCAGGACACGTCACCAGAGTTAGACCAAGGCTCTTGGAAGAACGGGGGCCGAGACGGACATGACCTCACCATCTGCTAGGCCTCCATGTATTTGTAATCGTGACGTTTTATGTTGTTCTCAGGTTCTTGTTCTTCAGAAGAGTGAAGGGAAGTAGAGAGCACCCTCGTGCCCAGAGGAGGGCTGTGCTTCTGTGGACACAGCCGGAGTGTGGGGTGGGCCCTGACGTGGTGACGTAGGCTTCCCAGAGGGGCTGCATGTGAAAACCAGGGGCACTGGGGACAGAGCGTAGCTCTGGGCCTTTTCCAACCCACTGAATCGGATTGGGGTATGTGAGCTCCAGGGGCTGAGGAGGTGGGTTAGGAAATGGCATTTTAAACGGCTTGTCTGGCGTCAGGGCCCAGACACTGGCAGAATTCCTGAAAGGTCTCTCCCAGCTGGAATAGGAAACGGCAGTTGTTGTCCACAGCTGCTAAACTGTTCCAGATCATAAAAGCGGAGGCAGACAAAGACACAGAACTTCAGAGAACAGTCTGCGGAGCTCGTGAAAGCTGGAAAGACATTGTGAGGGTTCGCGCTTCCTCTCCTGCCTTATCGTGCTCTCTGCCTGCTCCCTCCAAACCCGTCGCTGTTTCCCCTGCTTCCCTGGAAGGAAGAGATGGCCGCCCTGAAGCTGCCCCACCATCTGGTTATCATTCCAGAGGTTATTTTTAAAGGGCACTTACTTCCCTTGCAAACTCCTAAGGAAGGGCTTCAGGAGAACAATGCGATGGAAGCTGAGGCGTCAGGTTCTGAGTCATGTTGCCCTTTTAGTTCCAGGTCCTCGTTTTAACACCTCTGTGCTGCTGTCTCCTTTAGTTCTGGATAGATTTTCATGACATGTTTCTCATAAGAAAGACGGCACAGAGCAGGGAAGTGGGGACTGGGGCGGGAGCTTCTGGCTTTTGGCTTTGCTCTGTGCTCAGAGACGTGAACCTGTCCAGGACCCGGTCCCCTGGCTGGGACGTGCGTGGAGTCACTCCTGCTGCCCGGGTGGAGTCACTCCTGCTGCCCGGGTGGAGTGCTGTGAGACAACCCGAACGGGGTTCAGGAGAACATGTAGTTCTTTAAATTCTCAGCGTCACTGTGTGCTCACCCTGTAGTCTCCGCCTCCTTGTTAATGATCAGATGTTGGTGGGAGGAAGTGAGTGGCTGCCTTGCTCTTTCTCTGCATCAGGCATCATCCTGTAGGCTTTGGTGAGTCCTGTTCAGAGAAAAGTGCCTTCATGGGTTCCTGTCTCCTTTTCAGCAGCAAGTAAACTGAACCACCAGAAGCAGCGTACCATCACATGTGCTAGATCTGGGAATTAACTCTATAGAAAGATACTAAAGGAACTCATTTAGGTTGACATAAGAGAACACTAGACAGTAACTCAAAGCTGTGAAGATATAAGTCTTCAGTAGAGGCAAGTGTAAAGGTTAGCCTTATTATAATTTTGGTTTATAACTGCAGCTTTTAATTTCTATAGAATAAAAGTAATCATAAATCTATGTTACTGATAAGGCATCCAGTGTGTAGAGATGTAGTTTGTATCATCAGTAGCATAAAGGGCGGGGTGACAAGGTGGCCCCTTCGGGTCTGGATGATAGATGTTGAGAGGATTAACAGTGACTCTAAGCAAGGAGAAAACTCATAGAGGAAGAGTCTTTACAGCTCTAGGGGGCTTTATTCTGGAACTAAGAAGGAAAGTGAATCCTCCGAGCTCTTCTCTTTCTCTTGGCTTTTTCCAGTGAAGTCAGACTGAGAGAGAAAGCAGCCAACTTGCTGTGTCTGTGTGTCTTTGTTGTGGGATATAATCTGTTCCCATCCTTTCTGGTGAGTGATTGTTGTCCATGTAGATGGGGAACTCTGACCTCTGTCCGAGGGCTCTGTTGTTTTAGAGCCACATTGTCTCTGATTTTACCTTTTTTTTTTTTGTCTTCCCTTCAGGCTGCTTGATAGGGGCTGTCAATCTCAAGTCCAGCAACAGATACCCAGTGGTGCAGGAATTTGAAAGTAAGTATTGGAGACTGTGAATTGGGAGAATGGGCACCCTCTCGTGGACATGCCGGAGTCTTGCAGCCAGCTCAGGCCAAGCATGTGGGGCCAGAGATGTGCTGGTGGGTGTGCAGGGGTGTTGGTGGGGCCCAGCCTCCGCAGGCCGCAGGGGCTGCAGGTTGGATACTGGCTCAGGTCTGCCCTGTCCTGGCTTTGTGCTTACACGACAAAGACATTTCCATATACACATGGAGTAGGAAGGGGAATGTCTCCTCTACTTAATAAAGGTTCCTGCTAATCATCTTCTCCTTTTTCTGGCTAAAATTCACCTTTTTCTTAAAGTCTCCTGGAGCCTGGCAATAGCTGGGTTTTAATCTGCACGAAAGACCTAACATTGCGAAGGCTTGCGCGGGCGGCGTGGGTGTAAGTAACCGGAGTTGTTCCACTGCACTGAGAGTTCCTTTCTTTTTCTCTTATTAGGTGCGGAGCTGTCTTGTATCATTACAGATTCACAGACAAGAGAGCCCAGGATCGAGTGGAAGAAAATTAAAGATGCTCAGACCACATACGTGTTTTTTAACAACAGAATACAGGGTATGATGCCATGTCCCCTCCATGTTTCCAGGCCAGACTTCCTCTCCTCCCACTGGTTCCGCATCTTAGCCAGGATTTTTATTTTTATTTTGTTTTGCTTTACTTACAGAAAAGTCAAACATGTCAAGGGAATGAGACTAGCATATTGAACCTCCCTGACCCTGTCACCCAGCTTCAGCAGATATCAATTCATTAGGGTTTTAATCTCTCTGCAAAATAGCTTTCTGAAGTATCTGAGTCAGCATGCTCCCAGGCCATCTTTATATCATGATCCATGACATGAATGATGCAAGTTAAGTGAGTTAGAGGGTCACATGGCACAGCAAGGAGACAACAAGTGTTCGGTGCAAGCACACTGCACTGAAAAAGCACTTGCTAGACAGCTGGTGGGTGTGATCCTGTGTGAGCACAGAGGTAAGCATCAGGTGCTCTCGGGCGACATGACGGAGGGGCAGGACAGGTGGCGTGAAAAGCTTCCCAGAAGTGACCTCTAGGCAGAGAAGTGAAGGCTAGTCAGCCAGGCAGGATGGTGAGGTGTGGGGTGAAGAAATGTGTTGGCCAGAAAGAATGATGTGTATGAAAATATAGAAGCAAATGTCAGCTTGGCTTATTAGAGACATTGCAAGGGCTCCCCCATTGCTGGGGCTGACAAAAGAAGGAGGAGGGCCACGGGGGACTCCAGGTGAAGCTGACCAGGTGTGTCAGGGCCAGACTGGACCAGCTCGAGGCAGTGAATGCCAGGCTCAATCCCCAGGTGGGGCATGCAGGAGGCAGCCGATGAATGACTCTCTCTCATCATTGATGTTTCTATCTCTCCCTCTCCCTTCTTCTCTGAAATCAATATATATCTATAATAATAAAAGCGTTATATGCTAATTAGACCGAATGTCCTTCGGATGAAGCTGGGGCTGCGAGGGAAGCCCAGGTCCCTGGTGCCAGAGGGAAGCTGGTGCAGCAGCTGGGGGAAGGAAGGCCTACTCTTGCACGAATTTCGTGCATCGGGCCTCTAGTATCTATATAAGGACAGGGGCATATAATGAGTCCTCACACACCAGGCACTGTGTTGGTGTCCAGTGTCCTCAGAGCTCACCTGTTTTAAAGGAACAGAAATGGAAGCCAGTCTTCTCATGAGGCGTCCAATGCGGGCCCCAGAAACTGCCCCCTTCAAGTTACAAAGAGATCTCGAAAGAGTCTTTAGTGCCCTGTTCCTTCTCTTCTCCAGGGGACTTGGCAGGCCGTGCAGAGCTGTTGGGGAAAACCTCTCTGCAGATCTGGAACGTGACCAGAAGAGACTCTGCTCTTTATCGCTGTGAGGTGGTTGCTCAAGACGACCAAAAAGAAATGGACGAGATTGTCATTGAGTTGACTGTGCAAGGTAGAAACTCACGTGCAACCAGGGTTCCCCTTTCAGGCCTCATGAATTTGTATGTAGGAAAAGGAAGGACCAACTCTTACTTTCTTTCCTTCTGTAGCTGCATCCCTGAAGGTGTCCAGCTTTAGGGAGGGTGTGGAGACCTGGGGCTGCTTGAGTTGGGTGGAAGCTTCTGCCACTTCCCTCCTCGCACTGTGGGAGGCCCCTGGGGAGGTGGAGACCTTGGGAACATGATACTGGGGATGGGTGGGGTGGGGGGAGGTGAGCTACAGGGGCAGGTTTCTGGCAGCAGACCACACAGGCGGAAGGTGTGGCTATAGGACAGCAGGCGTGGCCATGGTCCAGTGGTGGTGCAGAATCCCCTGGCTGGCTTTCTTGTTTGGGGAGCGGAGTTACGGCGGGCTTGTTGCTGATTTTAAATACCAACCTGTGCTTCTCCTACAGTGAAGCCAGTGCCTCCGGTGTGCACGGTACCGAAGGCTGTGCCCGTAGGCAAGATGGCCACGCTGCACTGCCAGGAGAAGGAGGGCTTTCCCCGGCCTCATTACAGCTGGTACCGCAACGACGCACCCCTGCCCAAGGACTCCCGCGCCAACCCCAGATTCCAGAATTCCTCCTTTGTCATCAACTCCGAAACGGGCACTCTGGTAAGACCTGGGAGAGGTGCGGATGGGAACAGGATGGAAACGTCTGCTGGGCAGGGAGACCTGTGGAAAGAGGAGCCACTGGGAGGGAGAAGGGAGCTAACGTCCCTGTCAGACCCCGGGAAGAGGGGGCCGGTGTGAATAACCACCTGTCAGACTCATGAGACAAGCAGAGAAACCTGGTTACGGCTGGGTATTCCATGTTAAAATTGTCCATTGTTTCAGGCATGATCATGGTATTGTAGTGATAAAAGATTCCTGTCTGCTAGGGCAGTGGTTGGTAAACTGCGGCTTGCGAGCCACATGCGGCTCTTTGGCCCCTTGAGCGTGGCTCTTCCACAAAATACCACAGGCGGGCGCACACGTACAGTGCGATCGAAACTTCGTGGCCCATGGGCAGAAGTCAGTATTTTGTGGAAGAGCCACACTCAAGGGGCCAAAGAGCCGCATGTGGCTCGCGAGCCACAGTTTGCCGACCACTGTGCTAAGGAAAGGTATTCGTATTTGTGGATAAAAGATGTCTAGTGGGAAGGGGTGGGTGGGGCAGAGGTGAAGGCAGGTCTGCTGTGCCCAGCGACAGCCACCCCAGCAGGTCACCAGCCTTGCGGCACGTCTGAGCACGCAGTGCCTGGGGTGCTCGAGGGGCAGGCGTCGTCACCCCTCTTCCAGAGTGAAAGTCACGCTAGCATCGTACTCTGGATGCTGCCAGGCTTGAGTCTCCACACACCAGGGAAGCTGCTGTTTGGAAGCTCTCAAGCGAGGGTGTCAGGAATTCCAGGAAAGAACCTGGACAGGACCTGGAAGCGCAGGAAACCAGGCGGCGGGCGGAGCAGACGTTGCCCGTGGGAGGCGGGAGTCTCTTCGCGCCTGACAGGCCTCCCATCTCCTTGTCACGTCCCGAGCAGGTGTTCAGCGCGGTTCGCAAGGAGGACTCCGGGCAGTACTACTGCATGGCTTCCAACGACGTCGGCTCGGCCAAGTGCGAGGCGCAGGAGATGGAAGTCTGTGAGTGCCTCTGAACAGATGGGTTTTCTCTTTAGGCTGCAAGCGACTGCACCGTTACATTTAGTGTCCGGCGTCCGTGCAGACAGCTGTGGGTAGCCGCCTGCGTCACCACGGCCACTCGGGTGCAGGGCGGTGAGGGCAGCTGCATGGTGACCAAGTGTCCTTTGCAGGTGCTGGTCTCCTCAGGACAGACTTCCCACTGCTGTTGGTGTTGGAAACATGGCTAATTATGTCCCTTGTAACTGCGTTTAATAACTCCATTACTTTGTAGTTGATAAAAACATCAGGTTGTGTTGTCTTCAGAAAATCATCCGGTGGTAGGCAGATGCAGGGAGCTGAGGCACAGTCTTAGCCCAAAAATCGCCCAGTTCTGGGCCGATGCCGGCTCTGTGGTACTGTTCTCGGGGGCCGGGGTTGCTGAGCTGGATGGGGCAGGTGGAGTGGCCAGACACACCCGGGGAACTGAGCCCCCCCAGAGCAGTTTTCCAAACTTGCCCGATGCCGAGAATCATCTGGGACCACGGGTTCTCATTCATAATCCAGGCCCCACCACGCACACGACTGTCTCCGGGAGGTCTGGAGGGTCGCTGGGAAAGAGCGTTCCGGGGGCTCTCCTCGGCGTCAGGTCTGGGAAGCTCTGCTCTTCGGGGGGAGGAGGAAGATCCTGGGCTTTACTCCAGACCCGGTGACCCTCGGGATCGGGCTGGGGACCGGAGGTTTTAAAATAGAAATCTCCAGTTGACTTTACGAGTACACCATGTTAGGAACCACTGCCTGGGGGAGGGAGAATTTTCCACTCCCTCTGTTACTGCATCCCCTGCACACTTTCCTTCGTGCAGACACACACAGTGGGAAGTCCTCAGTGGCCGCCCATGGAACGTGACTCTGCCCACCATCCAGCAACGAGAAAGGGGGTCCAGGCTTCCGTGAAGGGGGCTTGTGGGTACCAGGCCGGGCATGCAGGGAGTGGCTCTCCTCTCCCCTGGACTTCCTACTGCCTGAAACTAGCTCTCTTCCCCCTGATAATCCACAGCACAGGGAGCCCCGAGAATGAGGAGTTTTCTTCCTAAGACGCCAGGCTCCTCGTTCTGTAGACAGTGTATCCGTCTCCTCCAGTGGTAACTCAGGATTTAGCCCAGGGGTGGGCAAACTTTTTGACTCGAGGGCCACAATGGGTTCTTAAACTGGACCGGAGGGCCGGAACAAAAGCATGGATGGAGTGTTTGTGTGAACTAATATAAATTCAAAGTAAACATCATTACATAAAAGGGTATGGTCTTTTTTTTTTTTTAGTTTTATTCATTTCAAAC
Source organism: Myotis yumanensis (assembly GCF_028538775.1). NCBI lineage: Eukaryota > Metazoa > Chordata > Mammalia > Chiroptera > Vespertilionidae > Myotis > Myotis yumanensis. The sequence goes on from NW_027223770.1 coordinate 20,932,476, forward strand.
GGGCCGGATCCGGCCTGCGGGCCGTAGCTTGCCCATGGCTGATTTAGCCAGAGGAGCGTTCAGGCTTCTCTACCCGCCAGGCCCTTCCTACAGGACCAGGGGCAGCAGCATTGGACGTGGAGGCCTCGGCGCCTTTCCACGTGAGGACGGGCACGGCCCGGAGTGCGCTAGGAGAGTCTTCGTGTCCTCCCCCGTCTGGCACGGGGAAGAGGCACCCCCGGGTCAGGTGCTTGGTGAGGCCAGATAGTGTGGAGCCTCTCCTCCCTCCACCTCCCTCCCATCCAGATGACCTGAACGTGGGCGGGATCATCGGCGGCGTTCTGGTGGTCCTGGCTGTGCTGGCCCTGATCACCGTGGGCATCTGCTGTGCGTACCGACGCGGCTACTTCATCCACAAGCAGGACGAGGAGAGGTGAGCCTGCGCTTGTGGAAGGAATAAGGTACAGGCGGGCATTAACGTGATGCCCAGCAGTCGCTCAGCTGCCCTCCTCTGTTTCAGTTTCAAGAGTCCGGGGCGGCCCGACGGAGTTAACTACATCAGGACAGATGAGGAGGTACGGAGCGAGGGGACGGTCACTGGGGAAACCCAGGACTCGAGGGGTCCCCAGCAGGGAAAGGGACATCCCTCCTTGGAAACCAAGTGGGTCCCATAGAAAAAAGATACCCAGGTTCCATTCCAGACACTGGGCTCTTCAGCTCTGCGCAGCACACGTGCACGCTGACGGCCTTACAGCTGCGAGCGCTTGCGCTACCTGTTAGGATGCTCAGGCTGACCTGTCCTGCCAGTTTCTCCTCCGGGGACATGGTGATTTGACACGACTTTGTTCCCCTTCCCTCTGCCCCAGGCCCCTCCGTGGGCAGAGGGTGGCCGTATTCTAACCCTGTGCTGGCCTTGCAGGGCGACTTCAGACACAAGTCGTCGTTTGTGATCTGAAACCTGACATGCGGCCGAGAGCACACGCAATACCTCCACCAGGAACTTCCCTAGAGCCGCCGGAGGGCAGCGCACCCGACAGAGCTAGACACGCGTGCAAAGCTTTTTGTTTTGGCCAAAGTTGACCGCTACTCCTTTCCTCCTTTTTAACAAGCCGCATGAATAAAAGAATTTTCCTCAAGATGGGCTCAGGCATCACAAGGAAAAGAACTGAGTGAGCTCACCAAGGCTGGCTCTCAGCTCAGACCGCTGGGTCCCATGGGCCTGGGAAGCAAGTTCATTTGCCACTTGCTGTGGGTCAGCCGGGGGGAGCACCTGCGAGGGGGGAGGATGCCCTGCAGCTGCGGTTTGAATCGGTGCGTCTAGAAAAGAGGCTTGTTGGCCGTGACCTCGCCTCAGTGGCCCCGACAGTCTGCACCAGCTCTTCTGAAAGGCGCCTCAGTGTTGTCCTGTCCATCTGGGGAATCCTCTTGGATCAGCACTTACAAAAACAACCAAAATCAGGAAGGTGAACTCGCTGGGAGGGCTCCTTACCTGCAGGAACCCCGCTCGTCGCCGGAGGGTCTCTATGGAAACCTCCCGCTCAGCCCAAGTGTGACATGGTACTAAACGTCCTGCTTTTCTATGGGTGTTTGTTTTCTAGAATTTTACATTCTAAATTTTTGCTAAACATGTATTTTGGTTACTGAAAAGAAAACTTCTATTTAAACTGTAAATATGTTGTCATACAGTGTTGAATAACCTATTTTTTTAAAGAAAAAGTTCAGCTTGCAGGAGGAGTTCCAAGCTACTCGTGTCAAATGGAAAACGCCAACAGTAAGAGCATCCTAACCCACGGCGTCCGCACGGGTGCTCGCTGGGCCATTCCTTCCACAAGTGCTTTAGCGTTTTCGAGAACTGCCACCGACACGTCAGACCACATTGCTTAGGGAACCTTTAAAATTCCGGTTGAGTAATGTCAAAGTTGTCCTCTCTCCAAAGAAACACAGGCGCTCTTAGGTCAGCCGTGAACTGCCTCTCCCTTAGATCCCTACCACCACCTGTGGCCAGAGACCATCAGAAGCTGTCGGTCACGGGCAAACCACATGGGTCAGCTCCCGGGGTTGAGTCATATGCCCGAGTGGGTGTGGGCTGCCAACTCCCGAGGCCGCCAGCACGTCCACTCCAACCGCCGATGCCGCCCTGGCTGTGTGCCGACCAGCTCCAGTCGGTTGTTCATGCGCCCAGCACCGGGCCCAGCCTAGAACAGGTGAGGTGTCCGTGTAAGAAGGTGGCCCTCCCCGTGTGGCCTCCCGCCGCTGGGTTCCTGACCCACAGCCCGTTCTGGTTGTGGATGGCTCACAAAACAAAAGCTACTGCTCTTTTGTTTTTAAATGTATGTAACTTATTTGTGCGGTTCATAACACTGTGCAGGCCAAAGGCAGTTCTGAATCAAGCCTGCCAGCTACATTTTTAAAGACGAATTCCACTTGCCCTCTTTGCCATGAAGAAAGTGCCGACGCCGCGGCCTGTGCTCGCCTCGCAGTGGAGCCAGGGCAGAGCCTGATGGTGAGCAAAGTGCCGACCTGAGTTCTGGTTCTGATCTTAGTTTTCCTCCACCCCGGCCCTGCCCACGCCGTGGGGATGCGAGGAACACGCCTGCCTTCTGCGGGAGCAGGTCTTGCCGGGTGCGCTGTTAGCTGGCGGAGTGGTTTGAGGGAAGCCCTGGCCCTGGTGTGCTTAGAGGGTAGTTTTCATGTAGCCACAGTCATCTTGGGATTAAACTTCACTTGTCTTAACTTTTTCTACTTGGAGGGGTTTTTAATTGGAGACTGTGACTTTTTATGTGAAATACTTTGCATGGGGGAGTTGGCAGGAGCAGTCGGCAGCTCTCCATACCTGCTTACTGGTACCTCTCTCCTGCGTTTGTATTGAATGCGTAGGATGAGGACTATCCCTTCACCTTCACCTCTTCTTGGTAGGAAGGGATAGCGCCCCCTTTCTCTAATTCTTGGGGATCAGTACTCTGGCCTTGATCTTGGTTGTCACAGTGATAAGACAGCCTTATTACCTTTCTTATGCCTAAAACCTATGCTGGGGCCAGGTGAACTGGGTCTGACAGGAGAGAAAAGTGAAGCGTGGAGTCTGGGAAGTAGTTGCCTGTGACTAAAAATGTAGATAGATAAGAAACACTCATGTTTTTCAAATGTGAATGTGACTAAAGGCATGAGGTCTGTCCGCTGCCGTGGCCTTCGGTGTGGCTGTGCGTAGGTGTGCAGACTTGTACTAACACCCCCTAAATCGGTATTTGTTCAACCTCATTTATAAAAGCTTTACAAAAATCAACTTTGCCTCGTTATTTCTTTCTTATTTCCTCTCATGTCGGGGTTGCCCTTCTTCCTAGCATTTCCAGGTGAGCCCTCAGACCGCCACATGTCCATGGGTTGGACAGGAGTGGCTCACTCAGGAGCAGCTCTGTGGGTAGGTCACAGGGATGTTCTGCCCCTCAAATCCAGCTACCGTGTTGATATTAACACTGTCGCAGTGCCCCTGTGCTCTGCACCTGGAGTCTGGGAATAAAAAGTGAGCAGCGGGGTTTCTGGTCATTCCTGGTGAAAACACACGTGCATGTAGCAAGGCTACCTGGTGGGGCCGACAGAAGAGACTGAGGCAGCTCACAGGAGCAGACTGTCAGCACAGCTCCATGTCGGTGCCGCTCGGGGGAGGGGCTGCAGCAGGCTTTCACCAGCAGGACTAGGTCCATACACTTACAGGGACACCTGTTAGGAGGCAGCAGCGTCTGGGGACATAGGCACTGAAATTTAAGGACAAACAGTCATTATTTTAACTTGAAAGATTTTTAAAATTCTTAAGCTTTTATGTAAATCGAAATGACTACCGATAAAAGCCCTGTTCTAAGAATAAAATTCCATTGCAGTAGAAACTATAAGGCTGTATTTATGCTTTATTATTGTTTTAGAAAGCTGTACACTTTTAAAAATGTGCAGGTCATAAATAAGAATAGAAAAATATTACAATCAAAATCTTGTCATACACACAGGGAACCATTCACTCTAGAGGATTCTTATCAGCTAACAGGTTGGATCTGTACACGAGAAAGCCAACGTGTCATGTGTTCCTTAGGGACCACCAGAACGGACCTGATACTTCCACATGGAGTAAAGATAAAACGTTACACAGCTAAGGCATTTCTCTATTATTTTACAACTTTTACCACATACTCCTGGAGCAACCGAACCAGCTGGAGTCACAGCACAAGTGCTGGAGCACATATCGAAGTGCCCCCGGGGCTCTGGGAGGTGACCTGGGGTGGGGGTGGGGGGAGTGCCTGTCCCCGTGCGGAAATGATGTCTTCCCAGCCCCGCTGTCCGCGTGCCCTGCGTGCACTGTTCTAGTTGGCGGCTGTCAGGGGCGTCTTCCGGAGGGACCTCTTGCTGGGGACTGGGTTGTCTTTATTTCTCGCTGGAGACTTCACGTTCCACTGTGGAGGCGCCAGAGGCCTAAGGAGGAAAAGATACACTCACTCTGGAGCTAAGAGAAAAAACTGACAAAACGACTATAAAAGGGACTCATGCTCAACTCACGGCTTATCTGGCGATGATAAACACAAAGTATTTCCTGGATTCTGGGCTTCAATTTTCTCTGAAAGGGAGTCAAACACAAACAATTAGACTCCCAGAGGACTCCAGGTGGCTAAGGCATCAGAGAGGAGGGGCACTTGCCTCTGACGGGAAAGGGGGTCCGGGGTGTGCCGATGTAGCTGACTCCCGCTTCAAACGTGACGTCACCTATGGTCTCTGGAGGAGGGAAAACAGCAGGGTTAGCAAATGAAGTCACCAAGCAAGGTCCGCAGTCCGACTCCCTTCCTCCGACCACTCTCTTCCTCAGGCCGCTGTACTGGTGCCTGAGCACCCACTGCTCAGTCTCCGGCTTCCACCACCCCATGTCCAGTCACTGCCTATATGCCAGGCACCCCCAGCTCCCTATCGGGCCTGCCTCCCGAGTCCTGCGCCTCCCAGAACTCCCAAAGTTGCTTCACCCACTCCCTCCCTCCACTCCTCACCTGCTTCCTTGTACTCATCCAATCAGCCCTGTCCACACTGGCAGGGCCAGGCACCCCTAGCTCCTTCTCCACGTCTAATCAGTAGCTGAGTCCCATCCCACCTACCTTCCTAGTAGTCCACATGCTCTCCTCCCTCATCTCACCCTTGACCTATTACGGCCTCCCCTTCTGATTCACCCTCAGGGGGGCTGGAGAGCAGAATGGGAACAGAGACTGAATCAGAACCTGGGTTTGAATTCTGGCTGTGTCTTTCTAGCTGTGGGCACTGCTCTAGGAACCCCAAGTGTTTTTACCTCTAAAACAGGATACAAAGGTCAGGATTAAGTGCGATCATTTATGTTAAGTCTTTAACACAGTACTTGTGCTAAAGAAGTGTTAGCAACTACTATAATGTAGTAGCTGTTATCCTCACAGGGTGCGAGGTGGTGACCAGGAAGGGTGAGGACATGCCATGTGCGAGGCCCGTGTCAGGCAGAGCAGGGCTTGCCCAGGACTCGGAGAGGCCCACCCAGGGCTGGGGTGTAGGGGGCAGGAGACCCCGTGGGGGGCATGTGGAGACACCTGCAAATTACACTATAGATTTTGTCAAGAGAATGTCTTGGCACAGAATTACGGTTTTTATGGGTTTTGAGACAAGAAGCTATAAAACACTGCACTTCTAACTTGTTTCCCCTTTGAAATAAAAGGAAAAAATAGGACATTGAAAAAAACACACACCCATGTAAGTGGGCATACACAGGGTCCTGGCCCAGCTGGCAGGGTCCCTTCGAGCTGCCGCTGACCCGAGTGGGCCTCAGACAAAGCAGGGCTGGCTGAGCACATCGAGCCGCGTGGGAGTCAGGTAGGAGGGCGGTGTTGGCTCTAGAACGCCAGGAAGTGTGCTGCCCAGAGAAGCTGCGTGAGGGACCTGCACCGGAGGACGCCTCCCGGCTGTGGGCTGTGGGCAGTGTAACCACGTTCACACGTCAGCCCCTGGACAGGTCCTGCAAGTGCAGCCAGGGCTCAGTGCAGTTGTGAATGATGACTACCTGTGCTAATTATCCCAGAACATTCCGTCTGACACACACACTACAGGGCTGCTGGCCAGGGAGAGACCCTCGCACAGGGAGCTTTCCTGCCACCTCCGCAGCCGGCCGCAGGCGGGGAGCCAGCTCGCTCCCATAGTACTTACTCTCAGGGGTGCTGATGGCACGTCTGGCCACGGGGTCGATGGCTCCACTGGACTCCTGCTCCAGGCTGTACGAAGATGCTAGGATACAATGAGAAAGTCCGCTCTGTTCAAAAACCCAAAGCCACATCCCAGAGCAAAGCAACTAAATGAGAAACAGCATCTGTAAGAAACGTGATGAGGTTAATACCCCATATAGAGTGTCCTGATAAAGAGGTAATTCAGGAAAAGACAACGGGAGGGACAATGTCCATTCCCACTGGGATCAACGAAACGGGAATGAGAGCCACAGCCATTTTAGTCTGGAAAATGGAAAATCAGAAAGCCAGTGTTTGCAGCAGGCAGACGGCAGGAGTGTGATGTGGAGGGAGGGACAGAGGATGGTGTGACGCTGTCGGGAGGTTTAAGTAGTCAGGGCCTCTGAGAGCTGTCATTACCAGGCTGTCTGCAAGGTTTACTGTGACATTATTCCCAACAACTGAAAAGCACCTCCGTGTCCAAAAACAGGGCCATGATCAATAAGTTATGTGGGCATGATCAATAAGTTTCTACCAGTGACACGGCGCTGCATGGCCGCTGGGAGACAAGTCCTGAAAGGCTGAGGCACAGAATGCGCACCGAGACCGTCATTTTATAAAGAAAGCCGAGCACCCGTGTGCGAAGAGGAGAAAGGCTGCAAGAACAAACTCCTATGGGTGAGTTTTCTATTCCAATCTTTTCCAAACCTTTTATCACAGATATGCACTGTTTTGTGACTTATAATCCTAAGCCCCTGAAGCGTTTCGTTTTAAAGAGAGTAAAACAAAGTATCTTCAGAGGAACGAGAGGAGCCTGTCCCTGAGCGAGATGGAGCCCGCGTGGCGCTCAGCCTTCGGGACTGCCGCAGACTCACCTCGGTGAGGGTGCGCCCTGTCCAGGCTTTCCGAATTTAAAGTGAACGGCAACATCCCGATGCTCCGACTCCCACGCCGGCTGTTGGACTCCACGGCCTTCTTGACGGAATTCAGGATGGCGATGGTACTGAGAGACAAGGACCTGTGGGGGGAGCACGCCATGCTGGGCGGGAAGCAAGGCTGAGGGCACTGCAGGCACCACCCATTCATTCCACACCCATTTCTCATCGGAAGGGGCGAGGGCAGAAGAAGTATCAGCAAACACAACGGCAACACGCGGCCCGCACACGCCTGGTGGGGACGGCTGACCGACTCTGGCTCGTACCTGGCCTTGGGCAGGGGCCTCTTGGACTGCCCCACGTCAGCTGACAGAGGCCCAGGCGGTGCCTGGCCGGCGCTGGACCCGGGCTTCGAGGGCTGGCTCGCACCACGGGGGACACTGGCATTTTCTTGGCCGTCAGAAGCTGGCATTATTTCTAAACTTGGAGAAACCTGTCATGGAAAAAAAAAAAGAATCGTTACATGCTCTGAGCTCGACCATAAGGCATCTATTTTAAAGCCCAGGGTAAGTGGAGCCGCATTGTTCGCAGACCGCCACACCGTGCGGTGGTGTCACAGGGAAAAGGAGAACATGGTTGGTCCTCATTTTTAAGGCAGCAGACCCCCTGGGCTCTCAGGGAGGCAGCACACTGCGTCGGGAGGTGAGCAGAAGCTCCCCCCCGAAACACCCCGAGTTGCAGAAGTTTTCAGAGGCGCTGCTGGGAGGGCGGCAAACAAGCACGCAGCCTCCGGAGATCCCTGACCACCTGTCGGCCAGCCTGCTGCCAGCCTGCTTGCCGGGCACTCACACATTTCCCCAAACTGTTATTGTAAGGACTTGCCAGGCTGGGTGGACTGACCCAGCTCCCTGCCTGCCACGAACCACGCGCAGCGGGCCACGTGCAGGCCCAAAGCCAGGCTGAGACCTGCCCCTGCTACACGCACAGCAGAGCAGACGGCAGGGGTCAGCCTCCGTGCTGCTCTCCCACCTGCACAGCCTGGGCCCCGTCGGCATCTTCCGCCCTGTTCGCATCTGCTTGTCTCGCCAGCTCCTGCTCCTGGGCCAGCTGTTCCTGGTACTTCTTCATGTCGTACTCGAGTTCTGACGCCAGCTGCTTGTCAACGGCAAAGAAATCCTTGATTTCATCTCGGTAGTCCTGCATCACCTCCTGAAACAGACGCAGGGGTACGAAGGAATACGTAAGCTCTCTGACACGACTTGAGGAACAGGAATAGGAACAGGAAGACTTGGTTTGCTGAGAGAGGACTGTTCCTATTACAGCAACCAACAAGCTAACGAACACGGCGTGTTTCCCAGGTAAGAGCGCTGGATACCAGCAAGCGAGCCTGCTGTGAGTATCAGAGTCCAGTCTCCCGGGAGCTGAGTGCCCCTCTGCCAGTTACCAGGTAATGTCCCAGGTTGCTGACAGCAGAAAGGACATGGACTTACACGATCTCAGCCTAAAGCAGAGCTTTAACAGGGCTCCCCCTTCCCACTCCTGAAGGCTGGCGTGGGGAGAGTGACGTGTGTGGGCAATCTGGCTTGGCTCTGGGTCACCCCCAGTTCCAAGGGTCTCGTATTGTCACCGAGGCAGGCCCCGTGGGAGTTCACGCAGAGGTTAGGTGGGGAGGGGAGACATGGCATGTCCCCACTCAGACCTCTGGAGCAAGGGCCCCCCAGTCTGAAGGGGGCTCTCTGTCCACTCCAGCTTCCGCAGAGGAAGTGGCCGTGGCTCGCAGCCCACCTGTGTCCTCTTCTGAAGATGTGACCGGAAACCTTTTGCTCAGGTTTTAAAGGGGGCCGGCATGGGACGGAGCCCCTTTGCAGGGAAAGAAACCAGCTCACCTAACAGGGTGAGAGGGAGGAAAAGATGTAACATGGTCCCAACTAGTCCCAACAACGGGCAGGAGGTGAATGGACTGCTCCAGCTACCGCTGCGAGCAGGGCTCAGGTCGAAGGAGAACAGCAGCTGCTAGGACCCAGGAAGGAGCACACGGCTCGAATCCAGCAGGGCCTGGCGGGAGCCAGGGGCGGGGGGGTCAGAAACGGGAGGGAGGCTTATTCTTCCCACGTGCTCAATCTATTTAGGCTCTGAGCTCTTTCTCTCTTTTCTGAGGTTAAATACAGGGCAATGGAAATATAGAAACAAGTGGAAGGTCTCACTTTTTTCCAGACAATGAGCCTGTCTTTCCCACCTTCACTTCCTTAGGATAAAGAGCTATTTGAAAAAGTATATTCAATGTGATTTTTGTTGTAGCTCTTTTTGGAAAAACTGCTCAGCGTTTTTTGAGGAATGAAATGGTATAGGGTAGACAGGGAGTTAAGATTTTCACAGACGGGCCGGAGGCGTCGGCTACGTCTGCCCTGCAAGTGTTCACATGCTGGCTGCGCAGACAGAAGACAGACTTTCCGTGGCCGGCGAGGGCAGCCTGGCTGCTGATCCGTATTCCCCAACGGCTGCAGGTACTGGGCAGTACGTGACTCGTCCAGCAGACGGTGGTAAAGGGAAACTCCCCAGTGAGGCATGGTGGCCAGTTCCCGCTCGCCCCCTCACCAGAAGGAACTCAGTGACAACTTTGCTCCTGGTCAAGGACACACGCTCAGCAGTGGGCCAGCTCTGCACAGACCCCACTGCTCCGCTTCGGGGAACCTGTGGGCAAACTCCCCAGCGCCAAAGGCCTGCCTGGCTGCTCTCGTTCTAAACCACGTGACACTGGCTTAGGGCACGTTCAGTCCTAGTCATCCGGCCAGCAGCCCCAGCAGCACCGCTGCCCGAGCAATGAGCTGGGGCGGGAGACCCACCAGGAGCACAGGGCGCCTTACCCTGAGGTAGTTCATGAGCTCCCGCAGGGCCGGGACCTTGTTCTTCTCCAGCACGGTCTTCAGGGAGATGATGATGGGGATGATGTTCTCTATGAAGTTCCTCTTCTGCACCTGCAGGGACACAGCGGCGCATCTCAGGGATGCAGGATGCTCTGCAGGACGGCTGCTCCTCGACCGCGGTCTCTGCCTGGCAGACCTGGTAGATGGCGTGAGCCCACCTTGGATGCCTTACTATGGCCCTGGGAGCTGTGCAGGAGGCTCTGCAAGCATTGCCTCAAGCCCAGGAGAGCTGGCAAAGGGGGCACAAATAAATGCATTCTTATTTTCTAAACAAGAAAAAGGAACTAGAAATACATTGAGTAACCTGACAAAAAGCTCCAAACCTCCACACACAGCTATTGCAGACCCCGGCTCCACATTCAGGCTCCGTTCAGCACCTCCCTTCGGAAGGGCCTGAGGGCGTGCAGCAGCTCAAAGACACAGGTTTATTCCTGTCAGTGAACGGACAATGGGCCAGCATGGCTGAGCAGGAAGGCAGTCAGCTCCACAGCGCCCTCGCTCTCTGTGTGACTTTGCGTATATGTAGGAAAGTGGTGTGCATTTGGGTAGTCCGTGACTTGGACTTGACCCCGCCTTCATGTTCTTTACCGTGAATGATCAGAAAGGGCAGAGGCTCACGTGAACGCAGAACCAGGAAGACGTGAGAGGTGGAGCTGTGAGCTACAACGACACATGGCATGTGGGCAGTCTATTTCTGTGGGCTCAGGAGTCCTCAGGGCTCGGGTGGGAAACAGGAAGCAGTAACCCAGGCGAGGAACCAGAGCCGGGGGCCTGGTGAGCCCGACAACAACCAGCCGCCCCTAACATGACTCAGACCCTACTGTGGCCGCAGGAAACCGTGCCTGGCATGCAGCCTGCGGCCGGGGCAGCGCCGGGCCCTCTCCACCACAGGAGACTGCGGGCAAAGAGTGACGAGGAGGAGGAGGGACGGCAGGTGGGTGAAGACAGGAAGTCTGAGATGCCGGTGGCACATCCAGGCAGGCAAGTGGGACAGGTTCCCGCTCATGAGAGACGTGGGCGCATGAGCACCATCTGGGAGCATCAAGGCCCCTGCTGAGGATGGCGGGAGACCCCAGGCCACCCACGCTGCGGGCGCAGTGGCCTCCTCGGAGCGCTCACCTGGGAGATGAGCTTCTTCTGGGCTTCCTGCATCACCACGTTGGCCAGGGCCACATCGTCTTCCTCCATGAGCAGGTCCTTGTCTGGCTTGGACCTCATCGCCAAGAGCTTGATTTCCTTGGAGCTGAGGACCTCAAAGGCATCTGAGAGGAGCTCGCTGGCTTCCGCGTCCGGGGGCAGGACGCCATCCGCGAAGCACGCTGGGAGAGGGCACAGAGACCGGCTCCTGAGACAGCGGCCCCGGTGGGGAGGCGCCGCGGAGCCAGAGAGCACGCCGGCTGCCAGGGGAGCGTGGGCACAGGTGTGTCCAGGACAGAAGGGGTCTTCCTGGAGGACCGGGGCCCCACTGGCTCCCGACCTGCTGGGCCACTCGCAGCACCGCATCCCACTCTTACACAGCCATTTTATCCCCAACACAACATGCCTACCCAGAATGTCAAGGCAGATTTTGGACGTCATATGGAATCGCTGTTCATCTGTGAAGTGCTCTAGAAGAAACTTGTAGATTTTCATTCGTTTCTCCTTGTTTGTCTTTCCCTTCAGTGAAAAAAGCCGCTTCTCTCTAGGGCAAAACAGGACAATTTTACCACGTCACGTGGGCAAGGATGGCCAGGACGTCACCAGCACCTCACAGCCACCACCAGAGCGTGCGCGTCACCAGCACGTCCCTAGGACCCCCGGCACACGTGGAGTGACGTGCACGGCCCGGCCAAGACAAGCCGAGACCCCGGAGGAGGATGTGGCTGCCCTTATCCCACCTCCCCGCTGCACCCCGGACCCCCCCGCCCCGCCAGAGCTCACTGACCTCTCCGACTGGGAGAACTTGTTATACTTCTCATGCTTCTCGTAGTTATTAAAGTGGAAAATACACTCAACAAAGTGCTGGAAGAACATGGCAGGATTCCTCTTCAGTAACAGGTGAGCCAGGCAAAACTCCCCGAAACTGCAAAAGGAGGAGACCCGTCGGCCACTAGCAGATAGCCAAGAGAATGATAGCAAGAACTCTGCAGAGCAGGGGAACTGAATTAGGGGGAGGGAGACTAAATCCCCCCAGCAAACAGCTTCCTTCGCATCAGAAACAAGGTAGGAGTTGGCTTCTTTGTCATCCTTGCCCAACAGCAGCCTTTCGGACTCCAAGGCCAGCACAGCCTTTCCCTACCAGGTTTCCTTTCAAAATTCTAAGACAGTGTCCGCTACATTTCAAGCGGACACGAACAGCCAACCTACCCCACGCCGCTGCTGCAAGGCAGAGCCCGGGGTCCCGAAGGCCGATGCAGTGAGCACAGCCGCCTGGACGTGAGCACTGGGCCCCGCCTTTCCACACCCCTCCTCTGCCCAGAAGCTGTTGCCCACAATCATGAACACAAACCAGTTTTAGTAACTGCAACTTTTTTCAAGAATTGGATGAATTACAAGAGCGTCACCATCTGGGTCAGTAGGACAAGTGCCCTCCACAGACAGCCACTGCCTCCCATCGAGCTCTGAGCCCTCGGCCCACCCTGGGCCCTCCTCCTCCCGTGCCCGGCCCGGAAGAGGCATCTAGCACACGCACCCTGCGGCACAGTGGGGCGCCCATGTCTCTAGCGCCATGCCCATCTGAAGCGCAGTCTCCCAAGCCAAATGAACACGGACAAAAGCCAGGCTGTCCAACCCCAGGCTCCCGGACGGCCCTGTTTCGTCACGGCAGCAGGTGAGACGAGCCAGGGCGCTGCTTTCTGCTCAGGGTCAACCTAGTGCAGTGATGGCGAACCTATGACACGCGTGTCAGAGGTGACACGCGAACTCATTTTTTTGGTTGATTTCTCTTTGTTCAATGGCATTTAAATATATAAAATAAGTATCAAAAATATAAGTCTTTGTTTTACTGTGGTTGCAAAGATCAAAAAATTTCTATATGTGACACGGCACCAGAGTTAAGTTAGGGTTTTTCAAAATGCTGACATGCCGAGCTCAAAAGGTTCGCCATCACTAACCTAGCGGGGGCTAGGGCTGGCTCTGACCCACTCACGCTACTCACACCAACGCCTCCCTTTCCTCTCAGAGTTCAACGCCAATTCCACCGACACAGGAGGCCCGGTGGGCTCCCACCCGAGCAGCAGGGATGAGGACAAGCCGAACACTTCATTCCTGGTGCGTTATGCATTAGGACTTGCCGGGCCGTGCCTTCCCCCGCTGTTTCTCCTGAGGCTAATATTCAAATCCGTTGCAGTCACAGCACACAACCAATTAAAGGTCAGAAGGTAGTTCAGAAATCATGAGGTTGAAACCAAGCAATCTCTCTCCACTTCCTTTTCTATCTCAGTGGCCCATTATTCTGTCACTTTTTTGCCTCAAAATCTCTCTGGCCCCACCTCCTTGCACCTCTGCAGCATTTACCCAGTTAAATGGAACAAGCCTGGCTGTCACCCTGTGACTACGGGACCACAAAGCTACCACCTAGTTGGCACAGGGAAAAACATATCAGACAATTCTGTAGCCCCCAAATTTGGGGCTTGTCACCATATGACCAATTAAAAAGGTCATGCAAATTTGCTCATGCCAGAATCTTCAGGAAATCCCGTCAGACCACAAATAAATTCCATAGGCTCTGCCATGACCGTCTCTTTGGAAGAGCGGGTTAGCAGATACACGTGGAAAAAGTAATGTGTCTAATGCAAGCAGACAGGCCTGACCGGTGGCCTAAAAGTAGGGAACGGCCTCATTTAAATGACAGTGAAACCGAAAATCAGGTCCACAGTTGAACCACGGTTTAAACAAACCCAGAATCAGATAAAATGGAGAGATTTAAGGGGGAAATATGGAAATGTTATGAGGCACTGATAATCTTACTATAGTGTAAACATCTATCTGTCCTTCTAATTTCTGAGTCAGGCTCTGAGCACCTGCACAAGTTCTGCGTGTATTTTACAAACTAATCAATGCTCTTCTTAACATATATGTACAGGAGCTGACAACGTGGGAAAAACAGAGCTGCCAGTTAAAGGACCGATTCACCGCCAGGCTCGCCATCCAGAGCCTGCCACGCATGCCTACACGTCGCAGGAGAGACCGAGGGCCAGTCTGCGGCAGCAGGTTAAGGTCAGGGGCACTGCACAGCCACCCGGTCCCTTTCCCAATTGTGTAAACTCTAGACCAGCGGCGACCACTGCTCTAGACAGTATTAATTAGAACATTAACCGCTACTAGTTTACTATGTCAAATGTTCCTTCTTGGAAAATTATACCAAAAGGAAACTGAGCAGAAATTCTCCCAGGGAACTCGGAGTGAATCACTGGTAACCACATTTAGATCCAGAGGGACCCATTATTATAAGCTATTTATAGTTAATGAACTCTATAAACACCTCTTCCCAACGGGGGTAGCTTTTGCCCTGGTATTCAATAATCTATTTTCTAACTGAAGATTTGCTTTATAAAGAATTATTCATACAACATAACCTCGGTTAGCAAATTCTGTGAGATCATTTTTCAACCGTTAAAAAGAAATCTTTTAGAAAATTATTGAACGACAGGAATTAAGTGGCAAAGCAATTCCCTTCCCTTCCAATTCTTAAGAAACAGCCATTTCCTCGGAGCCTTGTAATTTGTATACTCTATTTCATACTGTGCAATTGTGTCTTAGTTCCTAGCATTTCTTCTTAAAATTTCTGCACTTAGAAGCAGCTAAACTCTTTATCAAAACTCATTTTATTGGCCTAGACATCAACCCAATTAAGTCAATGTTAATGGCTACTATTCTATAATTTCCTAGACCAGTGGTCGGCAAACTCATTAGTCAACAGAGCCAAATATCAACAATGCTTCTTCAAAATAGACTCGCCCAGGCCGAAAACCGACTTCTGCGCATGGGCCACGAAGTTTCAATCGCACTGTTTGTGCGCCCGCACGTGGTATTTTGTGGAGGAGCCACACTCAAGGGGCCAAAGAGCTGCATGTGGCTCACGAGCCGCAGTTTGCCAACCATGGTCCTAGACCAGGGGTCCTCAAACTTTTTAAACAGGGGGCCAGTTCACTGTCCCTCAGACTGTTGGAGGGCCGGACTATAGTTTAAAAAAAACTATGAACAAATTCCTATGCACATTGCACATATCTTATTTTGAAGTGAAAAAACAAAACGGGAACAAATACAATATTTTTATTTGCATGTGGCCCGCGGGCCATAGTTTGAGGACCCCTGGTCCTAGACCAAGGCACATACCTGCTTAGGAAGAGTGAACAGTGTCAGCAAATGTGGTCAATGCGGAGATTATTTAATGGTCAATTTGAATAAGTTTGTTTTCTTCATAAACTTGTATGCAAATTTGACTTTGTTATACAGCTTAGGGTTTAAAAAAATCTGCTCATTTTTTGGCAACTGCCAAGAAGTTCACTGAATCCTAATGAACTCAACTGTAAACCAACTTTAAAGAAAGACGGAATGAAGACCAGCAGTCAGGCCCATCAGAGCGGCCTGCACGTGAGGGAGGATGTACCTGGCGACGTCTGGGTGTGAGTCTATCAGGGTGCTGACAAACTGAAAGAACAGAGAGCCCTTCCATTTCACAAATTCTTCCTGTACAAAGGGAAATGACACGAGTAAGAAGGATTATTAATACACGAACCTAAAAAGTATTCAGTCACAAACCCAACCGTTAACTTCCTTTTGTTTAACATCACACCTGTGAGCCACTTAGGTCTGTGTGTGCCCACCAGCAGTCTCAGCACTCAGGTCTGCCTGTGCCACCCACACTCAGGTCTGTGCCCACCCACACTCGGGTCTGCCTGTGCCACCCACACTCAGGTCTGTGCCCACCCACACTCAGGCCTGCCTGTGCCCACCCACACTCAGGTCTGCCTGTGCCACCCACACTCAGGTCTGCCTGTGCCCATCCACACTTAGGTCTGTGCCCACCCACACTCAGGCCTGCCTGTGCCCACCCACACTCGGGTCTGCCTGTGCCCACCCACACTTAGGTCTGTGCCCACCCACACTCAGGCCTGCCTGTGCCCACCCACACTCAGGTCTGCCTGTGCCACCCACACTCAGGTCTGCCTGTGCCCATCCACACTCAGGTCTGCCTGTGCCACCCACACTCAGGTCTGCCTGTGCCACCCACGCTCAGGTCTGCCTGTGCCACCCACGCTCGGGTCTGCCTGTGCCACCCACGCTCGGGTCTGCCTGTGCCACCCACGCTCGGGTCTGCCTGTGCCACCCATGCTCGGGTCTGCCTGTGCCACCCACACTCGGGTCTGCCTGTGCCACCCACACTCAGGTCTGCCTGTGCCACCCACACTCAGGTCTGCCTGTGCCCACCCACACTCGGGTCTGCCTGTGCCACCCACGCTCAGGTCTGCCTGTGCCCACCCACACTCGGGTCTGCCTGTGCCCACTCACACTCGGGTCTTCCTGTGCCACCCACGCTCAGGTCTGCCTGTGCCCACCTGCAGTCTCAGCACTCAGAGCATTAGTTTGATTCACATGAAGTCCGCTAAGCTCTTTCTCACACTGAAATGCCCTACCGGCCTCTCGGAGCGGCTCGGTGAGACGCGGGAAAGCCTGTGACCTCCTTTCACAAGCGAAGATGGCATGTCTGAGAACACCGACTGCTCCAAAGTCAGGAACAACAGAACTGGTAGACCTCCCAGTCTACTGACTGCACTTTTCTCTACATGGAGCTTATTGGCAAAACTGAAAATTTATGCTGCTTGACAGGATATCTGAACAAACACCTAATAAATATTAGGGAGCAACCATCTGTTTAAAAGGCTGTACAGAACATTAGCAGAGTAGTATCTTAAACCAAAGATGAGGCTAGTTATTTTTGGATTCTACTACAAAGCAGCCCATTTCCCACGTTACTCCACTACTCCCTTCAGCAGAGCACCGTCGGAGGGAGAAGAATGACAGGTCTGTTCTCCTACGAACCTGCAGGAGATTGGTGAGCAAGATGAGCGTCTGCTTGCGGATGAAGGGGTCTGAGTCCTTCAGACACATGGAGATATTGGGAATGTACTTGTCCACCATGACAGTGTACCGGATACAAAGGTCACACATGACAATGACCACGTTGTTGCGAACGGCCACGTCCTCGCACACCTCCAGCTCTCTCACCAGGGCCGGGATGCTCTTCTTTGCCAGATCCTCATGCTGTAAGCACAGCTTACCTATCACAGAAGAGAGTAAGTCATGCCTCTACTCTGTGCTAATCAGGCAGACGCCTGCACTGTCCCCACAGATATGTCGCAATGAGTTTTATTTAACAAAGTTAAAGCATCATGTCAACTATCACGAGGAAATCAAACACAGCCTGACCAGAGTGGCTCAGTGGCTGAGTGTTGACCTATGAACCAGGAGGTCACGGCTCAATCCCCAGTGTGGGGCGTGCAGGAAGCAGCCTCAATGAGTCTCTCTCATCATTGATGTTTCTCTCTCTCTCTCCCCCTCTCCCTTCCTCTCTGAAATCAATAAAAATGTATTTAAAAAAAAATCAAAGGTAGACAGACCCATATTAAATATTAGAAAATTCAAAATAGCTTAAGAAAAAACACCGCCTCCCCAACCCCTCCGGATCTCGTGAGATATATATTCCTTCACTATAGTAAAATTACCTTCCGTTTGTTTGTTTTTTTATTCATTTATTTATAAATCCTCATCCAAGGATACGCTCACCATCTTTTAGAGAGGGGAAAGGAGGTGGGGGGAGAGCAACATCAATCAGCTGCTACCCTTCTGTGCCTGACTGGGGCCAGGGATCAAACCCACAACCTAGGTATGTGCCCTGGCTGGGAATCGAACCCGCAACCCTTGGGTGCATGGGACAATGCTCCAACCAATTGAGCCACACCAGCCTGGGCAAATTATCTTCCTTTTGAAGTCAACAGTTGAATTTTGGAGTTATCTGTGTGTGTGTTGTAGGGCCTGGGGAATGTTTTGCTCTTATTTATAATTCTTAGACGTGAAAAAAACAACATTACAAAAAACATTCCTGACTCTTATCCAGCATAAAATACACAATCACACTAAAGAAAAAAAGAATCAATTTATAAACAGGGGTTCATGTTTTCAAGATAACCATTAATTTGAGTGCATGCTTTTAATAGCTCGTCTGCCAGTTCTGGAAAGTATCACATAAGCCATCTCCTTTTATAAACTAAACTGCACGTTTATTTTTTCATTCCTGGAACTCAGTGTATTGCGTGGCATGCAGTACTCGATGAAGAGACTTCAAGGTGCTACATTATGAGTATAAACAAGCAAGTCGCAGAAACAGGGTCATTGAAACAAATTAATATAAAAACAAAAGCTCCCTCCAGGGAGGGTCTTGAGTCTGATGTTATAGGCAGCGTTGGGTGCTCCTACAGAATTGCCTCAAAGCTCCCAAGAGCTAGAGTAAGTATATGCCCAACAGGTTACAACCCACTGCTGGCTTCCGTAAGACAAAAAGCTACACAGGGAACTAGACCGCACAAGGGTACTGCCCCACAGGCCACTCCGGCTCACCCAGGGTAATGATGGCGTGTGCTCTGATCACAGAAGGCATGACGGAGGAGCCTCGGACCGGGGCGAGCGGCTGGGCGGCCGGGGCGTCGCTGCTACCTTGAGAGGATGCTACTGCAAGGGAAGGAAAAGGGAGCTTATTTACAACACTCCAGGGGCCAGCCCAGGCTGCATCAGCATCCGCAAAGGGTAACTTTAAGTGCCTTACGGTGATCCGCATCCGCAGAAGAAGCTACAATGGACTGAATCAGAAGGAAGGCTCGCTTCTCCACTCTGGCTGGACAGAGTTGGGCTATATCTCCTAAGGTAAAAATATACTTCACCTGTGAAGAAAATTGGTTTTGCATAAAAATAAAGCAAAAATAAAAAATTAACCCTGCCTATAGATTAAGGACATGTCGGTGGAGTACTATTTTTGTCCCCCACATTTAAAAGAACTATTTTTTTTCATAGCCATTTCAGATGATTTAAAAAAATAATTCTCACCCGAGGACATGCTTAGAGAGAGGAAGGGATCTCATAGGTTCTAACTGGAGGAAGCATATACCATCAAGTTTTCCCCAGATAACAAGTACGAGGAAAGAAAATGAATAGGTCATCAATAAAAATTCTTCTAAGAAAAGAGTAAGTTCTATGCTAGGAATATCCTTTTCTTGCTAATAGTAACAGAAATGCACATTACAAAGACATCTTTAAAAACCCTCAAACGATATAAAGAAATCCAGTGGCTGAGAAAAGTAGTTACTTACCAACAGGTCCTCATCCATATTCCCAGCTCCACCTTCCTTCAGAACGATGCTGGAGAGACAGTGCACGCAGGTGGAGAGGACATCCCCGCACACCTGATTCAGTAACCCCTAAGGCGAGTCAAAGGTCATTTCTGAAGGGTCTATACATCTACATCAGACTATTCAGGAAACACAGTTTTCTCAGGAAACTTTATGAGCTTCAAATGTATAAACCATAAGCCACGAAAGACCCAAGCATTGTGCTTTTGTACCTCTGTTCTTTCAGCAATCTGGCAATTGGCGAAGTGAAATTTACAAAGAATTATACAGGGTGGGGCAAATGGAGGTTTAGAGTTGTTCGTATGAAAAATAATATAGTAATTAATAAATAATGACACAGAATAAAATGTTTTGTATACTCACACTATAACCCTGCTTTTGCCCCACCCTATGTATATATGTATGTATGTATATATATATATATAAATATATGTTATATATATATAATTTTTCTTTCAATATTTGCCCTATAAGAGCAAAGAGCATGTGTTTGGGAAGATCTAGTGTACTAATTAAAAGAGATCTCTAATAGCAGTGCTCCTTCAATAATAAAAATACTGCAATTCTTCTGACATATGTAGATGGTGAATTAACACTGTAATAAACAGGCATAATAAAAACGAGTAGTTGTTATTCTCCTGAAATGTATTCGTCCGAGACTTTTTCCAGTGTCTCTTATTAGTTAAAATAACTTCAAAGAGGCACCACCTCTGGCCCACAGATCTAACTACACTAGCTAGGGAGGGAGTTTGATCCCATCCTGCAACCCATTGGCTGTAGGCTCCGGGCAGCTTTGTGGACATGATACAATGAGATGTTAGGGTAATAGAGCCTTATAGAAACTGGATGGACGTTTTCTAGGATTATGACTTAACGATGATCAGAAACCTTCTGGTCTGGAAGGAACCCCCCCGACCGGGTGGAAAATCATATGAAACATTCCTGAAATGAGGGTGGAGGTGAAGGAGGATATACAAAGCTATCCCAAGCATCTAGCCTACAGCTTATGAAGAGATAACCATGTAAGGTCTCCGCCAAGGTGCTGACTTTCTAAGAGACCTGTATGTCTTTAGCAGCCAAGACCTTCTTGGGAAATGTCGACTGCCTGTCACACCAAGTGTTTCCTTCTGTTGTGGTCACGGCTACTGGGACTACCCGTCCTTACAGGTTCTCTAAAGAGAACACTTCTCAAACTTCAAAACAGAGTGACCTGCCTACTGAGCACAAATAAATGACAAACGTATCCAGGAGAGCGTCGCCTACCCGCTCCTCCACAGCTGTCTCCGCAGACGCTCTGCAGAGTCTTTGCAACGTATCAACAGCGGAGCTGATCAGCTCTAGAGACCAGTGGAATCCACTCAGCTTACACTTGACAACATCTAAAAGGGAAGTCAGACCCTTGAGGTTTAACTGCTTAAAATATATACATATGAAGAGAGAGGCAATGCCTTTCCGAGATTCTCCGATGAACACTCACCGGTCACCTTGTCTCGGGTGCTTTTTGGGAGATGCTTCGCAATATGCCCAATAACACACAGAATATGGCCCAAGGTGTTTGAATTGGGATTCTGTTGACTAAGACAAGGACAGAAGAAACATCAGTACAGAGCCAAAGTAAACATTGCTGCCAACGAAGTACTTTCCTCCTGGATTATGAATACCAGGGTAGCATGGTTTTGGATTCAAGTTGTAAGAGCATTAAGGCACTTAGATACTTGGACAAAGACTAAACTGAAAGCTTAGAAGTGATTCTTACTTTCATGTGTTTTTAAGCCCGAATTTAAAGAAAAGATCTGTGTATATGAACAGCTATAAGATAGCCCGTTTCCTTAAGGCATGAGCTTTATCTCCAAGAATCTTCCGTGTACCCATCCGTGGCTCAGTTATAAGCATGCACACCTGCTGATTTCCTCCCAGGACTCTATTACTCTGGTGTAGTCGAGCTTGGGTGATGAGCAAGCAATCTTGGAGAGCAGCATCCAGGCTGGTGCAGAATGTTCCGTGCCAGTGTGGGATAGCATGTTGTTTATAAAAGCAGATGAGAATTTATCTTTCGTGGACCAGATATAAAAAGCCTTATTTAAATAGCGGCTGGAAAAAAAGATGGGAGAGCAGAATGGTAACTATAAATATATAAAACTGTTGAGATCAGCTCATTCAGTAAAAGGATATCAGCTGCTGCTGCTCCGGGATTCCTCTGGCACATCTGATACCAAATTTTTATTATACACAATAAGGTACATTTATTCCTGCCCTCATAAAGTATTTATTTTTAAAGCAAATAATAACATTTCATAAGATTTTGTTGATAAAAGTTAACAGAACTCTATGGAACTAGCCCTATGGTTGGTTCTCAATAATTCTATTTTTGTCATTGGTTTCCTAGCTCAGTGGCACTCCCACTTTTTCATCTCAGGGCCCTTTTATTTATTTTATTTTTTAAATATATTTTATTGACTTTTTACAGATAGGAAGGGAGAGGGATAGAGAGTTAGAAACATCGATGAGAGAGAAACATCGATCAGCTGCCTCTTGCACACCTCCTACTGGGGATGTGCCCGCAACCAAGGTACATGCCCTTGGCTGGAATCGAACCCGGGACCTTTCGGTCCGCAGGCTGACGTTCTATCCACTGAGCCAAACTGGTTAGGGCTCAGGGCCCTTTTAAATTCCTAAAAATTACTGTCTGCCTTGAAATGCTTTTGTTTGTTATATCAACATTTGCCATGCTAGGGATTAAGAATGAGAAATTTAAAAATATTTATCAATTCATTTAAAATAAGAATAAGCCAATTAATTTTATGTTAACATAAATAATGCATTGTTTTACAAAAACAACTATCTTTTTTAAACAAAATAACTTGGTCAGGAGAATGGTATTGTTTTACACTTTTGTAAATCTCTTTGCAGTCTGGCTGAAACAGGAGACAGGTGGACTCTCATTTCTGCCTCTGCACTCAATCTGTCCCAACAGCTCTGTATGGCTTCTAGAAAACTCTACTTTGAAAGAATAAATGTGGAAAATGCACAGAACATCTTAATATTATGATAAACACAGTTTGAGCTCATGAATTCATCACTTTGAGAACTGATGACCTTGTTCATTTCCTATAATGGCTATTCCAAAACTTCTTATACTTAAGCCCCTAATTCTACCCACTCTTCCCAAAATTTGGGCAAAAAAAAAAATTTCCCCTCAATGATAGCAAAATGTACATAACATAAAATTTATCATCTTAACCATTTTCCAGTGTAATTCAGTATGCCCAACACTGAATTACACTTAAATACATGCACACTGTTGTGCAATCATCCATTTCTAGAACATTTTTTTTTAATCCCATGAAACTTTGTAGCCATTAAACATAACTCGCCATTATGCGCAACCGAGGTCTGTGCCCTTGGCCAGAATCAAACCCGGGATGCTGCATTCCACGGGCTGTGCTCTATCCACTGAGCCAAACCAGGTAGGGTGATTTTCAGTTAGAGTTTTAATACCAAGCTTGCATGACCTTAAGAGATCACATAACCCAACTGGCTGTTCTTACAAATTAGGAAATGAAGACCCAGAACACTAAGGTGATTTGCCAGGGCCGCAACAGTATTTTATGACACTAAATCTATTTTTTTTAAAAATATATTTTATTGGTTTTTTACAGAGAGGAAGGGAGAGAGATAGAGAGTTAGAAACATCGATGAGAGAGAAACATCGATCAGCTGCCTCCTGCACATCTCCTCCTGGTGATGTGCCCGCAACCCAGGCACATGCCCTTGACCGGAATCGAACCCGGGACCCCTCAGTCCGCAGGCCGACGCTCTATCCACTGAGCCAAACCGGCTTTGGCGACACTAAATCTATTATTCTTATTGCATAACTCCTTCATAACTACATGTAAACAAATAGGGAAGTGTTTCTGGTACAATTTTTAAAGAAAGGAAAGGAAAAGCAGTCAAGGTAGCACACGCACACACTAATTCTCGGACTCCTGCAGAACAGATTAAAGTTTATCACTCAGGCGCTACCCCCTCCCTGCAGTGCTCACTGTGCACTGGGCATTCGACACATGTTGTCAAGTAGAAAAAATACTGCAGTTTCATTAAGTCAACCAGTCCGATAAAATGTCAGAAAAAGTCTAACTTGTAAAGACTGGGAGGTTATCTTTCAAAATAACTAGTATTGAGTTAGTTATTAATATACCATATCCGCAGTGTTTTCTATTACATACGTATTAAGATACCAAGTTAAAAGTGGAGGACACTCAGAGAAAAGGATCAAAGGCTTCACAAAAAACAGTCACCACAAAAATGCTGAGATTTGAATTAGGTCCAGAAAAAGAGACCAGTTCCAGTGCAGATGCAAGAAAAAAGGGTCCTCGCGCTTTCTGTCTGTCTGATTGTGGCAGCCAAGATTGAATGGGGGAACACAGTGAAAAGAAAAAAAAAAGAAAAGAAAAAGAGACCAAAATTGAGGCTTCAAATCTACCCGGGCATTTAGAAAGCTAGCTGTCCAAGATCAATACAGAACTTTCTTCAGAAAAGCCCTTAGAGCCTTCTCTAAGGAAAGTAAGGCGTAACTCACATACCTCAGCTCCTGGCTTTCTGTGCTAAGGAGAGAAAGCAGTGCCCAGGCCAGCACCTGGCTGTCATCTCCACTGTGAAACTTATTGAAGTGCTTAATGTTCTGCAGCAGGACCTGGTCCAGGCATTCCAGGGCCTTTTCCTGCACAGTGCTCTCCGAGTCCATCACAACGGGGGTGATGCCCATCAGCCAGGCTTTCTGGATCTGGGCACATCTAGGGTGGGCCTTTAGGAGTTAAAATCGGGAAGTCACAAAGAGTCTAATGCTATTGGAAGTGTAACTACAAATCAGTGAAGTTGCGATCAATATTTTGAGACATGTTAAAAGTAGTTGCACACACAACTACAAATAGATCATAAAAGAAAAAACAAACAAAAGCAAACCTACAGCCCAGCCAGCGAGGCTCAGTGGGTGAGCATCAACCTATGAACCATAAGGTCACGGTTCGGTTCCTGGTCAGGGCACATGCCCGGGTTGCGGGCTTGATCCGCAGTGTGGGTTGTCAGGATGCAGCCAATCAATGATTCTCTCTCATCATTGATGTTCCTATCTCTCTCTCCCTCTCCCTTTAATAAGACAAACAAAACCCCCCAAAAAACCCACAATATTCAAACGATATGAAAAAACAAAGTTCAATCTGCAGTTATTGCAAATCAGTCCATACTGAAATTTTAAATTTATAAAGTTATTATTTTGTTATTAGTAATAAATCAGCATTTTTTGTAATTCAAGCTCAAATAATAAATATTTATCCCAAGAAGTAATTAGAGTAAGTGCTACCAGATAAAGTAAAAATACATATTGCTTAATGCCTTCTATCACGAAACAGGAGAAAACCATGCTCTTAAAATTCTTTAAGAGCGAATTACTTGGCAGAAGTAAATTATATCTAGGATCACTGGTTCTGCTCTTTCAGCAATATCATCTATATAGGTTATAATGAACAAAAATTAAAGTAGGCCTCTGGCCTAACCAAATTAATTTTAAAATTCATATTTCTATGTGAGATATGAGCTTAAGTCAAGAAAGGCTAACCAGTAGCATTCTCTAGCATTAGTTCCTAATTACATTTAATATGAAATGCAGTCTATCATATGTAAGTAAAAGATACTTCTTCCTTTCTCTTACACTGTATATTAGACTTGGTAGTTTCTGCTGGTCAACTTAATATTTAGCAACAAGCAATTATTACGCTGAATTGTTTTTTAATGTAAAACACCATGCATTAGACACATAAGAAGAAGCCCCTCACCATAAGAAGTTCAGTAAGAGACTGCAAGGCCTGCTTCCGGACAGATACAGCAGGGTCCCGGCACTGCTCCTGAAGAATTGAAAGCTCCTCCTTCATGCCTGAGATGCTGCAGTGCTTCAAAATACTCACCAATACCTAGGAAGCGCACACACACGTGAAGTAATGATGCATGCGTAGTATATGTGCAAACAGGCAAATACACACAAAAATACTTCCTTCAAGTTCTTGGTTCTTTACATCTTTGAGGTCAAAGATCCATCCCTCCAGTAGCATCCCACCTTTTAGAATCTGGTGAAAGCTAAGGTCTCTCTCCAGAGAAAATCTGACATACATTTTATACACACAAGTATTTTCAAACAATTTCAGTGGTTTTACAAACCCTATCAAAATCTGTCCATGGCCCTAAGCTAAGAATCCCTACTCTAAAAAATGACATTAAGGGTATAAATTCATGATTCTTTTTTTTTTAAATATTTTATTGATTTTTTTACAGAGAAGAAGGGAGAGGGATAGAGAGTCAGAAACATCGATGAGAGAGATCGATTAGCTGCCTCCTGCACGCCCCCCACTGGGGATGCGCCCGCAACCAAGGTACATGCCCTTGACCGGAATCGAACCCGGGACCCTTGAGTCCGCAGGCCGACGCTCTATCCACTGAGCCAAACTGGTTCGGCTAAATTCATGATTCTTAAAAAGCCAGCAACCCAGCAGGAAAGCTGAAAATCAGATAATCCTTAGTTCATCTATATAATTTAGACATAACAGGATCAAGATGAACTAATGTTAAATGAAAAGCAAATTAAATAACAAATATGGCAGAGGGACCTTTAAAATATTCTCCTGCATTTCCGAGTGCTTAAAAAGAGAGCGCAATGCCCTTTCTGGTGTGGCTCAGTGGATAGAGCATTGGCCTGCAGACTGAAGGGTCCCAGGTTCAATTCCAGTCAAGGGCGCATGCCAGGGTTTCGGGCTCCACCCCCAGTGGGGGGCGTGCAGGAGGCAGCCGATCAATGATTCTCTCTCATCATTGATGTTTCAGTCTCTCTCGCCCTCTCCCTTCCTCTCTGAAATCAATAAAAATTTATTTTTTAAAAAAGAGAGCGCAGTAAAGAATATCTGGAGAAACACACCTGGAGCGCAGACTTCCTCACGTTGATCTTCTCATCCCGGATTCTCTTTCTCAGCATGGCCATGACACACCTTTCTGCTGAGGACACGCCCGTCATTAGAGTCTAAGAAAGACTATACAGATCTGACATCTCACACGCAATACCGACAAAATCTAAAAAACTGACTAATTCGCTTGTTTCAAATCAGAGTATGAAATGAGGTAGAAATAAAAACATCTCAAATAATTAGCTATTCACAATAATGAAAAAGGCAAAGTTCATGTAAAAAAAAAAAAAAAAAGGGCAAAAATTCTGGAATATTAAAAAATCAGTTTTAAATCCTGGCTCCTATGCCTAAAATTTTAAATAAATTATCTAGATCTTCTATTTTGTTTAACTACAAGTAGAAGTATCTAAACCATGAGTTTTTAAAAGACTAAATAAAATAATATTACTACATACCTGCAGCTTTAAAACTTTTCAATCCCAGGCCCCTTTGCACTATTAAAAATTAGTAAAGATTTAGCCGAGACCGGTTTGGCTCAGTGGATAGAGCATCGGCCTGCGGACTGGAAGGTCCCGGGTTCGATTCCGGTCAAGGGCATGTACCTGGGTTGCGGGCACATCCCCAGTGGGAGATGTGCAGGAGGCGGCTGATCGATGTTTCTCTCTCATCGATGTTTCTGGCTCTCTATCTCTCTCCCTTCCTCTCTGTGAAAAATCAATAAAATATATTAAAAAAAAAAAAAATTAGTAAAGATTCCTAAGAGCTTTTTTTAATGTGAATTACATGTTCAATCTAAATTAGACATGCCACTATGAAGAGTATATATTTAAAATAAAAAATAACTATACTGCAAAAAAAAAAAAAGATACTGAAAAGATTGGCACTGTTTTTGCAAATTATTTTAATGTCTGGCTTAATAAGAAGAGAGCTGATTCTCATCTCTTCTGCCTGCGTGCGACCTGTCACTTTCATGTCATGGCATCTCTGGAAAAACCTCAATTTATACTTGTGGGAAAATCAGAGCACAGAAGCGAACAATGTCTTGATATTATGAAAGCAGTATTAACCTCAAGGATGTGTTGAAGCAGACTGAGAGACTCAAACACATTTTGAGAACTGCTGATCCCCATGAAAACAAATAAAAAATGAACTAGAGAATGGAAAACAATAGAGGAAATACATGAAATAAAAAGTTCCTTGAAAAAGGTAACAAGATTAACAAACTTTTAGGTAGACTAAGAAAATAAGAGAGAAGATTCAGATAGCTAAAATCAGGAATGAACCAGGGAACATTATTACCTACTTTACAATAATAAAAAAATTGTAAAAGAATACTATGAACAATTTTATGTCAACAAATCAAGTAACCCAGGTGAAATGGACAAATTTCTACAATGATATAAAGTATGGAAACTGACTCAAGAAGAAATAGTCTGGGTACACCCACAAGTACAGATATTGAATTAATAAAAAAGCTTCCCACATGTGCACAAAAGTCCAGGCATTACTGAAGAATCCTACCAAATGTGAAAACAAAAATTAACACCAATTTATATGCACACATATCTGCCTCTCCCGTTGCTCCTTAAGAAATGAAACTTTATTTTCTTAAAGTCTGTATCTACAATGCCTAGCACAGACAGAAGGGACCATATGAAAGTTTTTCAAATAAACAAATTCTATAATTAATCCTTTACAAACATTCCCTCTCTTTTCTCTCTCATCTATTTATCCATCTTTTAAAACCACTTCTCTAAACCTTACTTCTATAGACTCTGACAACAGCCCCCTGTGAAAGGTAGGGAAGGGTTAGGATCAGAACGTGCGTGACAGGACTTGTGTTGACTTCCATGTTTTAGGTCATGCAGCTATTTAGTAACAAAACTGCACAAGAATTCAGACGGCGTCTCATTTCTGATGGTGTTTAGTGTTTTCTCCGCTATTTTATGAAGTCATGTTACAGATGAAAAGGAGCCCAAGACCTTACAGCCAGACAGAAACAGAATCCGAGTAGACTCCAGGTCTACCCACTGCCTAGTACAGGTTTGTTTTTTCCCTGAATCACATTGAGACTCACACCGTCCCAGACTCAATACGTCAGGGAAAGTGATCAGGCACCACTTGTGTTCAGGATCTTGTGTTGGAGTCCGCGGAGGACCCCATAATCACTCTGTGCGATATGTACGACCCACTGAAAAATGGCTCCTTCTGTTGGTGAAGGGAAATTATCATCTAAATTCCAAATTGCCTTTTTCAGTGGAAGCTGGGACTCACAGTTCCCTACTATGTATTAAAAGTAACCTCTGGGATGGCTGAGTCAAGAAGACATGGTAAACAAAGTAACAAGGAATGAAAACTGGGAACAACACTGGGTCCCACAGTATTATTCACCTATTCCCCTTTTTTGTGACGACTTTTCTCCAAACACGAATTTAATATCTACTGCACTTTCCCTAGTAACTGGTCCTTTTTTTTGGTCAGTAATTCCAACAGTTCACAACAGATGATTTAAATGAGAAAAGAAAATACTTGCTAATATTCTGTTAGGTGTTAAAGAAAGATTGATATTGGTGTTCAGTACATGTAGGTGGAATGTAGCTTATTCTTTATCTTAGAATTAAATATAGTCTAGTGCAAGGACATCAAGTAAAGATATAATAAAATAGAAATTACTCCACTTTTAAGGAAAAGAGATGCTCCGATTCTTCAGGTGAATTAATCAGAAAAAATCCAAGGTTTTTAGACTCTACTTATGGTCATTACGCATTTGGTTGTGATAAAATCGACATACCCCTAGATCCAATTGTTTCACCACTGCTGTCTGTATTGGTCACCCCTGAGTCTCCAGGGTTCAGTGTCTGCTTCTGACAGGAAAAAGCTTAAAAAGAATAAATTAGAAAAAGGGCTGTCACTAAGGTAAAAACTTATTATACTTTTAATAATGCAAGCGTGGCATATTACACATTTAAGTTACCACATCATTATTGAAGTGAATCTCAATTTCTTTGATGAAGGAAAAAAGTGCAACACGAAAATAGAAAAATAGAGAGATAGAAAAAAACAACAACACCACATTCCAAAAATCCAGCTAGTCCTTTAAATAAAAAGGCAGTTATTCAATATTTGGAAATATATTGACCCATTACCTGATGAATTTCTCAGGAAAGTACCAGGATGGCTCTCTATTCCTAAAATGGTAGGACCTAAAAATAAGCAGAGAGATAAGAGGGGAAAAGCCAGAGTATCATAAACCCTAAGTAAATATTCACAGAGGAATCAAAATAAAAATAATTAGGCCTGAACAGAAGGCCGACTCTAAACCGCTAACAATGAATAATGTTCTCCTTGGGAACACATTTGAAATGGACATTAGCGCCCATACAGCCATACCCAACAATGCACAGCGATAGGGAAGGCAACCACCAGTCTCACCTCTAAAAAAGGCCTTTCAAATGCCTCAGGCCTGTCTAAAAAGTTATTCAACAATACAATATACTGAAATACGTTTATAAGAATGAAAGTGTATCATACCATATCAACTATTTTTGCCACAACAAAAAATGATTCCCCTGAAGTCCAATTTTTTTTCTTTATTGATTAAGGTATTACATGTGTCCTTATCCCCCCTTTGCCCCCCCACCTCCCCCCCGTATCTGTGTCCATTGGTTAGGCTTATATGCGTGCATACAAGTCCTTTGGTTGAAGTCTAATTTTTTGACAAGCGTAAGACCAATTCCATGTCACTTACTGTTAATCAGAAATTCCAGTATGCTCTCCGATGTGCTGTTAGCGGACAGCTCCAGGCAATGTGCGAAACTGGACAATGCCTTGCTGCGGACAGTCGGTGCCTTGTCTAAACAGCGGTCAAACATTATGTCCTGCACCAAGAACTTATGCTTTAAGAACTTCTGATGCTCCGAGGACAGTGTGTGATCCGCCTCTCTTTCCGGCAGTTCCAACAGAGCCAAGGCAACATCAAGAGTGAAAACCCGGTGTGGGATCTGGTAGAGCAAAATCATAAGAATCCCCATCACATAGTCATGAAAACCGAAGGATCCCGTATGCATTCAGATCTGGCTGTCATTAGAAGGCTGCACAACCAGAACCGAGATTTCATTGCAGATGTATTCTCTTACCTTGGAGCTTCGTGAATATCTGTAAAGCCAGGCAATAAATGTAGCATATTCCCCGCAAGGAAGTTTGCTGAGCAGCTGTACCAGGGACTGAGCTGCGTAGGTCCGATACTCAGATTTATCTACCACCTGGAACACAAATGTTGACAAGCTGCTCACCTGGCAACTGAAACATGTTGTGATACAAGTGAAAAGTTAGTGGATGTAACTGTGACTAGTTCGGTGATCTTTAAGTGTTATAGAAATGATCAACACATTTTAGGTTTCAGACGCCCCCCCCCCCCCCTTTTTTAAAAAATATATTTTATTGATTTTCTTACAGAGAGGAAGGGAGAGGGATAGTTAGAAACATCAATGAGAGAGAAACATCGATCAGCTGCCTCCTGCACACCCACCACTGGGAATGTGCCCATAACCAAGGTACATGCCCCCGACCGGAATCGAACCTGGGACCTTTCAGTCCACAAGCCGATGCCCCATCTACTGAGCCAAACCGGTTAGGGTCGTTTCAGACCCCTTTAAAAACTAACCTGTAAGAAATCTGTTGGTCCTCTCCTCAGAAATACAAATTTAACACATGATTGCTGGGAGTTTATGAACCCCTAGAATCCATCAAGTTTAAGTTAAGAATCATTTCTCTGCACAGTTATAACAACTTACGAGATAATCACAGAAATGTGAATGTTAACTGGATATTTGGTGGCTTTAAAGTATTACTGTGTATTTTATGATTATGTTCTTAAAGAATGCTTATTCTTTAGAGATACACAGAAATATTTATATATGAAAGAATATGATGGAATTTGTTTTAAAAAATCCAGTGTGCAGGAGTAATATCTTTTTGGGGTACAAGTGACACAAAATTGTTGAAGATAGGTGCTCATCAGCCTAGTCTCTTCATTTCTTTATATATTTGAAAACTTCCAAAATCAAAAGGTTTTTTTATTCCCAAACGGACACTGTCTAGGAGAACAGCTAGTGAATCTATTAAATAAAACTATGTTTAGTAATGACACAGACTCATTCCCAAGCACAAACACACACAACACACACATTTAACTTCATACATATTAAGTATTTAAAAATTATTCTTATTGTTACGAAAGCCACTGGTACCTTGGCACAGATGTGCTGGAGTAAGATACGAAGAACTGGGAATATACTTTCCTTTAGTTCATCCACAAGTGAGCTATGAAAAAAAAAGCACATCCTCTGTTTAGAATATACCTATAATTACAATGAAACAGTCATTTTCCTTGACTCTCCCAAAACCCACTAATCCTGTGTGTTAGAAATCCTCAATCTGTTTGTTTCGGTGAATAAAGAGTAAAGACATCAAGTGCCACAGCAGAAACCCATCCCCTACTCTCAGGCCTGGTTGTAGAGAGTTGCTGCCAAGTAGACAGCGGCAGTCAGGGAGGAGCAAGTGTGCAATCTCCATAGGACTAATTGCACTACTTAGTACATTTCCTATTAAGATTCTTAAAATCATCATTTTGGGATAAATAGACTAAGAGACAGTACCACCTCGTGGTAGCTCATTGAAATGCTACTTCAATGCCTTTGTAATAGGACCTCACTAAACTTTAACCCAAGAAGAAATTACTATAACGCCCAGGTTGGACCCATTTTTAGTGGCAAGTTCTGCATCATGAGCTCTGACGGAAAAGCCAAAGTGAGGGTTTCCACTTACAACCTCTTATTTATTTAATGACAGTCTATATATTCCACCATCCTCAAATCGTCAAGTACGTTATGTACCGTGAATGTACACACTCTCAGGTGCATACTGACCACTTCTTTCCACCACCAAATATTCAATATGGGAGGGGGTTAAAAAGCCAATGATAGCAAATAGGTCTTGCCCAATAATGCTAAAACCAAAAAACTTTTTAGGTGAAGCTAAGTGTCTCATGAAGGAAAAATGAGTCTATCGATTATTGCTAAAGAAGGAAAAACCAACTAACTCCTTTAATCAAGAAAGTATTTTCTGTAGGGGAAGGGAATAGAAAAGTGGAAAGAAACGGGGAAAGTGGTAAGGAACAAACGGGAAGAGGCCTGGAGAAGTGGGAAACAGAAAAAGGACAGGAGGCGGCAGACTTGTAGGAGTGGTCAATACGGAAGCAGACGATGGAGAGCAGAGGAGAAGCCACTGTCATCACCCAGAGGCTGACCTCACGGCTGGGACAATCCAGCTGGAGGCTGGTGCTGGCTGGTGAACGGGATTCCTTATCCCTTCAAGAAGGCCCGAAGGCAGGGGTTACCACAGTGACCCCGACCACATGAACCAGGTGAGCTACAAGGTGCTTTATTTTGGCCCCCCCAAACCACAAACAGGCCAGAAATTTATTGGTTCCCATAGGTGTCAGAAATCTTGGTTAGTACAGGCCCCAGAAGATGAAGGGAAAGTGATAAAGAGGAGAGAGTAACAACCCAAGCTGTGTGAGTCACCTGATAAACTGGACTGCCTGGTTTCTGCTGCTGATGACTGATGACGTGATAGCAAGGGGGGCATGATGGGACCCTTCACCCACTTCTAACATTAATATCACATTTAGCATTTGATGGAAAACACAACCGATGACCTAGAAGAGAAAAGAAAGTTCAATTTAAGGCATAACAGAGAACCCCTGAAGATCACAGACAACAATTCGCAGCATCTAAAGATTCGTCAACTTGAGACATGGTTTTGGGCTGACCATTAGGAATGTATTTCTTTTTTTCTTTTTTTAAAATATATTTTATTGATTTTTTACAGAGAGGAAGGGAGAGGAACAGAGAGTTAGAAACATCGATGAGAGAGAAACATCGACCAGCTGCCTCCTGCACACCTCCTACTGGGGATGTGCCCGCAACCAAGGTACATGCCCTTGACCGGAATCGAACCTGGGACCTTTCAGTCCGCAGGCCGACGCTCTATCCTCTGAGCCAAACCGGTTTGGCAGGAATGTATTTCTTAAATAATTACCAATAAATGTACAATGGAAACAGTGTGAGAACACTGCTTGCAGATAGTGAAAGGAATATCATCTAGTTTCTCTCTGCATGCTCTCTTTCTAGATGGCAAAGGATGCTGCTGCTGATCCCGTTATAGCAAGGGGGAAAAGGAAAAATTCACACTTGTGTTTTACCTGAAGTTTACAAAGGACCTTCCCATGTATCATCTCATATAATTTACTCAGGTAATTCATTCATTCCTCCAGTAAATAAAACATTTACTAAAAACCAAACATGTACCGGGTATGGCATTAAGCACGTTCGTGTATATTACTAGATTTTACCACATTTAATCTTAAACCTCACAACTCCAGGAGGTAAGCAAGGCATTTCCACTTTATATATGTTATTGTTTCTAGTCTCTAATAATAAAACAGACTCCACAGGCAAGCTGTCCAAAGTCAAGTAATTAAAGGCCTGGCTAAAACCAAAGTTGTCCAACATCAAGTCAGTTCTTCCACAGTTAAAAATCCCTGCCTCTTTAGAGACACCGTGGATCTAAAAGGATAGATTTTTTTCCATCCATTCTATTTTTTAAATGTTAAAAGGGGCATGGAAAGTAAAAGTATTACTGTGAATTCTACACATCCATATTTCAAGCACATAGAAATAATAATAAAGTAAATTATAAAATATGGAATGCTTTTTAAACGATAGGCACTGTGGTCAGCGTCTGACAGGCATTTTCATTTAACCCTCCTGACAAATCTGTGAGGCAGGTAAGCCTTTTATTCCTTTTCAGTCCAGATGAGGAAACAGAGGCTTTCACAAGGCTGAGTAGCTTACACAAAAACAAACAGAGAGTAAGTGGTGGAGCCAGACCCTGAACACAGATGCGCATTACCCCGAGTACCCCAAACCTTCTTACCCATCACGTTACTGCCCCTGGAAAGTATTAAGTGAATCACAGACACCAAAAGCCACATGACCTTGGCCTATCACATTTTTTTACAAAACCTTATTTTATTAATGACATCTATACCTGGATTCCACCATCCTCTTGATTGACCCCAACTCAACTGTTTAGAGTAGTGATACTCTTAGGGTGACTTGGGGGAGGGGGGAATGGAGAAAGCAAAATCCACATATGAATGCCAATAGGAATGAAAACCAATAATATTTCTGTAAAATTACCAACTAGAATAATACAAATATTAATAAAATTACCGAAGCGCACATGAATTGCCAAGGGAAACTACAAAATTCTGACTGTCTATTCTTTTCTTTAGAACAATTTGGTGAATATTTCTATAAAAGTAATGTTCTCTTTGGCAGCTTATCTGTTCTTCTTACCTAATTCACACTGGAACCATTTTTATGTATGAAAACAGGTAATAATTTGCTTGGCCACCAAGTATTTGGATATAAGGTTTGTTACGAAGAGTAGACAACAATAGAAATGGTTATACTTCCTATTATACAGAAGATATATAGTAAGGTCATGGAAACAACCTGGTAAGTTGAAATGCCATTACATCAAATGCTTCTAATGTTTTTCCATTACACGATTTGCATGCTTCAATTTAACCAATAACCAACTTAGATCCTTGTCTCTTTTACCTTTTCTCCTCCATGAATTGGGGAACATAGCAAATACAATCCATGATAGGCCAGTTCTGGTATGTACTTCGCTTGGTTAAGATTGCTAAAGAAAAAAGAGCAAAGATTAGTTAATGGATATGATTTTACTTGAAATATTGCCTTATTTAATAAGCCATATTTAAATGAATAAATTTTACCTATGTGCCACTTAGAATAAAATGACATTCATACTTCAGCTAGAGCAAAAGTTATCATACTGTTTAAACTTTAACGCTGGGAGATTTAATGGCTCACCTGGCTTGTGCAACATGAAATTCATGAAGAACTGGCTCAAAATTAGTTAATGCCACAAAGACCTAGAAAACAGATACCAAGAAGTGGCCTGATTTTTCTTACTCATTAAGTATTACCCTCAGCCGTGCCCTCTGAGGTTGCCCCAAGTTTCTCGGAGTTTTCACTTACCTCGATACAATTCTGTACACACTGTGGCTTTTCTTTCAGGGAAAACTTGGACAGAAGCCTTAAAAAATTTGTTAAAAGATGAAAGATGGCTTTTCGAATTTGACAAAGGTCCCAGGCAGAAAAACTCATGTCTTCTTCATCTTCTTGTTCTTCTACAATTTCATCCATCTAGATTATGAAGAAATATACAGCCGACTGTAAAAATAAGGCCTACCACTTTCCCCCTGGTTTTCAATGTACTCAAATCAAATCCAGTGAAACGCCAGGGGGTTGCTGAGGTGACCGGGTCCCCTGACCGCTCTAGGTCTTCAGGCTCACAATGGTACATCACTGGATTAGATGACTGTGACAATACTTTCTAGTTCTATAGTTTTGTGTCAATGAGGATTCTTATGTGTCTTAAAAGTTTTCATTTTCGCCCTGACTAGTTTGGCTCAGTGGATAGAGCGTCAGCCTGTGGACTCAAGGGTTCCAGGTTCGATTCCCGTCGAGGGCATGTGCCTTGGTTGCAGGCACATCCCCAATGGGGAGGGTGAAGGAGGCAGCTGATCGGTGTTTCTCTCTCATCGATGTTTCTAACTCTCTATCCCTCTCCCTTCCTCTCTGTAAAAAATTAATAAAATATATTTAAAAAAAAAGTTTTCATTTCCACATCAATGAACCTTTACCATCCTACCTAGTCATACAAGAATTTGGAATTAATGGTATTCTTCTATATTCCTTTGGATCTGAGTCCTCAGGATACTTCACTACCCTCTCTAATGACAATGACATAATGTGGCAAATATACCTGTTAGCAAGTTCTCATGCACAGCTAGGTTCAAGGCTGGGGAGAGATGATAGGGAGGTTGGAAAGGTTGCCAAATAGAAATGCAACTTGGTCCTACTGGAGAGCTGATGATACTTTAGGACCATTTGATTATAATCATTATGCCTGAAACCATATGTTAATATAAAGTTAATTCTTAAATCGTGTGTTGATGAAGATACGCTTTATTATTCCTCTTCTTACCTCAATATCCTCTTTCCTGGGTGGCTTTCCTCTCTTCCTATGCCCTCTTGGATTAGTCTGAGAATTCTTCGGATGTTCTTTCCTTCTTTTCCGACTCAAGTTAGATTCCTGAGGCCAACTCTTCTTTACAATCTGTATACATTTGTCAAACATCACTGGGTGGAATATTTGATTGGCTACACTGCCTATTCATAAAGAATAAAGAGTAAGCAGGTTAGATTTGTCTTCAAATATGTCTGTAACAACAGGTAAAAATGTCAAAAGCAAAAATGGGATTTGCACTAACTTTGAATAACAATGACACTTTTGCAAAAAAGTACCATTCAACTTTAGCCATAAGTTAGCAAAAGTGCTGATCAGAAATAAATAACAAGATTTCTATCTGTATTTAGCCATGAGGGAGTAACTGGTTTTATTCCTGTCTTCCTTAACTGTGAACTATAAAACTAGACCAAAAAAATGTTAAAATAATCATTTTAAGACATGGAGCAAGACACAGCATAGAAATAAAATTCCCGAGATAAGGGAAACAAATGAAGTAGACCCTAAAATTGCCCCCGTTTTTGTATTTTGAGGCAAGTTCTGGACAGCAGCAGAAAAACGGTGAACCCAGGCACATTATTATGGTCTCATTAAGTGAGACTACAGAAATCAAGTCAGAAAAGCAGAGGCAGCTGGAATTTATGGGACAGAATAATGGAGAAGAGGAAGCTACATAGAAAAAGAGCTCCAGCAATCTGCATAGGGCTGATTACAAGCTATGCATGCAGGGGTAAACTGTAAATAGTGAGGAAACAACAATTTCCAAGGAAGTCAGAAGAGGAATAACTTTCAGAGCTCACACAGGGCTGATACACCTTTGAGCCTGGCCAGCACAATAGAGACACCTTGTTAATCCCAATAGAGACCTTGGCAAGCCACACACCTAAAAACAAGGCTACATCAGCTCTAGAGTAAAAGCTACTTTAAAATCTGCACTAAAGCAAGTTGCAAAAGAATCAAGTGAGTCCACCAATAACTGACATTAAAACATACTTAAATACTATTATCCAATCGCTCACTAATTTAAGTCCTACTCTGCAGGGATTTTGCAGATGTAATTTGAGTCCCAAATCATAGACCTTAAGAGAGGAGAACCCTCCTGATAGGCCTGATCTAATCCATTGAGCTCTTTAAACCTGAGTGTGGAAGTCAGAGACAGCACTGGAAATCAAAATGAGAGGAGGATTCAACCCGGGTCGAGTCTCCATTGCTGGAGGGGCCACGTGGCAAGCAGAGTGGGTGTCCTCTAGGAGCTGAGAGCTCCCTGGCTAACAGGCAGCAAGAAAGGGGCCCTCGGTCCTACAACCACAAAGAAACAAGTTCTTCCAACAACTGAGTTCAGAAGAAGACACTGAGCCCCAGAGGAGCACCTGCTGGGGCTGACACCTCGATATCCGTTGGTGTGACCCCAGCAGAGAGTCCAGTCGCATTGTGCCTGGACTTCTGACCTCAGAAACTGAAATAATAAAGTTATGTATGCCAAATGGCTCGGTTTGTGCTAATCTGTTACAAAGCAATAAAACTGAAAAAAATGAAAAAACAAACAAACAAAAAATCAAAAAAAAAATACAAATTAGCATTCAAGGCTTTATGTATCCTTTAATCAATTTTTCAAATCATAGAGAATAAATCCTTAACATTTATTGCAAATGCACTTATGTAAACAATGACGAGGGGTAAAGCTGACCAATGCTGTGATTTTCTTCATTATATCACCGTTGCGTTCTCCGGCTACATCCCCCTCTACGT
Organism: Myotis yumanensis; assembly: GCF_028538775.1. Taxonomy (NCBI): domain Eukaryota; kingdom Metazoa; phylum Chordata; class Mammalia; order Chiroptera; family Vespertilionidae; genus Myotis; species Myotis yumanensis. The sequence goes on from NW_027223770.1 coordinate 20,970,724, forward strand.
TCAGCCCTTTTGCTCTGAGTTACGATAGGGAGGAGGAACAGCCACCTCAGTGTTCCGACAATAAAGGAAGTGGAACAAGCTCATAATTAGATTCCTTTCCTGGGCTTTCCTCCTCAAGCATTACTAGCTAGTCTTCTCGTGCTTTCTTAGTTAGAATGGTTTAAACCTGCTTTTCCACAGTACATAGGAGAGATATAACACAAAGATGCCCGCAGCAGTTTTTCTCAGTGTGGACAGGGAGTTGGGGGAAATAACAGAATTTTATACGAGGTGGGGCTGGGTGGAGTGGAGGCCCTGTAGCCTGGAAACATTCCCCCTCCAGCCTTAGCCCTCTTGGATTATTCCTATCAGGTATCGACACAGCATAATATTGGTCAGAGCATCATCTATTACACCCAAAAGTGGCAGGTTCGATTCCCAGACAGGGCACATGCCCAGCTTGTGGGTTTGATCCCCGGTTGGGGCGAGTACAAGAGGCAATCAATCGATGTTTCTCTCTCACATCAATGTTTTTCTCTCTCTCCCTTCCTCTCTGTCTCAAATAAATAAATACATATCCTCATGTGTGGATTAACAAAAAAATTTTTTAAGAGCTCAAAACAATGTAGAAAAACTTTAAATGACAAAAGGTATGTCCTATCACGTCAAATTAAGTACCTGGTACTTCTAGTAGCAGAAAATAAAGACCAGCGGCGTGAAGGCCATATTCTCGATACTGCACACCGACGTTTTTCTTATGGACTGTTTGAACAAAGTGATAGAATAAAGCCACCAGCGCACGGTGAGAAATGTTGTTTTCAGCGAAGAAGGTCCAAAAGATCTGGGGGGAGGAGAAAATCACAAAAGCCAATAATTACAGAAACGTAAAAATCTCCTATTATTTGATTTTAATAACTACTTAGTGCCTTAATAGAGGGGAATAGACCAGTCTGGCTCCTAATTATAAACATGTGCCGTCTTCAAAGGACTAAAACAAAAAATTAAAAATGCATTATTGAAAATTACAAAGATAAATAAGTATATGAGATTTAAATAATTAAACTTAAAAATTTTTTTTGCTAGGTTTGAAGCATATAAATTTCTAAAATTATTACAGTTAAAAACTAAGACTTTTCAGACAACCTATATTAGTGATTACTCAGACAAGTTACCCCTTGTAGCCAAATTCATCAATCATTCTAATTCATCAATGTACATTTAAATTAAATTAAATTGCTCTGATCTCCTCAGCTAGGAATCAGAACTGATGAATTTGGGTACATTTTGTTCTGGCACCTAGCCCTTCAGTTTTCTGAAAAGCAATCAATGAGCTAAATACTAATAAACACACTAGGTAGAACTCAATATTTAAAGGAACTCTCAGAAAAAATAAAATAAAAATAAAGGAACTCTCCTTTCCAACTGAATTAAATTAACTACTCCATTTATAATATCAGATTTTCTTCAAGTGAAGGCATACTGAAATTGTTATTGCATTTTCCTTGGCCTTCGTTTTATATTTGGTTTAGTCTGTCCTTCCCCTCCCCCCCTTGTTTTGGCCTATGTTCTCTTTCTCTAATTTGTTGTTAGAAAAAATCACGACTTGAAGCCCTGGCCGGGTAGCTCAGCTGATCAGAGCATCATCCTGGTACGCCAAGTTTGTGTGTTCGATCTCCACTCAAGAATCAACCAATGAATGTATATATAGTGGACCAACAAATCAATGTCTCTCCTCTCTCTCTCTTTCTCTCTCTCTCTCTCTCTCCACCACTTCCTTTCTCTCTCAAAAATCAGTAAATAAAAAGAAAAAAATTTTTTTTAAAGTCATGACTTGAAAAAATATCACAGATTAATACCTGAACCTTCTGGAAAAAAGCTATTAGGACAGTCCAGTAAATGATTCACATTCCTTATGCTACTCCTCTGATATTCCTTATGAACTGTTCACTAAAAAGATGATAATAATGACTTTTAATAGTCTACTTCTAAGTTTTAATAACCTAAAGGTGGCTAGCTTGATTTTCCTTTCTTTCCTTTTTTAAAAATTTTTACCTCTGTAGATCCATGTTCTTCTGTAGCAAAGCGTAAAAGACTTTCGTGGAGTTTTGTGAATGCATCCAATCCAGTCTCGATAATTTCTGCTTCTATGCTGGGATCCAAAGGCTCAGTCTCCGTGAAGTCCAGTTCCCACACTGTTTCTACCCATTCTGGTAGGAAAATGCAATCAAACCAGTAAGTGCTCTACAGCAAGTAAGAAACCTATCATTTTTGGACTCTAGGGAGATTCAAGAAGAGAAAAGTTTATTAGGCACAACTCACCTTTAATTATACAATCATATAAGCATAGTTAAAGGACAGCAGAAAAAGTGAAGAAAATCTTTTTTTTTTTTTTTAAATTATAACTGACATCTGGTTATTAGGTTGGTTATCTTCTAAAAATATCAAGGAGAAAAATGCTTTTTACATAAAACGGTCAGGGGGAATGAAACTTCAAAACACTTCGAGATCCAGCTTTCCCATACATTCAACCTGGAGAAGAAAGAAGTTAATCAAAGAGGGCTCCAGATGCCCCTTTGTGAAAACCTTATAACTATGTTAATAAGCCTAAATAAAATTCTTTATTGGGCCCTTGGAGGATAATTAGCATGTTTAAAAAAAAAAAGATACAATTTCCCCAAGAAGTTTAAACTAGAGGAGGCAAGCCAGATCCACACTCAGAAATATTCAGTGATTTCAAAACACACTGACAGAGGTGGGGTCCCTCGGCCTGGCCAGTGATAGGGGCTGATGGGGAGGCGGGAGTCAGGGGCCCAGCCCGCCAGGGGGAGGGACAGAGGGAGGTTGGCTGTGGGAGCACACTGACCACCAGGGGGCAGCTCCTGTGTTGAGTGTCTGCCCCCTGGTGGTCAGTGCACGTCATAGCAACCGGTCGACCAGTGGTTCGGTATCTCAGGCATTTATAGATGCACACCTGTATTTCTGACCTCATTTCTGGATCACAGCTACCAAGTCCCCATTAGAAAAGACCTGGTGACAGGAACAATAGTTATTACTATTTTATTTTACTTTATGTTTTACAATGGATGAGTGTTAAAACAGGAACAGACATGTAAAATACTAGAAAGCACAACAGAAACTATTCCTGGGAGATGGGGAGGGGAAGAGGTGGGAAGGATGATTCTTCTATATTTGGACCTAAACATAGACGTTTACCAGGAAAAGGAAAGCAGAGAAGAGCACCCCAGGCAGAGAGAACTGCAGAACAGCACACTGGGGAAGAAAGTAGAACCTGATTGAAAATGAACAAAACAGCTCTGGCGCAGAGATGAAATGTGAAGGGTGAGAGTTATTAGTTGTTGTTTTTTGTTTTGTTTTTTGTTTTTTTTTGAGCAGGATGAGGTACTAACTAACCTTCACAAACCCCTAGGAGGTAGAGATGACGTCCCCATTTGACAGATGGGGAAACCACGGCTCAGCAAGGTTAAGCAACTTGCCGGGCGGATGCTAAACAGTGGAGCCAAGAGACCAAGCCCAGTTACCTCTGACTCCAAAGATTCCATGATTGGGAAAGACTGCGGGGAAGAGTGAAGGCTCTCCTATGGCAGGCCCGGGATTCGGTCATTTATTAAGGAAACCAGGGGAAACATGAAAGGTTGAAAGACCTGACAGGTCACATTTGAGTCTTCCAAGGGGGTCCTAGCGTGCAGATTTGCAGAATAAGAAGGGGAAGGCCGAGAAAACAGATGCAAAAGAACTAAACGATATCCGGCAAATAATCTCTTTATTATTACTTTTTTTATGCGTAATTCTATTTTTAGCTCTGTTCTAAACCCGGCTCGCCAAGAGTGCAGATCTGCAGGGCCCAGACCTTGCAGAGCCAAACGCCCCACCTCCACCCCAGGCCACCCCAGGCCTAGGCTGGAGAGCATCACGGGCGCCGAACACCACCGCCCTGCCTCCCCGATTCTCGAGGCCTCGTCTCCTCACCTAGGCTGAGATCCAGCGGGCACCAGGGCTGCAGGCCGCTCCCGAGGCCCGGCAGCGCCACCATGATCACCCGGAAACCCGCTCGCCGGCGCCGTGGTCAACTTTCAAAGCTCGCTCCCGCGCGCGCCCCGAGCCGCCCCCGCAGACCAGTCACAACACGAAGAACTTCCCACCGACCAATCACCGCGCCCCGTCGGGCTCATGACACTAGCCAATCAGCAGGGCATTCTGCCGCATGCGCAGCGGAAGGGGCGGGCCGAGGAAGGAGACCAAACCGAGGTTCCGCGAAGGGTTTTTTTTTCGTTTTTTCCTTTAAAGTTAGGGGTTAAGAAATAAGTTAAATTCGAATAGCGCCCTTCCCGCCTCGTTTTCCTTCAATGGGAGGGCACTTTAAAGGGGATTTGAGACGAGATTTCCTACAGTGATTGTCACCTTTGCCCCCTGTCAAGTGACATTTCGCGTGAGTGTCAAAGGGCTTCCTTTACCCCGCCAAACAGCAGTCGAACGTTGTTACTTATCCAGATGTGGACGGCAGACTAACGTTTGCCGAACGAAAACAGTAGAGGAAAAGCAGGGAAATGAAGCCTTGCGAGAGGACATCTGCAGGTCTCTTAATTTCACGGGATGTGTGGGCCCGAATTCTGGAAAGAGGCCGTAGCCACCATGTCAACTAAGGGAAAGGCCAGCGCCTTCGCCCACTGCGCATGCGCAGTGAGCACCTTGCCCGGCTGCCGGGTGGCAAGGGCTACAGAGGCAGAGGCGTGCGCCTGCGCGCGGCGTCTCCGGAGCCTCCCGCTGAAGGCCGCCTCCTCCTCCCCGCCCCCCGCCGCGATCTCCGGAGCTGCTTGGGCATCGCAGCGCAGGAGCTGGAGGTTCGCTCCGCCGCCCCGAGCCCCGAGCCGCAGGGCACCGGGTGGGCGGCAGCGGCTGGTAGCCCCGGGGCTCTGCACCGCCCCCCGTAGAGTGGCGTGGCCGCCCTCGCCCCTCGCCATCTCCGCCGCCCGCGCCCGCTCGGGGACTGGCGGGCCGCGGCGCCTCTGCGCTCTGGGCGCGCAACCGGCCCTGCCCTGCCCTCCGGGTGTAGCGGGCCGTCTTGCCGCGCCCCCCGCCCGGCCGCGCGCGTCCAGCCCGCTGGCCTTCCCTTAGGACAGCCCGGCCCCGGAGAGCCCGGCGCGCCCGGCCGGCGGCGAGATGAGCTTCTTCGGCTTCGGGCAGAGCGTGGAGGTGGAGATCGTGCTCAACGATGCGGAGAGTAGGAAGCGGGCCGAGCACAAGACGGAGGACGGGAAGAAGGAGAAATATTTCCTCTTCTACGACGGCGAGACGGTCTCCGGGAAGGTGAGCCTCGCGCTCAAGCACCCCAACAAGCGGCTGGAGCACCAGGGCATCAAGATCGAGTTCATCGGGCAGATCGGTGAGTCGGCGCCCGGGGCCTCCCTCCCTCACCCCCCACGTCCTCGCGCCGCGCCGGGCGCCCACTCGGGGCGGGACCCCGAGCCGCTCCGGCGAGGCCTGCGGTCCCCACGCGTCCCCCTGCGGTCTGAGACCCGCCCGCCCGTGGCTGCCGCCGCGTTCCCGTTTTCCCTGCCCAAAGGGACAGCGCGCCACGAGGCGTGGCGGTGCCCAGGGCCCCGGGCGCGACCCCGCTGTGCCCCTTGGTGGCGGGCACCGCGGCCCAGAATGTCCAGGTGTCCCATCCACATGCCGCTCAGATGACACAGACCCACCAACGTCTCCACAAACCCCTCCGGGATTTCGGGATTTCGGAGCGAAGAGGCCCAGCCTTTAGCCTGCAGGTGGTGGGCTTGTTAGCGGGAGCCTTGCCTTCCTCCGGACCCCGAGTTTGGCTGATCTGTGGCTCAGTTGCAGTCTCACCCGCCCCCTTGTCACTTCTAGGTGTGATGTGGGCGTCATGGCTCGCCAGGGTCTCCTCTCTCACCTTATCTCTGAACTTCCTGTCTTGTACGCGTTTTGAGGGAGAAACCCTGCAGCCTTCCGATCCAGCGTTTCTGTCCACCCAAGCCTGTATTTCTAAGCCTTCTCGATTAGAGCGTTCGTTTTCCAGCGACTCGTTTTCTCCTTAAAGACAAAGAAATGATGCTCCAAAGACTAAAAGTGAAGTGGTCAAAATCGCTCAGTGCTCCAACAGTCTTTAATCATGATAATTAATAACTGGCTTTGGACCATAAAAGGCAGTTAACCACTGCCAGAAGGTTTTGGAAGCTGCCAGTCAAGATGCAATTGTCTCCAGTGCTAAGGCTCTTTGGAGTTTTCCTGTTTATGAAAACTCCCATGCACTTCTGGAAGTAAATTGTGTTTTTTTTTGGTCATAGGTCAGGAGCTGATGCCACAGTGAACACCCCCGTGTGGGTTGAAAACCTCTGGCAGAGAATTCATGTCCTATACCACATGCTGCATGTTTAACTCTGTTTTTAGGCACTTCCTGGGAAAGCTTGTTAGGTGCTCTCTCAGGTCCTCAGAGTACAGCGAAGAAATCTGTTTTCCTCTTTTACAAAGGCCAGAAGCACTGGCCCCGGGTAGGAGGGGCCTGGGGAAGGGGAGTTCCTGCACAGGTCTCTGCAGGCAGTGCTCAGCCTGAACTGTATACCTCTGGCATTTCAGAGAATGAAATCAGGTGGAAGACCAGCTGATCCCGCAGGAACATCTGTCCTTACGTCAAATCCAGAATGAGCGTGGCCTTTTGTGTATCAGAAATAGGTCTAAAGAATGAGCTTCATGCCTGCTGCTCTCCGGCTTCTAGCTTAGATAGGATTTCTCAACAGCATGCTATTGACATTTGGGGCCGGGTCATTCCTTTTTGGTGTAGAATGTTTAGCAATGTCCCCCCCCTTTCTACCCACCCCATACCAGAAGTACCCCCCAGCTGTAACCTCAAAAATGTCTTGAGGATACTGCCTTACGTACTCTACAGGGTAAAAATCTGCCTAATAAAGAGCCACTGAGTAGATAGGATGAGTCCAAAATATTTTCAGCTGAGTGTAACATGTGAGGCAGTGAAGTCCTTGCCTGCTTCGCATTAGGATCTTCAAGTAGCAGCTTTAACACGGTTGCATGGATTCTTTGGCTCTGTCATGCCAGCGTAGACAGGCAGGGTTAGCCTGTGTCTGAACCACCGTTCCAGGTGGTCATACCTCGTCAATACAGAAAGATAGCCACAGTGTCTGCAGCTCCAGCGGGATTGACTGAGCTGCCCCCGGGGTTGGTGTCAAGACCTTCTAGTCCAGTGGTTCTCCACCTTCCTAATGCCCTGACCCTTTAATACAGTTCTTCATGTTGTGGTGACCCCCAATTTCATTGTTACAAATTGAACATAATTAAAGCATAGCAATTCATCACAAAAACAATATGTAATTATATATGTGTTTTCCGATGGTCTTAGGCAACCCCTGTGAAGGGGTCGCGACCCACAGGTTGAGAACCACTGTTCTAGTCTAAACTGACTGGTTTCTTGTCTAACTCCTTGGATCCCAGAATAGCATCCCTGCTGAGTTTTCTCAGAACGTTTTATTGCTTCCATTGATGACTCTTCCTGGGCCCCTGAGCACTCACTCTGGGCTGACTTGACCTTGTGACTTTGGGGATGCTGTGCCCTTCTCTGGGCTGCTTTCTTCCCTGTAAGACAAGGACAACAAAAATCACCCCGTGAGAATGCGGTGAGGTCAAAGGGTTGTGCTTCATGCAGCGCGTGGCGTATCTGTGCCGGCCGACCTCAGGGCACCAGAGCGAGGCCAGTGAGTAATTTTGTTGAAGTTGTGGTCTTGTGGTTTTCTCCTTCATTGCACTCTTTGGCTATGTATGAAGTGGGTGGAACTAGGTCAGATTCTTTCTGAGATCTGGCTGTATGGTAAGAAAGTTGATTGATATTGTGCTCTGTCCCCTTCCTCATTGATTTCCATTTTAACTCAAATTTTTTCATATAAACAGTAGTCTCTTTGATTTGGTTTTTTTCTTCTCTCTCTCCTCTCCCTTCCTTCCTTCCTCCCTTCCTCCCTCAGAAGAGTTAGTTCTGTATCTTGAAAATGAAGTGGTTTAAGTAATTAACCTTAGCCTTATGACTAATTTATTTTTCCTCCTGATGAAAGTGTATTTGTCACTGGCTGGAGGGGATAAATGGGGGGGGGGAACATATGTAATACTTTCAACAATAAAGAATTATTAAAAAAAAAAAAAGAAAGTATATTTGTCCCACCTGTGTATATTCACTGGAGGGACAGCCTGGTATATGCAGAGGTAACTCGGCTGGTTATGTAAATTAGAAAAGGCTCAGTTTATAATAATACAGACTTTGCTAAGGTCAAGACTTGTAAGGACTAGAGAAGTGCAAGGCTTGGCACATGTAGTAAGTGCTCAGTAAAAAGGAGTTAAGATGATCATTGTCCTTTTCTCTTTCCGTGTTAAGCTGGACCATCAAGAAGTTCCCAGGGGCTAGACATTTAAAACATTTCACCTGTAGTTACCCCTGATGCCTATGCAGACTCTCCATGGGGAATGTTCAAAGCAGATTAGCCTCCCCTTTCGTCTGTCTGGCCACATTACCTTCCCAGTGTCTTCTCCTGGAAGGTACAGTAGCCCACACAAAACTTTATGGAAGGGACTGCACAGGGTCCTTGCAGAAATAGCTACTCGGACCCCTTTGTGCCCCATTCTCCTAGTGGCCCAGGCCCTGCTCAGAAAAGCTCCTGTCTCTCTCTCTTTTTTTTTTTTAAATATATTTTATTGATTTTTTACAGAGAGGAAGGGAGAGAGATAGAGAGTCAGAAACATCGATGAGAGAGAAACATCGATCAGCTGCCTCCTACACATCTCCTGCTGGGGATGTGCCCGCAACCCAGGTACATGCCCTTCACCAGAATCGAACCTGGGACCTTTCAGTTCGCAGGCCGACGCTCTATCCACTGAGCCAAACTGGCTTCGGCGCTCCTGTCTCTTTTGTTGTTGTTAATCCTCACCCGAGGATATTTTTCCATTGATTTTTAGGGGAGAGGGAAAGACAGAAAGAAACATCGATATGAGAGAAACACATTGATTGGTTGCCTCCTGCACCAGCCCTGACCAGGGCCCAGGCCGGGGAGGAGCCTGCAACCAAGGTACGTGCCCTTGACTGGAATCGAACCTGGGACCCTTTGGTCCGCAGGCCAGCGCTCCTATCTTGATGATGATTTAGAGATAGCTTTTGTTCCTGGTCCCTTCTCACTCCATACCTTGCTCTCGTAATCTCATGTGCACCCATGACTTCAGTGGCTTCTTATATTCACATGCCTCCCAAATTCTTTCTTTGTTCTGACCTGTCCTCTCTTCGGAGTTCCATGCCTGTGTTTCTCACTGCCTGCTACATATCTCCACCTGGATACCCCAACCCCAGGTCCCTCAAAGAGGCATCCAAAACAGAAACCCTTTCTCTGCCAGCCCTGCCGCTCTGTGGGTTTTGTTTGTTTGTGTGTGTTTTTTCCATTTTGGCTTCTGGCACCTGCATCCATTCAGCCTCAGAAATTTGGGAGTCATCTGAGACTCTTCATTCCTCCCCCCATACAACTAATTGGCTTCTTTTTTCTTTTTCTTTTTCTTTTTTAGAGAGAGGGAGAGAAAGAGAAAGATCGATGTGAGAGCAAACATCGATTGGCTGCATCCTGCACACCCCCTACCGGGGGATCCAGCCTGCAACCCAGGCATGGGCCCTGACTGGGAATCGAAGGGGCAATCTTTTGGTGCAGAGGATGGCACCCTACCAACCGAGCCTCACCGGCCAGGGCTTCCTCTCCATTCTTAATGCATTTATTCTTTCTGTTTGTAGCAAGTAGTCTCCTAACTGGCTTTCCTGCCTTTGTTTTCCTCTTCTTTCAATTCAGCGCCTGTAACAGTAAACTGTCTAAAAGGCAGTTCTAACATTGTCAGACCTCTCCTTAAAATTCTTCTCATCGATTCCCTAGTGGGTAAAAGGGGAAGTATGTGCAACTCCGTCCTGAGCTGGCCCCTGCCTTTGGATGTATCTGAGCTCATCATCACCAATCAAGCCTGTACTTTAAAAACTCCAGAGAATTTCTCCATTTTAATTTACTCACCCAGGAAATGCTAAGTAAAAGGCACCTCGAGATGAAATCGATTGATTCTAGCCCGTTAATAAGTTGTGGCAGGGCGTGGAGCAGAGCTGCGCCTGGCCGGCTACGGGCAGCTCAGGGGTGTGACTGCCCGGCAGGTTTCCTGGGGTCCAGGAGATCCGAGCAGAGTGGCCAGCACGAATCGTAGCTGGGTTGCCAGTTAGCAAGTGGTGCGTGGGGAAAGCAGGGTGAGAGGAAGCTCGCTGCAGGTCTTTTTGCCTTTGCTAACTTCGCTTCTCCCAAGCCCCCCATGGAGCCTGGGCCACACGTGGTCCGGGCCCAGCAGCAAGTCTCAGCTTCTTTCAGGGGATGACCCTGGGCTGCCCAGCCGGCTCCATTTCCTCCCAAAGTGGTAGGTTCACTCCTCAGCCGTTGGTGGCAAGTTTCACCATGAAAGCATCCTTCTGCAAAACTCATTTCCTCCTGGGAGGCTGGAGACAGAAGTTACCTTAACAAAACCACTTGGTCAATTCCGACTTTTAGCTTGAAATGGCTAGTCCCCGAGGGTTTGGGGGGGTCCAGAAGACCTAGGCATGACTTGTGCCTGCATCTTTGGGGAAAAATAGAGGCAGTTGACTGCCTCTTTAGGATCCAAACCTCTCACTAGAACAGCCTTGGATTGTTTTTATTTAAATCCTGTCAGAGGAAACCAAACTTCCTGGCAAGCGGCAGAATATGGTGCTATTTCTGCCCCTTTGCCTTAACAGTGTTTGCAAAAGCACTGCAAACAGCTTTGAAATTACAAATGAGAAAGTCCAGTCCAGCCCCACTCAGACCGGTCAGTCTTCCGTGACATTTGGTAGAAGAACTTGTAGTAACGTGTGTCCCGGAGGAAAAAACTGAAGCAGAGCGTGATGCTATGCAGGGAACCTCTTCCGCCAGAGGTCCTGGCCACAGCCAGGTTCCCCTGCTGGGTCAGGCAGCCCGTTGCTAGGATCCTCGGATGCTGGCAGCCTGACTGCTCTCTGAGGGCTCACGGGGCCGCCTCTGTTTTGTTTCTCACGGTGCCATTGAGCTGTGTAGTCACGTTTGTGTGTTTTTCCATCCTTCTTTTCCCATCTTTCTCTTGGCTCTGGGATCTCCCACTTAAAGATCGTGGATGTTGGGGCCTTGCTCTGCCTGCTTTTGTCCCCTGAAACTATGGCTGGAATCCAGTGCTTGGGAATTGAAGCAACAGGTTCCGCAGTGGAGGGGTCAGAGCCCATGTAAGAGCCAGGATCATCCACTAGGGCTCAGGTGTCCCTGGACCAGCAGAAGTGGAGGAGCTCTTGACGTGGGCTGGCCAGTGGCTCTGCTCCTGCCCAGTCACTGCACATGGTTTTACTGAGGAGCACAGTTCCTGATTTTAGAACCAGCATTGGTTGCTTACCTTTTCCCCATTGTTTGCAACTGTCGTCTCCCATCTAGCGACTCTGTGGATGATCACTCACTACCCGGAATGCTGCTCACTGCTGGTTCCATTTAGTGTTTGGGAGAGAAGGTGGGTTGTTTGTAATATAAGATGGATCACAGTGTAACTACATAGGAAATCAGCAACAACTGTAATCACAGAACACAATGTACATTCACACAGATGTAGCAGCACTGTATGTAACCACACCACTGCCACCTTTGGGGAGGCAAGAGAGGGGGTACTTTGACCCAGGATGGCCTTGATCGTTATGGGGACCCAGACCTTGCACTGTCCAGGGTGGACCCAGAGCACATATACCTCTGCCCCACGTCCCCTGATGCTGAGGTGTCCCTGAGAGAGATCGCCTGCTGTGTTCTGAAGATCCAGGACCAGGCCTGTGGGTGGTTCTCTTTATCCCCAAGCAGCCAACAGCAGAAGTGGGTGGCGGCGCGCTCTGCCTGCTCCATTTTCCCATTTGGCCTATCCTACTTCAGGGTGCAGCCTAGCATTGGCTTGAAGCTCAGAAATACCTACCCCAGGGCTGGACCTTGACTGCACCTTGGCCATGTATAGTCACAGTCAGTATTAAATGTCCGCCATGCAGCCGGGTGGGTTGGGGAGGATGCTGGGAATCTGGGCATATAGGCCTTACCTCTAATCACCATGTGTAGAGTACTAGCAGAAGTTAATACTTAAATAGCAGAGTGCAAAGAGGCTAAGAATAATATAGGATAAGTGGGTGGCATGAACTTATATCAGCGAAATATACCAAAACTATTTCTAGGGGAGGTTGAACTTAAGAGCAGTGCTTCTCAAAGTGGGGTCCCAGGACCAGCGGGATCAGCCCCTTCCCCCAGATCCCTTGAATCAGACTAGGAGTGGGGCCCAGCAATCTGTGTTTTCATAAGCCCTCTAAGTCCGTGGTCGGCAGACTGGCTCGCGAGCCACATGCGGCTCTTTGGCCCCTTGAGTGTGGCTCTTCCTAAGCCTTAGGAGTACCCTAATTAAGTTAATAACAATGTACCTACCTATATAGTTTAAGTTTAAAAAATTTGGCTCTCAAAAGAAATTTCAGTCGTCGTACTGTTGATATTTGCCTCTGTTTACTAATGAGTTTGCCGACCACTGCTCTAGTGACTCTGATGCCCATTGCAGTCTTAGAGCCACTGTTTTAAATGGAGGTAATAACATTAAAACTTGTATGTCAGATTGGCCACATGGATCAGCTAGCAGCTAATATATATATTTTAACCTCACCAGAGGATGTTTTGTCATTGATTTTTTAGAGAGAGAAGAGGAGAGAGGGAAAGAGAAAGAAATATCTGTGTGAGAGAAACACATCGATTGGTTGCCTCCTGCAGGTGTCCCAACCAGGGCTTGGGCTGTGGAGGAGACTGCAGCCAAGGTACGTGCCCTTGACCAGAATCGAATCCAGGACCCTTCGGTCCGCAGGCCGACGCTCTGTCCACTGAGCCAAACTGGCTAGGGCCTAGCAGCTAATATTTTGAGTGTTTGCTATCTATTAGGTACTATTCTAAGTCCCGTCCCTTCATTGCCTCCTTTAATTCTCACAAAACCTTATGAAGTGAGTTGTCTTACCCCCATTTTACTAGGTCGTAGAAATAGACTCAGTCCCATAGCAGCCAACCCTAGACTCTAAGCCAGTTATTTAACTGCGCTGTGACTCAGTTCCCTTATCTTTTAAATTGGTGATAAATGCCGATGAATATGCTTTAAAAGTTATAAATCTTTTTTTAATGTGCTTTTAAAAATGTGTTTTTGATAGTGGTTCCCCTGATGTGTCCCTTACTAAGGTCTGCCCTGCTGTCCTGAGCAGGATTATATGGGGTTCTTACTGTGCCACGGGATTTCTCTATATAAAATGGAATTGTTTGGAAAGGGGGAGGTGGCGGGGGACCAGTATATGAGAAATGCAGTGAAGGAGCAGGTCAGGAAAAACACTGGTCTGTTGTGGGGGGTGGAGGGGAGAGGAGGTCTTTTCGGAGACAGGTGCCCACAGCCAGGATGAAGCCCCCTGCCAGGCCCTGGGTAGCTCGGGGTCTGATAGAGGAGGCCGATGCTCTCTCCCCAGAACTCTACTATGACCGCGGGAACCACCATGAGTTTGTGTCGCTGGTGAAGGACTTGGCCCGGCCTGGAGAAATTACCCAGTCACAGGCCTTCGACTTTGAATTCACCCACGTGGAGAAGCCGTATGAGTCCTACACAGGGCAGAATGTGAAGCTTCGGTAAGTTGTGCCCCACCTCGCCCCAGAAACTGCCCCCTGTGGAGCAGGACCTGAAGCTGTCCACATTTTCAAGAATCTATAAATGTATTGGGAAGGAAGAATGCAGAGAGCAGTGGTATGCTGGTAAATGGTTAGAACAGGCTCTCTGGGAGGAAAAACCCCTGCTTTAGCATTTGTTAATTGCTGGAGTGTAGATCTTCCCACCATGGCCAATTTCAAGCTACCAATCTGACATCCCGAATGCACAGTTGGGGAGAGATGTACAATAACCACATTTAGCAAACATTACCGACATACGGAGACACTAAATATAAATTCCCCAAGAGCAGAAAATCGTAGCAACATAATTAGGAAGCATTGCATTTTTTTTGGTATGTATTTCTTTGTTTTTAATATAATTCATTCAATTGTAAGTTTATATAATTGCAAATAATTGCTGTGTTTAACCACTGATTCATAAAATTCCTGAAAATTCAACAGTCGACGTTCATCAGGACATACTGGCCCTCGATCCAGCTCTCAGGACAGCAGTGTGATCCTGAGCCCTGTCACTCAGCTTTTTCACTAGAAAAGTGGGTAATAGGTTTGTTTCTAATTCTAGATCTGCCTGCTCCATCTTTTGGGGGAGTGAAGAGAGAATAAAATGTAAGAGTGTACCAAGTTCTTCAAAGATTAATGAACACAATTTGAGGACATGGGATTGCTTTTATTGTTCCAGTCTTGGGAACTCTGAGGATAGGGACTGGTCCCAGGGCCTCTGGGGTTAAAAACAAACAAACCCAGAGCAGCTCTAGCCTGTTGGATGGAACCCAGGATTATGTGATGTCACTGGGATGAAGCAGGCTTCCTCCTTCGCTCTGGACACCTGGTCCCAGGTCTTGGTACTATCTTGTAAGATCAGCTTGTTCTCCTCACCTGAAGGCCTGGGTTTAGGATGCTGCAGACTTTTTTTCCCCCTTTTATTTAATCTTTTACTTTTATTTTTCAGTTACTGTTGACATACAATATTATATTAGTTTCACATATACAACATAGTGATTAGACATTTATATAACTTACGAAGTGATCACCCTAATAAGTCTAATAACCACCAGTACCATACATTGTTATTAGAATACTATTGACTATATTCCTTATTATTGACTTTACATCCCCGTGACTGTTTTTATAATGGGCAGTTTGTACTTCTTAATCCCTGCCCCCTTTCCACCCTCCCACAATTCCCTTCCCATCTGACAATCATCAGTTTGGTCTGTGAAAGCAGGGACTCCAAAGAGAAAGACGTATGTATATCCACACTCATAACAGCATATTCACAGGAGCCAAAATGTGGATGCCCCCTGAATGCCCATCGGCAGATGACTGGATAAAGAAAATGTGGATAAAACAAAACATACAATGAAATGTTATTTAACCTTGAAAAGGAAAGAAATCCTGTCATTTGCTACAACATGGATGAGTCTTGAAAACTATGCTGAGTGAAATAAGCCAGTCGTAAGACAGATACTATATTGATTTCACTTATAGAGGAACTTAGGGGAGTCAAAATTATAGAGACAGAAAGTAGAGCGATGGTTGCCAGGGACTGGGGGAGGGGGAATGGAGAATTAGTATTTAATGGGAACAGTTTCAGTTGGGGAAGTTAAAAAAGTTCTGGAGATGGATGATGGTGGCACAACAATGCGAATGGACTTAATGTAGACTTAAAATGACAAATGGTTAAAATGGTAAATTTAATGTTATATACAGGGTGGACAAAAGTAGGGTTATAGTTATGAATACATGAAACAGTTTATTCTTATATTGTTAGTTATTAATTATTGTATTATTTTCTATACAACAATTGCAAACTTACTTTTGCCCATCCCTGTATATTGTAGAGGACAAAAAAAAACAACCCTTTTTTTTCCTACCCATCTTAGGTTCATTTACTGGGCCCTGCAAATTAGACTGACAAAAGGCAGATTAGCAAGAGAAAAACAAGTTTATTCACATGTGCATTGTGCATCCATGTGGGACTGTGAGGAGTAACTCAAAGGGCTGGTCAGAACTAGGGCCTATGCAAGCGTTTAACCAGAAAAACAATAATTAATATTAAAGAGAAGTGACAAGACAAAGGAAAGAGACTTTGAGCTTCCAGGGGCACAAAGTGTGGGAGGTAAACCTATGGGGAAAAGGGAAAGGTAAGGGCAGTTTTAGCGAGGCTGGTTCTAGGTTTCTCCGCGCAGTCTCTGGGCTGCTGAGAGTCTAGAGTTGTCTCTGGTGATTAAGAACATCCTGCTCGCTTCTGTAGCACATGTAGTGAACTGGAGCGATAACAGAGAAGGAGGCAATCTGGGCACTGGCTTTTATTTTATTTATGTTTTTGTATTATTATTATTGTCTAAAGCAGTGGTTCTCAACCTTCCTAATGCCGCGACCCTTTAATACAGTTCATGTTGTGGTGACCCCCAATTTCATTGTTACAAATTGAACATAATTAAAGCATAGTGATTAATCACAAAAACAATATGTAATTATATATGTTTTCCAATGGTCTAGGGTCGCGTCCCACAGGTTGAGAACCACTGGTCTACATGTCTCCTTTTTCCCCAATTGAACAGCCCCCCCCCACCCCAGCCATTCGCACCCCTGGCAAGCTCCCACCGCCCCAGTGTCCGTGTCCATTGGTTATGCTAATATGCATGCATACAAGTCCTTTGGTTGCTCTCTAACCCCCCTCCCCTGCCATTTGTCTCTGGATCTATTTTTGTTCATCAAATTATGTTGATCATTATATCCCACATATGAGTGAGATCATGTGTCTCCAACTGGCTTATTTCACTTAGCATAATGCTCTCCAGTTCCATCCATGTGGTTGCAAATGGTTGGAGAAGATTAGCATGGCCCCTGCCTTTGCAAGATGACATGCAAATTGTCAAGTGTTCCATATTTAAAAAAAGAAGAAGAAAAGAAGAAAAAATGTCCTGCTGTCCTGGGAAGGAGGGGCAGGGCAGGAGTTTTCCTTGTGTCTGCTTCTTCTCAGTTCCTTTCAGCTCTGGATGAGCCAGAGTGGCTTATTTGGGGGTGGCATACTCCAAACCCCCTTCTTCATTCTACCACAATAAAAAAGCAAATAAAGGAAGGTGTTGCTGTACAAATTAGATAAAGACTTTAGGATTCATGTTGAGAAAGAGAGGAGGCCAGAAGGGAACATCAGCTAAGGGTAGTGTGTAGAAGATGTAAATCCCACGTTAGGGCTTGGACCTTATTCCGTAGGCAGAGGGAAAACGTGACAAGATTGTTTGGGGCTCTCTTTCCTTTGTGAGCAGGGGAGTGGTTCTTTTGGAAGAATTTAAAGTCAGTATGTGGTATTTAGTGGGTGGGTAGAATGTGGACACAGAACTGTTAGAAGGCTGGAATGAGGGCCTAAGAGTTTTGCTTTAGGGGACACAATGGGAACAGGCAGAAAACCAGGAATGTAATGGACAGCCACAGAGTTTCCTAGTGAGTGGAGCTGCAGAGGGGGCTGCTGGGAGGAAGAGATGGCTCGTAGATAAGATGATGCATCGAGCTTTAACATTTGGAGCACTGGCAGAGGGAGAGGTGTGAGAGTTCACGAGGCGATTGGAAATGCAGGCCTGGCCCTCGGGATGCACTGTTGGAAACATCTGCTCAGCCCACAGCTGATCCGCTCGTCCAGGAGGGGAGCTCAGGACCTGTGGGCGGGGATGGTAGGAGCTGAAGCTGGGTAATGGGCTCCTGGGCAACCCTGGGAAGAGCATTTCATAGAGGAGGACGTGCTGTATGCTAGCACAGACCTGACGCTGAAAACACGCCCCTGGATTTGGCAAGTGGGAGGCTGGGTGGTCACTTCAGGAGGGCAGTTTCTGTTGGGTGGTGGCAACAGAAGCCAGGGTGTGAGGCACAGGGGTGGGTCCCTCTGTGACGGCTGTCTCTGAAGGAAGGTCTGGAGTGTGAGGCCTGGACCGTGTTTGGTTGTGGGGAGGCGGGGGTACGGGGGGAGGGGTTGATGATTTGGGGACTTTTTTTTTTATAAACTCAAAAAGAAGAAGCCTTTAGCTGGAGATTGGATATGGTAAGAAAATTGGAAAAGTTGAAGGATGTGAGGTGTGCCTGGGCATCGGCATTTGTAAAGCCCCTCCCCCGGGTGGTTCTGATGTGCACCCAGATAGATGGAGAGTCATTCCGCCAGAGGGAGGAGGCGGGAAGGGGGAAAGGATGGGCAGATATGCACACACTTTAGGCCCTGGGAGCAGCTCAAAGCAGAGAAGGGAGAAAATTGTAAGTCTTGACTTGGAAGGCCTGCATCTTAGCATAGTAAAAGCAGTGTCTTCCCCTGAGCGGGGGGAGGGGGAGGCTGGGAGCCTGAGCAGTTAGAAAAGAGTTGGGAACACATGTCCTGTGGAGTGTGACGGAAGTTGCTGAGATGAATAAAAAGACTGCCAAGAGGCAGTTAGTGCCACCCAGAAGAGAGTGGCCTGGAGTGTGGTTGATCTGGTCAGCAGGAAGGCTTGAAAGACAGTTTCATTTAGAAGAAAATATAATTGAAGGGGTGTTTCTTCCCTCCCCGGGTATGAGAGTTAAGTCAAGGGGACAGGCGTGATGGGGAAGGCCACCCTAAGTGGCTGGCTGTCCCAGTCAGGCTTGGCATACTTTCTGATACTCCCCGACTCACCCCTTCCTGAGGATCCTCGTTCACCGGAGGTTTTCTTTGTCGGAGCACACCAGGTTCTCCCTCCTCTGCTGTTTCACTTAGGTTTGCTCTCCCGAATGCCCTTCTCTCTCTCCCCCAGGCCTGCATTCCTGTATCCGAGTTAGCACTTCGTTCTGATTTTTCTATTTCTTTGCCCCCCTCCCACGGTGGTCTGTGAGCTTCCCTTGAGATGGTGTCTCTTAGTCACCCCATGCCTAGCAATGAACATTTGCTGAATGAATAGCTGACTTCGTTTCTCCGTTCCTTATTCCTCAATTTAACTGTGAGGGACTTGAAAAACGCTTCCTGATTGAATATTGTTAAACAAACGGGTGTGCAGATTGAAGAGTATAATACAGATTCCTGTGCCCAAAGAGCCAGAAGCTGCTTGAGGACATAAACCTGCGCACAAATACATGGTAGAGAGTGGTGAGGGCCACGAAAGGCAGAGGAGTGACATGTACCCGGGATACGGAGCGGAGGAATCTCTGACTTAGAGCAGCATTCTCCACCCAGAGCATGAGCTCCAAAAGGGGTTTGGGGAAGGGGCTCTGCACCCCCTGAATTCTAACTGCAAAATGTTGTATGTAAGTGCATCTGGCAGTTTTTCTGGGAGGAGGGTCCACAGAGGTAAATTCTCTAAGGAATAAGGACCGCTGTAGGGGGATCTCTCAAGTGGGTCAGTTTGGCGCATTAAGCTAGGTAGCTCTGGAAACGGGAGTGTTCCTTCACCCCACGTCCATATTCTCCAGGTATTTCCTCCGCGCCACCATCAGCCGCCGCCTCAATGATGTTGTCAAAGAGATGGACATTGTCGTTCACACGCTCAGCACGTACCCAGAGCTGAACTCCTCCATCAAGATGGAGGTGGGGATCGAGGACTGTCTGCACATTGAGTTTGAGTACAACAAGTCCAAGTAAGTGCCGGGCGCCCCGGGTTGTGGAAGAACTATTTCCGGGGGTTAAGATAGAAGCTGATCAGAGCACAAAGTGATGGAAGCCCCTTTCCTGGTCTGGTTCATGCTGTGGGAGCGAGCACAGAAATAAGCAGGGAATATATGTGCCAGACTGGCTAAAGGTAGGCTGACCAGGAAATCAAACCTCATTTGACTTAAACTAAACTTTACTAAATTAAGACGGTACCTTTAAATTAATCAGCCTATGATGTCTTTCAGAGTCAAGCTAAACTAGCCTTAAGACTAATGGTTTTGGATTCAAAGGACAGCTGTTTCCTTCCACTGCTGAGAATCATCTCAGATACCCGTCCATTGTCATCTGTCTCCTGTGACCAGGATGCCCTTAGAAGGCAAATGAGGAAACCAGACACCGCCTCAGGCGCTGCTTCCTCTCTGAACTGAAATGAATTGTAGCAAAGAGGACCTGCTGCCTTTTCGTGAAGGCCTTGAAATAACGTTAGCTGGCACCTTGGGAAGCCATCTCTGTGTTAAACCGTGTTTACTTTTAGAACACGAAAATACTTAAGGGCTTATAAATCCCGTGTACAGTTCAGAAATGCACCCCAGGCTCTCTTCAACATAGTGCATTCTTGAAGATCAAATGTGCAGAAGGAAGAGTGTATTCTAGTCACAGAGCCGCCCTTACCACAGCCCCACGGCCAGCCAACTCGGGAGAGGGAGCTGAGCCAGGGGCTCACCTGCGAAGGGGCCGGGAACAGGGGCTTTTTAAGCCAGAATATATGTGCTTCTTAGCACAGGGTGAGGGAAACGTGTGTTTTTCCCCTGCCCTGTGGCCTGGAACCAAGTGGGGTGTCAGTAAAATGATCACCATGTCCCAGAGCGGGCCTGCGTGGCCTGGGCTCCAGCTACCAAGTGGGCAGGGCGACAGGAAACGAAGGTTGATCTCAGGCACACGTAAGGGAACAGACTTCTTCCCCTTTCTCCTCACAGTCTTGGGGCTCTGCGGGCCTTCCTGAAAAGGAGCCACCAAAGTGCATGCCCACCAATGCCCTGGCCACAGGCAAAGGGGGTGGCTGGCAGGCAGTGCCACTAGCAGGAGCTCAGAATAGCCAGTCAGCAGTGAGCTCAGGACTACACTTGGTATGTGAAAGGCACTCAGAGAGTCAGTGGCGTGACATTGAGGACTGGACGCTTCCAGAATCTGGCCCTGCCCTCGAAGACGGCCACACTGTGAGTGCAGGTCTGAAAGACGTAACAGAAAGGGCCGCGCTGTGAGCCAGCTTCTGTCCTGCCACTAAGAACGTGGGCTAAGGTTAGCAGGTTCTAAAAATGTTTGTACCTCTGGTTCCTGAAAAATGAAGGGCTTGCATCAGGCTAGTGGTTTCGAGCACACACAGAAAGGGTGAGCGAAAGAGGAGAGGGGAGCCAGGGCTCAAGGCCCACCCTCCACAGAGCAGCTCTTATATATTAATGCTTCTTATGAGATTTTTTTTTAGAATAAAGGAATGTTCAGCTTATGAAAGTTGGAAAACCCCTAGAATCTATGTTCTCTAAGCATTCTTTCCAAAATGCTCAGTGGCCTACATTCTGCTTTCATAACTATTCTTAGGTTCTCTACTTAGAATGTCTGCAGCCTTCCCAATTAGGTTATTAGCCTAAGTGATGTGGAGTAATGGAAGGCCCAGGCTGGTGTGGCTCGGTTGGTTGAGCATCGTCCCATGCACTGAGAGATCACCGGGTTCAGTTCCCAATTAGGACACATGCCAGGGTTGTAGGCTCCATCCCCAGTAGGAGGCGTGCATGAGGCAGCCAATTGATGTTTCTCTCTCCCTCTCCATTTTTCTCTCAAATCAATACAAACATTAAAAGAAAAGAAAGGAAGGAAGAAAAGAAAGAAAGAAAAAAAGAAGAAAGAAAGAAAGAAAGAAAGAAAGAAAGAAAGAAAGAAAGAAAGAAGTAATGGAGAGAACACAAGCTTAGGAATTAAGGATTTTGGTTCATATCCTGAGTCTGTCCCCTCCTCAAATCCTGGTTAAATTACTTACCTTCTTCAGACTTCCTTTTCTTAACCTAGAATATAAGGAGGTTAAATTCTGAAGTCCCTGCCAACACTCACATCCTATGACTCTGATCTTCAGGTTTGGAGATTTTGCTCTCTGCCTGCTGTTCCTGACAGGGCTGTGCATGTACAGCCACCGGAACGACTGTCTGACTGTGTCTCGTGGCCAGATTCCCGACAGCTCAGAGCATGGGCCTTGTAAGCAGAGCCCAGGGAGAAGGTGGATGGGATAGGACGTGGCATCTGGCTCTGCTGCTCCTGCCTGGCCTGTCAGGTCCAGAGCACACAGAACTTTGCTGCAGGCCATCAAGGCCCAGTTCCCAACAGACATTTTCTGAGCCTTAGAGAGGAAGAGCAAGACCTGGCTTCTGCATTTGTGGGACTGGCCTCTCACACATTAGGATATCTAAAAAACATACACAAATAGGAAACATGCCCAGCTGGTGGGGCTCAGTGGTTGAGTGTTGACCCATGAACCAAGAGGTCACCAGTTTGATTCCAGGTCAGGGCACATGCCCAGGTTGCGGGCTCCATCCCCAGTAGCGGGGAGGGGATGTGCAGGAGACAGCCTATCAGTGATGTTTCTCTTTCATGGATGTTTCTCTCTCTCTACCCCTCTCCCTTCCTTTCTCTCTAAAAATCAATAAAAACATATTGAAAAGAAAAAAAAGAAAAAACAAAACATATCAAATGTATAAAAGAAGTTATAGTACTGAGCAGTTAGATGAAATCAGCAAGCATGAGTGGGTGACATAACATGCTAGAGGAACATCCTTTGAGCTGTATATGGAAGACTGGGAGGGACAGAAGTTACTTTGATTCAAATAAAGTACATGTTGGGAAATTAGGCTGCCATGCAGTATGGTGGAATGTGGGTGAGTGTGCACTCTGACCCCACCTTTAGCCAACACGCAGGGCAGATACCCTCTCCTGAGGCCAGAAAGGCCTGGAAATATACAAAGGCTTGGCTGCTGTACACACACCTTATTGTCTTTACTTTCTCTTCCCCAGATACCACTTGAAAGATGTCATTGTGGGGAAGATATACTTCCTGCTGGTGCGAATCAAAATCAAGCACATGGAGATAGACATCATCAAGCGGGAAACGACGGGCACAGGCCCCAACGTGTACCATGAGAACGACACGATAGCCAAGTATGAGATCATGGATGGAGCACCAGTGAGAGGTAAGCCTTGTGACCCTGTGGCCCCCCACCACGCCTTGTCTCCAGGCCCTGCACACAACTGTGGGGGGCGTGAGCGACTGTGCTGTTAGTGAGATTTCCGTTAACCTGTAACTTCTTAAGCTCTAATTGTACACTTGGGTCTCCATAAGCAGGAAAGGAGGGCTGAGTCTGTGACGCTGCAGACTGCTACCTGCCTTCCCTCAGCGGAGCTCCGCTTCCGCCTCCTCTACATTATGAGCTTGGACTGGAGATTGAATCTCAAGTTATCCCTGTTTTTTAAAAAAAAAGCTTGCAAATTGGTTAAGAGACACAGTTTGAACATTTAGTAACTTTTGCCTGTTGACATTCTGACATTCTTTGCTGTTAAGGGGCAAGAGATTAATACAGAATAGTCATTTATGTCACTTTGTTCTGGCTCCGGTAAAACGATTAATTCTCTGCATTCATTCACCAAGTAGAAATACTCTGTCTGGCCAGCACTGCCAGAGGCTACAGTCAGCACCGGGAACTGGACAGAAACTAGTCCTCCCGCCACCACCTTGGAGCGATGGGTCGGGTGGGGTTGAGAGCTGTGTTTGGGGAATCTGTGTGATTATTTGGCAGAAGCCCTCACTGATGGTCTTCACTTGCTCTGCTGCAGCTGACGACGAAGAGTGTATTCTTTCACTTAGAAGTGCTTGGTGATGCCAAGGTCTAATCCAGGCAGAAGGAGGAGTGTCGTAGCTTAGCAGCCTGGAACACTGGGGACAATGACAGCTTCTCCTTGAGTAGCACCGTGCCAGGTCCTTGGGGAGGGAGGGCTGAGCTCTCCAGACTCTCTGCGTTCCAGTTTTCCACCAGCTGTGCAAGCAGAGCCAATTGTCCTTGTCCTTGTACAAATGAAACGGGGCAGAGAAACAGACAAAACAGCGGATAGTTGAACTATCATTTATATTTAGCTTTACACTGCATTATAGGCTTGGCCTTTCTCAGTACAACAACTGCCCTAACTTTGTTCCTCTTATGCTAGGAAAGGCATGATGTTAGAGCTGGAGGGGATCTAAAATAGTCTGTAGTTTGTTTCCATAATTTTCCACATGAGAAAATAAGGTCCAAGGAAAGCAACAGACTTACTGGTTAATGGAGAACTGGGACCAGGATGAGGATGTTGTTTCTCAGACACTATACCATCCGCCAGTCCATCATAGTGATGTATTTCGGGGGGCATGCCCTAATTAGGATGGAAGAAAGTGGCATCAAAATTGCTGGGTGATATGATGAGTTTGCTAGAGTTTGACAGTTGGCTCCTGAAAACCCAACAAGTAGACACATTCCATGTGATCAAAAGATGTTTGACAGTGGCTGTCCATCCCCACTGCCACTCATAGTCCCGTGTGGGGATAGTGGGAGGTCATTCAGAAGCACAGCTGGACTAGAAGGGAATTGCAGTCACCTTTTTGCTTCAGCACATCACTGGGCAGCAGAATGCAGCTTCCCAAAGGCAGAAGCAATGTCCTGCGTTCCATGCCATGCTCAGATGCCCAGTCTCCCTACGCTGGCCAGAGTGACTCGTGTAAGGTTGAGTGGCCACTCTGTCCCTCGCTCTGATTCCTGCCTGGCCCTTACAGGAGAGTCTATCCCGATCCGGCTCTTCCTGGCGGGCTACGAGCTCACCCCCACCATGCGGGACATCAACAAGAAGTTCTCCGTGCGCTACTATCTCAACCTGGTGCTGATAGACGAGGAGGAACGGCGCTACTTCAAACAGCAGGTGAAGCCTGGCACCTCCGCCCGACCCCTGGGGGCCTAGTGACAGAACAGGAGGGCGTCGTTCTGCGAAGTGCAGGCTCCCGTCTGGCAGGTTAAGCAGTAAGGCGCGAGTCTCCATGCCACTGTCCGTGTGCCAGAGGTGGAAACGGGTCACCTAGAGCCCCAGAGCGAGAAGGAGGGTTCCCACAGATACCTAGAGTCTGCTTCCTTGGCCCAACCCCACAACCACTCTGCCTTCCAGCCCAAAACATCCAGAGTTCCCTGGGACGGCAGTAGGACAGCCGCTATCTTTGCTGGGAGATAAGCAGACGAGGACTTTGCCTAAGATTCCCCGAGAGGAAGTTAGAGCCTCCCGGAAACCCAACCCCATGCCTTTCTCTCATGCCGTCATGTTGCCCCTCTCCCAATTTTGCAGGAAGTGGTGTTGTGGCGGAAGGGTGACATCGTACGGAAGAGCATGTCCCACCAGGCAGCCATCGCCTCACAGCGCTTCGAGGGCACGACCTCCCTGGGTGAAGTGCGGACCCCCAGCCAGCTGTCTGACAACAACTGCAGGCAGTAGGCCCCCAGGGCCGAGGAGCTGCTGGGCTCCCACCCAGCACCCCATCTACCAGACACCAGCGGCTGGGGGAGGGGAGGATGGTGTGAGCTCAGCTGACCCGTTACTTGCAACCTGAAAACAAATCATGTTTTTGACTTAAAATTCTTTTTCTGAAGACCCTTGGGGGCTTGGGCCAGGAGGCACTGTCCTGGGGGTTCTGCAGCTGGCGGAGAGTGAGAGGTAGCATCCTGAAGCGAGTGTCCCTCTGGGGAAAGGGCCTCACACGCAGAGGGGCTGCCTCACCCGCACGGGAAGACGGTGCCAGCATCCTCGGCCCCAGCCTCTGGCTTCTGATGCAGGCTCTGACCATGTCCCTGGGAGTCTGAGCTGCCAACGGGCCCTGGGTGGTCACCTCTTGTCCTCCCCTCAGGTCCCCGAGGGAGGGGCGGAGTTGGGCTGCCCCATCCCCAGTGGCCAGGGTGAGACTCGAGATTAGGAAGCTACCTCTTTGGGAGTCTTGGACGTGGTGCTTTGAAGTTTCCACAAGCCACCTCCTTTCTGGCCTTTCCCTCCCTACCGGGACCCAGGCGCCTCCCTTCTCCATGTTCTATGGACTCTTGTCAGTAACATCCTGGGACAGAGCCTGTGGAGGGGCCTTTGGCCGACTGTCCCTTCACCCATGAAAAATCGTGGCTCAGAGACGCCCCGGGGGTCAGTGTCATTTATGGATGGCAGCAGTGAACGCTGCATGGAGCTGTCTGCCTTCCATTCCCTCCCGTCAGCTCTAAGGGCTCTGTGGTTCTGGGGTATTGTTTTGTGTGCCCAGCCCACAAGCCTAGACAGGGACATGTTTCCTTTAAGAACAGATCCCAGGAAGGGGCCTTGATCCCTTGCTTCCTAAGAGTGGATCCTCGTCACGCCTTGCTCTCCATTTAATTTGAGCATTGGGGCTGGGTTTCAAACACTTGGACATTTTGTTCTTACTATTGCCCACGCCCCTTCACTCCCCACCTAACCCTCAGGAGGGCGACGAGGACTCAGCAGGGCCTGCCACAGCCTCAGAGCTGCTTGCCAAATCACGCCGTCTCCGCCAGGTGACTGGCCAGCGTTGAGGACCGTTGCCGTTTTTCTTTGAAAACACATTACAGACACTCTCTGTGGGTGTTCTTGTTCCACTAGAGGGGCTTCCCTCTGCTGTGCTGCACTTGGGCCAGTTGCAGTAACAGTGTTGACATCTTTTTCTGCTTCACCTGGAAATGACCAGGAATTACTCTGTTGGCCTCCCACCCCTTCTTGGAAGACAAGAAGACCCCACTGGCCAATAAGGGCAATATTCGGGGGTCTCGGGTCTCTGTGATTTGGCAAGCAGAGGGGTTGTGTGTCATTTTCCAGTTAATGTGGGATATAGGGATGACTCGTCTTCAAATTTTAGTACAATCGTGGGCTTTTGGGCAGGGCCCGAGGATCAGGACTGAGACTAGAAAGGCATTTGGGCTAACACTCGAGGTTGACTGGGGGCAGCAGCACCAAGGAGAGCTGGTTTTCCCAGGCTGGGCCCCGAGTTCAGGACAACGGACAATCCCTATGGGGACAGTACCACTCGTCCAGCTGTCCCTGGATTTTCAAGACTGGGACGAAAGTGCGTGGGGGAGGCGGGCTCTCTGCTCCTTGCCTTCCGCAGAGCCTGAGACTGGGCTCGGGTGGGCCTCCCGGTAGATGGTGTTCTAGCTGGAAAGCACCTGACAATTCCTCTACGTCCCCACAGACAACACAGATCCATCCTCCGACTTTTGTAACATCTTAAATCTTTCTTCTGGGAGAACTAGAAGATAGAATTTGCTTTTATTCTCTCAGGACCTGTGCACAAGCTAGACCTTACGTCTCCTCTTACTCTGCCCTCATTCCCCACTAATTTGCCCAACTGTGGGCGTGAGGGGAGGCTCCTGTCCCCGTTCCAGGTCTCCACACCTAGGAGTGCATAGGTACTAAACCAAGCAGTGCAACTTGTCATTAAGCAGCTGCGGTGTTTACATGTTTCTTAATGTATCGTCTTTTCAATGGCTGTATTTTAAAAAAAAGAGCGCTTGTTTCAGTCGTCTCTCTGATTAAAGGCAGCCCTGTGCTCGGAGGCATCGTGCCCACGGTCCACCAGGTTCTGTGGTCTCTTCTGCCTTACGCTGACTCACCTCACACACAAGGGAAGACAGGTTCCACGGTGCCAGCAAGACGCCTGCCCTCTCTGTGGCTCTGTGAATAGTGATGGGCGCTTTCCTAACACCTGTTCAGACCAGCACGTGACTGAGAAAGGAAGCCCTGTTTACTTCTATCTCGCAACTTGTACAACTGCTGATGGTTTAAACCCCTCTGAAGCCCAGGTGACTCCAGGGCTGGCGAGGAAGGCTAGTGTAAAACAACAAAGAGCTCACCCGGCTGGTGTGGCTCAGAAGAGGCTTCCCATGCACCAAGAGGTTGCAGGTCCGATTCCCTGTCAGGGCACATGCCTGGGTTACAGACTTGATCCCCAGTTGCGGGGGGCGGGGGGGAGGCATGTAGGAGACAGCCGATCGATGTTTCTATCTCTCCCTCCCTCCCTCTCAAATCAATAAAAATATACAAAAAAATAAATTAAAAAGACAAAAGTTCATTTCAGTGGGTATTAACAGGCAGAGCCCCATACCCTTTTATTTGCTTGTGAAGGAAGATGACAGAGGTAGCCCTGCATGTGCCACGGGGTAAATAGCCAGCCCGCAGGTTAAGGACGTGCAGTGGAGTATCACCACCCAGTGCTGCTGGAGAAGAAACACTTGCCAGCTCTGATATTAGTGTTTTATTGAGAAAAGTACAGAAAACCCACCTATGGACACAACCTCAGATGAACCTAACGAGCAAGCCTCCCCACACCCTGTTGTCTTTGGAGTAACGTCTTGCCCATTCCAGCAAGTATCTCGGCTAACTTGGTTCCTTTTCCTCCAGGCTCAAAATAAAATCGAACTCCTCTACCAAAAAAGGGGAAAAAGAAAGGAAGAATTAGGTCTTGTGTCTCCCCTTGAACGGGGAAGCTAAGCTAAGCATCGCTCGTGTTATTCAAAACCCACTTATGGAGTGCGTTACTATGTGCCACGCACGCACTGCTGGGCACTGCGTACACAGTGACGGGCGACTCAGGACATACCTCCTCCCGCAGGGACAATACAGGTGAGGAGACAGACGCAGGGTAAGTACTGTGCCCAGGTCTGGGCAGTTAGCAAATGTGAGTTGCCAGCGCCACTCTGGCATGCGGGTGACTGAGGACGGGGCCCGTCTTACCTCGGGTCAGGGGCTGAACCGAGAGCCTCTGGAGAGTGAAGAGCGCCATGTGCTGTAAAGGCCCACCGGTGGCTTTGTGAGCTTGGTGATGGGTCCTGAGCTCGGCCAGGGGAATGAAACGCTTCATCATCCGAACGAACTGGACATCCACCTGCACGACAAGTGTGTGGGACAGAAGGACTCTGGACTCTGTCCGCTGTGTTAGCTGCTTGCAGGTGTTCTGTTCTCCAAAGTCGGGATAGCCCCGTCCGAGTCAGAGCTGAGCTCTGTCACCTGTCACAAACACACCTCCCCCAGCCTTCTTCCTCCCTCTCTGTCCATCCTTCCCCTCGTGAAGTAGGAAAAATCATCTTTACCATGGACCATTTGGGGTTGTCTTTTTTGCTGGATGGATCATAATGGGGGTTGCTTTTCTCAAACTGTGTGTGGTCTGGGTAAGCCTCCTTCACAATCTGAAACCAAAACCAAGTCTCCAATCACTTGCCTATGTAGTCAGCTCCATGGCAATTCTTTCATCCAAGTCCAACTGTCACTTCTGGCCCTGCACGTTCTTATCCCATCTGCCTTGCTTTAGAGCCAATGGGGGCTCAGATATCTATATATATATAAAAGGCTAATATGCAAAGTGTCCCCTTGGGAGTTCGACTGGGAATTCGATCACTCGCTATGACATATGCTGACCACCAGGGGGTGGCGCAGAACGAAGGAAGGCCCTGGCCAGCAGCTGGAAGGCCCCGATAGGCCCTGATGGCCAGCCAGGCGTAGGGACCCTACCCATGCATGAATTTTGTGCACTGGGCCTCTAGTCTGGAAATAATACACGGTCTAAGGCAAACGGATGTCAACCCCATCTTAACAAAAATCTTAAAAGTATATTCTAAAACCAAATATTAAAGGTTACTGTTGGTTAATAATTTTATCCTGATAACACCTGGCTCGGAAGAGCTACCATCAGGCTTGTTTTTGAGTGAAAAAACCAAGGTATAGCAATGGAGAAACGTCTGGGACCTGAGATGAAGGCCTGTCTTGTCGTAGTCCTGGTCACATGACAGGGCCAGGGCATGTCCCATATTCCTGTGAGGGCAGCGATGGGAGGAGGACACTTTTTTGGCTACCTATTGGGGTGTTCACCCTTTGAATCTATCTACCTGAGTGAGTGCTCCTGAAGGGGGAGGGATGCAGACCCAAGCCTGTACAACTCACCTTCACAAGTCCTGCAATGCCTGGCTCTTTGCAGTTACTGTGGTAGAAGAAGGCTTCTTGCCCCAGCTTCATGGCTCTCAGGAAGTTCCGGGCCTGCCCCAGGGAAGCAGAAACAAGAACTATGCTCCCCACCCGCTGGAAAACGCTAGTGTTAGCAGAACTTGTCTGCTTTTATTAGGTGAGTTTTCCTTTACCGTAGTTTCCCCAAATTCAATTTTTTCTGAATCCTCCCCAGTGGGTATACTTAGAGAGGGAGAGAAAAAGAGAGAGAGACATCAATCGGTTGCCTCCTATACACGCCCTGACTGGCGATCCTACCCACAACCTAGGTATGTTCCCCGACTGGGAATCGAATCCACCTGTTGGTGTTCGGGGCGACATTCCAACCAACTGAACCACCCAGTCTGTGCATCCCCCCAGTTCAGTTCTTGCCTTTGCCAAGATACCCAGACTTGTATCGCGACGCTGGCTAAAACACACACCATTTGTAAGTTGCATGCAATCTGAGTGATTATTTTTGAGGACATTCTTAGGTTTGGGTTCTGGGGAAAAGCAACCTTGGCTGAGATTTTGCTTCTGCATAAGGCCTAAGAAGGAGGCAGGCATTCCTCCCACTCCAGGTCTCAGCTTACCTGATAGTTGCGAACACCATCCCAGCATGTCGTCTGCTTGGGCTGGGCTTGGAGATCCTCAATGCTGAACTAGGCGACAGGAAAGAAAGTCATTCGTTAAATAATCCTGGGCCCATTGGTAATACAGGGAAGCTGACCACTCCCTCCCAAACACTGCGGGTGCTCCAGCTACAGTGGGAGTAAGGAGTTTACCGGGAAATAGCTCTAGAGAGGCACCTGTATGGGGCGAATATTAAGTGAGCTTTGTGTTACTTAACTTTGCTAACTAAGAGGATTAGTTAAATGGAAAATTCAGAGCATGAAGTAATCTGCTAGTTATTTGTATTGGACATATTAAAATGTTATCTATATCTGTTTCCTCTGGGCTATTTTTAAATTGCTTTACATTCATTCCCTGGATCAGTGTGAGATAATGTTTGACAGGTAGCAAGAGAAAAGCAATTGGGTTGGCAAACTACAGCCTTCAGGCCAAATCTATCCCTAAGCCCGGTTTTGTAAATACAGTTTCACTGGAACACAGCCACACCATTTGTTTACCTTTCTGTCTACGCCACGTTCTTGCGACAGCAGAGTTGCAACAGCAGCTCTAAGACCAGAGAGCTTAAGATATCTGCTGTCTGGCCCTTGACAGAAAAAGTTTGCCATCCCTGCCCTAGACAGAGGATTCACAAAAAAGACAGTGGATGGTAGTAAGTCCTGCTGATTTTATTCCTTGTTACCTGTTCCCTACCCTTCAAAAAGAAGTTGGTAATGGAACCGTGTGGTGTCCCATGTTCATTTCTTATTTTAAAAAAAGCAAAACCAAACAACTTGATGGGATTGGGAGGCAGGGACATGGTCTCACCTTCACATCCACACCTTTCTCCAGGCGGCTTTCTGGCTCTGACTTCATCAGCCAGTAGCTGCTTACATTGTTCCCACATTTTTTAAGGGCTGAAGTCTCCTGAGGCCTGGATTTCTCCACCGTAGTTGGTGCCTCACCAGGGTTCTTAGTCTTGGTACGCTTTCCTGTTGGTCCCTCCTTGTCTGCCAGAGGAGAAGCAAGACGAGAGCTGTTATGACTGCTGAGAGGTAAGCTTCCATTGTGGCGAAAGCATAGACTTTGGAGTCAGACCGGATTCAAATCCTGGATCTCTCAGTTAGCAGCAGTGGCAGCTCAACTACTGAACGTATTTCTTATCTACAATCATGGAAGAAGAATGCCTACCTCACAGGCTATCTTTGGAACATCCATTCAATGGGGGTAAGAATACCTTCCATGGTTGTGGTTTAAAATGAAGGGTCCTAGCAGAGTACTTGGGCATACATTAATTAAGTCAGGGGTGGGGAACATCCGGCCTTTGGGCCACATAAGGCCTGAGAAATCATTTGGTCTGGCCCTGCCAAGGCATTAGGGGTGAGTTAATTAAATGTTTGAACAAACATAGCAGGCTGATTTTCAAGTTGGTAATTTTGTATGGCCTGCGAATGATGTTCTAAATATCCAAATGGCTCCTGACAGAAAAAAGGTTCCCCACCCCTTGTAAATCAGTGTTTTTCCTTCCCTTCCTCACTCTCTGTCTTTGCTGAAGCTATCCTCTCCAATGAGGAAAAGTAAGCCCCTACTACATGGACTTGTTTTGAAAAATAATAGAAACAAGGGCCTTAGACAGTGCCTGGCATTATAATGAATGTTAGCAATAATTATCATCATCTCATACTTCCTGCTCGATCAGTGTGCTTTTGTGGCCTGATCTTTTTTGCTCCTTGAGGGTGTCAACAGAAGTTGGAAGAAACAACTCATTCAGGACTTTATAGACGTGATAAAGACTGGATGTCATCCTAAGAGAATTAGAGAAAATGTGCCTGGGACATAGTAGGAACTCAGTAGCTAGCAGTTGTGACATTCTTACTACATGACAGACCCTAAGCTCTGTTACCCTAACTGTAATTCAGTTAATCTATATATTCTATGGGATGATTTATGCATCTGGAAAATATAGCCCAGATTACATAACCAGTAATCACTCTGGGCTTTCTGAATCCACACTTTATGACACTCGATTCACAGTCTCTGAATCAAGTCAAAGCTCCTCCTATCAGTCATCACTAAATACCACTTATGGATAGCTAATGCCCTGAGCATTCCTAGCCCGGTTCCTAGTGGTCCCTTTAAGGGGCACGCTAAACACCCATGTGTTGGTAAATAACACTGCCATTCCCCACAGAGGTACCTTCTCTACCTTGTTTTGTTCCTGCTATTCATCTACTCAGAATGCCACTTATCCTTGCGAATATAAAAAGGACACCTTGTTTTCTCGGCCTGTGGAAAGCCTTCCCATGCTTGAAGGCTAGTCTCAAATTCCACTTCCTTCTCAAGAACTTCCCGGTGATTCCTCCCTGCTCTCACACCTAGCGATACAGTTTCCGGGACCCTTTCACTTGTCTGCATTTTCCGAGAGCAGGAACTATATTCTTTTTTTCTTTAAACTCTCACGGAGGTTATCTTTTCATTGATATTTAGAGAGAGGAAGGAAGGGAGGGAAACATCCATGGGTTGCCTCCCACAGGCATTCCATCCCCACCACCCCCTCACCTGTCATCCCCAACCTCACCCTCCACCCCAGACTGGTTATGTGCCAAGACTCAATCAAACCTGCGACCTTGCAGTGTACAGGGTGATGCTCCAGCCAACTGAGCCACACCGGCCAGGGCAGGAACTACCTTACTGACCTTAGTACATGCCACTCTGTATCACAAATATTTTGTGTGCTTAACAAACAGCTACTGCTTGAATGAACAAACAAGCAGAGGGGCTCTGGGTATCAGCCTGGCAGGGAGTAGAGAAGGTGGAGGATCACAGAGGACTCTCCCCACAAGCAGGAAGTGGAAGTGAACAGTATTCAACACCCTAGAAACGTTCTCTGGGAGGCTGCCTTTTTGCAGCCCGGGTGCAAGCTCACCTTGCCCAGCAGTCCCATGCAGCCTCTTCCTGGGTCTCGGCATGGTCTCCCTGCACCGGGCTCAAGAGCGGAAGATTCTGGAATCTACGAGACACAAGAGGCAGCTCTGCACTTGCCCCCAGAGACTGGGTTCCCACCCCTCAAATCCTTCTCCAATTATCTACACCCCCACTTTCTATCTCGCTTAACCTAACCCCTAAACTTTCTCCGACTTTCCTCGGCCAACTTGCTCATTCGTTCGCCATTCTCTCTAGAACCCAACACACTAGTCCGCAGACAGGCCCTTCAACGCGCATCCTTCCGAACCTCAGGCCGCAGGGATCTCTGGGAGTTGTAGTTCCTGCTCCTGACGCAGACCCGCTTGAGTCCAGATCGCATGGGGCCGCCGGGAGAGCGGCTGCCCCCAGAGTGCACTACAACTCCCAGAGTGCACCACGGCCCCCAGCGTGCGGGGCAGGGCCGTAGCCGGGAATGGGGCTGCTGCCGCGGGGTTGGGCGGCGAGGGCCCGCCTAGGTCAGGAGCTCTCGGGCCCTGGCCGGAGCTGGGAGCGGAGCGATGTGGCGGAGCAGCGGCCTGAGACTCGGAGCGCGGCTCTGCTGCCCTCGCGGCGGTGCCCGGGCTCCCGCCGAGCGCGGCCACCGGAGCCTGGTCTCCTGCATCGACCGTAAGGCTCCCCCTGGGGAACAGGTGTCCGGGGCCCGGGCTTGGGCCATGGTCTCCGCGCCCGCGGAGCGCGCTGTTGCCCCGGGAGGTCGGCGCCGCGGTCCCCCCAGAACGGCTCCCCCTGCCGCCTGTCACCCGTGGCGGTCACCCTATCCGATCCACCTGGGTGGCCCCCGAGCGGACTTTGCGCTCTCGGACCTCCGTCAGCCTGTTGCGCCCCTCGGCCTCGCCTGCTACCTCTCCCTCCTCCTCGGGCAGACATGGTGGCGGAGCCGGCTCTGAACCGTGTGGTCCAGGCCTCACGGTTCCTGAGCCCCGTCCTTTTCGCCGCCCTCCGCACCGCCTGGAGCAGCGATTTCCCACCGGAATGTCTAAAACATGCAGTACTTGGACTGCTTAGTCACGGGCATTGACCTCTTTCTCCTTAGATTGCAGATAAAGAAGTGGTAACAGCCGACACAGCAATAGCCGTCGGTGTGAATGGATCCAAATTATACCTCCATGTATATATGGAGTGCGGCAGAGTTTTAGCAATTAGTCTATGTGCCATGAGATGAAAAAGGTTGAAAATCGCTGCTCTGCTCTGGAGGCACTTGCAGATTCTTGGCTGACAGTGTCTTCCTAGCACGCGGGGTCCTCTGGCGCTAGTTGGAGCTATGAAAGTGCTTTGCAGCGAATACAGCTCACTCCTCGCGGCTAATGCCTTTCCTTTGTTGTGCCGACCTTCCTTAAACTTGGTGTCTGTTATCAACCCCTTGATATGTTTCATAAGTTGACTTATGAAATAAGTACAATAGCTCAGGGCCTTACATTTACCCTCACAACTCTGTTACCAGCCCTGCGTTTCGATAAGGAGTGGGTGCTTAGGTGCCGAAAGCCGTGACTTTGGTGGTGGTGGTGGTGTTTTTTGTTTTTAAATCATAACAACAGGTCATAAAGGCAGTAAGAATGTAAAAAGCCTGGTGCTGGTGGCAATAGAGGGACAAGAGCTCTAGGTAATGCAAGATTTGCTAATCAGACTTTATACCTTGACATCGGTAGCTAGAAAACACTTTTACTGTCGAACATTCCTAAAAGAAAAGGGAATATTGCAAGTGGGAAACGACCAGTTTACGGAGCTGAGTGTCTTCAGGGGTCAGGCAGGTAGCGTAGGTGTGAATAACAGGGAGGGCGAGGAGCCAGGCTGACAGCAGTCTGCGAAGCCCTTAGACCAGTGGTTCTCAACCTTCCTAATGCCGGGACCCCTTAATACAGTTCCTCATGTTGTGGTGACCCACAATTTCATTGTTACAAATTGAACATAATTAAAGCATAGTGATGAATCACAAAAACAATATGTAATTATATATGTTTTTCCGATGGTCTTAGGCGACCCCTGTGAAAGGGTGGTTTGACCCCCAAAGGGGTCGCGACCCACAGGTTGAGAACCGCTGCACTAAGGACTAGGAGACTGTTTACCTCTCAGTGTCCTAAACCACCTTCACAAGGTGCTGCCCCGGTCAGCACTAGAACTTGTTAAACAGCAGTGGTTCTCAACCTTGGCTGCACATTAGAATCACCTGGGAATCTTTTTAAAATCCTGATTTCTGGGCCTCATCCTCCGGAAATTCTGTTTCTTTGTTATGGGGTGGGGCCACAACATGAGTAACAAAGAAACAGAATTTCCGGAGGATGAGGCCCAGAAATCAGGATTTTAAAAAGATTCCCAGGTGAGCCCTAACTGGTTTGGCTCAGTGGATAGTGGGGACTCAAGAGTCCCAGGTTCGATTCCCGTCAAGGGCATGTACCTTGGTTGGGGGCATATACCCAGTGGGGAGTGTGCAGGAGGCAGCTGATCGTCCTGCATGTTAAAATATCAAATTCATGGAAGCGATCAACAAAAGTTTCTCATTGTTTCATTGCATATTTTAATGTGAAAAATGATTTTTAAGAAAGCTGGTTTTATGATATTTCAGTATTTACTATGCCTTTATCTAAAGTGTCCTCCTTTGGCAGATACTATCATTTTACACACGAGGAAATTTATTTTGTGTCTAGTGGAGCCCCTCGTTTTACGCTGTGATAACTGAGATTCGAGCTGCACCTGACTTATGGACGTTGCAGGGTTAATCATTTCAGAACCAGAGCGCACATGACTAATTCCTTGTGCGGTGCTGCACCTTCCCACGCCAAGATTCCTTGGACACCAAGATTCTTGAATAGGATATTGATTCTGTACTGTGGATGCATTTAAAGATTCATATTATTGGGAGCTTTTCTTTGTGTGTTTTCACCCCTTACTTATTGTACTTCAGTTGCTGTACAGTGAAGGCTTTCCTTGTCTCATTTGGACTCTTTTTCCACTTGCCTCACACGGGAGGTGCCCAGCACTGCCCCAGAGGAACTCTGCCACCTGGACATGCTCCCTGCCGGAAGGGCTGTGCATTGGTGTTAGGCACTGAAGTATTTATTTTGTTTGTTTTTGTTAATCCTCACCTGAGGTTATTTTTCCATTGGTTTTTAGAGAGAGTGGGAGAGAGTGGGAAAGACAGAGAGAAACATCGATGTGTTTGAAACACATCGACTGGTTGCCTCCTGCACCGGCCCCTACCAGGAGCCTGCAGCTTAGATACATACATGTCCTTGACCGGAATCCAACCTGGAACCCTTCAGTCCGCAGGCTGACGCTCTATCCATTGAGCCAAACCTGCTAGGGCGGCACTGAAGTCAGTTTAATTTTAAAGTCTGCACTACCTTGCCAAACAGGAAACGTATTTTAGATCTTACTTCGCTAGCTGGTTGACTTGCAAGCTCTGCTTTCCAAGTCACTCCTCTCTCTCACTCGGTGCAGTTTTCTAAAAAGTTGTGAAAAATACATAATGTTCATGTCATGAGGGGAACTGACTGGCTAAGAAAAACTTGTAATGATACTGTAAATCGAATAGTCACTGTTTTAAGCAGGCAGACGCAGGTATCTTCCTCCCGGAGGGTACCACCCCTGATGAAATACACGGGGTGCAGTCTTCCACGCGGTGTTTAGGCTCTTCAGAAACTTCTCCCATTGGTGCTGCTCAGTTATTCGTTGTCCTTAGCTTCTAAGTATCTTAGAGCTAGCAGTGAAGGAGTTAC
Organism: Myotis yumanensis; assembly: GCF_028538775.1. NCBI lineage: Eukaryota > Metazoa > Chordata > Mammalia > Chiroptera > Vespertilionidae > Myotis > Myotis yumanensis. Next base: position 21,007,452 of record NW_027223770.1, read on the forward strand.
TCAGTCACAGCACCGATAGTTAATATAGAGAGTGTTCTGAGAATTCCCAGTCCATGGGTGAACACAGATTTTTAGTTAGGCCTTAGCCATGCTTTCAGCACTGAAACGCTTCCATCAACACTTCTCAGTGAGCGACCTTGTCCTAATTTGCAACGTTCGCCAAAGTATACAGCTTTTCCTTTCCCAATTGATCTTCTATTTATTTTTTATTTTTTTATTTTTAAATATATTTTATTGATTTTTTACAGAGAGGAAGGGAGAGAGATAGAGAGTTAGAAACATCGATGAGAGGGAAACATCGATCAGCTGCCTCCTGCATATCTCCCACTGGGGATGTGTCCGCAACCCAGGTACATGCCCTTGACCGGAATTGAACCCGGGACCCTTCAGTCCGCAGGCCGACGCTCTATGCACTGAGCCAAACCGGTTTTGGCCCCAATTGATCTTTTAAAGTGAATGTTGGTACAGATGGACAGCTATGGACAGGTACCAGCATACATAGATAGGGCAGGGTTTTCCCAGGACACTAACACAGAACAGGTAGGACATCCTAAAGGAAAAATATGTTTGCCGTGATTTGAGGGTCAGTGTGTGTTTATTATTATTTCAACTAGAGACCTGGTGCACAAAATTTGTGCACCCACGGGGGTCCCTCAGCTTGGCCTGCACCCTCTCGCAGTCCAGGAGCCCTCGGAGAATGTCTGCCTGCCACGGAGGCGGGAGAGGCTCCCACCACCACTGCTGAGCTCACCAACTGTGAGCCTGGCTTCTGGCTGAGCGGCACGCCCCCTGTGGGAGCACACTGACCACGAGGGGGCAGCTCCTGCATTGAGCGTCTGCCCCCTGGTGATCAGTGCGCATCATAGCAACCGGTCATTCCGCCATTCAGTCAATTTGCATAATAGCCTTTTATTATATAGGATGTGAAATTTATGAGGAGGAAGAGATAAGAGTGTTGAAAGAATAAACTGGTAGGTAAATAAAGTCAGCTGATCCACTTGGGAGTAAAGGAAGAAGGAGAAAGGTGACACTACACCAACAGAACTGATTGATGGTGGGTGAGGTCTGTCTTTGGGCGTTACGGGAAGGACTGTGTATGGGAAATGCTGTAGCAAGTCCACCATCCCACCTTCCTGGTGACCCTAGTTAGCGGTCCTCTTCCCGGACCCCTGTTCTGGAACTGCATGCGTGCAATCTTGCCCACAGCTTCCATCGGACTAAATGAAGAACAGAAAGGATATCAGAAAGTGGCCTTTGACTTTGCAGCCCGGGAGATGGCTCCCCATATGGCCGAGTGGGACCAGAAGGTAGGAGTTTTCCTTGTGGCCCGATGTTCCAACAATTGCCTCTTCTTCCTCGACTTGTAGTCCTAAGCGTTAGGTGTTTAATCCCCACCTGTGCGTGTGAGTGCTGGTAACGACGTGATTCCTTTCCTCGAGGCACCCTCCTCATCTTGCATGCACCTGTTTTGTTTTGTTCAGTTTACACTGTGCAAAGATTCAGACCACTTCTAAAACCAAGGCAGTTGTAGATAATGAAAGAAACGTTAACGCCAGAAAACTGGTTCTCACAGAACGCATTTTAGCTGATATCCCGGCAGAGATGACAGATGGGCATACTAAGTGGAGAGAATCCCCCAAACTCAACCATCTTAACCCCTCCGTGAGCCCTCTAAAGAAAAGTCCACCCGTGGCTCACTCCCTGCGGACCCCTCTTTCTTGTACATAGGAACTGTTCCCCGTGGACATGATGCGGAAGGCAGCCCAGCTAGGCTTTGGTGGGGTCTACGTACGCACGGACATCGGTGGGTCTGGACTGTCCCGGCTGGATGCCTCTGTCATCTTTGAAGCCTTGGCGACGGGCTGCACCAGCACCACCGCCTACATCAGCATCCACAAGTGAGTGCCGCACCTGAAAAGCACAGCGAGGTCTCACCTGGGTTGACTAGGAAGTTTCCGATAAAAAAGGAAAAGGTTGATCTTTCCAGAACCAGACTGTTAAAGTGCTTCTTTCACAGGAGGCCTTCTGCTGCCTGCTGGCCTCTCGTCTGTTATCTTGTATGTTCTCAGAGAGTCGGGCCTCCTGCCTTCCCCCACGGCCTAGGTGGAGAGGGGCCACACACCCATCAGGGCCCTGCTCCCCTGTTCCTCAGCCCCCAGAGGAAACCTCCGGGACTTTGGGAAAGTACAGGAAGCTCTGTGAATTCTAGGGAGCTCCGTTGGCCTAATTAGAAGCAGCGTGAACATCCAAGCGAGAAATACTTAGCCTTGGTTGTCTCTGGGCGAGACGAGTTCCAGGAATAGGTTCCTAATCCAGGCCTTTCCATTAAAGTCGAATTGCCTCAATTGTGACTTTTCCCTTCTCACTCTCTCTTCTGCTTCCGTCTCCCTTCCTGCCTTTGTTCCTTTTCCCCCTCCCCTGCCCCCTCCCATTTCCTTTTCCATCTTTATCTCTGTGAATGCCTTCCCTTCTTGCTGTGCCTGTCAGCATGTGTGTCTGGATGATCGATACCTTTGGCAACGAGGAACAGAGGCACCGGTTTTGCCCAGCACTCTGCACCATGGAGAAGTTTGCTTCCTACTGCCTCACTGAGCCAGGTGGGTTTGCCGGTCTACAGGTGAGATAGCACTCAAGTACGGTCACTGAGCACTCCTCGTGGTCGGCAAACTGCGGCTCTCGAGCCACATGCGGCTCTTTGGCCCCTTGAGTGTGGCTCTTCCTAAGCCTTAGGAGTACCCTAATTAAATAAATAAAAATGTACCTACCTATATAGTTTGAGTTTAAAAAATTTGGCTCTCAAAAGAAATTTCAATCGTTATACTGTTGATATTTGGCTCTGTTGACTAATGAGTTTGCCGACCACCGCCTTAGCCCATTGATACACAGAACCCGGTACTTGCTAAGAGGAACAGATTGTCATGACTTGATGTTACAGACTAAGAAGCCTCGAGGGCATGGTTTCTCCAGGCTCCTTCTAGGATGGCGGTCGCCAACCGGTGGTCCGAGGACCACTGGTGGTCCGTGAGGTCTGAAAGGTTGGCGACCGCTGTTCTAGGAGGCTCACCGTAAGCTAGTGAGATGAAGATGGATACAGTCTGACTGTATATGCGGTGTTTACCCAGCACAGAGAGTTCCTTCGGCCGTCTGGATTTTAAAGGACCAAACTCTAAGTTTGTTTATATGGGAAGGTTTCCTAGGAGATGGGAACAAGCTGGAGCTCCCTTCAGTTCACTGACTTTCTCCGCCCCACCCTCTGCTTTCTCTCCGATCCCTGCCTTAGGAAGTGGGAGCGATGCTGCCTCCCTTTTGACCTCAGCTAAAAGGCAAGGAGATCATTACGTCCTCAATGGCTCCAAGGTACCAGCATGCTCTCCTCCCAGAACCACTTGAGATTGTTCCCATCTTCTTGCTGACAGCGCCTGGGTCCTTGCTGTCTGCCAGTTGATATTCCCGTAGGATTTTCACACGTTGGGAAGAGAGCCTCTGACCCGCTTCCCTTTATTCGCCTTCCCTGTTTCTGTCTCTGCTGGTCTGGTTCCAGGTCATTTCATCCACTTTTGTCTATGCTTCTTATGGTCCCATCAGCTGGCTCCCTGCTTTTCCAGTCAGTGCAGTGTCTTTTTTGCCCCTTCTTATATCTGTGCCATTGTACCTCTTAGCGCAAGTATGTCAAACTCGCGGCCGGCGGACCGCATTAAACGAGGCCTGCGGCCCACTAGCCACGAGTTTGACATGCTTGTCTTAGTGTCCTGTGGTCAGGAGGCCCCCAGGTGTTTTCCCGAATGGCGGGCTCTGAGAACCCAGGCGTCCTTGATACCTGTGCACACCCCCTGCCCCCCCACAGGCCTTCATCAGTGGTGGAGGGGAGTCGGACACCTATGTGGTCATGTGCCGAACGGGAGGACCAGGCCCCAAAGGCATCTCGTGCATAGTGGTTGAGAAGGGGACCCCTGGCCTCAGCTTTGGCAAGAAGGAAAAAAAGGTAAGTGCCTATTGACAAGAAGCGATTCAAGCTATGAGACGCCCCTGCCAGAGCACGCTCCGCTCTGTTTGACGAAGTAGCGTCTCATGTTTTCCAGCTGGCCTTGGAGGCAGTTGCTTCTAGTAGGATTTTGACGGGGACATATAAAATAGAATAAGGCACCGTCAACAAAACTCTAGGCCACTGGTGAAAGTGGCAGTTTGCCCGTCAGTCAACAGCTGCCTGTTGCTACAATGTGAGTGATTTCTCTGTCATCTCTCCTCTTGCCATTGTGGCCTGTATTTCTTATCCGGCTTCTGTTATCCCAAGGATATATATGTATGGAAGACCTGGAGTTGACTAGAAGTCTCAGGAATGATGTAGATGGGCCGCTTTTCTTCTTTACGTAAAAATGAAGCATAACTCATTGGAGATGACTGTGGGTATTTCAGCCATGCTCACAGGGAGAGAATTCCCATGGTGCTTTGAGAAGACATTGCGAGGATTGAGAAGCTCATTGCCAAGCCGTGAATAGTGTAGCTGTAATTATGTAACTGGCTGGTAATTAGGGTGAGGCCCATTCAGATTTGTTAGGCCAGATGACTGGCACAGTCATGTACCTGCGATATGTACTGTTACGGTTAGTAGGACCTTTGGGGAGAAGTCAGGTAATGAGATAGCCCCTAAATAGACTTCTGGGGACCCGAGCCACTGGCCTTTGCCCCTCCCTGCTCCGTGAATCTCTGTCCTGCCAGCACGTGCTTGGACTTGGCATATTTAAAACATTGTGCAGCTAAGACAGTGGTTCTCAACCTTCTGGCCCTTTAAATACAGTTCCTCATGTTGTGACCCAACCATAAAATTATTTTCGTTGCTACTTCATAACTGTAATGTTGCTACTGTTATGAATCGTAATGTAAATATCTGATATGCAGGATGGTCTTAGGCGACCCCTGTGAAAGGGTCGTGCGACCGCCAAAGGGGTCGGGACCCACAGGTTGAGAACCGCTGAGCTAAGAGCTTTACACCAGCAACTGTGTGTTGCCAGGTGGGGTGGAACTCGCAGCCAACCCGCGCCGTCATCTTTGAAGACTGTGCTGTCCCTGCGGCCAACAGAATTGGGAACGAGGGGGAAGGCTTCCTTATCGCCATGAAAGGCCTGAATGGAGGGAGGATCAATGTTGGTGAGACCTCGAAGGGAGAGGGCAGGGAGGGCAGCGGGCTGGGGCGGGCAGCACTGTCCTGGCTGAGTCGAAGTGTCTGCACTTTCCTTCCTAGCGTCTTGCTCTGTTGGGGCTGCTCATGCTTCAGTCGTCCTCACCCGAGACCACCTCAATGTCCGGAAGCAGTTTGGAGCGCTCCTGGCGAGTAACCAGGTAACTGCCCGGTCCCAGCCCGGGACCTGGTCTGTGGCCCACGTTCTCTGGCAGAGAGTGGAATTCTGCCCGGTCTTAGCCGGAGCCTGTGCTCTCTGTCTATCAGTAGTTTTTTCCAGAGGCAGTAATGTCTGTGCAGGGCCAGTGCAGTGGACTGGACTCCAGGCAGCACATTTCCTCTGCAAGAGGCAGGAGGCGTGAGACTGCGAGTCACTCAGGAAAGGTGCCTCGTTGGAGACCTCACAGAGGCCCCGGATCAGGTGCTGCTGGAGGCCGCCTGCTCAACTGGTTCTCGTCTCCCCTCTTGCCCTAGTACCTGCAGTTCAAACTGGCTGATATGGCCACAAGGCTGGTGGCCTCGCGGCTGATGGTCCGCAGCGCGGCGGTGGCCCTGCAGGAGGAGCGGGAAGATGCGGTGGCCCTGTGCGCCATGGCCAAGCTCTTTGCTACAGACGAATGTTTCGCTGTAAGTGATGACGTGCTCTGGCTCTCCTGCTAGGTCAGCTCCTGGGATGCTGCAGGGATGCCTTGGGGCTTAAGGATGTAAGTTAACTCGGGACGGCCTGCAAGGGGCGCCCCAGCTGGCTTTTCACCTGCTCCAGGCCGCCACGCAGGTTACTCGGTCACTGCCCTTCGGTTGTGTGCTAGATGAGACCTGCCTTCGGAAAAAGGTGCAGAGCAGCCCAGTGCCTCCTGCTCCGATGTGCTGTGTTTACAATGTCAGGGGCACAGCCATTCCACACTGAGGCTGTGTTTTTGCCACTAGATGGCACCTTAGCTTCATAGAATCCCAGCTGTGGCGGTTGCAGATGGCTCCTCCCTGCGAGCCAGGAAGCTGGACTTCTGCTCTGCCTGTCCGGTGGGGACTGATCTGCTCAGCAGGTGGACGTCCCTTGTCTCTGACCACAGAGCGTGCAGCCCCTTTCCTGCTTGGCTGGTTATCCGGAGGTGGTTCTTTGTAACATTAGTTCGCAGCAGATTGAGGGTGAGGGTGGAGAGAGAAGCCACTGGTTCCGGCTTCCTGAAGTAAAGATGCCTAATCTGTGTCCCCCTGCAGATCTGCAACCAGGCCTTGCAGATGCACGGAGGCTACGGCTACCTGAAGGACTATGCCGTCCAGCAGTACATGCGGGACTGCAGGGTTCATCAGATCCTGGAAGGTAAACCTCCAGGGCACTCGCAGGATCACCAGCCAGGCCCCGGCGGCGGCATCTTCCTGCCTGCCGCCTCCTGCCCTGCTCCAGGAGGGCCTGTGCTGCCCCCAGAGGGCCCCAGCCTGGGAGTCACTTCTCTTCTCGTCTTTTTCTTTGTAAATTTTAGAGAAGGCTTAACCTGAGGTGATACATGAGAAAACATATTGAAAACTCTAGCAGCGACTATTCTTGACTGTGGTAAAGTACTTGGTCCTCAGGAATCCCTAGACTTCTGCACAGTGATTTATTTTATTTTATTTTATTTTTTTTATTTTTTAAAATATATTTTATTGACTCTTTACAGAGAGGAAGGGAGAGAGATAGAGAGTTAGAAACATCGATGAGAGAGAAACATCGATCAGCTGCCTCCTGCACATCTCCCACTGGGGATGTGCCCACAACCCAGGTACATGCCCTTGACCGGAGTCGAACCCGGGACCCCTCAGCCCGCAGGCCGACGCTCTAGCCACTGAGCCAAACCGGTTTCGGCTGCACAGTGATTTAAAGGTCAAATGGGAGCCAGTGTGACCACCCACTGCCTTTCCAACTGGTGATCAGCCAGATGGTCTAAAGGACATTTCTGTCAATGTTGCTACTGCACTTTCCAGTGAAATTGTCATGAGTGTATGGGCATCTTCTCGGTAATCACACGTTCGGGTGGGAATTGTGTAAGGCTTACACTGTAAGCTATTGGCCTTCACTCTCCACACCAGTGCACACACCTTGAAATCCCTTCACTGTGGCTCCAGCTGGTGCAGGTATCCAGGGTTGTTACACGGCTGGGAAAGCAGACGGGCAGCGGCTTATCTAAGTGACTTTCAGTGGAAGAATGTGGTACAACTTTCATGGGCGTAGCAGAGGCCTCTGAGCTCGGGCTTTCCTGCCCTGCCAAGTCGCCTTCTCAGGCCTGAGCACGCCTGACAGTTGCCTGGAGGGCTTGTGAGAAGAGGTGGCTGGGCCCCACCCGAGTTTCTGTCTCAGGGTCTTGGGTGGCCAGAGAGTTCGCACCTGTAGCAAATTTCCAAGTGAGGCTGCTGCTGCTTTTCTGAGAACCATACTCGCACACCTCATCCCCAAAATACTAGTATGTTTATGCTCAGTTCTAGTGCTCACATGAGTCAGTCTTCTCCTCTATTGCAGTCTCCTCCTCTACTCCTGCCGTCACTTTCTCACCCAGCGTTATGAGTGTAGGAAACTTTACCTCGATTTAACCCAGCCTTTACCCCCTCAGAGTAAGTGGGAAAAGCCAGGCACTTTTGTATCAGGCCGCACGTCATCCACTCGTGGAAAAACCTGGCACTGATCTTTATCACTTTGTGTGTCATGGACTTTGTTATTGGATAAATCAGGAATTTTAGACTTGATTTTATTTGAGATGTATGATCTCATCCCTCATAGAGGTTCCTATTTCTCTTTGTATTAAAAGCCATTGTAAAAATGAAGCAAGCCATTGACACACACACACACACACACACACACACACCCTTCCCCTGTCAGGGAAAATGTTTGTTCTTTTAAAATTGAGCGTTCTGATTACCAAAGAAATTTGTGTATTTATTTTTGAAAATTTATAAAATATAGGATAAGTAAAAAAAAAAAAATCACTTCTGTTTCCACATCCAGAATTAATAATTTGGACTCCTTTCGTGTGTAAGTCCAAAAAATATCTCCTTTGGTCTTTTTCTATGTTTCTTTCGGTACATTAAAAAAAATAGAATTATACTATATATACACCATTTCTTCTTCTTTTACCTAACATAAGCACTTTACCATCAGGAGAGGTTTATTTATTTAGAGAATAGTTTATTGATTTTTATAGGGAGAGGAAGGGAGAGGGAGAGAGAACATTCATCAGCCACCTCCTGCATGCCCCCTACTGGGGACAGAGCCCACAGCCTGGGCACGTCCCTGACCTGGAATCAAACCAGCAACCCCTTCAGTTCACGGGATGATGCCCAACCAACTAAGCCCCACCGGCCAGAGCAGGAGAGGTCTTTGTAAAAGTAAATTTATTCTTCACTTTCTGACCTTCCTCTGTACTTTGAAGAGAGGTCTGTGGCAATTTGGTCCCCTGCCGGGATAAAAGCAACCATTGTCGTTTGCATCATGCCTACCCTGAGCGAGGCGTGCACACCCTGGTCAGACGCTGCCGAGTTCTCAGGCCCACTTGGCTGCTACTCACTCCTTCATTCTTACTCCTCCCTCCTCCAGGCAGCAACGAAGTGATGAGGATGCTGATCTCGCGAAGCCTGCTTCAGCAGTAGCGCTGGGCGTGGTGCTCTGCCACGGTGTGGACTGTGCACTTGAACTGGTGTTGAGTGGCCCCCGGTGGACGGTTCTGTTACAAATGAGTCATGAATAAGGTCATAGGCCCGAGCCCTCCTAGGAGGACCTTCCTCGGTGTCGGCAGCCGTGAGCGCCGTGGGGCTGGCGCAGCCTTGTCGGAGGCCTGGCGGAGCGGCCTTGGTGGGGTGTCGCGAGGCCACTGCTGTGTTTCCTGAAGCACAAGTGCCTGATGATGACGCATCAGCGACCGTAGTCCTCTCTGCAGCCACATGGTCTCAATCTGCCTGTGTGTGCTGGTTCACCGGATCCTCCTCCAGGAAGCTGGGTGCTCCGTGCAGGGTGTTTCTATTGATGAAGCAAAGGCGTGGGGAAGGGGAAATGGAGAAAAGTGGCCTGTCTTTTCGGTCCCCTGCACCTCAGCTGGAGACACAGGTTTCTGTGGGCGCACTTCCTCCGTAGCACACCGCCGAGTAAATCAGGATAAATGCGCCTCAGGGGAACTTGGCCCTGAGCTGTGACTTAGGGTGTCCCGACGTCTGGAACACCTGAATATCAAGGCCTGAGGCGACCTGGAACTTGGAATATTTGTGTTCTTTTTAAGAAGCGTCTAGGAATAGTGTTCACAGTTTATAGAACCCTTTCTAGGAAGCACTTGGAGTATATCTTTTCTATCTACGTTTTTGTTTTCTTTTATGAAGCTGCTCCTCTTTTTAAAGGTCTTTGATTGATAAATAAAATTTACTCCTTTCTGTACCATCTCAAACTCCACTGAAGTGGGTTTTTATTCTGTCTGTCTAAGCCTTTACAACTATTTTTAAAAATGTATTTAAAAATATTTAAACACTTAACTAGATTTTGGAGTAATAATTTTTAAAAAAATCTCTCTACCTAATTAGCTTTTAAAAAATAGTTCCCTGGACCCAGCCATTGTGGCTCAGTTGGTTGGAGTATCGTTTCATATACCAAAGGTTGCAGGTTCGATTCTATCCCCTCATCTCTATAGAAAAAATATCCAAGATATTTTGTTAACTACAAATCAGGGTTTAGAGAGACCAAAATATACATCTTTAGCTATGACAAATATGTTCTGTTTTGATTGCGTATTCTCTGTAAAGAGCTGTGCTTGGCACTGCAGGGGACAGGGTATGGGTGTGCTGCAAACTAAACAATTTCTGCCTTCAGAGGCCTTACTTACTAGCTGTAGTACAAGGAAATGGTAGGGCTACAGAAGAGAGTGAGCTGGGAAAGTGATTACATAGGATGGGCATCAGGATTTTAGAGATGCTTAGGTGGGGCGTGGCCAAAAAAAGGTTGGGAACCACTGATGTAGGGGAAGTGTGAGGAAAAGACAAAACGAGAGATAATCAGAGGCATTTGAAAGTATTAAAAGCATACCTTTAAACACATCCCTGTTTTGGGATCTGGATAAAGAACAAAATGCCCTCTCATGTTCCTCTCCCCACTCTAGAACTAGCTTCTCAGTCTCCCATGGAAACGATGCTCTAATTCACTTCTTCATTTGCCCTTGTCCAGAGAAAGTCCAGGTAGACACGAGGATTCTCTCCCCACCCAGCGGTCAAGAGCTCTCTCCCCGCCTCAGTGATGTCTGCTGGCTCACCTTGGTGTGGGGGTCCATTGCCAGGAGGTCCAGGTGCTGTTGAAGACGGAGATCCAAGAGCTCATGACAGACACACCAACCTGAGTGACAGCATCAGGACTGGCGTCCTGGAGCCAGAAGAGGTGCCAGCACCGGTGAGGATGGTCATCCCATGACCTTCCGATTTTCCTCAGGGCCCAACGGAAGCCAGGCCTCCGAGGCCGTCCCAGCATCGATGTTTTCTTACCGTCGGGCCTCAGTTCCAGCAGCAGCCCTGGGCAGACACAGTAAGTGCAGCTGTTTCCCTGCCACAGGGTGCCCGGCTTCATAAGGTGCACGCCCAAGGCCACGTTCTCTGAGGAGGGATTCAGACAACCATGCTCAGTCAGCAGAGCCCAAGCAGGCACTATGCATAGCCGTTGGGCACAGTTGCAAGGTGAAGGTTCAGAAAAGACAAAAACAGTTTTCTCTGCCTTTGAGACCCAACCTTGAATAATCTGTGCTGAGTGTTCCTAGCAAGGATCTGTTGCCTCAGAGCCCAGAACATGACCCACCAAATGTCTCCTACCTGATTTAGAACTCCCCTGCCACTGGCCTACAGGGTTCAATTCCGGTCAAGGGCACGCACCTTGGCTGCAGGCTCCTCCCCAGCCTGGATCCTGGTCAGGGCTCGTGCAGGGAGGCAACCAATCAATGTGTTTCTCACACATGGGTAGTTCTCTCTGTCTTTCCCTTCTCTCTTCCACCCTCCCTAAAAAGCACACGGTCCACAGTAATCCTTGTACCGTGCATTAAGCACAATCGTAATGAGCATAGCTGGAATACTTAGGGTGCTAGGCCTTCTTCAGAATCACTTCCCTTATTTTATGTGATTCGACCTTATAATAACCTCATAAAACAGGTTCACAGTTCATCGTCATTTTATAGACAGTCAAGAAAAAAGCTTACGGTCACGATGCGATTAAGTCACAGAGCCAGGATTGGATCCCGGCAGCCTGACCCAAACCCTGTGTTCCTCAGCATCGTCCATGTGTAAACATCACAAATACAGACACCCCACCAGTGCCCACTATATCTCTGCCCACTTCAGACAGGAGCAGGAACTGAGGCTGACCGTGACTAGAATTGGGATGGACTGTTTGTTCTTTGAGTAAACAAGGATGCGGCGGCTCTTCCAGGAAAATCAACATTGACATCGTCCTCACTCGGGCAGGGAAACGCTTGCTAATCCGCACTGACCTCCTCAATGCCTCCTCACAAAAAGGTGGGATGGGGAGAAGCACCGGAAAGTTGACCAGAGACGACGTTTCTGTCTTGCTTTTAGGATGATGATGGCCTCCTCGGTGGAGAGATAGTTCGGAGGAGGACGAATTGCCTGTGAGGAAAACATAACCCTGTAAGTATATGTATTTTAAATTAGACTCCATTTTAGGGTAGTTATTCCATTCATTTCCGGGGCCACTCATTGGTTTCCCCAAACAAAATCCATCTTTTTGGCCTTACCTGTGCCAATGCTTAATGACTACCAGTCATTAAGTTAAGAAAATACCCATAAATCAACTCTTTGTCTGTCATCTACCAGAACATGTTATCTATGTGATCAAATATAACTTTTTAAAGATAATTCCATTGTAAGCGGTTTAACTGTTATTTGATGTTATTTAATATACATAAAATATGAATTAGAAACCAATGTCACGCTCTTTGTTTTAATTTGTATCATACAGAAAGCCTTACATTACTGTACTTTGCCAGTTTTCTATTCTTACTATTAAAACAGCCTTGTACTAGAATGCTGGGGGGATGCGCAGACAATACTGATTTGCACATATGGTTACAGCGGGTTCTGGCAGGTTGAAGGAGCTGGGAAACACTGCTGAAATGTGAAACATGACAGGGTCTCCAAGTCCAGGCATCATGGCCCGTTTCCCTTGCTGAGCCCCGGTCTGTGCGGTGCTTTTTGCACAAATAAATACAAGCGTCTTGTGTCCCCTCATCAGGAAGGTTGTCAGTGAAACCCTTCAGGAAGGTTCTATTTGAAAAGTTGGATATCTCATAGTTTTTAAACGGACACAAAAGCGTTCAGCTCTCAAGGGAAAAAGAACTAGGACGGGTTTATCTTCTGCTCATAGCACCTGACAGTTTACTAACTTGATACTGAAAATAAACCACATTAAAACCAAAGGAGAGGGGTGTTTTTGCTTGTTTTGTTATTTATTTATTTAGTTTTTAATCCCTGCTAGAGGATATGTTTACAGAGAGAAAGCAGGGGAGAGAGAGAGAGAGAGAGAGAGGGAGGTTGGGGGTGAGGGGAGACAAACCACTGAGCCACGCCAGCTGGGCTGAAATTGGTTGCCTCCCATACGCACCTACCCACCGGGGATCACACCTGCATCCTAGGTATGTGCCTGACCTATAATCAAACCCACACCCATTTGGTGTAGGGGATGACTCTCCAACCCACTGAGCCACCCAGCCAGGGCATTCTGTCCTTTGTCTCTGTTCTCTTCTATTCCATGTCCTCAGGGCCCACTGGGGATTGAGCCTGTAACCCGGGCATGTGCCCATGCCAGGAATCGAAACGTAACCTCTTGGTTCATAAGTCGATGCTCAACCACTGAGCCACACCATCTGGGCTCATTATAAAGTGTACAGTTTAGTGGCCTTAAGGACATTCACATTGTTGTGTGACCATCACAACCCTTCATCTCCAGCACTTTTTCACCGTCCCAAACGGACATTCTGCGTTCCTATATTAGTATCATTATCCAAATCATATCATGGATGAGCCTCTGTTTTCTCATTGGACAATAGCGTTGATTAAAAGAAAACTCCTGCTTATAAGATGCTAATGTAAGTAGAGTGAGCAGTGTAAAACCTAACAGAACTGAAGGTCATACATGACAAGTCTCCTTGCCCCCAAATCAAACTTATACTTAAAAAAATATTGGACTAGCTCCAGGTTACAGCATAGTGATTAGACATGTATGTACCATACAGGCAATCACTCCATACGACTACTACCCTCCGGTTGGCATGCATAGTTTTACAACGTAATTTGACTACATTCCCTAGGCCAGTGATGGCGAACCTATGACATGTGTCAGAGGTGACACACGAACTCATTTTTTTGGTTGATTTTTCTTTGTTAAATGACATTTAAATATATAAAATAAATATCAAAAATAGAAGTCTTTGTTTTACTATGGTTGAAAATGTCAAAAAATTTCTATATGTGACACGGCACCAGAGTTAAGTTAGGGTTTTTCGAAATGCTGACATGCCAAGCTCAAAAGGTTCGCCATCACTGCCCTAGGCTGTACTTTACGTCCTGGGTGCTGTCACTTTAAGACGTCTCTTTCTATCGGTTATGAGCCCGTGGAAGACTTCCAATCATCACTCACTCCCAGAACCAAGGGCAGTGTGCATGTCTTGTACCCTCACCTTGTCAGGTTCTTATATTGGAAGTGAACTTACAAGGGAGACACTATGAGAGCAACATTTCAGTAGAAAAGGGAGAAGGGGGCCTTACCGGAACACTGGCTCTTTTTCCTTGAGTAGGTGCCTCCGAGAAGGTCTCAGGTGGGGCTAAGGGAACACAAAACAACGGTCAGTACATTGGTGGCTGCTCACCAGGAGTTTCTTAGGGAGCTCTGCCTGATGTGGACAAGGGGCCATGGTGTAGGGAGGTGGCCGGGTACCAAGTATGGATGAGCCACTGCTGTGTCATCGTACTGGGTGGAAAAAATGGCAAGGAAGAAGGGAAGTAATGGTATGAGTTGAAAAAAAATTTTTTTAATGTATTTTTATTGATTTCAGAGAGGAAGGGAGAGGGAGAGGGAGAGAGAGAGAAACATCAATGATAAGAGAATCATTGATTGGCTGCCTCCTGCATGCCCCACTGGGGATGGAGCATGCCACCAGGGCATGTGCCCTGACTGGGAATCGAACCCTGACCTCTTGGTTCACAGGTCGATGCTCAACCACTGAGCCATGCTGGCTGAGCTGAAAAATCTTTTTATAGATGTTTTTCTTACACATGGGAAATGGAATATGTGGCAATTATTAAAAGTGCATCAAGTTAATGATGGAATTCCCACAGTACCTTCTATAGATTTATCCAGAGGGTAGACCTGGATTGTTCGCCAGTAGAAATCCTTCTGGACAGACTGGATTTCGTGGGCTTTTGGAGATCCTCCTATAGGAAAAATCCATCAGGAGAGATGGTGAGAAAGGCATTCACGCCACACAGAGCTATGGACACCCTGCTGGTCCAAGACCAGAGAGAAATTAGGAATCACTATCAGTTCAATATTTAGTACCCGTTGCTTAAGCAGGGGTCCCCAAACTACAGCCCGAGGGCCACATGTGGCCCGCCAAAAACATTAGTTTTTTTACTTCAAAATAAGATATGTGCAGTGTGCATAGGAATTTGTTCATAGTTTTTTTTTTTAAACTATAGTCCGGCCCTCCAACGGTCTGAGGGGCAGTGAACTGGCCCCCTGTTTAAAAAGTTTGAGGACCCCTGTTTAAGAGGTTCCCAGAAGTGCCCTCTGAGTCAAAGCTGGACTTCAGAAATATCCCGGAGTCCACTTCATATTTTCCCCATGAGTATTTTTCTAAGAGCTGAGGGTGCCGAACATCGCAGGACACTAGATATGTACAACTCTACGTGACAACTGTAAAGAAAGGAATGAACATGCCAAGAAGGCATGGAGAGAAGTGTCGCCTCGCCCGTTAGAAGGGACAGCAGTCCCTGGGCCCCCATGGACATACCTCCGCAACACGAGGCGAGGTTCCCCATCCCAAGATTTGTGGCCACACAACTAGCACCTTCTCCTGCTAAACCCTCAGCACAGAGACTGGCAGTCAGGACCGGGCACCAGCTGGATGTCACCCAGGACCATTGTGACAGAGCGTCCCGGGGCCTCCAGCGTGACATCATAGTGCACCTGTGGGCACGGCCGCTGTGGTTCAGAGCCAGAGTTTCACATTCTGAAGGCCAGAGGCACCCATCCTCCCTCTCGGTCTTTGAGCACAAGATGGATTAAAAAATGACCTGCCCCCCAAAATACAGTCAATCGTGAGAATTTCAAGTTGAGACAAATAAAGCAGACACATCCATTCTCCCATGCGAGTCTCAGACAATTCTTTTTCTCAAGATATCTAAAGATTCCACTCCCAGCAGCCACTAGGGCAAAGAACCCCCACTTCATCCGATAACAGTAGTCTCACAAAGATCAATGACTTTTTTTTAAATCCTCACCTGAGGATATTTTTCCATTTTAGAGAGCATGGAAGAGAGAGGGAAAGACAGAGAGAAATATCGATGTGAGAGAAACACATCAATTGGTTGCCTCCTGCAGGAGCCCTGACCAGGCTGGGGAGGAGCCTGCAATCGAGGTACATGCCCTTGACTGAAATTGAACCGGGGAACCCTTCCGTCCACAGGCCGACACTATCCACTGAGCCAAACCCGCTGGGGCTAGAGCTAGACCAATGACTTTTAAGCTTTTTATCTCAAAGAACAGCCAGTTCTGTCTCCTCTGTTTCCTGTCGCCCAAACTGATTTCCCAAGACTCCAGAGCCTTCCCCCAGCCTGAGCCCTGTGCTTTCCATCTCAGGCTGTCATTCTTTTTTTTTAATGTATTTTATTGATTTTTTTACAGAGAGGAAGGGAGAGGGATAGAGAGTTAGAAACATCGATGAGAGAGAAACATCGATCAGCTGCCTCCTGCTCACCTCCTACTGGGGATGTGCCTGCAACCAAGGTGCATGCCCTTGACCAGAATCGAACCTGGGACCTTTCAGTCCTCAGGCCAACGCTCTATCCACTGAGCCAAACTGGTTAGGGCCAGGCTGTCATTCTTGCACTACAGTTGAACTGCTCCTAAACTGACATACCTGGCCAAGGAAAGTTAATTTAACTAATTATAACAACGTGGAGACTAAAGAACTTCGGTGTATTTATCTTTCTCTGCCCTACCACCCCCCTGACAGCTAGACATACTCCGAGTCTCCTTCACTCAGCAGAGTTGCACAGGACAGAGGCATTTTGGCGGTCGAATTTAACGTTTCGACGTCATGAGTAGCAAGGAATGGAACATGCTGGGACGAAGACAGAAGCCCATCTGTTTTGAACAACTAACTTTATCAGATTACAATATCACTCTCCAAAGCCATTTTAAGACACAACAAAATGCTAGTTTTTGGAACGGCTGAAATGATACTTTCTGCCTCCAACCCAACCTCTGCTGTATGAAGTTTGAAACCTTGAAGGTTGCTGTTCAAGTTTGCAAATGACCTAAATGGATTTTATTTTCCACCCACAGAACGGAGGTCAGAGAGTTTTGTTTTTTGTTGTTTTTTTTTTATTGAGGGAGAAGGGGGTGAATGAACTAGGGTATAGTCATATAATGAAATATTATCTAGCAGACAAAAGGAATACATCACAGCTCCATGTAGCAATATGGTTGAAACTTAGCAATATATATCTTATTTTCTAAAAAGTAAGCTACAAAGATTTTCTCTGGCATGATGCCCATTTCATAAAGTTTAAAAAACGAAAATGAAAATATGCTTTTTAGAAATGCATATGAAGGGAAGCCCATGGTTTTCTTTAGTATACTGTGATGGGCTGTGGGCAGGTGAGTGGACGGAATGAGCAAAGACTACAGCACTGACAGGTACAAGTTCTTGTCAAGGTGCTAATGTGTGTGTTGTCTGTAGGTACATGGTTGCTTACTATATTATTTAGAAATAAAACAAAGTGAGATAAAAATATTCTTCAGACCTTTCAGAACGTTGTCCGAAACAAATGAGTACTTTAATGGGAAAGTGTTTTGTAACTCCAGTATACAACATAAATGTAAGAGGTTTTATGATAAAGGGGTCTTGGACATTGATAGCTTATTGCTAAATTCCTGGGGTATTATGTGTTATCCATTTGGTGGACTGTATGTAGTATGTCTTTGGGCAATAGCTTTGCAGTACCAGACTCATTTTTACCCAAATTGCCATTTCCCCCCCTTCACTCTCCCTGGTAATGAGTATGTGCTCAGGGAACAGGCACATATGCATGGTCAGCAAAAACAAAGGTCAAACTGTAAAAGTGAATGTCACACACAATTGCACATGCCTCTTCCTGCTTCATTCATACCATACACACCCATCTCCCTTTCACCCACACACACACACATATTTATACCACAATGTCACGCACCCAAACCAGCTAGAAATGACTTCTGGATCATCTGTTGATTTTGGTTATTGATGCCAGTCTTATTTCTCTGATAAAGCAGGTGATAATCATTTTCAGAGTAATTAACTATAGATTCTGCTTCCCTGTTTTTTTCTAGGTTGTAATTAAACATCAATATAAATAGTTGTATGTAAAATTACTAAAGGAAAGGGGCCTTCTTTAGGTGAGACAAAGGCATTTGTTAATGACTTATCTGCTATTTACTGTCTATTTGTGCCAGGCACTGTAGTGGGGGTTGAGGCTGTGGACATGGATATTCCCAGCCTCTGCCCTAGGGGGAGCTCACAGGCTTGTTGGCAGAGGGATCACTTAAAGGTAGTGAAACCTCCGGGCTAAGGGGTCTCCAAGTGTCCTGCAAGGAAACTGACAAGGCATCGGAGAAGAAGTGATATCTGGCTTTGGCGGGTTGAAGTTAGAAAGGTGAAAGAGATGGGCAGGCCGAGTACAGTATGCTCGGCACCTCAGAGAAAAGAGGAAAGAGACCGAGTCTGGCCACTGGGGTCAGTGGAAGCTTCTGGTGGCTGGAATGGAGAGTGTGTACGTTGGGGGCAGGAAGGGATGAAGTTGGTGAGGGAGGCAGGAGTCAGTTAAGAAAAAAAAAATCCAGAGAGTTTGTTCTGTACAAGATTCAGCAGGAGGGACAGACTGTCTTTGATCATTCCGAGGCTCTGTCTAGGCAGATCTTCCTCTCCGGGGCTGAAGAATCAACTTCCCTGTCCATCAATGTGCATGTGATAAAATTCACTGAGTCAGAGCTAGACTTATGCTCTGGAGGCCACAGGCATCTCCCATTGTAAATAAAGGGCCACCTGGCAGATAAAGCACGCCTCGGTGAATTTCCCGTCCATCCTCACTTTGGGCTACTTTTTTTGAACATTATCCTAACTGATTCTACTTCTCTGTCCTTTTTTTTTTCTTAAGTATCTCCTACCCACATTTTTCGTGTAACAGCTTTAGTTAAAATAATCAGTTGTTATGTTGAATTTGAGCTTCTTGCAAAATATCCAAATGGATGTGTTCATCACGTAGGTGGAAATAGAAATATGAAACTTGTCCAGTTTGGGCACTTCATGGAGAAATTATAGCTAAGTGTTAGCTAAATCCATGAGAATGAATCATGTAGCTCAGGAACAGCATATAAAGCAAGAAGAGATGTGAGAATTAGTGAACAGAACTACATTCATTTTCATAAAATAAAGACTGGAGGTAGGTGTGAAAAAAAAATAGAGGGGAGAATCAAGAGAAACATTGTGAAAGCCAAGAAGAGTGTTTCCAAATAGGTAGCCAATATTATGTAGTGCTAAATAAAAGTAAAAGAAGAGAAAAATCCAATGGATTTATTAAATAGATATGTCAAACCAAAAAATAAATAAATAAAATAAAATAAAATAATCAGTAGCCTTGAGGCTTGCTACTTCCAATTACAAAAGGCAAAAGAACATGTAATTGAAACGAATAAAATAATGTTGACATATGCATTTGGTGGCACGCATCACATTTCACCTTTTGATTTATGTCAAAGCAAAATCAGGGCCCTTGCTATCAAGTTGCTGAACGGAACTCCCCTGCTCTCCGGTACATGGTGTGGCCCAAGTTGTCCTTCCCTCACAGTCAGGTATCCTCCCACTCAGCATTTCCGTCTTAATCAGTTCGTTGGTGACACACCCAGTTAAGGGGACCCTCCCACCTCACTTCCCTGCGCGCAGGCGGCCCCACGCCCCGTGAGCACAGAGCGCTGTCCTCGCTGCCCAGAGCCCAGCCTGTTGCTCGGCCCTCCCTGCCCAGCAGCTCCCGGACTCCCCGGACTCCCTACGGGGCCGCGGTGACTCGAAGTTCCCAGCGTCAGTGCACCTGAACCCGGTCCCCCTGCGGGGAGGCGGCGGCGGGAGCAGCGTGGGACCTCGGCGCCCTGGCCTCCAGCTATGAGTTCCCGGAGGCGCCTCAGGTGACTCCTGGCGCCTACCTGGGGCAAGGGCCCCTTTGGTCTGGCCGCCCTCCTGGACCCTCAGATCTGCCTGAGACGCATCAGCCCCCCTTACGAGCTCTTCCCCTCCAGCTTTCTTCCACCGGCATCTTAGTGATGCCTGCGCCAAGGAGCGTTGGTCCCCTGCCAAGTGGCAGGACACCCTGTCCTTCCTGAGCCTGGTGCCCGAGGGGCTGCCACTGGTCACTGAGCCCTGAGCCCTCCCCAGACCCTGCCCCAGTGCCCTGCCCTGTCTGGCTCCCGAGGGGACTCCTAGGACTGAAGGTCTCCCCCCAACTTTCTGTCCTGACTAAGCGGAAGGTGGGAGGAGGGGTTGCAGGGGGCAGGGGGGGCGTGTGGGAGAGGGGGAAGGGACCTGGGCTGGCTGGAAGCCCTGTGTGTGCCCAGCCAGTGCCCTGGCCGCTCGCCTGCGTGGAGGGCGGCGTTCTGGGCCATAGAATCAGATGAGGCCAATGCCGTCCCCTCACTGTTATTTCTCCTCTTTCCAGCCCACGTCTCTCATGGAAAAGAATCATCAGCGTCTTTTTCCTGCCATTAATCTCATCAGGCTTTGCTCCTCGGGCAAAATATAAAGAGAAAGCGAACCTTCCTGTCGGGGAAGCTGGGCTGCAGCTGCACCAAAGCAGGTCTGTGGGGGAAGGGGGGGAGGGAAGCGCTCTGTGCCCACGGGGCGTGGGGCCGCCTGTGACCTTCCGATGAGCCCTGTCCAGCAGGAGGGGAGGTGGGGCGGGGACTCTCCTTTTCTGGAGAAAAGAGTATCAGAAGCGTGGACAGAGCTAGTGTGTCCTGCTAGCAAGAACGTCTCCCGCTGGGCTTCGGCTGTCTCTCCTCTTTCTTCATCTCTGTCTCTCTGCCCACCTCTCTCTCTCTCTCTCTCTCTCTCTCTCTCTCCCTCTCTCTCTCTCTGCAGGTTTAATTGGTCCCATCTGACCCCTCTGGAGCTGAAGGACCGCACGGTGGGACTCCAGACGCAAAGCACGCCTGAGAGTAACCCGCACTTCACACTGGAGGGGCACAAGTTCCTCATCTTCGGGGGCTCCATCCACTACTTCCGGGTGCCCAGGGGGTCCTGGCGGGACCGCCTCCTGAAGCTGCGGGCCTGCGGCTTCAACACTGTCACCACGTGAGTCCGCCCGCCCGCCCTCTGGGTCCTCGCTGCCCACGGGGTTAGGGTGTCTGCCTCTGGCTCTGAGCTGGGTCAGGAGCCCGGCCAAGCGACCTTCCGATGAGCCCTGTCCAGCAGGAGCCTTTTATGATGAGGGCCCCCTACCTCTCAGACTTCCTACCACAGTTCTCGTGTGTGCACACGGACATGCGCATGTGGAGGAAGGAGGGTATGAGCATCTAAGGAAACACGGGCCACTGAAGTGAAGGTGAAGGGAGTAAAGGGAGTGAGTCCTGCGGCTTAGTGATTGGACAGATCTGGTCTCAGTCCCAGCCCCGCCTCCAGCCATCCCAGCGCAGGCCGTGCTGCCTCCTCTGCTAAGGCAGAGAGTAGCAGTGGCCTGGTCGGCTTGTGCCGATGATTCCATGGGATAAAACCTTTATCTTATTTCTATGGAAAATGCCCCTCCCAACGAGGGCACGTACGTGTACTTCAATGATGGTGGCAACAAGACTTGTAAGGCCAGTTGAGTCCCACAGAAGAATTTAAGTAGAAACGTGACAGGATGAACTGTAAATGTAACGGCACACATTTAGCGCGCCATGGAACACGATTATGGCCTGGTGACCAACGGTAACGTGTACTTAGGGTTTACTGGTGGCTGGGCATTTCCTAAGCAATTTCGAAAAATTGCTTCCTCCTCCTGAGTGCCCTGGGAGATGGACAGTTAGATTCCGCTCCGTGGGAAGGAGGCCGAGGCCTGGAGGGTCGGCCTGCTCGGGGTGGGACCTGCTCCAGCTGTATTTTATAAACGATGCATGTGTTTGTTGAGGATGTCTGTGCTCCATCGGTTGGTTGCTGAGTTCTCTATTCTTGTTTTGATTAATTCCTAGCAATCACTTATTGGGCATATATAGACACTTGTGTTTTTCCCTTCTCTTCCCATTTTGAATGGGTATTACAAAGAATGGGTGGTGAGTAGGATAATTAATGCATCCATCCCAGGGATCTAGAATCAGAATTATTGACAGCTTAGATCACGACTGGGTGGCAGAGAAAGGAAAATAATTATTGGAGCAAGTTGAACTTGTTCCAACTTGCAACTTTGGCATGGGTTTGGGGCTGACCTAGAACTCGATAGGAAAGAAATAAGATGCTTATTGTACTTCCCTCTCTCCTGCCTCAGCTACGTCCCCTGGAACCTCCACGAGCCACAGAGAGGCACGTTTGACTTCTCCGGGAACCTGGATCTGGAGTACGTGCTGTAGCTGCTCCTGTGACCTGGCCTGGGCCTGGGCCTGGGGGCAGGGAGGGGCTGGCGGGGGTTGATGAGGGACCATCCTGGCCTCTCAGCTCTGCTGGAAGCTGTTCTCAGGGCCCTGTGCCAGCTCTGCACCGGGGCCAGGTGCTCTCCAGCTGGGACCTGCTGCTCCCAGGTGCCCAGGCCTCCCCTGAGCCCACCCTCCTCACTGCAGCCCAGAGGAGCCTGGTCCCCTGTCAGCCCTGCTCTGCAGTGGGGTCCCTCCCCCCTGCTGGGAGGGGGCTGCCTCTGGAGGCAGCAAGGTGGTCGGGGTCAGGTTCATGTGAGGACCCCGTTCCCTGTCTGACACCCCCCCGCCCCACCCCATGACCCGGTGGGCTGTGCAGATGGTCCTGGGCTGGGAGCTGGTGAGAAGCCAGCTGCAGGGGTGGGGGCTCGGCCTTCCCTTCACTCTCCCTGTCTCTGGTTGAGAGGAGGCAGGCCAGCAGAGGATCCGGGCAGCTCTGCCGCCTGTGGCGTGTGCTGGCTCGTCCCCACCCCCCGGCTCGGATGTCCTCAGAGTGGCCACCATTGACCTTCCCAGGGCCTTTGTGTGGATGGCCGCAGAGGTCGGGCTGTGGGTGATCCTGCGTCCGGGCCCCTACATCTGCAGTGAGATCGACCTCGGCGGCCTGCCCAGGTGAGCGGGCTGTGAGGGGAGGGCTGTGATGGTTTGTTTTACTAGAAGTAGAGCTGGAATCTGACAGCCCGGAGCCCGTGTTCTCGGGGAAGGCCGGCGGTGCCCCGTGAGTTATGGGCACTGCTGTAATCCTTGTCCCGGTCACAGATGCGGGGCCTGAGAGCTGGTCCTCGTGCTGTGGGCGCCTGGGCGGGAGAGGCAGCATCGGGAGGTCACATCTCTTTCTTCCTGTTCCCTCGCTGGTGTGTCCGGGGTGGGAAGCTTTCCAGAGCGGAAGGGGGTTCTGACAACCTCTGGTCTTGCTCTGAATACCCCCCCCCCCCCCGGCTTTTCCCTTATTTTGTTAATGGAAGACCATGTTCTCCACTGAGCTGAGGGACCTCAGCTCCCCTTTGTTCCCCCTCATCTTCCTTTGCCTTCTCTCCTCTGTGCTGCCGGCCTTCAGTGCAGTCAGCTGAGTGCAGGGTGAGCACCCAGGCGCTCGCTCCTGTTCACTCCACGGCTCGGCTCCCGGTGGGCACTTTCCTCCCGGTGCTCAGTGAAGGCTCTGTCTCCTCTGGGATGAGCGTGTTCTCCCATCCGGGCTCAGGAGCAGCAGAGGCCTGGCCGTGAAGGAAGGGGTATTTTAGCAAAGCAGGGTTGCCCTGGGCCGCTCAGCTGGAGGCCCCGCCCCACCCTGCCCTGCCCAGCACAGGTGACCTGGGTACTTGGAGGCTCAGGTCTCAGAAGAGATGGAACCCTGTGCCTAAGGTACATACACTGGGCGCCAGGCAAAGGTGTTTTATTTTGATTGTTTTTTAATCCTCACCTGAAGATATGTTTTTATTGATTTTTAGAGAGAGAAAGAGAGAGGAAGGGAGAGAGAGAGAAAGAAACATTGATGTGAAAGAAACATCATATATGCCCTCATATGTGCCCTCATATGTGCCCCAGTGCCCTGACTGTAGGCGCCCCAACCAGAGATCAAACCCACAACCTTTTGGTGTGCAGGGTAATGCTCCAACCAACTGAGCCACCGGCCAGGGCTCAAGAAAAAGCTGTGTGTGTGTGTGTTTTTTGTTAATCCTCACCTGAGGATAATTTTTTCATTGATTTTTAGAGAGAGTGGAAGGGAGGGGTAGAGACAGAGAGAGAGAAGCATGGATGTGAGAGAGACATGGATGTGAGAGAGACACATGGATTGGTTGCCTCCTGCACATACCTGACCAGGGCCGGGGATCAAGCCTGCAATTGAGATATGCGCCTATGACCGGCATGGAACCCTCGACCCTTCAGTCCATGGGCCAACACCCTAACCACTGAGCCAAACCAGCTAGGGCCAGACAAAGGTTTTGAATGAACTGAAAAGAAATGGAGGCGAGCAGTCAATGAAAGGTTAAAGAGCCCCTCACTAAGATGTGGGTGTGCGGGCCGTGACGGAGCTGCCGCCCCTCCTAAGCTGGGAACTGTCACCCCGACACTTGTCGGTCGGACAGCCCAGTAGGACGGTCCAGAGAGCATCTTCCAGGTCCCTTGAGGGCTGCAGGAGAGCAGAAGACTTAAAGCTGGGCTGGAGGGAGCTCTGGAAGGAGCTGGCGGACCTGCAGGGCCCGGCCTGCCTTCTCCTGCCTCCTGCCTTCCCGTCTTAAGCACTGAGCTTGTCTCCTTTCGCCCCCAGCTGGTTACTGCAGGACCCGGAGCTGAGGCTGAGGACAACCGACAAGGGCTTTGTCCAAGCGGTGGATCGATATTTTGATCATCTGATGGCCAGAGTGGTTCCTCTCCAGGTAAAACCGCCGTCCTTTCCTTCCTGGTGACATTCGCTTCAGGGAAACAGCTGGTTCTACCTATCCATAGAGCAGGCCGGGCCCCGGCGCTGAGAGCTGAAGCTGACACCCTTGCCTTCGGTCTTGAACTCTAGACCCTCACCTTAAGTTCAGCCTTCTCCCCAGAGCTTCTGGGAGCACACGCATCACCCCGGCCAGGACTGACAGAGAGCAGAGAGCGTGGGTGTATGGTGGCGGCTTTGAATGTACTTGACGTTCTCTAGGCTCACTGCCCTTTCTACTGCTTATTTCAACTCCTGAGTGATCTTGGCTGTTTTCAACAGTCACCACACACACATGGCGAAAAGGCTCAAAGAGCACAAAGGAGATTATGGTAAATACAAGCCTCCCCTCGTCACCTTTCCCAAAGCGATCGTTACCTTTTCCAGAGACAGGCAACCAATTTCACCAGAGTTTTGTGTGTCTTTCCATAGATTTCCTACACACATGGAGGCAAATGATCTATGCACACACTTACACATGTGTGTGTATTCTTTTTTAAAAATATATATTTTTATTGATTTCAGAGAGGAAAGGAGAGGGGGAGAGAGAGAGAGAGATAGAAACATCAATGATGAGAGAGAATCATTGATTGACTGCCTCCTGCACACCCCCTACTGGGGATGGAGCCCACACCCCTGGCATGTGCCCTTGACTGGAATCAAACCCGGGACCCTTCAGTCTGCAGGTCAACGCTCTATCCACTGTATACTTTTTTATATGAAAATTTACAATTCTCACTGGACATTTTCCTTTTGTTACTTGAATATATATATTTAAACCTGCCATTCATATATATATATATATATATATATATATTTTTTTTTTTTTTTTTTAATTGATTTTAGAGAGGAAGGATGAGTGGATGGGGTGGGTATGTTAGCAGGTGAGTTTGTGGGTATGAGCTCTCCTACTGAAGTAGCCAATTAGTATAAGAAGGAGAAACAGTGGGTGTGGTTACAAAGACTAGGGCAGTGGTCTGCAAACTGTGGCTCTCGAGCCACATGTGGCTCTTTGGCCCCTTGAGTGTGGCTCTTCCTAAGCCTTAGGAGTCCCCTAATTAAGTTAATAACAATGTACCTACCTATATAGTTTAAGTTGAAAAAATTTGGCTCTCCAAAGAAATTTCAATCGTAGTCCTGTTGATACTTGGCTCTGTTGACTAATGAGTTTGCCGGCCACTGGACTAGGGCACTGGGACTCCTTGTGCCGCCGAGGGGCCTGCAGGTGACTGCCCATCAGACGAGAGAGGAGAGAGCGTGCCTCCAGGTCAGGAAACAGCTAGGAGCAAAGTGCCCCCACCAGCTGGCTCAGGGTTCCCAGCCCTCTGAGACCCCACTTCCCCTTTCTCTGCCCCCTCAGTACCACCAGGGAGGCCCCGTCATCGCCATGCAGGTGGAGAATGAGTACGGTGCGTTCGCTAAGGATAGAGCCTACATGCCGCATCTTCACAAGGTGAGAAACCCTGATTGGTCTCCGTGTGTTCATGCTTCCTTCCTCGTCTGCCTCTGAGTCTGCTGCGGGCTCTGGTAGGCTCTGTGGGTTCTGCGGATACAGGGACCGAGTTCCGTTCCTCTGACTCTACAGCATGGTCAGGGCGATTAAGATGCACTTGAATGACTTTATTCTGAGATAAAATATGATGTTAAAGGATCTCCACAACCCACAAGTTTCATGAAAGCTGGGGGTTGGCGAGCAGTAAGGAAATAATGCTTCGTGAACTTGATGATGATAATGGCTGTCACATGGCAGCTCTCTGACCTGTAGCACCAATAGTCTCTTCCTGGGGGGATGCCTCAGGCCAGGGCATAACTGCCATCCTGCCCGTGTCCTTGTGGGAGGGTCAGCGCCTCCCTGTCCCTGACGGCCCACATTCAGGAGCCTGATTGGCTCCCTTGTCAATGGGATCCCTCCCCCGGGTTGCTAAGCCTGAGGCAGGGTGAGCTCTGTCCCCAGGGGAACCTCAGGGTGGCTGGCCTGGCAGGCGGGCAGTTGCCAGCTGGGCAGGGCAGAGTGATCAGGTGAGGAGAGAGGGAGGAGGCAGGGCTGGGCTCCATAGGTGTCCGGGCTCCTGCCCACACCTGTGGCTTCTGCAGCTTCGAGGGCTGTGAGAAATCCCCTCCCTAACGTTTCTCAGGGGCTCCACATCAGACCCTTCAAGTCAATCTCATTCAGTGAGTATTATTTTTCCTTGATTTCAAAACTTTGCTACTCAGCTCTGCTCCCAGTCCCAGCTATGGCTCGGTGCCCATGCAAGGCACACATAGGGTCCTCCGGCCCTCTGGTCACCGTCGGCTTCTGAGGCCCTTAGCAAATATGAGTTTTTAATGAGGTCCCCGCGTCCCCAAAGCCATGGTGGGCTTCCTTGCTTCCTCGGAGTGTCCAGGTAGGACCCACGTCTGTGAAGTTTCTCTCTGATCTTCCCCAGGCCCCATAGCACCTGCCTCTCCCTTTCAAGCCCAGTTTCCAGAGTCTTCTTTCTCTCAAGTTCAGGTCCTCCCTCTGCATTTCCCCTTGAGGCTATGATGGGGGTCAGAGCCCAGACTCAGGCTTTTGTGTCCCTGGAAGAAACACCAGCCTGAGAGAGAGAGAGCTGTGGATGGTCGGACTCTCAACCCAAACCTTCTTCTCCGGCTCACACACTGTCCCTCTTGGCCCACTGCATTTATTGGCTAATTTCCTTCTTCCCACGGGGGAAAGGAGAGGGGGTTCACTCTGTCCAGTTTTCTCAACAGGCCCTGCTGAACAGAGGGATCGTGGAGCTGCTCTTGACCTCTGACGCAGAGAATGACGTGCTCCAGGGCAGCATAAAAGGAGGTACGCACAGGCGTATTTTCAGGGAGCACGGGAGCTCTTCACCTGCTAGTTTGAGTTTTGAACAAGCGTCAGGAAGAACCAAGAATAGCTCTGAGGCCTCTCTTTGCCATGCACATTGAGGTGGACCCTGGTAAGGTGGTACCACTATGAGAACCCATGGTCAAAGCGAAGAGTTCCCATAGCAACGCCATCATTTCCCTCGATCCTACTTTCCTTCAACAGCAGCTGCCAGGGAGCTCTTCTGTCTGCAGCCCACCTTTCCACCTTTATTTACTTATTTATTTATTTTTTACTTAAATGTATTGGGGTGACGTTGGTTTGCAAAACCATACAGGTTTCAGGTATACAACTCAACAAAACATCATCTGCACGCTGCATCGTGCGCCCATCACCCCAGGCAGAGTCTCGTCTCTTTCTGTTCCCATTTTCCCCCTTTGCCCACCTCCACTTACCCCCAGGTCTAATTCCTAGGTCTAATCAATTTGTGTGACTTTGGCCTGTTCCATTTCTCTACACAAAATATGGTTAATTTTAACTGCCCTTCTTCCATAACATTGTCCTTGAAAATGCCCAGTGACAGCCCTTTGCACGTTGCAACACGGGATACAAGTAGTATCTCAGTAACTCACTACTCAGCACACTTCCTTCCATGTTCAAGGCATGGACCTCTGTCCCTCCCCTGGCAGCACTTGCCCCAAGGCCTCATGCAGCATCTCTCCTTTCTTTCTACAGTGCTGGCCACCATCAATATAAATTCATTTCAGAAGAATACTTTCGAGCACCTTGAGAGAGTGCAGGTAAGGATGTCTTAAAGAGGAAGAGTCATAGCCCCTTCACCTGCCATGACCACCCCCTCTCCCCTGGCCCCAACCTGTACAGCTGGTGTTCAGTGAGGATAGGAAGCTTGACAAAGACTATACAGCTTTTCCCCTGAGGCCTCACCTAGTTTCCAAAGTGTCTTGGGGAGTTTATCTGTTTCGTTAGGGGGAATAAGGAGGAAATTCTGCCTCTGTCCCCTCTGTTCGTGGAGCACCTAATGGAGATGACCAGAGGAAGGGGCAGGGGTTACATGAGGTCAATCAGAGAGAAAGGATGCTCTCTTTTCTCTGAGAGAGCAGAGCTCAGAAGTGAGCCATGTGCATTGCTGACAGAGGAGACTGCTCTGCAGGCCTAGGCTGGCTGCGGCAGCAGATCCCAGAGCCTAATGGGAGTTTGGCAGGGTGGGGCTAGCGTAGCTCACCAGGCTAATGCTCTATGGAGGGGAATGCAGTGTTGGAAGAGGGGCTCAGCACAGGAACATTGGCGGCTGTCCCTCCAGCCCTCTCCCGAAAGCCACACAACCCAGTCTTTCCCTTGATGACTCAAGTCCCCTCAGAGCTGCTGTCCCTCTGCTGAAGCCCAGGGTGCGTGCCCGTGAATGAGATTTTGTGTGCTGGTCCTTAAGAGAGCACCTGGGTTTCTAGCAGACGCCCATCTCATCTGGGCAGATGCAATCCCTGCTGATTTTCACAGCCCATGTTATAGGGGCTCCTCTTCCCAGCACTGGGCTCCAGGCTGGGGAGCTCAGCGTGGGGTTGAGACCCCTCGCTCCTCAGGGGGAACCTCTGCTGCTGAGATATCCCTCCAGATTCTCAGTCGCCACACGTGGGTGCAAGGCCAGCCCTTTTTTTGCACCTCTGCCCCTCCTACCCGTCTCAACATGGTTTCTTCTGCATCTCTTAGTTATAGGACTTCTATTCGGCTAGTCTTCAGATGGTTCTCCAGGTTGATTTTTCTACAATTTAGTTGTGATTCTGATGTGGCCCAGGGAGGGGGTGAATGGAACTCCCTCTTACGCGCCATCTTGGATTCCTCCGAATGATGTCGTTAACCGACAATATAATTCCGTGGCTGCTAGTTTGGCTCAGCCATGGACTTGAGTTGTGTCTCTGACCTTACAGCATGTGACCCTTGAGCTTCAGTTTCCACACGAGGACTTGCAGTCAGGTCTTTGTGATTCCAAAGCTGATTCTTTCCACACCAGCTTCGAGAATGACAAGGTTGGAATGATAGAAGGTGATCAGGATGTCTAGGGAAATGGAGATGCAAGAGGTGTAACGGGCTGACTTGGAAAAAAGTGAGAAGCCCAAGTTCCTCCAGCTCTCATCCGTTGTATTCAGTGTTTCCGACTTTTTTTCTTTTTGTCTGACTTCGTGTTTCATTTGGTTTGTTTCTAGAGAGATAAGCCCATTATGATTATGGAATATTGGGTCGGCTGGTTCGACACGTGGGGAGGTAAACACATGGTTAAAGATGCGGACGGTAAGTGTTTCTCAGTGTTTGGACCAAGTAGAGGTGTCCCGGCTCATGGGTCATTCACACACTTCCCTGCTAGTCCATCAGCTCATTCAACCACGACTGTCCATTCAACACATGGTCCGGACGGGGATGTGGCTAGGCCTGGTGGTGCCCTGGTGAAGAAAAATTACCTGTCCTACCCCAGGGAGCTTGTGTTCTAGTGGAGCTGACAGATATGCAAGAAGTAAAACACTCACTATCTGACAAGTGCTTGAAGCAGACAAAGAGGATTCAGTGACAGGAAAGACAGGGACAGGCCTGCAGAGGGGTATCAAGGGGGTGATGGAGGGCCTCTGAGAGTAGGACATCTCTGAAGAAGGGGATGCATTTGCCAACATTCTTTTTAAAAAATATATTTTTATTGATCTCAGAGAGGAAGAGAGAGGGGGGAGAGAGAGAGAGAGAGAAACATCAACGATGAAAGGGAATCATTGATCAGCTGCCTCCTGCATGCCCCCTACTGGGGATCAAGCCCGCAACCTGGGCGTGTGCCTCTGACTGGAATCGAACCTGGGACCCTTCAGTCCGTAGGCCGACGCTCTAGAGTCTAGCAGCTAGCCACTGAGCCAATCCAGCTAGGGCCACTCGCCAACATTCCTAATCATCTCTGGGGATTACACAGGCCATTGCTGGGGAGTTGGCACATGTGTGGTAGTCATTATCAGAAGCCGGCAGTGATGGTTGAGAGGGAAGATCCTGGAACCAAGGGCCGGGATTTCAGTCCAGCTCTCAGCCGGAGCCCCGTGACCAAGGCAGCCTTCCTTCCCTTCCGAGTGTCCTCATCCCAAAGTGGGGGATTAGCGTGTAACTTACCTCATGGGGCTGCTGTGAGGATAAATTCATCAATCCACGTACACCACTCAGACCGGCGCCTGACTGACATGGTTAATACAAATATTTTGCTACTAAAGGTATTTTGCTATCACTATTATGAAAACAAGCTCGCTGGTACCCGGAGGAGAGAGGACAAACTCTCTCCTTCAGAGGCAACTGAGAAAAGTCTGCGTTGGCTTGAAAAATAGAACCCACCCCCGCCCCCACCTGCAGACAACATGTTTCTGATCACTTATATGTCAGGAATTATGACTTGTTTCTTATACATATATTCTCTCAGCGATTAATTCTCTCACCAGTCCTATGATGTGGTACATGGAAATAAGGCCCTTCATTGAACAAATAAGGAAGAAGAGGCCCTGAGAGGAAAAACGGGCCATTCAAAGTCATACCAACCGTGAAGAGCCAACCATAATGAACATCTATAATAATAAAAGCATAATATGCTAATTAGATCAAACGTCCTTCCGGACAACCTTCTGGAGGAAGGTGGGGCTGTGAGGGCCGAGTGCCCCTTGCACAAATTTCGTGCATCGGGCCTCTAGTTAGATATATAAGTGGCATAATGGTTCTTAGGCTATTATCTAATATATATAGTTAGGAGTTCAATTATGTCCATAGTCTGTGAAAAATAACTTTTAAAAAAGGCTTGAAGAAACAGGACATGGTTGCTAGAGTAGTTCTGGCCAATCCCACCTATTTTCTGGTTAGAATCTTAGCGAAAGTTGAAGAACAAAAGAAGTTAATAGTGGGATGGGATTGAGAATGATAAGATTTCATCAGCGATGTCTGTCTTCTCTCCATTTTCTTTATTAGCGATATTAAATGTTTGTTTTTTTTGACAGGCGATATTATTGTATATTAGTTTCAGGTATACAGCACAGTGGTTAGACGTGATTATAACATGATTCCCCCTGGTAAGTCTAATACCCACCGGGCACCATGCATACCAATAGTTATTACAGCATCATTGACTATATTCCCTAGGCCAGTGATGGCGAACCTATGACACACGTGTCAGAGGTGACATGCGAACTCACTTTTTTGGTTGATTTTTCTTTGTTAAATGGCATTTAAATATATAAAATAAATATCAAAAATATAAATATTTGTTTTACTATGGTTGCAAAGATCAAAAAATTTCTATATGTGACACGGCACCAGAGATAAGTTAGGGTTTTTCAAAATGCTGACATGCTGAGCTCAAAAGGTTCGCCATCACTGCCCTAGGCTGTACCTTACCCACCCCCACCCCGGGACTTCTTTGTAACTACCCATTTATACCTCTTAATCCCTTCACCTTTTCACCCAGTCCCCCATCCCCCTTCCCATCTGGCAACCATCAGTCTGTGCTCTATGAGTCTGTTTCTGTTTTGTTTGTCCATTTATTTTCCTCTTTAGATTCTACATGTAAGTGAAATCATATGGTATTTGTCTTTCTCTGTCTGACTGATTTCACTGAGCATAATACCCTCCAGGTCCATCCGTGTTGTTGCAAATGGTAAGATTTCATTCTTTTTCACGGCTGAGTAATATTCCAGGTATATACGCACTACCTGTTCTTTCTTCAGTTGTCTACAGATGAACATTCTTAGGTTCCGTATCTTGGCTGTGGGAAAAATGCTGCAATGAACATAGGAGGTGCATCTATCTTTTCAGAGTCGTGGTTTTAATTTTCTCTACTTTCTTATATTTCTCCTCCACAGATGTTGTAAAAACTGTGTCTGAATTTATCAAAGCTGAGATCTCCTTCAACACGTATATGTTCCACGGGGGAACCAACTTCGGTTTCATAAATGGGGCCACGGATTTTGGGGAACACAGCGGTGTCGTCACCAGCTATGGCAAGTGATCGCCGGTTTGGTCCCCCTCCAGCAGTGGGGGTGCTGCAGGCTCTGAAAACATATTCTGGCATCTCTGAGTTCTTGACCTATAATCCATGCTGAGAATTGATGATGTTCTGATCTATTTATCTTTCTTCTGTGATGTTCATAATGCCCACAACAGGCTATCATTGCAGTAGATGGGGCTGCTGAGGACCTGAAGTTCATGTACATTGACACCTTGACTTGAACCAAGAGAGAGAGAGAGAGAGAGAGAGAGAGAGAGAGAGAGAGAGATTACTAGTGGTGATTGCTAGAAGGGCATCGATGGGCACAGCTGGGCAATCCGGATGGAAGGAAGAAGAGAGTGAAGCAGAGGATGAGCCCAGTGGCCTGGCAGCCTCAGAGTCCCAGGAAGGGTGATGGGAAACACTCCTAGCTAGATTGGCATTGGTCCCACAAGGCCTAGCCTGGGATGGACCGGGCCAGGGGTGGGGACCATGTGTCTCCTGTCTCCCTCTGGTGGCCCTGCCCCATCTCTGCCAGAAGCGCCAAAACGGGGTGGGCCTGGCAGGATTGCCTGGCCAGTGACGTGCCCTGGTGTCTTGCAGACTATGATGCTGTGCTGACAGAGGCTGGGGATTACACCAAAAAATACTTCAAGCTTCGGAAACTCCTTGGATCCGTCTTAGGTACCCAGCCACCATTTTTACTCGAGGGCTGGCCCTCCTCGTGTATTGGAAGGGCGAGGACAGGGCAGGATTTCCCCCATGGGCACAAGCTTAATGAAGGGCTTCAGAGCAAGGGTCACAAGTTCGAATCCTGGTCTTCCCACGTAAAAGCTGTGTGGTCTTGCATGAGTGTTTTTAAGCCCTTTAAACCTCGGTTTCTTCCCTGAAACGTGAACACAATGATACTCGTCTTCTGTAATGATTGTGAAAATTACTGTTCGTAAAGCTCTTAATATAATGTATAACATAATACCCGTATAGACAATAGCAAAAATCATTCTATGTAATTTTATTTCTCTAAGGAAAGTTAACTAACCGTCTACTATGTGCTAGAAAGTAGGTAACCACTGGCTTTGCCAAAAGGTATAAGGCAGAGGTCTTGCCCCCTAGGGGCCTTCAGTCTACCCGGCCAACACTTCCCCTTCCGGGTCTGTATCTGTCAGCTCTCCATGAATACAGAATGGCTGCAACCTCATTCTTTCTTTCTTTCTTTTTCAAATCCCTCCCCCAAGGATATTTTTCCATTGATTTTTAGAGAGACTGGAAGAGAGAGGGAAAGACAGAGAGAGATATTGACGTGAGAGAAACACATGGATGGGTTGCCTCCTGCATGAGAGGAGCCTGCAACCGAGGTACGTGCCCTTGACCGGAATCAAACCCGGGACCCTTCAGTCCGCAGGCCAGTGCTCTATGCACTGAACCAAACGGCTAGGGTTGCAACCTCGTTCTTGACAGTTGTTCCCCACTCTTGGAGAAGTGTAGCCATGCGCCAGGAGAGGACCCCTTTACTGGTTGGGATACGAGAGTTTATGTAGAGGGATGGGGAGGCTGGGAGAGGGCAGCAGCTGGTCCAGGCACGTCTTGCCCATGGCCCACTTTCATTGCAGCATCTCCCCTGCCCCCCTTACCTGAACTCATTCCGAAGGCTGTGTACCCTTCTGTGAGTCCATCCCTGTACTTGCCGCTGTGGGATGCCCTACAACACTTAGACGAGGTGAGTACTTCCGGGCATTAGGGGGAGAAGGCCTTCGGCCACACAGAGAGATTCTTTCAAGGCTTTTCCCTGGACAGTGTGAAAACGAATTCTCTGCATGCTGCCTCAGTTTAGAACTATAGGGTCAGACCACATGCTCCTTCCTGGTGGACTGTGAAGGGGCTGCTGGGACTGGAAGAATGAGTGGGGTGGGAGAGGCTGGGCATGAGAGGGTCCTATTTCCCAGCTCCGATGAACCCGTTTGGTGAATGCCCTTGTGGGTCCACGTGGTCCCTGTGGGAAAGGCTGCTGAGCTGGGAACCGGGAAACTGAGTTTCTGATTCCTTTTCACCATCCACTAGGCCAAACCTTGGAAGTTCTACAGGTCCCTGCTCTCCCTTTAAAATCAGACAACCTGCCCTATTTTAAAGAAAAGTTTGGAAACTGTTTGAAACATGTCAAGTCTTGAATTCAGATTGATTTTACCTCTTCTTATCACAGTTTTAGATAAAAAGAAGTGCCTAACACATTGTAGAGGCTAAATACATGCTTATTTAGTGCATAATTCTTTCCTCGACTTCAGTGATGGTAGTACACAACCTATCTGCTCTGTTCATCAGTTGATGATGACGCCATTGCTCCCTGTCCCATGCCCCCCCCCCCCCGCCCCCGCCCTGAGTCTCCTGCTCAGTGGAGATATAAAGCATCAGCACATAGATGTTTTAGCGTTTCTCATCCAAAGGACTTTGGGCATCATTAGGAGGCAGAACAAAAAAGACAAGGGTCTCAGGGGGAAGGATCCTGAGTTCTCAGCACGCGGCTCGCGTTTCCACCACGGCTCTCTCACAGCCGGTCATATCCAGCGCCCCCGTCAACATGGAGAGTCTCCCCATCAACGCTGGGAACGGGCAGTCCTACGGGTTCGCGCTTTATGAGACACCCATCTGCGCCGGAGGCTGGCTCCGTGCGAAGGTTCGAGACACGGCACAGGTAGGGGCCAGCAGCCTGTCTTCGGCGGTAAGCAGGACATGTAGCCCAACTCTGCTACTGGGAAGGGTGGTTAATCGCTGGTCAACTGTGCTGTGTGGTAGTAATTTATTTATTTTTATTTAAAAATATTTTTACTGATGAGAGAGAGAGAGAGAGAAAGAGAGAGAGAGAGAGTGGAACATCAGTGATGAGAGAGAACCATTGATCGGCTGCCTCCTGCAAACTCCCTACTGGGGATCAAGCCCTGCAACTGGCCTAGTGCCCTTGACCTGAATGGAACCTGGGGACCCTTCAGTCCACAAGTCGACGCTTTATCCACTGAGCCACACCGGCTAGGGCTGTTTGGTAGTCATTTAAAGCACCTACTATGTGTGAGGCACTGAGAACCTAAGCTCACACCAGAGACTGGCTTTCTGCTTTATCACAACCAAGTTCACTGGGGCCTCGCTGCCAGCTCCCAGCCAAGTGTGAGCACCGAGGCTGGTGCCTTCTTTACAATGACCTCCTCCCTAAACAGAGCCTCTCTCAGCCCTCCCCTCAGGTAGGCCTGCCGGTCTGACTCCAGCTCTTGTTTTGCAGGTGTTTTTGGACGAGACACATATAGGGACCCTGGATGGTGGTAATCAGAACTTGCGCATCCCTAAAGTCAAGGTAGGTAATGCAGGAGTCTCGATGCTGCTGGACCTCCGACTCAAATGCAACCGCTCCCTGGTTCTGAGATGACTGCCTCGTCTCTACCTCGGCCCTTTGGCATCGCTGGTCACTTAGGGCCCCAGCAGCAAGTGTTTGTCTAGAGCTCTGAGCATAACCACCTCTCCCAGGCCCGGATACACCAGGAGCTGCAGAATACAAGCTTCGGTGTGAATGGAATTTCCCCTTTAAGCCCTGAGCCAACCATCAGCCGCGGGTCTGGTCTCTATCAAAGCACACTGCGTCTCTCTGGCCTCCCTAAGGCAGACCAGCGGGAGAGAGGAGAGGCTGGGTGTGGGATGGGAGCACACGGGGTCCTTAGAGAGAGGGAGGACAGCCGGGCTCGGGGGCGTCCTGTCTCCCACTTGCTTGCCTTTCCATATGGGACTCAGAGGAAAGGGGGTTCTAGAGTATCCCCCTGTGTGGCTGTGTGGGTTCCGTGAACTGGTCTATCCCCAACAGGGATGCCAGCTCCTGAGGATCCTGGTGGAGAACCAAGGACGAGTCAACTATTCATGGAAAATTCAAGACCAGAGGAAAGGTGGGCTCTAGGCCTGAGACACAGGCTATCTGTTCTCTTTGTGGTCACTCAGACCCTCAGATGGGGGCTGAGTTGGAGCTGGGAGGGAAGAATGAGCCATGTAGGCGGGGGGGGGGGGGGGGGGGGCGGGACGGGGGGGGCGGGGGGGGGGGGGGAGAGACTTAGGATCCAGGACCAAAGGTGAGGACTCCTTCCCTCTCTGTTGTCCTGCCTCCTTCGTTTCTCCAGGGCAGGGAGTGGGTGGCTAGGTTGGGTGCTGGCTTGTCCTGTAGCAGGATCTGGGGAATTTCAGGAAAAGCTCTGATTTTATAAAAAATATGTTTTTATTGATTTCAGAGAGGAAGAGAGAGGGAGAGAGAGATAGAAACATCAATGATGAGAGAGAATCATGGATCGGCTGCGCCCTGCACGTTCCCCTACTGGGGAATGAGCCTGCAACCCGGGCATGTGCCCTGACCTGGAATCGATCTGTGACCTCCTGGTTCATAGGTTGATGCTCACCCACTGAGCCATGCCGGCTGGGCAAAAGCTCTGATATTTTTTTTTTTTTTTTTTTTTAATATATTTTATTGATTTTTTACAGAGAGGAAGGGAGAGAGATAGAGAGTTAGAAACATCGATGAGAGAGAAACATCGATCAGCTGCCTCCTGCACATCTCCCACTGGGGATGTGCCCGCAACCCAGGTACATGCCCTTGACCGGAATCGAACCTGAGACCTTTCAGTCCGCAGGCCGACGCTCTATCCACCGAGCCAAACCGGTTTCGGCAAAAGCTCTGATATTAAGTGGGGGACTTCCTCGGTCGGCCTTGTGTATGAAAACATAGGAGAAACCTTCCGTCGCAGCGAGTCAGACAAGTGTTTGCCCTCCTGGCTGAAGCCTGGCACAAGATGTCTGCTGCCTGCATTTCTTTGTCCCAGACACCGAGAGAGAGCATCAGTGGCTAGCCGTGGTCTTTCCTCCCTCCCCCTGCAGGAGTAACCGGCCCCGTGACCATCAATAGCACCCCCCTGGAGGGGTTCACTATCTATTCTCTGGAAATGGAAACGAGCTTCTTTGACAGGTATGTTCCCACTTATTCCCGGGAGACTTGGCAGGGTCAGGGCACTCAGAGATTTCAAACTCTTCACTTGGCAGGCGAAGAGCCCGGGATTCCGAGAACGGAAGTGATTTACTCGGGATGATAGTCTTGAGAGTCAGGACTGGAGTCCTAGAACAAGTCTCCCGTTTCTCATTTTAATGCTTCACATCTGCATGTCCCACAGAAACAGAGCCCTGCGTGGGAAACCCGGGTCCATATTGGGGCTAGAATCAGGAAAGGGCTTTCCTCTCCCTCAAGGCATGGCCCCTTTTCCAGGCTCCGCTCTGCCGCCTGGAGGCCTGTCTCCAATAGCTCCCTGGGCCCTGCCTTCTACCTGGGCACGCTGCAGGCTGGCCCTTCTCCCAGGGACACCTTCCTGAGGCTGCTGGTAAGTGAGCACCCTCTTCTCTCTGCTCTCTCAAACGCCTAGTCTTTCTTTTTAAGATTTTATTTATTTATTTTTGTTTGTTTTTCTTCTGTTACACCTGTTCTTTCTTAAAGAGTCTTGAAGCAAAGTCATGGTGTTCCAGGCAAGAATACTTCCCTTCCCTCCTCACCTCCAACCCAGTCATCCAGCATCGCTCAATCTTTCTAATTTATCATCATTGTTCGAACTATTGCCCATGGAGAGGGAGGTTGGGAAACTGGGTGGTAAAGGTGAAGGGGTTAAGAAGTAGAAATTGGTAGTTACAGATCAGTCACAGAGATGTGAATTATAGCCTAGGGAATGCATTTGTTAATATTGTAATAACTATGTATGGGGCCAGGTGGGTACTTAAAATATCGGGGTGGGGAGAAACTTTATCAAATATATGATCGTCTAACCACTATTCGGTATCCATGAAACTAATACAGAATAATATTGAATGTAAACTGTCTATTATTTAATAAGGTTCCCCCGTATCCACTGTTGGTTCCTCTAAGCTTGCGAGACTATGGAAGTTCTGCTCAGCTTCCCAGCACTTCTTCCTGTCTCTAGTGGAAAAACTGTTCCCATGTCTTCTTGTTTCTCAGTTTTCTTCTCCCAGATTTTGGTCCTGTAATTCTTCATTGCATTGCAACCAGATTAAAAAATGGTGTTGCGTTTATAGCTGTTGTCAGTAGAAGTGTCCATCTCTATTTAACCTAGGACTTATTTCTGGAAGACCTGTTTTTAAAAGAATCTATAGCATTATATATCAGAGGGCAGGAACAAGAGTCACATTAGCATCGAAAGGTTGTTCATGCTTTCCTCTGTCATCCTTAGACCAGGTACAGCAGGGTAGACCTTCTAGAACAAGCATGTCAAACTCTAACACGGGCCAATTAAACAAGGTTTAAGTGTTTGTGGGCCGCAAAAAAGCAAAAGCTTCATAGAAACGTAGGTTTATTTCAATAGAGACATGCAGAATACAAAGGGCTGAGATAAATGAGTCATTGTCAACATAAAATAATGGAAATTTTAATAAAAATTAATACTTTTTCTAGAACATTAACTTACCAGACACTGAATAACTGCACAAATTAATACACATAATGCAAATAAACCTATTTTTCTTGTTCTCCAAAAGCAAAATATTTCCTGTTGCTCAAACAAGTTAGTACAAGACTAATGACGTGGCCATTTCGCTGCTAGTATTAGTGGAGAGAAATGGTGTGTTTGCGTGTAAGGCACGTAAGGGAAATGAATGCAACACGATTATAATCAACAGTCATTAGCGAATGTTGTAGTTCATTATTCATAATTATGTATAACAGGATATTGTAAAAATTAAGTTATGAAATTTTTATTAAAATGTTTCTTACATACCATTACATTGGCTGGGCCACAAAAATATTCATTATGGGCCGCATGTGGCCTGCGGGCCTTGAATTTGACATGCTTGTTCTAGAACATATCCCATTGTGAACTCGCTGTCAGGGCCACGAAGCATCTCCGTCTTGTTCTCACTCTCCAAGCGCCTTACATTGTACGTTGCCCGTGTGAATCTGTCCCCCTGTCTCAAGCCTCCATCCCTCCCAGGACTGGAGTTATGGATTTGTGTTCATCAATGGCCGTAACCTTGGGCGATACTGGAATATTGGACCACAGCAAACACTTTACCTTCCTGGGGCCTGGCTGCATCCGGAAGACAATGAGGTGAGTCACCCCGACCCCTGCCTTTACGTCTCACACATTTTCAGATCTGCCTTCATCCCCAGGAGGCAGATCACAGCATCTTTCTCATCCTGTATTGAACAGGCTCACCACTTCTCACTGTGAGCCTTTCTGTTCTTCTCAGATCATTGTGTTTGAAAGAAGCAAGAGTGGTTCGTCCATCCAAACTACAGACAAACCGAAGCTGTAAGACTGTGTTGTAACATTTTTTTTGGTGGATTGTTGGAGTTCGTCTACCAGCAGTTTTTCAGGAGGAAGATTTATGTCTAGAATACCAAACACACTGTTGTCTGCAACAGCAAATGTTGGAAATAATGTTCAATAGGGAAATTGTTATATATATTGTAGAATAGTCATATAATGCCTATTTTTAGGCCTTAAAAGAGCCTCCAAATCTTCAGTGACTAGATTTACGTAGTTAAAGCTTAGTCCTTAGCAGGTTATTCTCTAATTAAATGTGCCTTTAGGCACATAAAATAAAATAAAAACAAGCTGGATGTATCTCTGTTTCTTCATACTCAGTTGGGAGGAAGTGAAGGGTCTCTGGCCTAAGAAAGAGTAAGATGGCAAAGTCCTGGTGTGTGTGTGTGTACTGGTATGTGGTGTGTGTGCGTGTGCGTGTGCGTGCGTTGTAGGAGGGGGAATGCAGGGGAGAGTGCACAATGTCTCCTGGAACTTCCCGGCAGCCTGCATGTTTCCAAGGTGACCTGGTGCATCACCTCCAATCAGAGGAGGAATAGACATTTGGTTGTTTGGTCCTGATTTGTCTGACAGCGAAGCCTGGCCCTGAGCACTCTGTCTTCTTACTCCTCAGCTCTCTGGGTATAGTCTCAGCTCTTGCTGGTAGTGCCCAGATATTAGTGAGATGAGATGCATATGCATGAATAAGCCAACCAATTTTTACAAATGACCCCTATGACAACTAATCACATTCTTATAATCAAAATAGAGCATTTGGCCTAAATTAAAACCGATGTCCTATAGCAAAAGGTTATGACCTTGGTAGAGACAGTGCCTACAAGCTGTAAGAAATGTCGCAAATAATCTGGGGTCCCAAGGAATTGCTGCTTGGGATGAGGACAGAGGAGTAAGATTATCTTCTCTTCCAAGAATCTGAATGGCTGGTTTACTGGATGAGAATTCTGTCATGTACCTACACAATTCCTACATCACACTTCATTCTCCAGGGCTCTAGACTCAAACTCAGGAAATCTATGTATAAACTACAGACTAATAGAGGAAACCAGAGAATGCATTATATTTCAGATGCAATGATTACATCATTTCTAAACGCACTGAATGACAAAGGGTGTTACTAGATATAGAAGGTGACTAACAGTGATAAAAGATTCATGTGAACAATGTAATAATTCCAGAGTTGTCTGATCCTACAAATTTAGCCTCAAAATATATATAACAAACATATTTTTCTCTATATAGAAAAAGGTAAATAGAAGTGCTTTACTCTTGAGAAAAGTGATTGAAATTAAGGTATAATTTATACTATAAAATTCACACTTTAAAATGTACAATTCGGTGGTTTTTAATATAGTATAGTCACAGGTTGTCTTATTATCACCACCATCTAAATCCAGAATGTTCACCCAGCCAGCATGGCTCAGTGGTTGAGCGTCAGCCTAGGAACCAGGAGGTCACAGTCCGATTCCTGGTCAGGGCACATGTCTGGGTTGTGGGCTCAATTCCCAGTGTGGGGCGTGCAGGAGGCAGCCGATCAATGATTCTCATCATTGATGTTTCTATCTCTCTTCTCCCTCGCCCTTCCTCTCCGAAATCAATAAAAATATATTTCAATCAATCGATCCAGAATGTTTTTGTCATTCTGAAAAAAAAAAAACCCTATACCTGTTAAAAGCCCTTTCTGAGCTTTCTTCCCGCCTCACTGGCTGCTCTTTCTAGCCCATATTCGCTGTTCCTCCTCTTTTCTCAATGTTGAGTGCCCAGGGCTCACTTGGTTCTCTTGCACTTCATTGGTGATCTCATCCAGGCTCAACTCTCTGTCAAATCCTACATTTACATCTCCATCCCAGACTTGTATATTTAACAGCTTGCTTGCTCTCTCTACTTGAAAGTCTGAAAGATATCTCACACTCAACAAGCCCGCTCAGAGCTTCAGATATTTCCCTCCACACCCATTCCTCAGCATCTTCTTCATCTCAGGTGATGGCAACTCCCGTTCTTTCCGTTTCTCAGGCGCCACATTGGGAATCACCCTTCAGTCCTCTTTCTTTCTCTCACCCCATGAGCAATCCCAACGTCACAATGGTCCTCTTGTCTCTGCTTTCGAAATATTTATAGAAATCCACCTCCATTGCTACCACCCTTGTCTGAGACATCGTCTCTCACATGGCCTCACATGGATTATTGCAGCAGCCTGCCTCCTCACTGGTCCAGTTCCTTCTACTCTTGCCCATTCCTATCGATTCTCAACACAGCAGCCTGAATGATGGTTTAAAGCACAGTTGGTGTCGTGTCATAAGCCTGCAATGGCTCTGCCTTTCATTCAGGTCAAAGCCCTGCTCTGAAAGGCCCCACATGACTGGGCCCCTGTATTTCTCCCACCTCACCTCCAGCAGTTCTTGCGCCCCTTCTCTTCCCACACTGGCCTCCTTGCAGTTCCTGGAACACAGTGTCATGAGTGCCTGAGTGCCTCTGCACTAGAGGTTCTCTCTGCTTGAAGAGTCCTCCCTCCGGATACCAGCATGCCTGGCTAACTCCCACCTTCCAGGTCTTTCTTCCATTCACCGCTCAGTAGGACTTCCTCTGTGTAGGCCCCTTCCCACCAGACTCCCACTGTTCCTTCCTTTATCTACTTTCTTTTTGCTATGGCATTTATCATCTTTGGACATATTCTACAATTTATGCATTTGTAAGTTAATTTTTTAAAAATATATTTTTATTGATTTTTTACAGAGAGGCAGGGAGAGGGATAGAGAGTTAGAAACACCAATGAGAGAGAAACATCGACCAGCTGCCTCCTGCACACCTCCCACTGGGGATGTGCCCGCAACCAAGGTACATGCCCTTGACTGGAATCGAACCTGGGACCCTTCAGTCCGCAGGCCGACGCTCTATCCGCTAAGCCAAACCGATCTGGCTGTATGTTAATTTTTTATTGTCTTTCTTCTGCAGCTAGAATATAAGTGTCAAAGGGATCTTTGTCTGTTTTGCCCACTGATGTATCCGAGCACCTAGAATAGTGTTTGGCATATAGTGGTCATTAAACATTTATTGATTCCTTCTTCATGAATGAAATGTCGTTGAATTAGATCATTGGTTTTTCATCTTTCCAAAGGTTGGGGCTAAAGAGTGATATTTTTGGACTATCAAGGCCAACGATGGCATTCGAGTACATTCCTCCCTAATGTACAGAGGCCCCTTCCAGTTCAATTGATACATAGATTGTACCACTGCTCAGCCACATCACCAGGAGTGAGGGTGAAT
The DNA here is from genome assembly GCF_028538775.1 of Myotis yumanensis. Taxonomy (NCBI): domain Eukaryota; kingdom Metazoa; phylum Chordata; class Mammalia; order Chiroptera; family Vespertilionidae; genus Myotis; species Myotis yumanensis. The sequence continues at coordinate 21,050,377 of NW_027223770.1, forward strand.
GTGTAGGGTGTGTGGGATGGGCCTCCTCAGGTAAAAAGGGGGGCTAACCTTTGACACTTTCTCCTGTCTCCTGGGCTAGCTTTTATCCAAATTAGAACCAAAAGATTGTCATCATAGTCTTAACAGCTATCAAGCAATTATGTGTCTTAAAAGATGGAGAAAAGGCACCGATGGCCTTGGAGAGTATTAAGAGAGCGCTAATGCTTCCCGGGCTTGCCTCTGAGATGCTCTGGCCCTGCTATGAGAACCCTGTGCAGAGCCCCAGCCTGTCCTCGCTCATTGTGGCATGTCCCCCCCTCCCCCACCCCCTTCATTTGTTTGTTTTTGCCTCTCCTTGGTTTAAATTTTGCTACTTGATGAAATATTTGCTTAATGCTAGAAAAAGGACCCTTTGCACTAAACTCTGTGTCATTGTTCTGAGAAGTAAAATCGAGTTTTGTTACTATCAACATTACATGGTCAAAACTATGTACAAGTATAGGAAATGCTTTGTTTTGTTCTTTTTTAACCATCACCCAAGGACGTTTTCATTGATTTTTACAGAAAAGGAAGAGAGAGAGAGAGAGAGAGAGAGAGAGAGAGAGGAACACCGATGCGAGAGAGAAACATCCATCGGTTGCCCCCGTAGGGAACTCAAACCCGCAACCTAGGCATGTGCCCTGACCTAGAGTGGACCCTAGGTCCTTTCTCGGTACAAGTGGATGCTCCAACCAACCCAGCCACACCGGCTGGCCAGGGCGGAAGCGGTTTTAAAACGTGCAATGGGGGCTATTTTCTAGAAACCCTGATGCTCCGAAACACACAGCCTCCCTAGAAAATGTTTCCGATTCTCTTTCAGTAATATTTGGATTTTGTTCTTGAGATGAGTTGAGTTTGTGATCGTTAGAAAGCATAAGTTTTGCCTAAATACTACACAATGTCCTTTGTGATAGAATTCTGTACAATAATAAGAGTTTATTAGTCTTTTTCTAAAATGTGAGGGGTTTATTTGGAGTGTTTTTTGTTTTTGTTTTTAATAAAAAATGCAAGAGTGCTGCCAGTCAGGAGGAGAAAAGGACTAGTGGAAACCAAAGGCAGGAAATATTTCCGTGCTGCCCCCTAGGCACCTCCTCTCCCCCATGAAATTCAAATGTGGATCACACTAAGCCATAAGAAATGTCCCGAGGAAATTCTACAATGTCCTGGCTTTTCACATGATAAGTCACTGCTGCACATTCTTCTCTCTCCACAATGGAAATGGTTTTAAAAGATTGTGTGGGCTTTGCGGGAGGAGCCTTCCATGCATGCCTGCGCGGGGGTGGGGGGTGGTCCGGGGTTCAACCATGTACAGGACTGCACAGCACGTGCTCAGTATTTCTACATGTGTTTGCAAATCAGGTGCATATAAAAGAGTTTCCGATACTTGGAGCGCCTCTCTGAGACCGGGGAAGGCGGGCCAGAGCCAGGGAGGCCCCTCGCGGAGCTGGGAATCCCGCCGCCGCAAGCCGGCGGAGGCCCCGCCCCCTGCTTCTCCAAGCGCCGCGGCGCGCGGGCGGGGGGCGTGGCCTTGGGCGGCGGCGCGGTTGCCCAGGCGACCAGCGAGCGGCCCCGCCCCCCGCGCTGAGCCCGGGCGCGCGTTGAGTGCCGGCTGGAGTGGGAACCTACCTGGTCCCTGCGCGCGGCGCGAACGCGCGATGACCACGTGGAGTGCCCCGCGGAGGCCCTGCCGCGCGCTTGGACTCCTGCTGCTGGTGGTCTTGGGTTTCCTGGTGCTCCGCAGGTGAGGGAATCCGCCCGGCGCCGCCGGTCTGCAGGCACCCCAACCCTCCACACCTCGCGTTCTCTCTCCCGTCTAACCTCCCCTTTGGCCAGAGGGAGGCAGACCTTGCAGGTCACGTTACCTCGACCCGTGAATCCCGAGTTCCCACCGGGAACAGCCCTCGGGCCTTTAACTTTTTGCAGCTCCCCAATATCCCTGCGGCCCGGTGCGCCGCCAAGAGCTCTGGTTCTGCTTCGAGACCCAGACCTCTGGGGGCCACTAGGCGCTGCCCTCCCAGTCCCCAGGCGCCTGCGCCCTAGAGCCTCCCCACTCCTCTGCGTCCGTGTTGCGGGCTCTACTTTTCTCGTGGGAACTCCCAGCCCTGTGGAAGGTCGGCAGGACCAGCCTTCAGATCCCTCTCCTACGTCCCTCATCACTGCCCCGCCTTGGGGAACCCCCTTCTGCTGTTTTCCCAGCTCCCCACATTCCCCACCAGTTCTGCTGGGAGGCTTATCTGTTCAGCAGAGGCCAGAGCGCCAGTGGCCACAGCCATGGCTGACTTAGCCTGCTCAGCACAGTCCGAGAACACTGCCCCAGGAGCCCTCCCAGCTCCTCCGCCCTGGATTGATTTGCCCCTTTCCCGGATTGGTACTAGTTTGTCTTCTCTCTCCACGTTCCCACGACTCACCAGCGGCCAGCTCCCCTTACACAATGTCTGTGGCCAGTGATGGCGTTTAGTGATGGAGTGCTTTATCCAAGGCCTGTGTGGGTGCCCCTGCCCGGCGTTTTTCCAATCTGAGTCTATATATAGGATGCTGCAGCCCTGACCACATCTTTCAGGTCGATGCCTGGCACTTTCCATATTCAAAACTTGAGGTCTTGCTGGGAGAGCAGGCCGCCCGCCCGTAACAAATGCCTGGGCACTGAACTGAGTGTTGGAGAGGCCGGAGGTTGAGCCATTAGAACTGGGGCAGCTTGATCTTTCCTTCTTCCCCATCACCCTTCCTGGTTTCGCTGAACCTCCCAGGGAGGTAGAGGGAAGTTTTGGATGGAGTTAAATATCAGAACGTTTTTGGCCGCCACAGCATCCCAGTTAGAAATGCTTTCCACTTACACCTTTTCAAGAGTAACCTGTCTTCTTTGCTTGGGAAATGGTGAGGATGTCCTTTATCGTATGGGAGGAGAAAATGGTGCTCTCCTCATTCTGCTGCGGCCCAGAAAACTTAAGTGTTTCCACAGTTGTTTTTTAAGACTGACCCTCCCCCGCCCCTCCCATCTTGTGATGATATCTAACCCTTTCCTCCTTGGAGATGACTGGTCCTGGCTCTGGTAGGATGCTCAGCCCCCCTCCCAATACAAGCCCGATGCAGACCCCAGAAGAATTACTCAAAGCAGAGGCAGCAGGAGCCTCTGGCATATGGTACAGCAGGGCATCGAGGAGCCCAGACCCCAGAGAGGAAGGCCAGGGGTGTTTGTTTAAGTAGCAAGTAGTTTGCTCGTTGTTGGAGGTCAAGGATATAGCAGGCCATGCACAGACCCAGACAGGTCATTCTGAGGGCCAGCACGCAGGGGCTTGAGATGGGCCAGGCAAGGACACCCTGAGTCCACAGGAAAAGGTGTGGGAAGGAGGCTGGGTGTTTGTTGGTGTCTGGAGGGACAGGAGATGAGCTGTCAGACAGCCGAGTGGCTGTGAAGAAGCCTCAGCTTCTCGCAGGTAAATTAACTGTGTTCCTACCTGGGTATGGTGACCGCAGGAGGAGTCAGTCGAAGGCTTCTGGAGTTGCCAGGGAAGAGCAATGGAGAATGAATAGCTGTGACCTAAATTGGTGGAAATAGTTCGAAGTGCTTAGGACAGTCACTGCTTTTCCTGCCATCTCTTCTTTCTATTTATTATTTGCATTTATTTAAAAATATTTTTTTTATTGATTTCAGAGATGAAGGGAGAGAGAGTGGGGAGAGAGAGAAACATCAGTGATAAGAGAGAATCATTGATCAGCTGCCTCCTGCACGTCCCCGACTGGGGATCGAGCCTGCAACCCAGGCATGTGCCCTTGACTGGAATCAAACCCGGGACCTTCACTCCGCAGGCTGACGCTCTATCGCCTGAGCCAGATCAGGTAGGGCCATCTCTTCTTTCTCAGCAGACAAGATGGAGGCCAGAGAAGCTCCAGGGCCAGCTCTCAGGGTCCTTTAGAACATGTGTCTTTCGGGCATCTTTCTGGTTGTATATTACCTTTGTGGCCACCAAGGATTGTCTCTGGAGGCCAGAGGAGAACATAGTCATTGTCACACCCTCTTCCTGCTTTAACTCTGGCTTTGACTGGGTCATAAACTGAGTGTGAGTGTGTGTGTGTGTTGTGGGGGTGGCCTCTCCCAGCTGTCCTTGGGAACGTGGTGGTGGCCAGTGGTATATAGGTCACCTGGGACCTGGCTACTCCACTGGGAGCTTTGGGGAGCTGAGCTCTCAGGATCCGCCCCTTTTCTGTACCCCAGAAGGCAGGGATTTGGGTGGAGGAGGGGCTGCGTGGCTGCAGCTTTTCCTTTCTCCATGAATTTCACCTTGGGCGGGTTCATGCTCGGTCAGAGCTGTTTGATTACACATTATCCAAGAACAAGGTCCAAGATGATTTTTGAGGAAGGTTTCAACCTTCAGGATCTTAGCTTGAACAATGATGGTCTTTAAAAAAATGAACTTGCTGGAGCTGGTTTGGCTCAGTGGATAGAGCGGTCCGGTGGAATGAAGGGTCCGGTTTCGATTCCAGTCAAGGGCACATGCTCGGGTTGTGGGCTTGATTCCCAGTAGGGGGCGTGCAGGAGGCAGCTGAGCAATGATTCTCTCGCATGGTTGATGTTCCTGTCTCTCCCTCCCTCTCCCTTCCTCTCTGAAATCAATAAAAAAAAATTACCTTTATTGTCGTGTAGTTGCCATGAGATAAACTGCACGTTTAACATGTACAGTTTGGTAAGTTTTGACATATGTACCCACCTATGAAATTACCACCGTCATGAAGATGGTGAAGATACCCATCAACCCCAGAGGTTTCCGTGTGCCCCTCTGCGTCTCCTATGCCGCTGCTTCCCTCTCCCCAAGCACACCGATCTGTTGCTTGCCACCACCATCTGTCAGGTTGAACTTTTTAGTGTTTTATAGAAATGTTGTCCTGCAGTCTGTGCTCTGACTTGGTTGGGCTTCCTCCACTGGGCATTTTCCTTCGAGGTCTGTGATGCATGTAGTCATGTGACCCGTGTCTTTGAGCCTTTCCTCCTCGCATGCCACAAGAATGCCTGCTTGATAGTATCAAGGCATGGTTCCTACTCAGGATTTTTTCCTTAATATAAATGCACCCCTGAGCAGTAATGGAATTCATTCTGCATCTCTCATACCTGAGACGTTAGGTGGTGGTGAAGGTCAGGAGAGAGGAGAGCCGCCAGGAAGCAGCCCTCATGGCGCCCCTCAAGGGCAAGTACTCGGCTTCCCTGAGCTGCCTCGCTCACTCTGGATTTCAGCGGCAGAACCCGTCCGACTTCTCCTCCGTGAAGGTGGATAACTTAACAATGGGACCAGGTCGCTTGCTTTGATCCAAATCACGGGCTAGTCCTGTCTTCCCAGGGTACAGTGGACAAATTGTGCCTCACTTCCGGAGATTCTGTGAGGTCAGTGATTTTATGAGCTTTGCTCGTAGAACTCTGCTGGGCTTGAGGCCTGAGTCACATCCCTGGCATGTTTGAGCGCTTTGAATGCTGTCCCTTTCATCTTACAGGAGTGACTTTTTTTTCAGCACCTGGCAAGTGTCCTTTTCTGCAGGAGTCCTCTCTGACACAAGTGGGGAAGCGTGTCTCGCTGGGCGTAGCTCAGTCAGGGAGGTGGGGTGGGTGTCTGAGCCACCCTGGCTCCGGGAGTCTCACAGTGCATGCTGGCCAGGGTCTGAAAGGGACCAGGGACTGAAAGGGACCAGGGAGCAGAGCATGGCCATTATTGGGGTATTATTTGTGGTTACAGGGTTTGGGATACCCAGGAGCTTTGGAGCAAAGAGCCACAGCCTTGACAGCAGGGGCATCAGAAAGTTGGCCAAAGAGCTCTCTCCATCTGAGGTCAAGGAAAAGTAGCAAGTGAGATAAACACCTCGTCTTTGAAGTGACTCAGAATTCTGTAATACTGTCTTGAGCGCTCTCTGATGAAGATTCGGGAGATGCTGGAGCTTAGAGAGGTCTTTGTAGAACATTTAGTATCTGAAAAGGGCTCTGGAGTCCAGCCCCCCTCCCCCCCTCCCCAGTTACTCAGCAGAGTTCCTTTGGTGTGGGGCTATCTGCTGCTTCCTCTCCACTCAGCTGTATCTTTGGCTTAGATCAGCGGTTCTCAACCTGTGGGTTGCGGCCCCTTTGGCAGTCGAACAACCCTTTCACAGGGGTCGCCTAAGACCATCCTGCATATCAGATATTTACATGACGATTCATAACAGTAGCAACATTCCAGTGATGAAATAGCAACGAAAATAATTTTATGGTTGGGTCACAACATGAGGAACTGTATTTAAAGGGCCAGAAGGTTGAGAACCACTGGCTTAGATCGATAGCTCTGGATAGTAAAGGCCATATTGCAAAAGAGGCCCCCTCGTGTAGGACTTCTCCTGGGATAGACGGTGGGGGGCGGGGGGTATTTTTAATGGGGGGTGATACTCACTGCTTCTGCACCCCCACACCCAGCAAGACAGTGGGATTGCCCCTTTCAAGAGCACATGTGCTTTTCCTGCGAAGTTGATTTTGTGAGCAGGTCATATATGAAAAGGATGAGCTATTCAGATAATACCCAGGGACAAACACCAGGCCATTGCTTCTGGCCTAGAGCAGTGTTTCTCACTGTCTGTGGGGAAGAATCATTTCCCTTTTCTCCTTAAAATTCCAATCCGTTACTTTAGGAGACGCAATAAAAAAAATTACAAGAAAAGGGAAATGAAAACGTATGCATACCTGGCTTCTTAGGATTCGCTTTAATAGACATACAATTCCTCTTGTTGCTCTAACAGAGTCCGTGTCTGTGCCGATCTCAGCACGGACCAGCCGCAGGCAGTTTGTGGGGAACCCCCCGTTGGGGTTCCCACACACCTGTTCCTTCTTCGACGACAATCCCCAGTCAGTGTGTATCAGCGCTGATTGAATGGGGGAAGCCGGGCCTTAAGCCAGACACATGTCGCGGTGGTACCACGTTAGCCAGTGTTACGGAACGAATGGAAAGACCAGAGCAGCTCAGGGCGCTTTTTTATGCAAAGGAGCCCTGCTGGGCAAGATGCCCTCAAGTGCCAGGAACTGTCATGAGAAGTGGGTGCCGGAAAGGCAGCCACGCAAATTTGCTTTTGCACCAGATTCGCGCCCGGCTGTTGTCTGTCTCCACGTTTCCTAAACTTCCTCGCGGGAAACTCTGGCCGCAGCTCCTCTTGTCGGCCTTTTCTCGCAGCCCCTAGGAGACTAGAGCATGGAACCCCAGAGATGTCAAGAGGTGCCTTTTCAGGGACTAGAACTTCTCAGTCGCCTCCTAGGTGGGGCTGTCTGTCAGGCGGGTGATCTTGGCCAGCACGACACTTGTCCTTTAGATGATAACCGAGACCTGGAAATTTGGTTCGTGAATAGATGCCGTTTCTAACACAGATGCCTCTTCACAGGTATTTGCACCTCGAGCCGGGCAGCTGTGGCCAGGAGGTGGCTCAGAGGTACTATTTGAAGTAGTGGCTGCTTTGATGTTTAGTCAGATGGCTTAGGAGGCCTGCTCTCTGGTTCTCCCAAGTCCCCCCAAGTCCCAACCCTGAAGACAGCCTCTCAGCCCACTAGCACTCCCTTCCCACAGCTGTGTGCCCGCGTGTCCTCTGCACCAGCAGTCGCCAACCTTTCGGACCTCACTGACCACCAGTGGTCCGCGGACCACCGGTTGGCGACCGCTGCTCTGCACTGTCTCCATGTCCAGGGTTGTGTTTGCCTCGGTTTTCAATGCAGCTCAGCTCGCTCTTGCCTTGCAGCCGGGGCCAGGTGAGCCAGCGGAAGCCGAGAGGAAGCCCATCTCTGCCGGTGCCCCTGCCACTGCCGCTGGGCGCCTCCAGGCTTCCCGACCGCTTCTCCTCCCCGCAGGCTGCACTGGCCCCGCCTGCTCTCTCCCTGGCTGAGACACCGGCAGTCCGGGCTGCACACCAAGGGCCAGAACTTCATGCTGGAGGACTCCACTTTCTGGATCTTCGGGGGCTCCGTGCACTATTTCCGGGTGCCCAGGGCATACTGGAGGGACCGCTTGCTGAAGATGAAAGCCTGTGGCTTGAACACCCTCACCACGTGAGTGCTGCCCCCCCCCCCCCCCCAACCTCCCCCATGTCTCGTCCTCCGAGGGGTTCCTGGAGTCTGTGTCCGGGCTTCTCTGTGGGAGCCCAGCTGGGGGGGCTCCAGGGTGCCAGGATGGGTGAGCCCTGGCAGATCCTACTCTGAGCAGCCCACGCTGCCCTGTGGTCCTGTCTTATGCTTCACCCACATCTTCACATCTTGTTGGCCCTGGGTTCTCTAAGGCCTTCCGTCTCTTCACTTAGTTCGTGGTCCAGTCCTGAGGTCACTGAGACAGGGCACCACTGAGACAGTGCACCATCAGGGAGTTTTTTTAAAAAGTATATTTTTATTGATTTCAGAGAGGAAAGGAGAGAGAGAGAGAAACATCAATGATGAGAATCATCGATTGGCTGCCTCCCGCACGCCCCCTACTGGGGGTTGAGCCTGCAACCTGGGCATGTGCCCTTGACCGGAATCGAACCTGGGACCCTTCAGTCCGCAGGTCGATGCTCTGTACACTGAGCCAAACCAGCTAGGGCAGTGGTCGGCAAACCGCGGCTCACGAGCCACATGCGGCTCTTTGGCCCCTTGAGTGTGGCTCTTCCACAAAATACTGACTTCTGAGCATGGGCCACAAAGTTTCAATAACACTGTACGTGCGCGCCCGCACGTGGTATTTTGTGGGAGAGCCACACTCAAGGGGCCAAAGAGCCGCGTGTGGCTCTCGAGCCGCGGTTTGCCGACCACTGAGCTAGGGCATCACAGGGGTTTTAGGGATAAAGAGGGAACCTGGGGGGTGAGGTGGACTAAATGAAGAGGCCATCCATGCCTGTACTCTTTCCTGTTACAGCTACGTCCCCTGGAACCTCCACGAGCCACAGAGAGGCACATTTGACTTCTCCGGGAACCTGGATCTGGAGTACGTGCTGTAGCTGCTCCTGTGACCTGGCCTGGGCCTGGGGGCAGGGAGGGGCTGGCGGGGGTTGATGAGGGACCATCCTGGCCTCTCAGCTCTGCTGGAAGCTGTTCTCAGGGCCCTGCGCCAGCTCTGCACCGGGGCCAGGTGCTCTCCAGCTGGGACCTGCTGCTCCCAGGTGCCCAGGCCTCCCCTGAGCCCACTCTCCTCACTGCAGCCCAGAGGAGCCTGGTCCCCTGTCAGCCCTGCTCTGCAGTGGGGTCCCTCCCCCCTGCTGGGAGGGGGCTGCCCCTGGAGGCAGCAAGGTGGTCGGGGTCAGGTTCATGTGAGGACCCCGTTCCCTGTCTGACACCGCCCCCCCCCCCCCCCATGACCCGGTGGGCTGTGCAGATGGTCCTGGGCTGGGAGCTGGTGAGAAGCCAGCTGCAGGGGTGGGGGCTCGGCCTTCCCTTCACTCTGCCTGTCTCTGGTTGAGAGGAGGCAGGCCAGCAGAGGATCCGGGCAGCTCTGCCGCCTGTGGCGTGTGCTGGCTCGTCCCCACCCCCCGGCTCAGATGTCCTCAGAGTGGCCGCCTTTGACCTTCCCAGGGCCTTTGTCCGGATGGCCGCGGAGGTCGGGCTGTGGGTGATCCTGCGTCCAGGCCCCTACATCTGCAGCGAGATCGACCTCGGCGGCCTGCCCAGGTGAGTGGGGCTGTGAGGCCTCTGGCCACAGCCTGAGTTGTCTGTGTGCTAATGTAAAATGCGAATCACAAATAGAGGTTTAATTTTGCGTTTAAAGTATGTATATTTTTCTGTTTTGTACTGAAGTTCTTTTTCAGAACAAGTAGCACCCCGAGGGGGTCATTTTACTAGTAAACGATGTCACCCTCACCGTCAGTCTGTGTCTAATCCTATGTGGTTTCCATGTGGCGAGCACGGCCCAGGGCCGGCCACCCCCAGGTGTGCGCTCCCCGAGGCGTGCGCTCCGCCAGGGCTCCGCTGTGAGTCGGCCTCAGTTGGGCCATTTGTCCGCCCTGGACCTCACCTTCCTGTCTGCAAAATAGGGAGAATCAAACCCGCCTGCCTGTGTCTTGGGGATGTGACGGGCATTTGTTTGTTAAAGTGTCAGAGAAACAAATGATTGCTTTCGTGTGCCCTATCATCTTTGCATTTCCGCCCTCAGGAGTTCTCTTAGGATGTGCAGTCCCCACCGGGGCCAGTGGAGGGCTGTGTGATCCAGTTTCTACAACTGATTCACCTGCCACCAAGTTCATGCCTCCTCCTCCTCATTATTGCCTTTAATTCTCAAAAAAGAGATACATTTTTTTAAGAGGGGCCGTCATTCCCCTCCTCACCGGGTTCCGGATGGTCAGGTCTGCTCCTCCCCCACCCCGCGCTGCCCCTGGGGGAGGCCCAGCCTGTTTGCCTGGCTGTCTCCTGCGGGACTGGCTTCTCCCCAGACCGCAGCCGCCCGCCTCCGCCTTGTTTTGTTTTGTTTTTCCTCTGGTTTCCAGCGCTACCCAGCCCGGCCCCAGGGGCACAGGCAGGCTCTGTCTCCATCTCCTTCACTACCCAGGACCACCTCTGTGTCCTTGTGCCATTCATCTCGGCAAGAGTGCCCTCAGCCAGGCTGTGACCCCAGCCAGAGTGGCCTCCCCCACCCCTGGGGATTAGAAATCTGTCCCCGAGAAGCCTCTGGCTGAGCCAGAGCGGGCACAGGAGGACAGGGTTTAAGTCTCGGCTCAGAAGCAGCGAGGACTCCAGCACTCGGCCCTCCTGTGCAGCGCCTGGCCACCCAGGCCCGGGTGGCAGAGGCGGTGACCCACGGACAGCCCCGGCAGGCGGCGCGCTCTGGGAAACGGAGTGCCCGTGGGGATGTCTCCTGGAGATGGCGGGGAGCCGTCAGTCCCGCGGAGAACGCTCTCCCTCATCCACCGTGACCTCGAATAAAGGGATACAGTGGGGCCTTGACTTACGAGTGTTCCGACTAACGAGGTTTTCAAGATACGAGCCGTCTCTCGGCCGATTTTTTGCTTTGATTTGCGAGCTAAAATTCGGGTCACGAGCCAGCTTCAGATACCCCCACCGCTAGTTGGCGCAGCGAATGTCACCGTGAACGCCACAACATCAGCCCAGCATCACGTGTCTCACTCGTTCACTTTTGATTTGACCTATGAGTAATTTGAGTTACAAGCTCAGTCACGGAACGGATTAAACTTGTAAGTCAAGTCCCCACTGTACTTTCTGACCCGATTCAGGACTTTTAAATCAGGGCCTTTTGTAAGAAAATAGAAGAGTTTTCTCCGAATTTCAGATGAGATGGAAAGTACTTTGACTTCAGCTCTGGAACAACGTTCTGTGTTCCTTAGGGAAGGGGGCCCCCCCCCCACCCCCCCTGCAGGCAGGTTGTAGGAAGAATGAATCTTCTTGCTTCCCTGCTTCTCCCCCGAACTGAGCTCTGAATAGCTGATGCCGATGATGCAGATGAGCGGGGTCAGCGGGAACCGCAGCCAGGCCAGAGCAGTGGCCGAGCAGCGGGAGGCAGCCTAGCCTTGCACAGCACAGCCTGCTTCCCGCCTGCTTTTCTGGGAGACGCTGGGGGCTGCCTCTATTCTGCAGTCCCAGCCTAATGCCTTTGGCTTCACCCTCTATAAAGAGATTGCAGAGTAAATGCTTGAAGACCGGGCCTTGCAGCCAAGGAAAAGCTTTTCTCACTCTGACTGGCAGCCAGACCTAGAGCCACGAAGCTGGACATAAGTTGCCACCAGGCTGGTGTCCCCTGTTGGGGAGCAGGGCTGAGCTCGGGGCTGGGCTGGACCGCATGTTCTCCTCTCCGACGGGTGGAGGGTGTGGGGTGGGAGCATCTTGGGTCTCAATCCTGAGCACTTGGACACGGCTTTCCTTTCACGCCACCATCACCCTGCCCAGGGCGACCCACAAGCAGTGGAACTAATGCCCACCCCCCACCCTCTTTTTCTATTCAAGCTGGTTGCTCCGAGACTCTGGCATGATGCTGAGAACGACGTACAAGGGCTTCACCGAAGCAGTGGACCTTTATTTTGACCACCTGATGTCCAGGGTGGTGCCGCTCCAGGTAAAAGCACCTGCCTTCCTACGGGAAGTAAACAGCCCTTGGGCAGCTCTCAGACCAGGGGCTCCCAGTTCCTTCCAACACAGGAGCTCATGCCTTCCCACTGCCTGAGACCTGTAATCGATGTACTCATTGGCTGATTATTTTATTATTTTATTTTATTTATTTTTATTTTATTTTATTTTACTTTATTTTATTGTATTTTATTCCACCAGCCTATACCCTCCTCCACCTCTCCCCATCCCCTCCCCGCTCCAATCACCACATGTCCTGGTCCAGGAGGTCTTTCTCTTTTTAAAATCTTTTTTGCTCAGTCCCTCCACCCCCACAACCCCTCACCCTCCCACCAGAGCTCATAGTCAGCTGCTCTCTGTCTATGAGTCTGTCTCCATTTCGCTTGGCAGTTTAGTTTGTTCATTTAGATCCTTACATAGGAGTGAAATCGTAGGGTACTTGTCTTTCTCTGACTGGCTTATTTCTAAGAGAAATTTCTCATGTAGCATAATGCTCTCCAAGTCTGTCCACGGTGCTGAAAAGGGTAAAATGTTCTTGCTTTTTCCCCGGCCGAGTAATATTCCATTGTGTGAATGACTGTAGCTGTTTCATCCACTCATGTACTGATGGACGCTGCGGCAGCTTCCACATCTTGGCTATGGTGACTGACGCCTGCAGTGAATATAGGGGCTGCATCTATTCTTTTGAGTTAGTGCTTCAGGTTTCTTGGCATAAATTCCCTGAAGTGGAATCGCTGGATCCTAAGGCAGCTCCATTCATTAATTTTTTGAGGTAACTCCATATTGCTTTCCACACCAATCTGCATTCCCATCAGCAGTACGTATTTATCACAGTTTAAACATTTTTGTCTAGTATGTCCAGTGTGTGTGTGTGTGTGTTTCTCTAAAGACTAGTAGGTAAAGCATGTGAAAACGTCAGGGGGACTACAGACCTGGAAGCCTAGGGGCAAGCGTGTGGAGGCAGAGGGATCCGACAGAACACTTAAGGCCGCAAGAAGCCGCTGGGTGGGACTCTGGGGAAGTAAGACATGTGAAAGCAGCAGGAGAAACACACACACACACACACACACACACACACACACACAGAGTTTAGACAGGACAGATGCCCCAGAAATATCTGAGAAGGTCTTAAGCCTTCATCCTGGCTGATCTCAAGGCTTAGGAGCCCATTAAATAAGTGAAGACATTCCCTCCAAATCTGCAAAGACTGGGAGAAGTGACAGCTTTTTAAAAACCCAATTTTCAGGAAAAAACCCACACCAGACGAACAAGAAACATGGAAACACGTCTCACTCAAAGGAACAGAAATCTCTAGAAATAGTTTGTAAAGAAAGGCGCACACACCTGAGGTCCAGACGTTGCCAACATACCCTGTTTCAGCTCCGAGTCAGAGGAGACAGACACTAGTCCGATGGACAGGCCACGGACAGCCCAGAGCACTGCAAACCAGTTCCATTGTGTTTCTTCCACCTTGAGGGAAGGAATGCAGAATTAGGATTTTTTTTCCCTGACTGTGCATGCTGCACCACAGAAGGGTGGGGCAAGGGCAAGCAAAACATGCAATTTCATACCCTTTTGAATGTCTTTTTCTTAAATATTTCTTATTGATTTCAGAGAGGAAGGGGAGGGCGAGAGAGATGGAAACATTAACGTTGAGAGAGAATCATGGATCGGCTACCTCCTGCACGCCCCCTACTGGGGATCGAGCCCGCAACCCAGACATGTGCCCTAGACCAGAATCGAACCTGGGACAACCCTTCAGTCCGCAGGCTGACGCTCTGTCCACTGAGCCACACCAGCGAGGGCAGAATGTATTTTTCTTGATTGGGCGTTGATGTATCTGTTTAAACATTAGATTGGCTGCCAGAGCTCCTATACCAGTGGTTCTCAACCTTCCTAATGCGGCGACCCTTTAATACAGTTCCTCATGTTGTGGTGACCCCCAACCATAAAATTATTTTCGTTGCTACTTCATAACTGTAATTTTGCTACTGTTATGAATCATCATGTAAATATCTGATATGCAGGATGTATTTTCATTGTTACAAATTGAACATAATTAAAGCATAGTGATGAATCACAAAAACAATATGTAATTATATATGTGTTTTCTGATGGTCTTAGGCGACTCCTGTGAAAGGGTCGTTCGACCCCCAAAGGGGTCGCGGCCCACAGGTTGAGAACCGCTGTCCTATAGTTGCTTCGGCCAGGATGCAGTGGTTTATGTGATGTTCCCGTGGGGGATCACAGGCCTGGGGCTCTCCACTCTGTGTCTTGCTGCCATCCCTCTCAGTCATACGCCAGACCTTGGAGACTTTCGCTTCCCAATGGGACGCTACGCTAGTACCTGGTGAGACGTGGAGTGAAATGAGACCATCCGGTTCCCGCTACACAATGGGCTTCGGGCTGTTTCTCTCTCCCCAGTACAAGCACGGGGGCCCCATCATCGCTGTGCAGGTGGAGAATGAGTACGGTTCCTACAACAAAGACCCCGCCTACCTGCCGTACGTCAAGAAAGTAAGTGTCCTCGAGATTCATTTCCTCACACTCCTTCCTCTCGAACGTCTGACAGGCTGTGGTGTCACAGGGGGTCTGATGCTTTTCTCATAGTAACACCGCCTCTCTCTGTACCAGTTCTTCACTGGCACACTTTTTTCTCCATGCTTTTTAAAATATATATATTTTTATTGATTTCAGAGAGGCAGGGAGAGAGATAGAGAGATAGAAACATCAATGATGAGAGAGAATCATTGATCGGCTGCCTCCTGCACGCCCCCAACTGGGGATCGAGCCCACAACCCGGGCATGTGCCCTTGACCGGAATCGAACCCGGGACCCTTCAGTCTGCAGGCCGATGCTCGGTCCACTGAGCCAAACCAGCTAGGGCTTTCTTTTGCCATACTTTTGTCTCAGTAGGGTTGTCGCACATTTGCCCTTTATCGATCAAGTTTAATTGGGGACGGCAGTGCCTCATGGTGCTGCAGGGCCGAGAGTGAAGGACTTGTGTGGACTGACGGGCCCTGAGCTGCGCTGGGCAGATGGCTATGCCGGAAGCGGCAGTCGTCCATCCTGATGGGACAGTCAGCCACGCCGTGCCCGGGAAGGGAACATGTGAAGGGAACAGCTTTAAAAGACAGTTACCGTCCACGTGTTCCGCCTCCCAGGCCCAGGATGCTGTATGCAAGTGGTGGCACGTGCGCAAACTTTACTCTCAGTGAGCGACGGGTTGGAGTTGTGAGGTGGGTTTTCAGGCTCAGATCAAAACCTCGCCTGGCCTAATGGATTTAGCGCCCGCAGCTTCTGTGGTCCCAAGAATTAGGGCCCCTCTGCTCTTTCCTCACCAGCGTCTGGGATCCGACCTGAGCGTCACTCAGCCACCGGGTATCCCTCTGCCTCCTCTGCTTCCAAAAGAATTGGGTTGAAATAAGCAGTCTTGTCTTTATCCGACACTTTACCCCGCTTCTCCGAGGCTCTGCGTCTGCACAGCCCAGAGGCTGCTGTGCACGGAGCACAGCATGTACCTAACGCGCCCAGTGAGGCCTGGGGATCGCCCAGGCTCCACCGTGTCAGCCGTTGTTCTGCTGGGGAAACGGTTACTGTCTCTCAGCACGACGTGTGCCCCTTCCGCTTATTTTCACCATTTGATTTACAACCTTCAGGGAGCACTGACTGTTCTACTGGGCATGTGCAGCACGCCAAGGGCACGTGCCAGGGGCACGGCTGGTGCCGGAGCCCACCCTGCTGGGGATGGGGGAGGGGTGGGCTGCTTGCTCTGGTGAGGGTGATGGGGAGGCGTGGGCTGTCCCTGAGGTCCTGGCCCACTCTGGTCCCTGCATTGTCTTGCATAGTCCTGTCTAGGGGCGCACAGTAGCCATTCTGGCAACCTTGCGGGACCGGGAGCGGCCGAGGGTGCCTAAGCCGGGCAGCCCTGCCCCTGCCGCACTGGACCTCCAGCCGAAGGAGCTCTGCCCGCCATCGCGCGCACGGACAGAGCGGGTGTGTCTGTTTTCTGCAGGGAAATAACATGCTTTATTGGAAGCTCCTCCTCCTCCCCTTCCTGCCGCCTCCTTCCCAGCGGCGTGGCCGGCAGGAGCTCTGAGGAGGGGTGGACGGTGATGCCCTCATTTCCCTCCCCTAGGCCTTGGAGGATCGAGGGATTGTGGAGCTGCTCTTGACTTCAGACAACAAGGACGGCCTGAGCAACGGGGTCATAGACGGAGGTGCGTGGAGGCGGGGTGCGCCCGGCCTGGCTGTGCACACTGCCCGGGCAGCCGCCGGTCCTTCTCCCTTCTGCGTGGCACTGGGCCCGGAAGCGCTGGGGCGTCCGTGTCCGAGGCGGACTTGCTGTCGCCAGCTCTGTCGTTCGATGATGTTTCTCTCTCATTGATGTTTCTAGCTCTCTGTCCCTCTCCCTTCCTCTCTCTCTCTAAACATCCATTAAAAATTTTAGGAAATACCACCTTCAATTTAAAAACTATAACACATGATTGGGTAGAATAGAAAATCAGCCCTCGTCTGAGAAATACACGGGGAATCTGTATTTCGGCCATCAGCCTATCCTGGTGCTTGAGGTGCAAAGTCAAGATCCGACTCCAGGCTCCTTCAAGAGGGCGATGAGCAGAAATGCACTCCGGTTGGGAAAGTGACATTGACCAGAAGCGTGGTGAGGTCTGTGCTGAGAGCTGACGGTCCAGGTGAACAAGACCATCTGGCATCAGAGGAACCAGACGCTGATCCGGGGTGGGAAACGATGTCAAGATTAGTTCGCTTGTTTCGCTGGTGAATTGAGAGAGGTCTGGGGCAGTTCGGCAAGTCCTCCTGGCTTCGAGACAACACTTAACCTTCCCTTCTCTCCTTTCCATCCCCAGTGCTGGCCACCATCAACCTACAGTCGCAACACGACCTGCAGTTATTGACCATCTTCCTCCTAAGTGTCCAGGTGAGCCTGGCCCGGGGAGCTGGCTGCCGCTCCGCGTGCGTGTGGGGCTCTGAAGCGAGTTCAGTGCAGCCTCTTGGTCAGGAATTCCATCCCCCGATCTTCGCCCTGCAGCCGTGTCTTGATGCCTCTTGGGGAGGGGGACTCTGGCGCTGCCAGCTTTTCAGTTCACAGCCCGCCTTCCACGCTGCAAACCCTGACCCTATGCACCGGGCTGCCACGCCCCGGCCAGGGGAGCCGTGTGCCCTGAGGTGTTGCAGTTGGGCCTGGAGTCATGTTCTAAGCCAGGGGTCCTCAAACTATGGCCTGCGGGCCACATGCAAATACAAATATTGTATTTGTTCCCGTTTAGTTTTTTTACTTCAAAATAAGATATGTGCAGTGTGCATAGGAATTTGTTCATAGTTGTTTTTTTTAAACTATAGTCCGACCCTCCAACGGTCTGAGGAACAGTGAACTGACCCCCTGTTTAAAAAGTTTGAGGACCCCTGTTCTAAGCTCTGGGCTGGGTGTGCTCACTGAGGCCTCTTGACGGGAGTTGTGTGGATTCAGCCGTATGCTAAGGGCTTTCTGTGCATCGTGTCAGTTAATCTTCCCAGGACCCCTGGGAGCTGGCCACCACTGTTACCATTTTCCAGTAAAGGAGACAGCTTTGTAGGACAGAGCGAGCACCCAGCAGTAAGGGGCAGGCTGGGGTGTGCAGCACAGCCCGAGTGGGTGCACGGCTCCAGCGGGAACCACACTGTGCAGGGCAGTGACCTGGGCTATTGGCGAGCCCCCCAGCTTGGCCCCCGCACCCTCAAGTCAGAGTCCCCTCCTGGCCCGGAGACCAGTGACGTGCGGAACTTAGAATGACTTCTCCTTTCCTGGACTTAAATGTCATACAGTATCTCCCCTTCGGGGAGGTAGACAGCCAACACTAAGGAAAACCCAGCCACTTCCTTAGTCTTGCAAAAAATGATGGCACTGCTTTGGCCTTTCCCCTGGCATGGTTGGCACCTTCTCCTGAGTGGCCTGTAAGTCTGCCCGTCACCTGGGATCAGATTGTGTATTCAGCTGCCTCTAAACATATTGCTGTCACTGACAGCGGAGGTAAGTGATGAATGAGGAAGGCTCGGTGTGGAACCTGAAATACCAGTGTATCCGTCCTCCTCCCTGCAACCCCCTCCCCCCCCTCCCCAGGCTGCTCTGGTGCTTCTGCAAACGTGCAGGCTGGAGCAGGGCCCTGGGACCGATGTCGGCATCCCTGGGACCACCCTGTGCCAGAGGCAGGCTCTGAAGTCCTGTCTGAGACTCGCTGACTATCCTCCCCAAGCGACGAGGTAGGCCTCGTGGTTGCAGGGCTGCACTGAGAGTAGCTGTGCTAGCGCGTCCTGCCCCTCGGCTCCGATTTCGTAAACTTTATTGAAATGTCCCTGGGCCTTGAAGAGGGCCCACGCTCTGCCCTTGGACTCTTCCAGCTGAAAGGGAGCAGTCGCGGGGGGCTCTGCAGCCACAGAGCGGTTACCCTGACACCATTCTCCCTTCCCGGAGAGGCTAGGCAAGGCTTGAGGGTCAATCGGTGCAGGAGGGGACTCCCGGACCAGAGGCTGGGTTCTAGGATGAAGCCTTAACTTGGAACAGATCCCAGGTTTTCTCACCAGCACCGTGTGCAGCGGAGTCTACTGTGTCACCTCTGGGAGCACGTTCGCTCTCCACCTGCAAGGTGGAGGCCACGCCTGGAGGCTGAGCTGGGGCAGGTGCCTCTGGCCGCCTCCGTGCTCTGCGTTCGGGGGCCTTGGGGGCCAGGGGGGTAGCTGGCAGGACTGAGGGCGTGGCCTCGCCCTTCGAGGGGCTTTCCTCCGTTCCCCTCTCTTGACCAGCTAACTTCTCATTTTGTGGTGCCAGGGGGTTCAGCCCAAGATGGTGATGGAGTACTGGACGGGGTGGTTTGACTCCTGGGGGGGCCCCCACAACATCCTGGATGCTTCCGGTAAGTGCTTGCAATCCCTACGTCTAACGGGGTTGGGAATAAGTTCTGACGTCCCCCGCACTGAGCCTGCAGTTATTTGCATGTCAGAGTTGGCTCTTGATACTCCAGAATCATGTGTCTTGACATCTGAAGTGAACAGTAGGATTTTAATTTAATTTTATTTATTAAAAAACACATTTTTATTGATTTTAGAGAGGAAGGGAGGGGGGAGAGAAAGAGAGAGAAACATCAATGATGAGAGAGAATCATTGATCAGCTGCCCCCTGCACGCCCTCTACTGGGGATGGAGCCCACAACCTGGGCATGTGCCCTGACCGGGAATCAAACCGGTGATGACCTGGTCCACAGGTCAACGCTCAACCACTGAGCCACACCGGCTGGGCAACAGTAGGATTTCTAAGTGGCTTTATTATGTTTTGGTAATTAGATGAGGAACACATGCCTGTGGCAAACATCCAGCAAATATAGAAAACGTCTAAAGAAGAAATAAAAATCCTAGAGCCCAGACAGTACTGTGATGCGCACTGTCTAGACCAGTGATGGCGAACCTTTTGAGCTCGGCGTGTCAGCATTTTGAAAAACCCTAACTTAACTCTGGTGCCGTGTCACATATAGAAATTTTTTGATCTTTGCAACCATAGTAAAACAAAGACTTATATTTTTGATATTTATTTTATATATTTAAATGCCATTTAACAAAGAAAAATCAACCCCAAAAATGAGTTCGCGTGTCACCTCTGACACGTGTGTCATAGGTTCGCCATCACTGGTCTAGGCAGCTGTCGCTCTGCCTCTGTCTGCAACCTGTGTGCACGTACAGACAGAGGTGCGGACAGATGCCATCACGTCTGTTTCAGACAGGACGTGTCGCCTGCTGGTGCCGGCGAGTGACACAAATGGGCAGCTTTCTGTCCTGTTCGGTATAAATTCCATCGCTGTTTCCAAGAAGCCCACTGTGTTGCGTCTCAATCAGCTACGTGCCCAGTCTCTTGTAGACGTGCACTGAGGTGGTTTCCAGTGCATCCTGTGAATCGAACACCATGGCACTGAGCATGCTGGAACATCCAGTTTTGCACACTTGGCCTGTTTTTCCCAATGACAAGTTCTTAGCAATACCCTGACTACACGAATGCAATTTTGATAAATCTATTTACTAAACTGCTGCCCAGGATTGCAGCAATTCTTAACTCTCCATTATTCAAGGAGAATACCAGTTTCCCACAGATTCATCAACACTGAGTATGAAAATAATTTTAATGTTTGCCAATCTGATAGGTACATTGTATTTTGCATTTCTTTAACCAATGCTGGTGTGTGTGTGTGTGTGTGTGTGTGTGTGTGTGTGTATCTATTTATTAACCATTTATATTTCTCCTTTGATACTGTCTTCATGTCATTGGTCCATTCTCTAATAAGGGGAGGATTGGGGAGGAAGTCAGCACCATATCCCTACCTATGAACGCCCCTGCTTGTGTCTCAGTGAGGGGGCGAAGCATGTTGGGGGCAGGCGGAAGCTGCCCTGGGCCATAGTCAATGAAGGCTTGTCTGTGATTTTATTTTTTTAAAATATATTTTTATTGATTTTTTTTTACAGAGAGGAAGGGAGAGGGATAGAGAGTTAGAAACATCGATGAGAGAGAAACATCAATCAGCTGCTTCCTGCACACCCCCTACTGGGGATGTGCCCACAACCAAGGTACACGCCCTTGACCGGAATCGAACCTGGGACCCTTCAGTCCGCAGGCTGATGCTCTATCCACTGAGCCAAACCGGTTAGGGCTTGTCTGTGATTTTAAAAACAACTGCAAGGCCCAAGCTCTGGAGCTGAGATCCCGTTGACTCCTCTTCCTCCTCCGGTGATGGGGGCGTTGGGGAAGCGGAAGGACAGCCAGGGGGTTGAATTGGGGGAGGGACGGGGAGAGGCCAGCATGCCTGGGGGACATCTGGCTTGTCTCAGACTCGGGCTCACTGCGCATCCCCTCCCCGCTCCCTGTAGAGGTTTTAAAAACCGTGTCGGCCATCATCGACGCTGGCTCTTCCATCAACCTCTACATGTTCCACGGAGGCACCAACTTCGGCTTCATCAACGGAGCCATGCATTTCCATGACTATAAGTCCGACGTCACCAGCTACGGCAAGTCTCCCCCAGGGCCGACCCTTCCCGGAACCCCCATCATCGGTGTGTCCGGGTTTTTACTGAGAGTCCTTCAGGGACAGCCCTGGCATCTTGAATGCGTTTGGCTCGAGTGCCCAGGAGGGGGTGGGGGAGGTTTGGCGTAGACGGTCACTTCTCAACCTGCAGAGCAGTGGGAGGCCGGAGCCCACTGGTGGCCGAGAGCATTGGGGAGTCGGCGGGAGGAAGTGAGAGAGGCCCCCCTTCCCCGGGCGGGGAGGTCCCGCTCCGGCCCTGGAGGTGCTGTGACCCCCTGCCCTCCAGAAGGCAGGAAAGCCGCCGGGACCTGTCGGGCTGTGTGCCGTGGCCAGGGGCAGTGTGGGCGGCATTTTGCAGTAGTTAGTCGCATTTAGAGTCTTCGGCTGACAGCTCGCACCGAAGTGTTCTGCCTCCCACTTGCTGGGACGAGGGCCATGCTGCCCGACCCCGGCGTCTCCCTTCTCTCTTCCTGCCGAGTGAGCAGTGACGGCCCCGTTGTCTTGCAGACTATGACGCGGTGCTGACCGAGGCCGGCGACTACACAGCCAAGTACGTCAAGCTCCGAGAATTCTTTGGCTCCATCTCAGGTACCTGGCGAACAGCAGCCAAGCACCAGCTTGGGCCCTTGCTCTGGTCGAAGAGCCCCTACAGCAGTGATGGCGAACCTATGACACGCGTGTCAGAGGTGACACGTGAACTCATGTTTTGGGTTGATTTTTCTTTGTTAAATGGCGTTGAAATATATAAAATAAATATATAAGTCTTTGTTTTACTGTGGTTGCAAATATCAAAAAAATTTCTCTATGTGACACGGCACCAGAGTTAAGTTAGGGTTTTTCAAAATGCTGATACGCCGAGCTCAGAAGGTTCACCATCACTGGCCTACAGGGTTCCTTCTTCCCTGCCCCGCCTCCCCCCAGGCGGTCTGTGTGCGAGAGCGCCTCAAGGCAGGGACAGGCAGTCTTGGGAGGCTGTTTGCTTGTGGCTGTGTTTGCAGGTCTGACTTCTGAGAGCTTGAGAAAGCCCCCTGTGTGCCCCCCCCCCCCACACACCCCTCCCTCGCCATTCCCTTCCCCGTGGGTCTCGGCGTGTCAGCGGGTTGGCCTGTCCAGGGTGGTGCTCAGACTAAGGAGCACATGGGGCCATGGATAGGAATGCGGGGCTGGGCGGGGGGGGGGTTGCAGGGGGGGAGAAGGGGGGCCGCTGGAGGAGGTAGTGACTGTTTGGTCCTTTTGGGGGGGGCCCTGTGGTCTGTGTTGCAGGCAGCCCTCTGCCTCCCCCACCCGAGCTTCTTCCCAAGACGGCGTACGAGTCCCTGAGGCCGGCCCTGTACCTGTCGCTGTGGGATGCCCTCCAGTACATGGAGCCGGTGAGCGCTGCCGCAGGGGGGCCGGGCCAGGGAGCCCTCCCTGCAGCTGTCGGGGAGGAAGAGAAAACCGGAGTAGCAAGTGGGAAAGCACGAAAGGAACTTGAAGGGACGCTGGCCAACGCGAGGGGTTCCGTTTCTGCAGGCTCCGCGGGAGAGAGGAGGGTGCACCTCCCGTAGCTGATGCAGAGAGAGGGTGGTGTGATCTGAAATGATGGTGGATTGAAAAGTACAAGGCCCCGCATAGCAGGGCTTTCTTCTTTTTCTTTTTTTCCACATCTTCTTCCTCTTTCACATCCCCCTTCCCTGCGACTCTGGAGAGCCATGAGAAATCAAAATAGAAACCGTTGTTAAAGGCCCCTGCCCGCCGCTGCCCCCAGGGCACTGGCCCCCAGGTGGGGGCTGTCTGCTACCCTGCCCTTCCCCAGTGCATCCAGAGGAGGTCGCTGCCTTTCCCCCGACCCCGGCTAGCCCTGCGCCTCCTGTCTGTTCTCTATGCAGCCAACCATCTCTGAAAAGCCTGTCAACATGGAGAACCTGCCAGTGAACAATGGGAATGGCCAGTCCTTCGGGTACACCCTGTACGAGACAACCATCGGCTCCCCTGGCGTCCTCAGGGGTCTCGTGCGTGACCGGGGACAGGTAGGAGCGTCTCCTCTTACTTCTGTGCCCTGGCAGGGACCGAGCTGACAGCATCCCCCCCCTTCGCGCTCACGTGCCCCGCGGGTACCAGTGTGTAGATGTGGCCCTCGCAGTGCGGCCTCTCTCTCCGCTTGGCAGAGGTTCCGCTCACTCCTCCCTCCCGTCAGCCCGCGATGCCGTCTGTCCGTTTATCCGGCAGGTGTTTGTGAACACAGTGTTCATTGGCTTCTTGGACTATGACAGGAAGGACATCGTCATCCCCTTAATCCAGGTCTGTTTCCTGGGGAGCTGGGCCGTGGGTCGCGCCAGCCTCTTCCTCAGCAGGTTTGGCGGGAATCAGAGAGGAGGACCTGGGGACCAGGAGCTCCTTCACCAGAGCTGTGCGTGGGGAGCGGGCAGAGCCTCGCTTTCTGACCGCAGGGGCGCTGCCCCTCCCACCCTGGCCGCTCAGGGAGGGGCTGGAGTGCTGCAGGGGAGGAGATAGTCATCATCCGTGTTCTGGCAGGGCTACACCGTGCTCAGGATCCTGGTGGAGAACTGCGGGCGCGTCAACTACGGGCATAACATCGATGAGCAGCGCAAAGGTGGGTCACGGCGCACGCTGGGCGAAGAGCTGCTGACACTCAGCGTGACTAGCTGTCCTTTCTCCACCCCAGCTCCTCAGCAGGCCTCCAGGCTGGCTGCAGGGAGGGGGGTCATGGGGAGCCATTGGAGGGAGGGGGTCATGGAGGCCCAGTGGAGGGGGGGGTGGTCATGGGGAGCCAGTGGAGGGAGGGGGGTTGTGGGGAGCCATTGAAGGGAGGGGGGCAATGGGGAGCCATTGGAGGGAGGGGGGTCATGGGGAGCCATTGGAGGGAGGGGGTCATGGGGAGCCATTGGAGGGGAGCCAGGGGGGCCACTGCAGTGAGGTGGAGGTGGTTCTGAAAGGCCCCCTGGGTCCTGACCTCTTCCCTGTTAGCCTTCCCTGTGTGTGCCGTCCACGTGCCTGTGGTGAATACACAGTGAGCACTGAGCTGGATCCTCTCAGCTCTGTCATTGCCCTCGGCCTGTTCTCTCACGCACGCCCCGGGGCCTGGCAGACATGGGGTTACTCATTCTCAGCCCCTCAGCGCTTTATGGGGGAGGTTTGCTGTCCCGTTGGGGGCATGCACTTCAGGAGAAACCTTGAACTTCCCAGACACTGCCCCTGGGTGAGGCTGGCAGAGGCCAGGCCAGGTGTGTCTCACCCTCCCTGCCTCCGTCCCACAGGCTTGATTGGAAATATCTACCTGAATAATTCTCCCCTGAAAAACTTCAGAATCTACAGCCTGGACATGAAAAAGAGCTTCTTTCAGAGGTAGGTCCCAGCCTAGGGCGGAGTGTGGGCTCCCAGGGGACGTGCAGAGAGAGCTGGTGGCCCGGGAGCTGCTCCGGCCTCACCCATCCTCTCGCTCAGCTGTGAGCAGACCAGGGCCCTGCCATGTGCCCAGGTCCGGCAGTGCCCGCCCTGGAGACGAGGGCGTTTCCACGGCACCACCCGCTGCCATTCCTGGGCCCCGTGGACCGGCGCCTTTGCAATGGGATGCGGGGTGGGGCCCGGATCTGAGAAGGTACCCTCCTCCCTTCCTTGTCTTCTGTTCTGTCCATAGATTCAGCTCCAGCACGTGGAACCTGGTCCCCGAAATACCTGTGTTCCCCGCTTTCTTCCTGGGCGCCTTGCCTGTGGCCCTTTCCCCCTTGGACACCTTCATGAAGCTGGAGGTTCGTAGCTGCCCCCGGCCCAGGTTCTGGTCCGTCCTCAGCTGCTCTGAGCCCGAGCCTGGAGGAGGGGCTGCTCCCCACAAGGCCTCGCCCTCTCTCACCTGCGCCTGGACCGTCCGGCTTTGGGCTGCCCCCTCTGCAAGGGCCTGGCCTCCCCGGGGAGGGAGCGAGTGGGCTCCCAGCAGAGGGGCCGCCCTGTGGGACTTCTCAGGGCCCAGGTTCCTCCGTCCAGGGTGGGAAGTCAGGGCTATTGGGACGGAGAGACGGGGCACCCCGCCTGGTCATCTCCTGGCTGTCACATTGGCCGTTTGGAAGCTGAGAGAGGAACCCAGAGCGTGTCTGCCTTCTTGGGGGTTCCCTGTGCCGGCTCTGCTGCTGACTCACACTCACTCTGCTCAAAGGGCTGGGAGAAGGGGGTTGTCTTCATCAACGGCCAAAACCTGGGGCGCTACTGGAACATCGGACCCCAGGAGACACTCTACCTCCCAGGGGCCTGGTTGGACCAAGGCATCAACCAGGTGGGAGCACTTGCAGCCCCTTCCTTTCTTCCCAGGCCCTTTCCCACTCCTGCCTCCTGGTATCACCGTGCTCCCCAGGGAGGGAGGGAGGGAGGCCCTTGCCATAGTCGGTTAGGGCCGGAGAGGGAGAGTTCTGGCCAGCTCCCTCTCGGCTCCTCCTTGGCTCTGGGGAGTTGCGGGCCCCTGTTCCTTCCTCCCAGTTCCCAGCCCCTTCCCTCAGGCTCCCTCTCCGGCTCCAAGACACCCCCGGCTGCTGCCACCCCAGCGCTTCTCTCCCCAGGTCATTGTTTTCGAGGAGAGGGCGGCAGGCCCTGTGATACAGTTCACCGAGACACCCCACCTGGGCAGGAACCAGTACATTCACTGAGCCGTGTGGCAGGAAGCGGGGGGCGCCCGTCCTCACGGCTGCCTGGAGGCCTGATGGGCTGCCCCCCAAGCCCATGCGGGGGGAGCCCATTGGGAGCGTTTCCTCCGGGAGCCGAGGGCCGTACCTCTGCCCACTGCTGTGGTTCAAGACCCTGAACCTGCTGAAGAAGTGGGGGGGCTGGTCGGGGGGGACGCCCTTCTCATCTGAGGGGGTTCTAGACGGCTCTGTGGGTGGCACTGTCCTACTCCCTCTCTCCCGGGAGAGGGCAGAGGGATGGATGTCTGGGGTGAGAGTGTCTGGTCGGGTCTCCCTGTGGTGACACCTGGGCCTGGGGAAGGCCTGACTGCTGGGCGTGGCTGCTGCACCCAGCTGTGCCCTGCCGACGTTCTCTTCGGCCTGGCCGGGCCCATCCCTCGGGGCCCCTTTCTGTTTCTGAAATAGAGGCCTTGGCCCCATCGGTAGAGGATAGTGAAGAGGTGTCTCTCCTGAGTCGATTATTGTTTCTTTTTTCTTAAAAAATATTTTTATTGATTTCAGAGGGAGGGAGAGAGAGAGAAACATCAATGATGAAAGAGAATCATTGATGGGCTGCCTCCTGCACGCCCCCTACTGGGGATCGAGCCTGCATCCCGGGCATGTGCCCTTGACCAGAATCGAACCGGGGACCCTTCAGTCTGCAGGCTGACGCTCTATCCACGGGGCAAAACCAGCCAGGGTGGCGGTTGTTTCTTCACAGCCCTCCCCGTGCCTTCCCTGGGGTCCTGGAAGGAACCCCGTTTGAGAAACACACGTTTCCTTTCTTCCTTCCCACTGTAAGCGCATCCGACAGGATGGCAAGCCGGGCTGAAGAGAAACGGACATGTCAGCCCCTGTTCTCCTGAATCGGGGAGCAGGTCCCGTTTCACTCAGTGACAGGAGGGGACTGTGGGTCCCAGCAGGAACCCACCCCTCTCAGAGGCACAGGGGGAAAGGGCAGAGGGCCCAGCTCCAGGGCGTGGCCGGGGCGGGGGTGGGATGAGGGTCCCCTCTCCGGAACGTTGGGTACCAGGCCTCGCGCAGACCTTGCTGCAGGCTCAGTCCCCCCCCTCACCTCCTGTGACGAAGCTGCAGGGAGGAGAGGCAGGCTCCCTCGCAGTTGTCTGTCTGTCCGCAATGCAGGCACTTGTTCTGGGGCCGGGCGCGCTGTCATGAGTTGCAATAAAGCGGTAGAGTTGAACCCTCGGTGGTGGTGGTTCTCTGACCCCGTCTGTGCTGCTGTCAGCCGAGGCAAAGGCAGCGTGCAGCCGGGCGCAGGTGCACGCAACCCAGCCGGCACGCAGCATCCGCACTCACTCCTCACCGCCACCTCCTGATTGGCTGTCCCTCGTGAACACCTCCAGAACCGAACTACCCTCCACCCCACCGCTTGCACTTTCCTCCAGCTCACTAGCTCCTGGACCTGGCTCGTTGCCGAGCCGCCTTGCCCAGCCCGCCCTCACTTCTCTGCTTGACATGGAGTGATTTTTCTAAAAGGCCATTAGGCCATGTCTGTCCTCTGCTCCAAACCCTCCAGTGGCTTCCCTCTTCACTCACAGTAGAAGCCAAAAACATCACCCTGGTCCCCAGGACCAACCAACACGTCCTGCCCGTCCCATCTCCCACCACCGACCCCTCCCACCTTCCCAGTCGGTTTCAGTCACGTTAGCTTTGTTGCTGGTTTTGAAACTTGCTAAGCTCTCTCCCACCCGGGACAGAGGTCTCTGTTCTGCAAGGCTCTGGCCAGGCAGTGGCACGTCTGCATGCTGCTCTTCTGCTCAGATGTCACCTTGTCCGGGGGGCCTTCCTGACCACCCTGTGTGGGGCTCAGGTCTCCCCCCACAGCGACCCTCTGTGCCCCCCACTCAGCCTCATGCTTGTCCTCAGACCAGATCGCATCTGAAATGCTATCGATCTGTCTGCTGTCCACCCGCGTCCCCTCGTGTGGAGGGGACCTCCGTGAAGACTGGTGCCGGCTCCTGGAATAATGCAGCTCGTTGTAGGCACCTGGCAGATACTCATTCGGTGGAGGGTTCAAGCAATCCAGGGGAACGCAATCAAGCCGGGCCGAGGAGGATTAGGGATGTTAAAAACCGTATCTGACTTTTAATTTTAAAAACAGATGAAAGACAGTTAATGAAAACAGACCCGAGGGTGCAGCTGCCCCGGGCTCCGCCCTCCACCATCTCTGTTGGGGACGCCCAGCCCCCAGCGTCACGCCTCTGTGGTGGGAAGTTTGGGAAGCAAACGGTAGTCCTGGACCACATTCTGATGGATCACAAACTCGTCCCCAGCAAAGAAGGAAGCTGCAGTCCTCCAGGACTACAGTGATAAATAAACCCACATGCAGCTACAGTGGGGCCTTGACTTACGAGTGTCCCGACTATAACGAGTTTTTCGAGATACGAGCCGTCTCTCGGCCGATGTTTTGCTTTGAGTTGTGAGCTAAAATTCGGGTCACGAGCTAGCTTCAGATACCCCACCGCTAGTTGGCGCAGTGAACGCCACAACATCAGCCCAGCATCACGTGTCTCACTCGTTCACGTTTTGATTTGACCTACGAGTAATTTGAGTTACGAGCTCCGTCACGGAACGAATTAAACTCGTAAGTCAAGGCCCCACTGTACTAGAGGACATGGGGCGAAAACAACTCAGGCCTGCCGAACAAAGTAATACAGGAGAGGGAGCAAGAGAAAATGCGTTTTGTTCAGTATCGATTTCCCGAAGATGAGCCCTGGGTTGTTTCTGGGGTTTTTTGGTGTTTTATTTTGTTTGTTTTGTTTTTGGCTGAGAAGGTAGCCGTAGACCAACCAAGCTCACCTGAGCACAGGGCTGGGGAGGCAGTGGAATGCCTGGGCCTGGATTCACGCATTTGATGGCTGCCTGTGCCCACCTCGTCCCTTCTCCCCCACGCCACGTGATGCCGAGAGCTTGATTTCCAAAGCAACCATGTAAGAGGTTGGGGGGATGCCCTACAAGGTGGCTCGGGGTTCCCAGGGATAAGATCCCATTGGGTGGGCTCATGACTACGTGGAAAATTGCGTCTGTTTCAAAACAGGCAACCGATGCTATTTTTTTTTTTAATGTTTAGGTTGCTGGACTAAGTCCAATCCTCCCCCCCCCCCCCCCCCCCCGCCCATGACCCCCTCCTCCAGGAGTGGGTTCTCTGTGGTCCTCAGACTGGTCCTGTGAGTTTAAATGAAGTGTTAGCGGTTAAAAAATAAACACCCCTTCCTTGGGCTCAAGCCTTTCCTTTTCCCTCCACGCGAGAGGAAAATTGTGCTTCCGACTTTCAGGAGCATGAGGAGTGGGATCACCACCAGAGGGCGCTGTCCCCAGCCAGAAAGCCGAGGGCCTGTCCGGCGGCTGGAGAGCCGGGCACACACGCCCCCTGGCGGAGGGAGCTGCCAGCGCATGCACTGTTCTCGGGCGGCTCCCTCTGCAGGCTCCCCACCTAGGGAGAAGGGAGATTTTTTTCTTTCCCACGTTGTGTTTAAAATAGAATTATTTCCAACGTCGTGTGTGCTCGGGTATCCTTTCCCCTCTGTGTCCAAATGATCTCGGTCCCTTGCCCAGAAATATCTCTGCTAACGCAGTCCCCCTCCTGCCCCCAAACCAGGGGCAGGAAGGAGGCTTGGAATTGCCCCCACCTCTCCTGCCCCTGAGGTCTGTGGCTCTCAAGGGCTTCAGGAAGAGGGCTCCTGCCCTCCCCGTCCTGGCCCAGGCAAAGGTCCCTGGCGCCCAGTGGGCGTGGGGGTGGCAGCGTGGGGGACGGGCCCATGTGGTCGTGGTCCAGGCCAACCCGTGGCCTGTGCTGGCTTGAGGCCCATCTGCTTCTCTGTGCTGCAGGGTTGAGGGGCCTGGGGGGAGGAAGAAGCTCCTCTCCCACCACAGCCCGGGGTATGAGGGAGCCTGGGGGCAGGCCTGCTCCCTCCCTCCTGCAGGGCTGACTGCTGCTGGGATCAAAGACGGACTTATGCTCTGGAGACAGGGACTAGAGAACAGCCACAGAGACACGTGTACTTGGGAGCAACTCTCCGAGGAGGGACAGGTGCTCCTGGTGCCCGGGCAGGGCCTGCTGTCTGGTGTTCAGAATCCTCTGGCCGGCTGACCGGTGTGGCCGTGCTGGACCCGGGAGCCACCTCCACGTGACCGCCGAGTCTTTTCCGACGCCCCGCTGTCCGGCATCACTCGGGCCTGGGGTGCAGGAACCTCCGGAGAGGAGGGCGGGGGCCGGGCTGGCAGCGGGGCCCTGCCACGCTGGGTGGAAGAGAACGACACGTCCGGGATTTCTGTGCTTTAGG
Source organism: Myotis yumanensis (assembly GCF_028538775.1). Classification (NCBI taxonomy): domain Eukaryota; kingdom Metazoa; phylum Chordata; class Mammalia; order Chiroptera; family Vespertilionidae; genus Myotis; species Myotis yumanensis. The sequence continues at coordinate 21,080,429 of NW_027223770.1, forward strand.
CTCTCCGTCCTTTGTCCTGGCCTCAGGCTGGGCTCTCTGAAGCCCCAGGATAGAAAGGAGGCTGGTGGTGGCCATTCCTTTGGAGTTTGCCTTGGAGGACCGTCAGCCACGGGGAGAGGATGGAAGGCAGGATCAGGGTGTGAGAAGAGGCTCCTGTGAAGGGGGGGAGGAGCAATGAGTGAGGCGGGTGTCCGAGCGGCCAGTGTGGCTAAGCTACTCAACCCTTAGCCCCCAGCAGGCCTCACTGAGAAGCCGCCTGGCCCAGCGACCAGGTCTCCGTGGTGGCACCCTTGCGGTGAGGCGCATGAGGGCAGGAGGCAGGGAGCTGGGCTCTGTACTGATGGCTCTAGGCAGCGCTGGCCCAGATGATGTCTTAAGTTCGGGGGACAAAACAGGCAGACTGACACCCTGGGGTCCCCGATGCACAGGGGACTTGCAAAAGTGACACAGAAGCTGACACTGAACTCCGGGCTGGCGTCCAGCTGTGTCCGTTGTCAGCTCCCGCCTCCGGGATGACATCCTAGAAACACACGCCCAGAGGAAGTTCCTGGCGTGACCAGTCACCCGGCCCAATTCATCTCATGGAGCTTTTCCTGAACATCATCCCTTTGCCTCTAAAATGTAGGCAGACCCCGAGGCCCACATCCATAGAGGACTTTAAAGACTGGAATAGCAACAGCAACGCCTACAGAGGACGTAGAACGCGCCGGAGTCTGTTCTTGGGGCCCCCAACAACCCATTTTACAGATGCAGAAATGGAAGCCTGGAGCAAGGAAGGTGAAACCGTGAAAGTGGTAGGCCAGGAGCTGAACCAGGCTCTGGGCCCACAGTTTCACCATGGCACCCCCCCCCCCCCATGGTCAGGACTGGGGGACACATGGGCATGCGCGATGAGGGGAAGGCAGTGAGTGAGGGTCCTCGTCACGGCGGCAAAGAGGAATCCACGGAAAGAGCCTAGAGCGAGCACACGGCAGTGCCTGCTATGGGACAGGTGTCATGGCCAGAATAATGGTGGTGACCAGGCAACGTCTAGAAGGAGAGGCCCCCCAAGGGTGGCGAGAGGGCCCAGCTGTGGGGGAGAGGCTGTCTCTCGCTAATTTCCAGACAGGGCAAGGGGGAGGGCAAGGGGAAGGGAAGGAGAGGGCAAGGGGACGCCAGCTCTGCCTCTTCCCCTCATGCTGGCATTTCCCTGTCCTCCCACAATGGAAGACCGAGAGGAAGAGTCTTGGCAGATGGATTCTGGGTCCACACCGGGTATGGGCCTGCCCCGTGCGCCGCGGCCCTCGGCCCGTGTACCTGCGTCCCGGGGCTCAGATCTCCACCGTGGGGTCCGTGAAGCCCTTTTTGCCCTCGTTCACCAGCACGGGCTTCTCCGTCCGCGTGTGCCAGACCAGGATCTGCGTGTCCAGAGACGGGAGACAACATGGAACAGGCCCCCTGGCCTCCCCCTGCCACCTCCTGCTCCCGCCCAGACCCTGAAAGGATAGCCCCCGCCCCTCCCGTTCTGCCCCCGTTCCATCAGGACGTTCTCCCATGTTCTTTATTTCTACCGACGCCTCCCTCTTGCTGTGTGTACATAGGGTGCATTCAAAATAGCTGTTGGGAACAGAGTGTGCACAACTACAGAAAAAATAGACAGATAAACCCGAAGACTCCTCTTGCTTCTCATGCTCTCCTGAATTTCCTTTTTTAAATATATAATGTCTTTATTGATTTTAGAGAGAATCATCGATCGGCTGCCTCCTGCACGCACCCTGACCAGGGACTGAGCTGCAACCTGGGCATGTGCCCTGACTGGGAATCAAACTGGCGACCTTTCAGTGCACAGGACGACCTTCAACCCACTGAGCCACACAGCCCAGGGCTCCCTAGAGAGGGAGAAGGTTGTTCAGGAGCCTTCAGCTCAGCCAGGTGACCGACCGCCCAGGCCCTCACTGCCGAGGCTCAAACTAGGAAGTGCGTGTGTGTGTGTGTGTGTGTGTGTGTATGCGTTTGTCCATGTGTGCACACATGAACATGTAATCGCAGGGAGGCCGTGAAGCCCAGCTCTTCTGCGGTGCGGGAGGGGACACACCTGGCTCAGCCTCACTGATCACCACCCTCCCCATCTCCTGCTGGACTTCAGTGTGGCTGCCACAGGGGTGACAAACTGCCTTCGGGGCCGGTGTTCTCAAAGGCGCGGCTCTAGGCTGGCTCTTCCTTGCAAGGCTGTTTCCAGGCCTTTATTTCCCATCCCCCACCTGCAGGGAGGGTTTGGCTGGGCGTGGGAACCCCGCATCAGGGCTGTTGGTTCCCCGGGGCCGTACCTTGGTGCAGTTGGCGGCCTTGGGCTCCAGGTCGCTGAGGGTGACCAGCTCCCGGAGGAGGCTGCTCTCCTGGTAGCCCCCCTTCACGCCGCGCAGCTTGAAGTAGGCCTGGCTGCGCTGCAGGATGAGCCGCAGGTTGACCGCGAACCCAGCCATGTCTATGGCAAAGGGCCGGTGGGGGTCGAACACCGTCTTCCAGCCGACCACCTTCCCGGCCGCGTTGACCCGCGGGGCCTCGTACCGCAGGCCCCCCACGAAGGCCACGGGCCACACGGACACCCTCCTGGTGCTGCGCATCTGCGGGGGACGCAGAGTCAGGCCCCGGAGCGCCGACGGGAGCGATGCCCGTCCCCGCGGGAGGCGACATCACCCATGCACGCCGGGCTCACGGGCCATCAGAACCAACGTCGGGGCGCAGGTGGGCACCTGCAGGGAACCTGACCCCTCTCTTCGGACGACCCTCCCTCCTCTTCACCCACTGGCTGCCACTTTCTTGCTAAGAAACCTCTCTTTCCAATTCAGAGTCTGACCCTCTTCTCCTCCCCCGCCCCCCCAAAACTGGACACTGGCCCACACCTCATGCAGGCGAGCCGCTGAGGCGGGGCTGTGGTCCTGCCGCTCCAAGCACCTGTCCCCTTTAACCAGGGGACCCCTGAGGCCACAGCCGGCTCTCCGTCCCTTGTCCGGCCCCTGCAGGCTGCACCGCCTCCAGCCCGGCCCCGCCTGTGACCTCTCTGTGCGCTCCTACCCAAAGGGCCGCTGCGGGAGCATCCCCATTTCCCACGCCACCCCGCATCCTCCCACCCCTCCCCTGCCCCCGCCCGGTGGCCCTGACCTCCTCGAAGAGCTCCAGGCTGTAGGTGTTGTCATCATCCGCGAAGTACACCACGCCCGGCTGGCTGGCGTTGCGCGGGAAGGTCTCCCGCAGCCAGCGCAGGGCCAGGTTGCGCTGCATGGTGCCGCGCGGGATGCGCGGGTCGCGGGCGTCGCCGCGCAGCTTGTAGTTGCGGGGCGTCTCCACGTGCAGGTGCGTGTAGTTGAGGCCGGAGTCGCGCAGCAGGCGCGTGGCCAGCGGCGTGCGGTGCGGCGCGTCCTCCACCAGCAGCCAGTGCAGGTTGGGCACGTGCAGCAGCGTGTTGGCCAGGCGCGTGAGCTCGGCCTTCTGCACCGGGCGGCTGTAGGTGGGCGTCACCACGTGGATGGTGGGCAGCGTGTCGGACCACGGCGGCGGCCGCGTGTACACGTACTCGGTGCGCACCACCTCCACGATGTCGCGGTCGGACATGCAGTACTCTCTGGGGTCCGCGCCGGGCGGGGCGGGGCGCCGGGGGTCTCCACCGTCATCTGCAGGGGAGGGGGCGGGGGAGGGGAAAGGCAGTGTGGGGACCGAGCGGGCCCTGGCCTCGGGCTCTGGGCGGGATGCGTCCATCTGCCTGGTCAAACCTGCCCTCTGCTCCCAGGAGAGCCATCAGGCCCCTGCCTGGCGCTGTCTGTCTCCCCACTTTCCTAGCCCCGACTCCCCACACAGCAGAGGGGACCTCGGCCCCCTTCTCCACGGGGCAGCCCTGTAGCTATTTGGATGCGGCCGGCCAGGTCCACGGCTGCACCTCTAGTTCCTGTATTTGTTGGGTTTTATGTGACCACGTGTCCGACCCTCACCACGCTGGCTGCCTCCTCTCCTGGCCGGAAGCATCCGGAACCACTGGGACTGAGCAGGGCCAGAGTGTAACTGTGGGGAGCAGCGGCTTTAGCCTGTGGCTCCTGGCTATGGCCTGTGTCCCAGTCACTTGGGGTGATGGCTGCATGTGGATTCCCCAGGCCCTAGTCCTCCTTCACACAGAGACGGGGCGGGTGCCTCTGTGTTTATCTCGCTCCCCATGTCATACTGGGCGCATGTCGGTGGGAGAACTGCTGCCCTCGAGTGTGAGTCTGTGGGTGCACCGAATGCACAGGGGGGAAGAGCCTGGTGGCAGACTGAAGGCATGCCGGGGGGCGGGGGGCAGGTCAGATGTGGGACACAGGGAAGGTTTGGGGTGTAGGAACCCCCAGTGTCAGAGGGAAAGGCAGCCCCGTGGAGGGGGAAGCTGGGGACTCAGAGCCCAGTTCTGCTGCAGGTGCTTCCTGGGACTTTTCCTCTGGCGGGGTCACTAGGTCAGGCGAAGTCAGGGCTGCCCACCTGATGCCCTTGTAATTGGCTAGTTAATTTGTAACAGGAAAGGAGCAAACGGAAGGCCAACCGGTATAGGCATGGCATCTGGGCAGCTTCCCCAGGAAGTTGCAGCTTTACATGCCCCAGGGGCCCCTCAAAGGGGAGAGAGACGCATGCCCAGTAAAGCTGGGGGCACTAGGGAAGGTGCTGACTGTCAGTCACGCCTGGGAGCAGAGGTCATTGGCCAGAGTGGGCGTGGCCACTGCCAGCGGGAACATTTTGTGTACTTAATCCCCTGAACAAAAAAACGCGCTCTCTTGTCTCCTCCTCTGCTTTGGGGGAGTGTCGTTGCAGGGGGTGAGCTCTCCTGGCTCCCCCGCATTCGCCCACACAGCCCTCCGCCCTGTGCACCCCACCCGCAGTGGACGGATGGACTGCAGCCAGCCTGCAGCGGAAGCTCTGGACACCGGCTCTGCTTCTAGAGCTGCCGACCCCCGACCGTCACACCTTCCAGGACTGGAGGAAGGGGAATGGGACTTTGGAAACCCAGCGATGGGGAATTCCATGCAAGTGAAAACCACTCCTCCTCCTGGGCCCGTCTCGGAAAATATCGTTAAGGACCCCACCCCCAGCACTCAGTGGGGAAAGGGACCCCCTTCGCTCGCACAGATAACAGAACTAGGAAAAGAGGGGTGAAGACTATACTCCTCTTGAGTTTTTAAAACACAACACAGGCGGGATCCTCTTCATCCATCCCTCTCCCCCCACTGAGGCCGAGTGCTCCCAATCCTTGCCATCCTGGAATCAGATGCTGAGTTCTGCGCGCCTGAGTGTGTGTGTGTGTGCGCGCGCGCGAGAGAGAGTATGTGTGTGTGTGAGCATTCACCTGATTCCCAAAGGGGACAAGACCCCTTAAAAGGGTCAGGTCATTGGCCTGCATCCTCCTTATGGCTCCTCCCAGCTGCCTGGTAAGTGGAAATGAGAACTCCCCCAGCATGGGCTGTGCTCACTGGCGTTACTGACACCCAGCTGGGGCGGGTGGGGGGTGGGGAGGGGGGGGCGGGAGGCAGGGGGGAGGGCTCACCCTTGTGCGCGGTGAGCAGGGGCGCAATGGTGCTCTGGTGCCACACGGTGACGAGCAGCGTCCAGGGCAGCACGATGAGGATGATGGCCAGGATGTCCCGTCTCTTCGGCATCTCCAAGGCTGGCTGGGCCCACAGCTCCTCATTACCTGAGCGGCGGCAAGGTCCGGAGATGACAGACGACGGCGCCGGGGGCGGGGGGCAGCGCGCAGGGATGAGCACAGGGGAGAAGAGAACAGGAATGGGCCGGACAGGCCAGGCACGGGGGCGGCAGAGAAGCCGATGCTGGCTAGCGGGTCTTACCAGCGCTCACAACCCACCCATTGCGAAAGCAGGTTTGCAGAGTCCAGCTCGGCCAGAGTTTCAGAAGGGGTGGCGGCTCAGGGCACAGTCAGGAACCCTGCCAAGTGCATACCTGCAAGAGAGAGCAGAAGAGGATGGCCAGAGACCTGGGCAGGGACAGCATCCAGGAGGGCCTGGCCCAGCCCTGGCTTGTCGTGTGGAGCCCGGACAGCCTTCTCCCGGGTGCTCAGCAGGGAGCAGAGGTTAAGGGCACAGATTTCAGACACACCTGCATTGGTTTAAACACTGAACTCTGCCACCAACAAGCTGTTGTTCCTTTGCCAAGTTACAGCAACAGTCCGTGCCACAGTTTTCTCATCTGTGAAATGGGTACCGTCAGCATGTGCTTTACAAGGTGGTTCTGAGAATTAAACAAGTCAGCGCCCCTAGAGCCCTGAGGACGGCGCCTGGCGTGTACATACTGAATCTACGACGGTGCTGGCCACATGTTTGGGCTCGGATGGTTTCTTCAGAGCCTGGATAAAGGGGGCAGCCCTGGGGTGTAATGAAGCGGAGTGACCTTATGCCACACCCCTAGCCCCAGTCCCCAACTCCAAGACCACTGAAGGGGCTGCAAATGGGCTGATCAAGGTCTCCGTTTGGCTGGCTGAGCTCAGGCCGTTTGATGGACGGCAAGGGAGTTTCTAAAAGGCCTGGCTGGGAGATTGCCTCTGGGTCCTCCGTGGCTAAAATGGAGCTTTTTCAAATGCCCTTTATCTTGGGGAGGGCCCTAAGTTCTGGGTGGAGAAAGCCAGGCAAGGCGAGCTGTGTGCAATTCGGCGAATTCGGCGTGCACGCCCAGCTTCTGTGGCACACACATCGCCGCCCGCACGCTTCCTCTGGGCAGCCTCTTCATTCCACGCCTCTACCTCTGGCACTCGCTCAACCTCCCGCTCGTCTGCTGGGCTGTTGTTAGTAACAACAGCTGTGAGATAGCACCTATGGTGTCCGAAGGTGACGCTCGGCAGTTCATGTTTAGCATCACAACAACCCCCCGGTGCTCCGCGCTGTCCTTACCGCTATTTCACGTGGGAAATGCCCCAGTGGCTTGCCCAAGGCCAACGCCAGGACATGGTGCAGGCAGATGTAAACCCAGGCCCTTCGGTCTCCTGCAACCAGGGGCATGGGGGAGGCAGCTTCCAGGCCCCCGAGCCCCCAAACCTGATCAGGCGTAGATGGGGTGAGCCCTGGCACAGAGCCACCCTCCCCTAGGAAAGCCGCCCCTGCTGCTGTCCCAGCACCTTCCAGAAGGGGGGAGGAAGGCAGGGGAAGGCAAGGATGCAGGGGGCTGTTCTGGTCAAGACATCTATGCAAGGAAAGGGAGGGGGGTGAGGGAGGGAAACTCTAAAAATAAACTTAGCAATAAACCCAGTTGTGCATTAATTACTCTGGAAGCCATTACGGCCTGAAAATCCCATAACTTTAATGGAGGCGATTATAAGCATCATAGCAAAATCGTGGAGCTAATTACCAGGTGGTTATTCAGCAGAACAGCCGGAGCCCCAGTCTCAGAGAAAGCCAGCTGGCCAGCAGGGGTGAGTTTATGGGAAATGGGGCCTGAGCCTGGGGGGGGGGGGGGGCGTGCGGGGGTAGGTCCTGGGGGAGCCTAGGGCTGTGGGGGCTCTGGGAGGGTGTGACTTGGCGGGGCGGAGTTGGAGAGGGGGGAGGGGGACTGGGGCAGGGGCAGAGGGACCTGTGGGAGGGCCTGGGGCAGCGGGGAGGCTGCACCTACCCCGACCTCAGCTCTGAGATGAATCTGCGAGGATGCCTAGGTCAGTGGTCGGCAAACTGCGGCTCGCCAGCCACATGCGGCTCTTTGGCCCCTTGAGTGTGGCTCTTCCACAAAACACCGACTTCTGCGCATGGGCCACGAAGTTTCAATCGCACTGTAAGTGCTCGCCCACACGTGGTATTTTGTGAAAGAGCCACACTCAAGGGGCCAAAGAGCCACATGTGGCTCGAGAGCTGCGGCTTGCTGACCACTGAGCTGCGGCATCACAGCCTTTTTCTCCCCTTGGAGGAAGGGTGGCAGCTTGCCTGTGCCGCAGGCTCAGCCCTGCAGGCTGCACCCACATAGATCCTGGAACTACTCTGGGCCTTTTGGTCATGTATTCAGGTACACGTGTGTGTGTGTGTGTGTGTGTGTGTGTGATGAAGGTCAGTTACAAACAGGCTCCGAAACCATCCAGACATGTGTCTCTGACATGATAAAGCCATGCTAGCAAACACGTTGGGAGCAGTAGTGAGTTGGTTGAAGGAGTCTGCTATAAAGTAAAGAGTCCCTCCAAACGATGCACTCCTGTGATGCTTGTTTCAACTTACACAGTCTTTAAAGAGGCGAGAGTTTTCCCCATGTTGCACAACATAAGGTCATTTTTCCTGGAATCCTCACCACTCCTTGCTGGCCGGCTCTCAGCACTCCCGAGGGGAGGGTTGGGGGGGAATTTAGGGCATTCCTGGCTTTACCCCCCACAGTGCACCCTACAACCTCTTTGTTGATTTCGTGAAAGTGACCCAGGACCTGCAGGACACTCGGTGTGCCATCTGCGTGCACTATCCTTTAGCATTTTTATGACTTTCCCCACCTATCTCCACCTACTTAAAAGAATTTTTTTCCCCAGACTCACCTTATGGAGTCTTTTGAGAACACTCAACTTAGTTTTCATAGGAACAACATATTTCTCTCTTTCCAGTCCACGTTTCGTGGTTTTATACTATTCCGCGGTGGTGGATGGGACAGACGCTGAAGCCTCCTCGAGCAGGTGCAAGCCAGGCCCATGGCTCCACCGTTCAGCCCAGGAGGGGTGAGGATGGGGAGGGGGCTGGGCTAGGCACCAGCCTTCTGGGCATGGGGTCAGGGAGGTGACAACAGGCGGCAGAAGGAGGGGACATTATAAAAGAAGATGCGGGACGGAGTCAAGGCTCCAGCTCCAGCTCCAGACACTTCTCTGGGCGAAGGGAGGTGTGGATTTGTCCCGGAGACCCGCAGGAACTCCTACATGGATCAAGGGATTAGTATTGATTCTTCTGCCTCTGCTCAGGAAAAGCCCGGTGCCAGAGCTAATCAGCTCCCGGGCCAGTCAATCCTACTTCATTAACCCGGCCCTGTCCTCCTGCAACCCGGCCACCGTCCCTGCACCCCGGCCTGGCCCTGGCTTCAGCCACGAGCTCCTGCTGGGCCTGCAGGGCATCGGCTTGGCCTCTCTCCACTCACCAATCCCCCAGCCTCCTGCTCAATTCCTCTTCCCCCATCCCCATCAGCTGGAGGGGAAGGGAGAGCAGGGGACAGGGATCCAATAGCTCCCTCCACTCCAAGAAGTGAAGTGAGGTCTGCGAGGGGTGCTTAGTCGGAATGGCGATCCTTCTCAGTGACATCCCAGTGCTGGGCCAGCAGGGTTCATTTTCTCCTCACCGCCCGGTCCTTTCATCTTCAAGACAGCCCGGTGAGGCAAGCAGGCGGTCTCCTTTCACAGTTGGGGAAACTGAGGCTTAGAAGGGCTTGCATGACCAGCTCCAGGTCTGGAGGCCACCTCCGCCGGGGCCGCTCAGGCTCGGCCTTTGGACTCTGAATTGGTGCAACCCCACCTCACGCCGCCTCCTCCACTGCAGAGCCAGCACGTGGGCTCCCGGGCCACCCTCAGGGCCCGGCTCCCTGAGCCTGCTGGGCCTGTGCACTCTGCCAGCTGGTGCCAGGCAGAGGTCTCCAGGGAGGGGCTCCCACCTGCTCTCAGGGTGCAGCACGGATGGAGAGAAAGGCCAGGCCCTGGCGAGGTCCACATCCTGCCTCTTGGCCTGGCCACTGCCGGCTCTCACTCCCGGCTACTTCTGATAGGAAGGGCAGCAGCTTCTGTTCATGGGCATCAGTACTGCACCAGAAGCTGCTGTGATTACCAACGTGGAAAGGGCCTGGAGGGACCTGCCTGGCCTGGTGCCCTCTATGTCCTCAGCTGAGCTTTGGCTGCCTGCCAGAAGGCAGGATGGAAGCCAAAGACCCCCAAAGTCCCATTTCACCCCCAAAAGGAGAGGCAGTGAGGAAGAGTGGCGGGATACTCAGAAGGGACCCCTTCCTGTCTCAGGGACTCATGTTGGCCCTTTTCGGCCTCCGTTTCCCCATATCCAGTGTGGAGCTGTTAGACCTGGTTCACCGTCTGGCAAACTCCAGGATGACCTTAAAGTCAACACGGCTCAGTTTCCTTATCTGTAACTCTTACCGGCTATTTTGGGGATCAAATGAGGGAAACATCTAGCTTGAGGCCTGGCACCCAATTAGCACGAAACAGGCTCGCTAATGTAAAATAGGACAGCGGTTCCAACAACCTCCACCTGGCTTCAAAATTTAGCTGAGTCCAAGCGCCGGAAGGAGAGGGGAGGGAGAGGGCACTTTGGCTCCTTCCTGGTGGGTCCGCACTCACGGCCTCCGGGGCAGGTTCCTCTCTCCAAGGGCGAGGCTATGCCGAGGTCGGACTCCGTGGAAAGCAGGTACGTTGGCACGTGGCAGCGTGCTAAACTGGGTGTGTGTCAGCGGCCAATGCACCAGAGAAGGGAGATTTCCCGCATGTGGGGAGGCCAAGGCCCTGAGAGGGGGACTCTGCCCGCTCCCCCTGCCCGCTCCCCCTGCCCAGCTCAGATCTTCAGGCCCAGCTGCTGCTCTCTGGCTGGCACTCCCACTACGGTTTTCCACCGTGGCCCCAGCACAGCCCCCTGGAGGGGGTGCTGTCTGTCCCCCCCCTTTTTACAGATCTGGAAATCAGCTGGGGACTGCAAGGTTTTGCCCCAGGCAGACAGCCTGGGCCTGCCCCGGTGTTGGGGCACCTCCTGCACTCCCTGCCCCTGCCCATCAGTCCTGTGTCTCGGCCCAGAGACTGGTGCTCAGAGAAGGAATGGGGAGGGGGGCAGGGGGTTCAGAAGGTCGGGGGTCATCTTTCCTGACCCCAGAGCTGTCAGAGCATGGAGTTTCTCCTCTCCTGGCCTTGGGGCTGAGAGCCGGCCATCAGCAGGGGGCTAGGCCCTAGCAGTGGTCGGCAAGCCGCGGCTCTCGAGCCACATGCGGCTCTTTGGCCCCTTGAGTGTGGCTCTTCCACAAAATACCGACTTCTGCGCATGGGCCACAAAGTTTCAATCGCACTGTACATGCGCGCCTGCACGTGGTATTTTGTGGAAGAGCCACACTCAAGGGGCCAAAGAGCCGCATGTGGCTCGCCAGCCGCAGTTTGCTGACCACTGGGCTAGGGCAACAGACCTAGGGCCTATCATTTCCTGCCCTTTCCCCAGCTCCTCCGTCAACTCTGTTAGTGCAATCAGCTGACCCCACTGCCTGGATGAGACATAGTTAACGAAGGGTGTTGAAAGGGGTTAGGGGGAGCCCAGACTAAGAAGGCCTGCGAGCCCAGGGTGGGCAATGTGTGCCCCCCTGTGAACACGCAGGTGTGAAGGTGATGAATGGAGGCTCCCACACTCCATCCCCCAGAAGGTAGGTTATGCTGACACGGTTTTATAGGCCGTGTATTATATACGACAACAGCAAGGCGGCCGTGGATCGCTGAGATGGAGCCTGGAATACGCAAAGGCACACGCTGAGGCAGCCTCGCCACGATCACAGGGTTTTTGGGGTCACCCAGGGCTCCGGACCCCGGGGGGTGCTCTGAGAGTCGGGGACAGATTTCTTTCTCAGGGTTCAGGCAGGTGGAGGAGAATGCAGGGGTCACCTGCACCTGGGATGCTCGTGCCCTCACTGAGCCTCCGCCAGCTGAGTTCCTGCTGGGCCTTTGAGGACTGGCAGGTGCACTCATCTGGGGACTGTCTCCAGGGTCCAGGCGCTGAGGATGCTCAGCCAGCACTGGACGGTGAGGGAAGCGATGGAGGCCCACGCCTGACAGCATCCCCTCCGATAAAATGGGGCTCCTTCCTCTCTGTGCTCCCGATGCCTGGCACCGGTGTGAACTCTGAGGATGCAGGGAGCTGCTGGGCCCTGACCCTGAGATAGCCTTTGAGTGGGAAGGCGAGTGGGCGGAACCACTGTTATTGGGCACCTTTTTGCTCTGGGTCTGGCATGGGAGAACCTGCCAAGCGGATAAATGAAATGCGGTTTCTGCGTCCAAACAAATACCGCTCAGCCCGAGGAGGGAAGACAAGCCCAACACGGGCCGCAGCCGGCCTGGACACGCACGGCACGCGCACGCATGGACGGCGCTTGAAGTGGTCGCCCCGGGGAGGCGGAGCAGATGGGGTGACCTGGAGCCGGGCAGCGGAAGGGGCGTTGTTTAACAAGCATCGGGTTTCCAGTGGGCAGGACGGGAGTTCTGGGCAGGGGTGGCTGCCCGACAATAGGAATGTGACTTTACTTAATACCTCTGGACACCTAAAGATGGTTAAGATGGTAATTTTTTTTTTTTTTTTTTTACCACAATGAAAAAGAACTGCCGTCCAGAGGTCTGGTTAGACCCCCCCAACAATGATGCACCCCTCAGGGCCGGGACATGGGATTGGGTGTCAGAGGTTTCTCTGCAGTGGGGCTGTGGGTGTGTGTGTGTGTGTGAGAGAGAGAGAGAGAGAGAGAGAGAATGTGAGACATTCAGCCCGCTGCTGAGTCTCTCAGTCCCAGGACTGGAACACATACACACACACACACACTCACACACACACACACACACATACACACACACTGGGCCTGTGACAGGCAGACAGACACACACACACACACACATACACACTCACACACACTCACACTCACACTGGGCCTGTGACAGACACACACACACTCACACACACTCACACACACACTCACACACACACACACACACTCACACTCACACTGGGCCTGTGACAGACAGACACACACACACACACACACACACTCACACACACACACACACTCACACTCACACTGGGCCTGTGACAGACAGACATACACACAAACACACACTCACACACACTGGGCCTATGACACACACACACAGACAGACACACACTCACACTGGGCCTGTGGCAGGCAGGCAGACACACACACACACTCATTGGGCCTGTAAGACACACACACACACACACACACACACACGGCCATTGGTGTGTCTCCCAGGCCCGGGCCTGGGAGGGTGGAGGCTGAGAACAGCCAAGACACGTGCTCCCAGAGGGAGAGATTTACGGGCCTGAGAAGAAGTTCATATCGACAAGTGATGAGTTAGGCGAGCAATACTTCAGCTTAAACTCAGAGGCTGACGGAACAGGAAAATCACACACCCAGAGGCTGTCCATCAGCGTAAGCAGGCGGGTGGCATGAGCCACCTGCTGCCCCGAACGCGGGTCCGGGCCGGGATGGTCAGCCCCGGGAGCGCTGGCCGGGCTTCCCGGGAACAGGGCTTGTCTCTCGCTCTGTGCTAGGGCCATGAGAGGCAGGGGGAAGCCAGCAACAGCACGGGGGACGGAGCTGGGGGAACAAAATCCACGCCCAGAATGCCCCACGAAGGCGTGTCTCCATCACTGTGCCTCCCAGGGACACAGCTCAAACACCTGGGAGCAGGCACTTACATCCAGGGCATCGGGACGCTGGTCATGAGGGCACTGCGCTGAGCATGGTCCCGAGGACACCCTTGAGAGGATCCGCAAACAACTAATGGGGACCCAGAGGACTTCAGGGCTCAGCGGGGGCCAGGCGGCCGCAGAACCCAAGACCCCAGCCAGCAAGGGCCCCGACCACCACCAGGCTGCAGGCTGCCAGGCGGCCCCGGGCAGTGCGCACGGACACTCTACAGCTAATGATCGCTGAGTTAATTAGGCTCCATGTGTATTTTTAACGTGGCCTGAAGGGGCTGACCTTCCACGGGGCCATCAGAGATCTTGTAAGTGGGTTTCCCTGGGCCGGTTGTCGGAGGAAGAGAGGGAAGGCCTGCTCGCACCCAGTGAAAGTGCCCTGGGAGCGCCCTGGGGCTCAGTGTCAGCTTCTTACTCCCCCACCCCTGACCCCGGGGAGCTGCTCCTGCTGCCCTCTGCCCCTGTGTGTCCTGCCAAGGGGACAGATGGCCGGCGAGAGGGAGCAGCAGGGAGTGGGGAGACGTGGGTCGTATTCTAGAACACGGCACTGACATGCTGTGTGACCTGAGACAGGAGTGGAACCTCTCTGAGCACCAGCTTCCTTACCTCTAAGAAGGAAGCAGCCTCGAGTCACAGGATCCTCATTCTGGGATAAGCCTTGCAGGCCGGACCGTCACCTGTGCCCATTCATTAGTGTGTGATTCCTGATGGCACATTCTCCCCCTCAGACCCACCTCCTCTCCCCTTCTGCCTTCTAGCAACGTGGCTGGTGGGTCCCTTCTCCTGCCTGCGGCTCCTGCGGCGTTTTGTGGAGAGCTCACCGAGGTAAGGGGTGAGATTTGGGTGGGGAAATGCTCATGTGATTAACGCTCCTCATATTTGGGATGAGGAAACTGAGGTTCTGCAAGATTCCGTCGCACAGTGCGTTGCTGACGCAGCTGAGCCTGGAACCTGGACCAGCCAGCGGATCCCGAAATCCCGCAGGCCAAGCGAGGGCCTTCTCCCTCCCTGCTGCTTCCCTCTGCTGAGCTCAGGGCAGTGGCTCCCTGGCGTTCCCCCCCTCAGAACCAGGGATGGGGTGAGCTCAGGCAAGAGCCCCTCAAGTCCCGCTCCGTCCCCTTCAACGAGATGCTGGTGGTAGCCGGACCTCACTAGCTTGTTTTATTTTGAATGTATGGGGACTTGGGAGGCGCTTTCTGGTGTGAGCAGTTCCAATAAGACAGAATCGCCATTGAATCCACGACAAAGGAGGTGTGACAAGTTCCTCGTTGCATTCCGTGGCGGGGGGTAGGGGGGGTGAGTGGTGCAGGGGTTATTGTCTGGCTGAATTCCCATCACAGGTGGCTACACGGAGGAAGGGCCAGGGATGGGAGCAGGATCACAGATCTTAATTGTGATTGGTTACTGTCAGCCCCAGCATCCGCTGCCATGCCCGGCATAGGCTGGACCATGAAGTGTTTATGAAGGAAATTGTTAGATAAATGAATTAAAAAGTTGCTAAGCAAAGCGTTTTGCTATTTATTGCTGGTTCTGAGTGATGACCATGATTAACCGTCATGACTCATTCCTTCCTCATAAACACCCTATTAGTGTCCCCATTTTAGAGATGAGAAATACGGGAGAGGTTCAGTGATGGCCCCGGCCACAGGGTAGCAGGCAGCAGAGCTGGGGTCTGAGTCCTGGTGGGTTCCGGAATCCACGCTCGCAGCCACCCTGCTCACCCACGGAGAGTCTAGCCCAGCGCTTGTACTAGAACTGTCTGTGGCGCTGGGGATGCTCTGTGCCTGTGCTGCCCAAGAGGGTCGCCGTGAGCCACGTGTGGCTAACTGAGCCCTGAAAATGTAGCTGATGGGGTTGAGGGAGCGCCCACCCCGGGAGGCAGAGCGGCCCATCCCCCATCTCGTGTTGGGCTCTGAGGTTCTGGATAATGAATGGTCCAATGAAGAGATGGGAATCTTGAGACGAAAGAGGCTCATGGCTGGACTGCTCAACGGCCTCATTAAGAAGAGAAGTGGCCCTGACCGGTTTGGCTCAGTGGATAGAGCATCGGCCTGTGGACTCAAGGGTCCCAGGTTCGATTCCAGTCAAGGGCATGTACCTTGGTTGCAGGCACATCCCTGGTGGGGGGTGTGCAGGAGGCAGCTGATCGATGTTTCTCTCTCATCGATGTTTCTAACTCTCTGTCCCTCTCCCTTCCTCTCTGTAAAAAATCAATAAAATATATTTTTTAAAAAAAGAAAGAAAAAAAAAAAAGAAAGAAGAGAAGTGAAGGAGGGCGGTGAAGGAATGCGCCCGCCGGGGAGGGTCTCAGAACCGGCCCCAAACTCGGGTCTGGTCCCCTCTACTACCAAGGTCATGCCTTCTGTCTCTGCCCCCTGGGCTCCCTCCTTCCCTCTCTGCTTCCTGGAGCGACAGTAGGGGCCCACGTTTCCCACCTACAAGGAGAGAGAAACCCCGCTCCTGGTCTAATCCTGAGCCGTGGGACCCACAGCCCTGGGGGCAAGGTTTAGACCCGAATGCAGTCCACTCCTTCCGTCTGGGACTCTCCAGTTTGGGCTTATCTGGCAGAGCCCTAACCCCTGCCAGGCACTTGGCTGGGAGGCTGCGGGCCCTGCTGTCAGCTGGTGTGTGCAGGGAGCGCAGGCTCATTTTAATACTGGCTGGAGCGAAACCTCATTAGAAAAGTAAATTTGCTGTAGCTGCAAAAAAAAAAAAAAAAAAGAAAGCAACCCACACAGCCCTTCCCAAGCTAAATAGGAAACCTTGACTTTGGATTCTTTGACGCTATGTTCCCGGAGACACAGTAGGTGCTCAGTCGGTGTCTGTGGGAGGCAGCGGAATGTGTGTGATCTCTGTCCACCCTGACGTCCTTCAGCAAAATAACGAGGGGCCACCGACCTGGGCTCCTTGCAAGTGGCATGAAGTTTGTAGACAAGCGTCGGCTAATCAATCTGAATAATGACATTCGCCACTAGCTAGACATGAGCACATGGTTGCTGCTGTCGTTCAGCAAGGGGACACGGAGAGGGTCCCGGTGACAGAGGCACGCCCCTGGGGGCCTCCAGAAGGCCCAGGGTCTGGAGGTGTGGCGAGCAGGTCAGGTGGGTGGGGTGGCGGAGAGATGGGAGAGCCTGAAATGAGGCCGATGGGATGGCCTCCGGGGTTGGCCAGGGGATGGCTACTCCAAATTCTAGAGCCATCCCGATCTTGGAGGAAGCTGGGAGAGGCTATAAAAAATACATTAAGTTAGCATGCCTCCCGCACTCACCTACCGCAGCCTGGTGAGGGGAGGGTTCCTCCATGTCCTGGCCTTTGAGAACCAGGACTTATTAGTAGAGTCTCGGTGTCTCACTAAGTCTACGCACCCGCCCTGGAAGGAGCTGAGGCAGGGCCCTGGCCTGGCCGGGAGCCTGTGTTCTGCAGGACACCACTTCCCTGCACCCCCATGCTCTTCGGCAGGTCCCCGAAGCTCCTCCTGCCTGGAGGCCTGGGGGGGGCGGCGGGGGTGCACGATGGACGGTTTTCTTTTCCCTTCTCCTCAGATGCTATGTCTTCCTCATCCTGCTGTGTCCCAGGACCGGGAGGGCTGGGGGGGGGGGGGGGCAAGGCCAGGAGTTGGGAGCCCTTAGCAGTGAGGAGGAGCCTGGGCGAGAAGGTCTCCCCAAAGACCCCCCGGTCTCACAGCCTGGCCCCCCGCTGCCTTCCCTCCAGGCCTCCCTCTGAGCTACTTCGACCTTCCTCAGAGCCACGGAGAGAGCTTTCCTTACCAGCCGCCTGCTCCACCAGAGGCCTCCCTGCCTGGGTGATGACGGCTGATATTGGGGGTCTGGGGAAGGAGGGCAGTGGGCTGATCCCCGATGCATCCCTGGGCGAGCCAGACTTCTGCCTCTGGGCCTCGCTCCGTGAGCGCGCTTCTGTGTCTTTTGTCGGTTGCCTCACGCGGGCTCCTCTGCCTGCCTCGGACTCTCAGATTCTTCCTCTTCCTCAGTCCTGCCTCTCTTTTCCCCCAGGTCTCAGCAGAGGGGAGCCCTTGGGCATCTCTGTGCCAGCTCATCCTGCTTTTCCAGCCAGACTAAACCAACAGTCTCCCCTCTCCCAGAGCCCCGCCACCCCCCCACCCCCCCCATGTGCTGAGCCTTCTGCATTTCTCCCATTTGCAAAGCCCCAGCCCGCCTGCTCACCCCGTGCTCCAGGAGCAGTGCAGCCCACCTGGTCCTCTCACCCTTGAAACCCACTGCGGGAGACCCCAGGCTATCCCCGGGCTAGCCCTGCCCCCCCCCCCCAGGCATCTTTCCCCGGAGCCCTGGTCGCTGGTCCAGGCCCCAGGCTTGTCACTGCAGCTGTCCCAGGTCGGTGGTTGCCCTGCACCAGGCCATCCTGTGCCTGCTCACCCAGAAACCTATATGAACATATCTGACCCGGTACCTATGAGTCCAACATGCCTGAACATGGAGTGAGCCCCAGGCCTCCCCGGGTCCGTACAGAATGGAGCCCAGCAAGCCACTTGGCCCTGGGCTGAATGAGGCACAATCCCATGAACCCTCCCTGTTCCATTAGCCCTAGTGAGGCCTCTTGCTCCCTGCACAATGGGTGGAGGGAATGGCACACAGCTCCAGGCCGCCGGGAGTGCCTGGCGTGGACAGGGCAGAGTGGAGAGACTGAAGGTCTCCCAGGGAAGGGTCTTCATATGAAGAAGGGGGAGGATGTGATGTGAGCCCAGGAAGGCTCATGCTCACCACTGAGCAGGTTCTGGGAGGACCTGTCTCCATCTCCGTGGTGGCTTTGGGCAGAGGTAGGGAGTCGGGAGGCACAGTGGACAAATCTCAGAAAACCGCAGAACAGCTGTCCTGTGAGGCCACGGGCCCCTCAACCCCGGTGACTTAGGAAGCCGCATGCCCCCCATGTCCACACACACACAGTCACTTCACAGAGCTACATGCCCGCGGACATCCCCTCCCAACCAATCCTTTTACACAGTGTGGGCCACGGAGGGTCCCAGCGGGTACCCCTCCAGACTGGTACCCATGCAGATCGAGCTGCTCCCACCAGCACGGGGCTGGCATCTGTCAGCAAAGGCCACCTTCAACTCCTGGGCATTAGGGGTGCCAGAGCCCTCAGCCCCGGCTTCTGTAAGAATCCATCGCATAGTGCACGGCTGAGGCTAGGCCTGGCCAGGCGAGGAAGGGGAAGGGGAGGCCAGTCAAGGCTGTGTGTGTGTGTGTGTGTGTGTGTGCGTGTGTGTGTGGTTCTTGACCTCAGCTGCTCGGTACCGGGCTGTCACCCCCTTTCCCTGTCCCTGTGAGATCCGGTGGCTTCCTTCTCCTTGTCTGCCGTGCCTCTCGGCTTCCCCTTCGCAAGTTGCATGCTCTGACTTTGGAGGCATCAGGACCTCAGACTGGAGCCCAGGTGCGGAGGAGAGGGCGGTGAACTTGGTCATGCCGCCGGCCCCCTTGTGACAGTGAAGGGCCCACAGACCCTTTGCCACCCTTGCCAGCCCTCAGCCCCTCCGCCGTCCTGGCAGAGCTGCAGAGCTCGGCCCCCTGAGCCTCAGAGCCCTTGGGGATGACCCGGGGAGCAGGTGCAGCAGGGGGGGGCGGGGGGGGGGGGGCTGGCCGGGGCTCAGCTGGGCCACCAGGAACCACCTGCTGAGGTGGGAAGGGACCGGCGAGTTAAGAGCCTGGACCAGTTGTTGGAAGGTACTGAGGGCCAGCTCTTCCCTAGACGCGGGGCTGAGCAGGGCAGGCGTGACTCCCCCCGGTTTGTTTAGGGAGCTCCTGGGTGGCATGCGGCGGGTCCAGCCCTGGCCTCTCAAGCCCCCTTTCCAGCTGTCCCCATTACGTGTACGTACACACACACACACACACACACACACACACACACGCCGGCGCGCGCGCGCACCCGCGAGGACATGGCGTGGATACTGATGGGGACACATAAAGGGGCTCTGTGCGCTGCAGCGGCGCCGCGGGGGCCGCGGGGGGCCGCGGGGGTCACTGACCTGAGGCGGCGAGTCCGAGTCCGGATCGTCCCCAGCGCGATTCATTCCCGGCGGTGGCGGCCCCTAAACCCCGGCCCCGGGGCCCCCAGGCTGCTGCTCCGGGCCGCGCGCCCCTCCCTCCCCCGGGGATCTCGGGCTGCAGCCCCCGAGGGCCACTTCATAGCCGCGGGGTCCGAGCCTGCGCCCCGCCGCCCAGCCCGGCTGCTCCTGGGCTCGGCGAGGCGGTGGATGGAGCCGCGAGCGCGCGGGTGGGGGGCGCGGGCAGGGCCGGGGGCGGGGGGCGGGAGGGGGGTGGGGAGGGGAGCGGGGAGGGGGCGCGGGGAGCCGGGATGCGCGGCCGCCCAGCCAACCGGGCCGGCTCCGAGTCCCCTCCGTGCGGCTGCGCCGGTGTCACGGCTCTGACAGCGCCTCCCGCCCGCCCCGCCCCCGCTCCCCCCCTTCCCCCCCAGCAGCTCAGGCTGCCGGCGGGACCGCTGATGGTCGGTACCAACCTCGCCAGCTCAGGCGGGGGCGCTAGGAGGAGGCCGCGAGGACCCTCCCCCCGGGATTGGTATCACCTCCCCTCCTACCCCAACACCCTGCCCGGCGGAGGCGGCTCCAGCTTGGGGCGCGGAAGGAAGCCGGGGCTGCGGGCGGGGGCGAGCACAGCCGGCCTCGGCTCTCGAGAGTTAACACGCGCCGGGCCACTGCCTGCACCCCCATCCCACCCCGCCTCCATCCTGGCTGTTCCTGGGGCCCAGCTTGGCAGCCCTTCTCAAAGGGTGATTGTTTCCGGGCTGGCTAGTTGGGGGGCGGGTCTCTGGGACCGAGGAGCTGGGATGCGGAGCGGAGCGGGAGGGTGCGGCTCCCTCCCAGGCTCCCGGCACCCCGAAGGGGGGGATGGATGCAGGGGTACCTGTGTGTGGTGGAGATGGGGGTCCACAGGCGCCCGGCCTGTATGGTAGCCCCACCTGTAGGCACCACTGCTTTGCCAAACACATGCCAACCTGCTGAGTGCCAGGCTCAGCCCACAGGAGCCTGGGTATTTCAAAGAGAAGGCAGGGAGGCAGCGCGTGGGGTGGGAGGGAGCTGGGAGGGGACAATGGGGGAGCAGAGATGGAGCACAGGGCCCCGCAGGCTGTCCGGGAATTTCTCAGGTCGCCTGGGGCAAATTCCATGCACTCTCCTGCCTGTGTGTGCTGGGTGGGCTGGGGGTGCGTGACCAGGGAGCCAGTGTGCATGCACAGGCGTGTGCGTGTCTGTATGTGTGGGGTGCAGATGTAGCCATGGCGTGTACCCGTCTCTGAAGACACTTCCAAATGCTCTTTTGTCAAGTTGCCGGAGACTCAGAAGCCACGCTCATATTTTTGCACACCCTGGCGGGCCCTCCTGGGTGTACAAATATATGAAATTTATTTCCCAGCCACAGAGAAGGTCGGCTCCTGTGCTGGGGTCTGGCCCCAGCCGCCTGGGGATGGAAGTGCTTTTCAGCAGCTGAAACTATCGCACAAGGTGTGAGGCTTCGTCCCTTGCCGGGTGACGGACTCTAGGCCCGCCATCAGGCATTGCTGAACCAAGGCTGTCCCAGCAGGTGATGTGTTTCTGTGTCCTGAGGGCTGATGCTGAGAATCACAGGGCTCCTTCCCTTCATCTTCTCTGCCTGGCTAGGACCAAGCTGGGCCCTGCTCTTTCCAGTAAGCAGCTGCGTGTGTGTGTGTGTGTGTGTGTGTGTGTGTGTGTGTGGTGGGTGAAGGATGGGGGAGGGGGAGGGGCAGTGGCTTTAGAACCTGCCATTTGGGTAAAGACCTTGAGGTAAGGAAGGAGCCCCACCACCCACACCATCCCACAGACCTCTGACAATGTGGTGAGTAATGACTGCCTCTAGGGACAGCTGCCCTTCCCTCTCACCCCTCTTGCGGTTCCTGTTTCATAGCCCTGGTTGCCCCAGTAAGGAAGTTCTTCCGAATCTGACCCCCTTGCCTCCCGCTAAGTGGGGGACTGTTCCTCTACTCTCGCAATGAAGCGTGTCGTCTCCCCCTATTGGGGTAATTCTTGTTCCTTAGACTCTGCTCGGAGAACCTGTCCTGAGACCATGTTATCCTCACCTCCAAACTCCCCTTCCCACTAGGACTCCGCACCCCCTGGAGGGAGGGCAGGAGGAGGTGCGGGGGGGCGGGGGGGGGGAAGGGCACCCTGGGAACCAAGCTCGGAGGGAGGACCTGGCTGCCAGTTTGCATGGAGCACAGACGGCCTCTCTCTTCGCTGCATCCAGTCCTGGTCAAAAGTCACCAAACGGTGGGACAGACATGACCTTGGAGAGTTTCTAGTTGCATCTAAAAGGAGTTTCTCCTTTTACAAACAGGGAAACCATGGCCTTCAGAGGGACCATCAGCAGTGTGTGTGTGTGTGTGTGTGTGTGTGTGTGTGTGTGTGAGAGAGAGAGAGAGAGAGAGAGAGAAGGGGGGGGGGTCGCACCCATTTCTCTCAGGGCACAGCCCCAGGTGCAGCTCAGGGAGGAAGCCAGTGAGGAGGCCTGGGCTCCAGGTGGATTCTGAAGGCACTGCTTTCCGCCTGGAACCCAGGCCTCCTCAGTAGCAGTGAAACCAGCGGTGGGACCCAACAGTCCGGTCCTGTCTGGGCCGGACAGGCTGTGGCCAGCTGGTCCCTCTGCCGGTGTTCTCGGGGGCTCTCCCCGAAGCCGATGGGAGGCCCACCAGGTGGAACAGGAAGGGTGACTAATCGACAGTGCTAATAACACCCCCTTCTAGGATCGGGCTTGCCATTTAGCCCCAGACTGTTTACACAATTTCTTAATGTTAATTTTTAGAGCCAACTTAACGCAATAATGTGGGATTAGCATGAACATGATAAGGCTCAGTGAGGAGACAACAGCTGCCATTCGTTTTAGTGGGAAGTGTTGGCAACACCCCAAGCGTGTGAGCACACGCACATCCACAGACTGTATGCAGTCCCAAAGCATGCGCTCAGGGGCAGGCGCACATGCAGCACACACGGTCACACCCTCCTCTGCCTTGGGTGTACATATGTGTGCACATGGGCGTACCTGTGCCCACCTGCACACAGACAGACACATGTGCACACACACACACCCCAGCCCCCACAGGTGGTGGCCGTCACTGCCGCCTTCCCACCCCTTTTCTTTGTCTCTCTGTGGGCCCCTGCAGGCGCGTGGGAATCCTGTCCTTCCACATTCTGGAGTGAGTGCATCCCATGGCTTAGCCCCTGCTCCGAACATCTGGAATAGCCCTGGGTTTCTGAGTGACTGCACCTCCCCTCATCTTTCTTCTCCTGCCAGAATTGAGCCCCTCTTCTCAGAGGCCCCCCCAAAGCCTAGGACCAAAATGTTTAGTATGCAAAGGATCCCGTCTTCTGAGACAAGCTGATGTGTGTTTATTGTGTAGTTAAGCGGGACGGAGCCCAGCCCCCCCGCCCCCCCCACCTCGGGTCCTGGACCAGCTCCTACCATCTGATTCCCAGAAGGGTCCAGTAAAACAGTCCTCTGCCATGCAAAGCCCACGAAACATCTGGGAGGGTCTGGAGGGTTTTTCCCAACCACCGGTGCCCTAATTCACTATGAAGAACCATTGGTTTACTCTGATCCGTTCACTGCTCGCCTGTGGGTCCCTTGGGCCCCTGCCTCTCTTCAGTAGCAGCGTTGGTCTGTGTCTGATTCGCAAGAATGCTTCCTTTCCCGACCAACCTTCCTCCTCGGTGCACCCCCAGAGAGGCCACCTGCGCACAGCTGGCTGCTCCCTGCCTGCCTGGGCTCCGGCGCCTGTTGTAACTAATTGTTGGGCTTGCATTTCTAGGGAGCTACCCCCCTGGAAGGCACAGCAGTGCTTTTGCTGATGTGAGTGAGTGCAAAGGTTCAAGAAGACTCCTCCCCGCACACACAGCAGGCAGGCTCCGCTCTCACCAGGGCCCAGCCTTGGGAGTCTGGAGGCACACGGGACATTCTCCCACGGGGCTCCCCCTGGATGCGTGCACACGTGCTGTGTGGGGTGGCCCCTTCCTTAGGAGGTCTCTGGTCAGAGCTTCGGATCTCAAACATTCTTGTTTCTCCAAAACAAATTGGAAATGGCCCTTTGGCTGCCAGGACCCTCAGCCCCCCTCCATCTCCCCTCGGTCTCCCTAGGTCCCTTCAGTGGGGCCAGACTTCTTCCTGAGCAGCAGCCAGAAGGCTCACCCCCCTTCTCCAACCTCCGCATCCCCGGG
This sequence comes from Myotis yumanensis, assembly GCF_028538775.1. Classification (NCBI taxonomy): domain Eukaryota; kingdom Metazoa; phylum Chordata; class Mammalia; order Chiroptera; family Vespertilionidae; genus Myotis; species Myotis yumanensis. Next base: position 21,104,048 of record NW_027223770.1, read on the forward strand.
AAGGGCTCAGCTGCACTGCTTTACACCCTGCGAGGGATAGGATTCCTGTGTGGCTTTGATTTCCTGTGGCCGAGAGAGCATGAGAGGCCATGGGAGAGAGCCTGGCCACTTGGGGGAGCGTCTGTCCGAGGCAAGCTCGGGACTATCCTCTGTCCTCCGAGGGGGTGAAAACAACCCAGATTGTCCTTGACCTCCCCAACGACTCCCTAATACTTCCCAGAACCACTTCCCCCAACTCCCTCCAGAGCCCCTTACAATCTGGGCCAGGGTCGGTCTCAGAGCAAACCCTGGGGGCTCCCTCAGTTCCTGCTGGACTCTGCTCTGGCCCTGCTGCCCTCCTCCTGCGGCCTCTGCTGGTCCCCAGGCACCTGGGGCAGGACATCACTCCTCCTCGCAGACACATCACATCGTCTCTGGGTTTCTCCGCAGGCTAATCACCACGGTGCCTGCTTTGTCCCCTAATATTTAGTATGTGCCTGTCACCCACGCCTGTCATAGGAGCTCCTGGTACATGCCAGGCACGGAGCTGGGCACTAGAGATAGGGCAGTGGTAACAGTAAGAACACACAGAGCCATAAAGAACAGCCATGAGGGAAGTTCACTTTGATTAGGCCCTTCGCGTTCTAAGTCGAGATGGGGAGCCTTTTTTCTGCCAAGAGCCATTTGGATATTTATAACATCATTCACTTAATATAATTCACTTAATATCAATTTACGTTGCTATGAAAAAGGCTCCTAGATGTATTGAATTTTGAGTCCTGCCTGCGGTTGCCTTGGCAGGGCCAGACCGAATGATTTTGTGGGCCTTATACGGCCCGCAGGCCGGACGTTCCCCACCCCTGGTCTAAGATGTGTGCCCAGCAAGCACCCTGGCTGTGGAGGGGAGTCCAGGCAGGAAATGATGCGACGACATCCATCATGTTTACGGACAGCTCCTCTCTTGCAGACACTAGTGCGGGAGGTCAGTCGTGCACACGGATCCTCAAACTGTGAAGGAGAATGTGCCTCTCCCTTCACACCGCTCTGTCCTTGCTCTCCACACTGCAGCCTCACTTGCCTCGTTTCTGTTTCTCAAACACACTGAGCCCTTTACTGCTTCTCAGCGTTGCCTATTGCTGTTCCCTTCGCCGGGGCCGCTGTGCGCCCACTCTGCACGCAGCTGGCCCTTCTCACCCTGCAGGTCGGCAGCTCAACCGTGACCTCTTGACAGAGGCTTCCCCTGAACCTGCCCTGTGAAGACCCCCTCCCGGGGTTCTCCTAGCTCTTCACCCTGTGCATGTCCTCCCCTATCTCACCCACCATCTGTGTTTATGCTGGTTGCTTGCTTGCCTACTGCACCCAGGAGCATATACGCTCCTGAGGAATGTGAGTCCTGGCACTAGACAGTCTGCAGCAAATGCCTACTTTGTCACGTACTAACCACATGACCTTGATTCAATCCTTGACCTACTACGCTCCAGATTCCTGACCCATAGAATGGAACCTTGTCATAAACGGTGCCTGATAGGTACTTCCTGATGCCATGAGGCTAGTTAATGCACAGGAAGACATAGTATGGTTCTCAACCTTCCTAATGACGTGACCCTTTAATACAGTTCCTCATGTTATGGTGACCCCCAACCATAAAATTATTTTCGTTGCTACTTCATAACTGTAATTTTGCTACTGTTATGAATCGTCATGTAAATATCTATATGTGTTTTCCAATGGTCGAGACCCACAGGTTGAGAACTGCTAGAGACCTTTGGGTGTTAGCAGAGCTTCTTCAGAAGTTACTGCCCGCCCCTGAGCCCCTCTCCCTTTCTTTTTTGGGTTTGGAAGACACAAAGGAGACGCTAGGAATCTTCCCTAAATGGCGCTTTGATGTCATTCATTCATTCCACCTTATTTCTGAGAATCTATTCTGTGCCAGGGGCTCTTGCTAGGGGAGGAGACAGAGAAATGAATGGTGAGGCTCCTGCTTCCAGTAGTCCTCTCAAGCTAGAGGTTTCTGAGTTTGAGTCTTGCCATCTGCTTACCCCGTGTTCCCTACTGGACCATTCTGAAGGAAAGAAGGGGTGGGCAGAGGGGTGGGCTGTCTGTGGGGAAGACAGAGATCTGAGCAAGGGCTACTGCAGATGGGAAAAGGCAGGATGGGGGGGAGGGGAAGCAGTGGGCAGTGGGCAGTGGCCTCCAAGGGCCCTTTTTCATCACCCAAGATGCTGTGCATAGGGACTTTCTTGGCGTGGGGGGGTGGGCGGGGGGGGAAGAAGAGGAGAATATAACTCTCTTTTTTCCGTCCTTCCTCCCTTCCTTCCATTCATTTTCTTTCTTTCTTTCTTTCTTTCTTTCTTTCTTTCTTTCTTTCTTTCTTTCTCTCTCTCTCTGTCTCTCTCTCTCTCTGTCTCTCTCTCTGTCTCTCTCTCTGTCTCTCTCTCTCTCTCTCTCTCTCTTTCTCTTTCTTTCTTTCCTGAGCCAAGTTGGTGAGGGGGATACTCAAAATTAGTGGACCGACCGTCTGCATGCAGCCTGGTCAATGTGCCCAGGCGGAATGGAAAAGAGAAATTCACACCGAACACTCGCTGACAGCCTCCTGGATCGTGGGAAGCCGAAGGGGCCCAGATACATTGCCCCGAGGCCTGTGAAACAGGCAGGAGTCTGTCAGGATTTTTGGAAGCAAGAAGAAGGAGGTATGGAATATGAATGGGCAGGATGTTGAGTGCTGAGGACCAAGCTTCTCCCCGGACTCTGGGCAGAGATGAAGGGGGCAAGGCCCCTGGAAGCCTGGACACTGCTCAGCAGCAGGCCCTCTGGCGAGACCCCAAAGGTGGCGTCCTGATCTCTTGCCCTGACCATTAACCGCCAGGCCAGTGTGGTGGCTGATCAGGTGTCACGCCCTAGAGATGGCTGCACCCAGGCCTGGAACTGGGAAAACTGCATTTTATCTGAGGGCTACTTCCTGGCTGCATGCATTCAGGGTCTCTGTGGAGGAGCTGGTCACCTGTCCTCCTGTCGCCTAGTGGTAAAGGGTCTAAGGCAGTGGTCGGCAAACTGCGGCTCGCGAGCCACATGCAGCTCTTTGGCCACTTGAGTGTGGCTCTTCCACAAAATGCCACATGCGGGTGCACATGTACAGTGTGATTGAAACTTCGTGGCCCATGCACAGAAGTCGGTATTTTGTGGAAGAGCCACACTCAAGGGGCCAAAGAGCCGCATGTGGCTCGCGAGCCGCAGTTTGCCGACCACTGGTCTAAGGCATGAAGGAGAGCTCTAATAGGGGATAGAGCTCACATCTGAACATTTTAATTCTCCAGTTCTGTTTTCTGCAAATGGATGGCCATTTAGGGGCTCTCTGGTCTTCCATCCTGCATCAGCAAAGCACACACCCTAAGTCCTCCATAAGGTAGGTTTTAGTTTCATACATGCAGATCTATGTTTCAGCACCAAGGCCAGCGCCACTCATGGGCAGCCTATGTTCTCGCATCTGGGCATAAGCAATCCAGGACTCTGGGAGCCCAGCTTGGGCTTGGCACAGGAGGGCATCCTATTGTGGGAACCAGGCTGACATCCGCGTAGAGCTCTGTTTCCAGGCCCTGTAGCTCCGTGTCTTTGTAAAGTGACAGCTAGAATAAGCACATGAGCAGAAGCAGATAGTCACGCGATGATTGAAGAAGGTTAATAGGGCCCATGCTTTAAAATGCGGGGACTGAGCTAGGTCAGGGGGGGCAGACCAATTGTTATCTTGCATGCCAATTTCAGTAAATTGGTTTTGGATGGGTGAAGTGTTCTGAAGCCACATCTGTGGTGAGGAGGACAGGGTGCCATGACCCATCAGTGATGTTTGCCTGGAGTGGGTGGTGGTATAGCGATGCCCATTTCTGCTAACTAGGTGATAGCCCAAGATCCTTTTAACTTTTAGGATTCTATGCCTTTAAAAATTAGTGGTTTCATGTGTTCTCTTCTTTCAGTTCTTTATTAAAAAATATGTAAATTTACTTGTTTACTCAGTCATCTGACATTGATTGAGTGCTTGCTAGGTGCTTGGTTCTGGGCAGTACATTCTACTTTGCCTCAATGAACGCACAGTTTAATGAAGAACAGGGACAATGACAGGACCCAAGGTAGTGGGATAAAGACAGTGTTCTGTGGGACCGATGACATGTTCTTGGTGTAGTGAAGGTCTGATGAAGTCTTGGCAAAATGGGTCATTCAACTCAAAATACAACATCCCTACACATGGATGGCACTAGAAGAACTTGAAAGTGGGTTTTCCACGACTTAGATCTGAGGTCCAAAAGAGAGGTCCCGAAGTCTGCGTCACCCGTTTGCTAGTAAAAGCCACCTTGTGAAGTGCCATTTGCCTATTGATGTAGCGAGGGCGACCACTAAGCCCTGTGCTAGGCCTGGTCTGGCTGTGGTCACACACAGACCCTCTGGTAGAACTCCACGGTTGCTGTACAAGGAAGGCCCAGCGTAGTCCCAATTTGAAACAATGTGTAAAGCACCTATATATTTTTTTTTGAAGGGAGATACTAGAATGCCCACATTCTGAACTCAGGATGAAGAGGAAGGATTGCAGTGTCTTGGCAATGAGAGGAGGACTTGGGGGGACCACCGAGTTGCTAAGATAGGCCATTCTAATGATCTTTCCTTGTTCTCTGGTAAATCACCATCATCTTTGGAATCTCAGAACATTTGTTTGTGACAAACCAGACTTCAGGAGCCGTTAGCAATGGGAAAGTGGGTATTTTAGCTCCATAGCTGTGCCCACTGAGGCCCACAAAGGAAAGAAAGCTGCACAGGGCACATAGTATGGCCACCAGTCTTCCTGCAAGCTCTGTTCCTCAGCAGGCCTGGAGGACCAGGGCATGCAGTGGTCAGGGACCTCCCGAGGCTGAAGGCTGAAACGCAATCCATTTATCCCAGGGTTAAACAGCGAAACTCACTGCCTCTCTTGAAGATCCCACAATTAAACAGGCAGAGAAAGGTATTTCATAAAATATGTATCATGCTTCATACCAAAGCACTTTAATCTCTCTTAGCTCATCGCCAATATGAGTAACAAGAGGAACAATCTTTCACTGCACATTAAAATCAGGCACTGGCCAGCGATGTCTTCGGGGGTGAAGACCCATCACCATCGTCATCTTCATCGTCACCATCACCATCATCATCATCCCACATCATCATCATCACCACCATCTTTGGTCACATGAGTTCCATGGGAGTTCAGGCTTAGTCATTAAATCAGCTCTCTCACCTACCACAACGCTTGGTACATGCTAGATGCCTAACAAATAGCAAATGGTATCAATGTTTATTACAACTGAATGAGTGAATGAATGAATGAATAGATGGGATTCTACATACATTATGTTGTTCTGAGCTATAACCCCATGAGCTGAGTGGGGTAGGTCTCACGACCCCCCAATTATATACAAGAAAACAGTCACAGAGGGGTGCCTTGTCTTGACCTAGTCCTGTCTTGTGGGACTCAGTCCTTTCAGACCTCAGGGAGCTGACTGCCTAGTGCTTGTCAAGTTTTCTTCCCTGGCTGGAATATGATCACTAGCCTCCCTGCTCCTGCCCCACTTTGGGCCCTGGCTGGTGCCTTTGCTTGGGGCTGAACACACCCCTTAACTCATTGGGCTCCTGTGTTCTATCAGACTAACCTCCCTCCCATGGATAACAGCTCCCTGTCAGCACGAGAGCCCGCGGAGCAAATTCTCCATTATTGGATGGAGCCCACATGCAAGAACAATTGAACTAAATTGATTGTATTTTCCAAATCGTCGCCCAGCTTCTAATTCTATCTGTGAGATGGACTAATTTGATCCAGAATTAGCTTCTAAATTGAGACGCCAAGCCCTTGACCAGGAAGGGAGAAGAGAATCTTTATGTAGTCCAGGAGGGAGGGAGGGCTGTAGGCTTGCAAGAGGCTCAGCGGCTCTCCCAGAAAAGTCCTCTAGGGGAGGAGCAGGTCATGCTCCTTCAGGTGGGCCCCTGTCACTTTCCTCTGCCCACCTGGGTGTCCTCCTGCCACCACATCTACATTTGGTAACGGTCCCTCAGAACCAGCTGAGTAGTGGGCTTGTGTTATGGCTCCACGGGCCCCTCTGGATAGCACTAAGGCAATAAATAGACAGAAGTAGACTTTAATGACCTTACAGCTCAGAGTTAGAACACAAGCCCTCCATCCAAACTCCCCACCCCCACAGGACACTCCTGGCACATCCTGAGAGGGGCCTATCCTATTTCTGTTTTAACCTAGTGCCAGAGGTCCCTTTGCCTTGTAAACATTCCATTCCATCTTCGGTTTGTTCCCTAAACCAATAAGTTCCTTCTGTTGACACTGAAAACTGCTTCCCTTTCATTCTTTGGGCTATGTTCTCACAAACTTTGAGCAGAGCCTCTTACACTGTAAAAGTGCTTGGGAACCTCCTGATTCTGATTAGAGTCTGATAAAAACGTAGACTCCGATTCAGGAGGCCCCTAGATCCTGCAGTTCAAAACCAGTTATTCTAAGGTGACGCGGAGGTAAGCTCACCTTGAGTAGTGAAGATTCATGGGTACAAGGCAGGATAAAGGTTTGAAGGCAGCAGTAAGATACATCTTTTGGTTTCTCTTCACCGAGATGAAACTGCCACGTTCCATGCAATTAATAGTAAACACGTTTTATAAATTCATAGGACGTCAAATCTAGAAGAGACCTTCTCCTTCTAAAGAGATCGTGCCTGGTTTTTTTTCTTCTTCTTCATTTTACAAATGGGGAACCCGAGACCCAAGCAGGTCTGGAGATTTGTCTAACGTCATAGACTGGCAGAGCTGAGAGCAGTAGAGTGAAGGTTTGCTGAGCCAGCATCCTTTTCTCTTAAACTGTGCTGCCTTCAGCTATGGGAAGTGGGAAGGACGGATTAGAGAAGGCGATAAAAGGTGGTCCCCAGATTCAAGGGAAGCAGAAGCCCAGAAGAGGTGGTCCTCTGAGTGATAGCCCACAGGGTTCCGAAGAGTAGGGGGTGGTCGCTCCTGCTGGGAAAAAGGGGAGGAGAGATGTGTGCAAGGAAGAAGGCAATAAATAGTCAAGAGAGAGGGGAGGTACCCATGGAGAGACAAGACTGGAAGAATCTGAGGCTACTGGGGACTCCTGTGGAATAGGAGGAGGTGCTGCAGGTGGAGGGAAGAAAGGATAGAATCCCTTAACATGTGTCAGAGATCATGGGTACCCTCCCTTCCCATTCCCACAATACTCCTCTCTTCTCCCTACATAGTGCTCAGCCCTCTGTGCAACATTTCCTGTTTGTGTATTCGTATCCTCACCTGTATACAGCAAGCATCTTGAAGGTCAGAACCACGAATTGTTCACCATTGCTTTTTAAACCTAACCCAGGGCCTGGCATCAAGTAGGTAAGTATTTAATACTAGAGGCCCGGTGCATGAAATTCGTGCATAGATAGGGTTCCTAGGCCTGGCCGGCGATCAGGGCCGATGGGGGCCTTCCAGCTGCCGGCCGGGGCCTCCCTTCCCTGGCTGTCGGCCCGGGTTTTCCTTCATTCCGTGCTACCCCCTGGTGGTCAGTGCACATCACAGCGAGTGATCAAACTCCCGAGGGGAAAATTTGCATATTAGGCTTTTATATATATAGATACTTTTTTGAATGCATAAATGCCTGAAGAAATAACTAGAAGTAGGAAGTCAAACTCTAAAACTGGACCGCCTAATAAAGGGCCCCAGAAGATTCTGAGCTGCTAATTCGGGGTGGGATGGTGGGGGAGAGGGCCCAGGAACCTTCATTTTAAGTCTGTGCTTCATGGTTCAAGTGGTTTTCCTATTACATGTGGAGTGGGAAAGCCATGCCGCCTGCCTCAGGTCACCAGCGGCTGATGGCTGGGAGCGTTAGAGCACATTTTCAAGTCCAGGATGTTTGGCTCTGAGTCCAGAACTTTCCCCTTGCAGCCCAGCTTCAACAAGGTGTGTGTGTGGGGGGCGGGGGGTGGGCATGCTCGTGGGTGCAGCTGATTCTTATTGCCTGGGGACCCTCCTGGGTGCTGGCCCAGGAACTCGGTTAGCGCTGTGCTCTGAACCTCCCTCAGCCCCGCTCCCCGAAGAGCGGCCCCCACACACAGCGTGCAAGATGGTGCTTTTCTTTCTGCAAAGAGGAAATTGGCCTCCTTGTTGCCAGCTCTAAGCAGATGTTTATTTGTTGTTCTGTGTTTTCAACTGTTGTGATGAGGTTTGCCTCCTTCTCCTTTAACTGAATTACGTGTCATTTAGCTCTCAGCGCAAGCTGCAGAGTGAGCGGGACCCGTCCCTCACGTGGGCCCTCCCGTTCCTGCTCCACAGCCACTCATCCCAGCGCGGCCAGGAAAGGCCCGGAGCACAGGCGTTCCTTTGGCCACACCTGACGTTCCCCACCCCCTTCCCTCCCTGGGGGTGCAGCTCAGGACCAGGAGCAGCTAGGAAGCCGGGGTGGCTGGGAGGAGCAGTTCTCTCTCCCACGTGTCCTGACGCCCACATTCTGTGAGGAGGTAGGAAGGCGGGAACCGGATCTGGGTGTCTTTGGCGATGGGCCCGTTGGCCCCGGTTCGCTGACTTGAGTGCAAGAGAAAGGGGAGGAAAACACGTTTGCAAGAGAGACTGTGAGCACACAGAGGCGGCTGGAGACAGTGACATGGAAAAACGTTTTCAGATCCTTCCTTCTGTCTCTTGTGACCCAAGTTCTGTCAGCACCGACTTGGCAGGGGTCAGGGAAGGTCACCATTACCCAGGTGTCCCTTCCATTTTCCTGCTGCTGCGTCCGCCCTGCCACCCCTGCCACTTAGGCCTGCTCTTGTCTCCAAGCATGGCCACACCTAGACCATCCCCATCGCCCTGCTGTGTCCAGAGGAACCGTTATCACCTTTATAAGTGGTTGGATTGCTGTGCGACCACTAGCAATCACTCCCCCTCTCTGAGCTTGAGTCTTTTTAACCCTTAAATGGGGGTGGTTGGCCATGTGGGGTGTCTGCCCAGCCCATGGACTTTTCCTGAGAATTGCCCTGACCCTCCACCCCACTAACACAGCACCCCCTGCCTCATTCACAGTGTGACCCCCACCGTCCTGTCTTAACAGACGGACCAGGGCCTAGGCTGAGCCAATCAGATTCTTTCCTCTGGGAGTTGGGAGTGAGGACCCCAACACACCCACTCCAGGTTCCAGACACGTCAGACCACACCCCTGCCTTATGGGAAGGGGAAAAAAATGAAAGAATGGGGTGGTTGGGCTAGATGAGCGAGGTCTAAGATGGTTTCGTTAATGCTGCGTGGCTTTGATTTGCACGTGTGGCTGTGTCTAAACTTTACTTCTTAGTAATTCTGCAATGAATTAACTTAGCATTTTCAGTTTAGCAAGATAGTGATAAAGAACCTTGATCCTCCGATACATTAGGAAAAGGTGACGGACTTGGTAACATTCCCAGGGAACGAGGCAGACTCCGGACCTGAGGTCTCTTAGACCGGAGGGCTACTTGGCAGCAAGTATACCTGGGGAGGGCGGGGTCAGGAGACCAGGCGGAGCAGGGCAGCCAAGGGCAGCCAGCAGAGCAGGTGTTAGCAGCGGGCAGCCAGCCACCTGGGTCACGGAGGCCACAGGAATGGAGGCAGGATGAACGCTTGGCAGGCAGAGGGGCTGAGCGTGGCCCAGAGGGGCCCAGAGGGTCAGGCTGGCCGGCAGGAGCCAGGAAGGTCTGGCGGCTGGAGAAGGAGCCTGCCTGCAGGCACCACCCTCTCCTAGTCTGTGGAAAGGATCGGGATGGGGAAGACAGTGGGGGTCCCCGTCCTGAGGGAAGCAAGGGCTGGCTTTTAAAACTGTTGATTCCTCCGGATTGTATTCACCTTCATAAAAGAGATTTCTTCAGTAGGCCATCATATTTCATACTGTTCAACATTTTAACCCCATTTTCCAGATTTTGATTTAGAAAACATGGTAGCTGTGGGTAGAAGAAGTAGAAATTTAGGCAAAAGCGGGGCCTCTGGCTCCCCCACCCCCTGCCCCCACCATGGGAGGGCAGTCCAGGGTCAGGGGAGCGTCTCAGGGCCCAGACACCCACCTCTTTGCAGCCCCTGCTCCCTCTTCTCCTCAGTGTCCCCAAGCTTTGCTTCCGCAAGTCCCTCTGCTCTGCACCCTAAAGCCAGCCTCCGCAGCACCTGGGCCTGCGGTGGAGTTGAGGTCTGTGTGAACTTCGTTTCATGGCGGGGAGGAGGGGAGGGTGCTGGGGGGAGGAGGGGTGCGGGGGCAGGGCGGAGGAGGCTGAGATGAGCCAGGCATTGGAAACGCAGAAGTGACAGACACAGTCTGCCCTTTAGGGTCTCCTACTTCTTTTTTTTATTTTTTAAAAATATATTTTATTGATTTTTTACAGAGAGGAAGGGAGAGGGATAGAGAGTTAGAAACATCGATGAGAGAGCTACATCGATCAGCTGCCTGCTGCACACCCCCTACTGGGGATGTGCCCGCAACCCAGGTACATGCCCTTGACCGGAATCGAACCTGGGACCCTTCCGTCTGCAGGCTGATATTCTATCCACTGAGCCAAACCGGTTAGGGCAGGGACTCCCACCCCTGCGGGGAAGAGGACCCCAGTGCCCTGTCGATGCCTTAGGTTTGACCCTCTGGGTCGTAGACAGCAGTGCTGAGGCTAAGTTGTATCGCAGATAGACTGGGGGCCAGTGAATGGGATCTTTCCAAATTTGCTCATCTGTCAGCAAACGAGGCACCGTCGCTTGCAAATTGGCAAGAAGCATCTCAGAGAACAAAAGGAATGTCAGGGCTGTCGAATCCAACCTATTTACTCCACAGATGCAGAAGCCAAGGCTTGGGGGAGCAGGGGGCTGAGAAATGTCTCTCGTTACGCAGCTGGTGAGCAGCAGGGCTGAGACTGGATTCACATTTTCTGGTGCTTCCCGCCGCCCCCCCCCCAAAAAAAATTATGCCATGATGTTGCCACTTTCATCCTATTCCTCATCTTCATTTTAGCCCAATTACCAAATTATTTCAGATCAAAATGTTCATTTGGGCTGAAAATTAGCTGAATAATTGCTGGGTGGATGTCATTCGGAAAGCCCCGTGGCTACAGCGAGCCCTGGACGCCCGCTTTGCGGGCAGAGCTCTGGTCTGCGCCCCTGTCTCTGGGGCAGCGAGGCCTGCCAGGGGCTGAGTGCTCAGCCGAGCGTGGCACACCCACCCGCCAGCCCTCATGCCCCACCGAACAAAACACATCACGTAATGAGAAAAGGCGATATTATAAAGCCATCAATTATTCCCGCATTCACTCATCGGCCCATTGTTTCCTCAGGCAAACTCTGATTCCCCCCCCAACCCCCACCCCCAGGGAGAGGAGGAGACGTGACAAGATAATTTTTAAGTTCGTTTGAAAAAATATACAGGTGAAAATAGCTAAGAGGGCGGTCCAGAGAGGGGTGGGGGGGGGGGGTGTTTCACCATATATTAGGGTATATAAACCATTACTAACCAAGACAGTACAGTAGTTAAGGAGAAATTTACAACATGGGGTAACCCCGAGAAGGGCCCTTCATGTCAGACAGGAGGCATGGCCACTCCGTGCAGAAAGGGTGGGTGGTGAAAGAAAAAGGCTTGCTGTTTAGGAAAAATAACCTGCTTAGAACCCCGCTTCACGCCGTATATGAAAAGGAATATATTTGAACGGGGAAAATCAAGCCATATTGAAATTAGAAGAAAACTTAAGCCTGTGCTTACCTCTAAATGAAAAAAAAAAAGGTATTCTAGGCACAAAAAGTAATCAGTTAAGTAACAAGGAATTTGATTCTATTAAACATTTTGTACATCAGGAGTATTCTAAAATAAAAAGGCAAATGTAGTGGGAAAAGTCATGGCTTATCGAAAACAAGGAATAAATTATCTGCAGAGCTCGTGCCCGTGTTTGTAAGAAAAATATTAAAAACCCTTATAGGGAAAGAAGGATCATAAAGGGACAGGTTGAAATACCAATGACTAAAACATATAAAAATGCTAGTTTTTTCCTAAAAATCAAATAAATGCAAATGAGGAGGAATGAGGTACTATTTTCATCTACCAAATTAACAAAGATTTAAAAGACATACTTTTGATAAGCTTCAGAGAGGGGGAGGACATACTAGCAGCCTTCTTACACCTGACCACTGATGGGAGGATAAATGGAACTAAAAACAGGGTGAACACGGCATTAGGAGTCTTTCTATACGTCCGAACATTTTGGTTAAATAATCCTCCTTTGTGTTTGGGTTCACGCCCAAGGATGTTCATCAGAGTGTTGTTTATTAGAATGGCAACCCAAAAGTTCATTCATTTAAAAACCATTGAGTCAATAACTATCAAGAACTGTTATCTCCTGAACACGGTATTAGATGTGGGGGACACATTGATGAATAGAAAGTACTTGGTTTAAGCACTTCATGAAACTTAAAATTTGGCAGGGGAGGCAAGAAACAGATGAGCTAACATTTTAAGAATGTGCATCATCACAAGGAAACATACTGAAGTGATGGATGTTGACGAAACTTATTTGGTCATTATTTCACAGTATATACTTATATCGCATCACTATACTACTATACAGCTAAGACTAATACAATGTTATATGTCAGTTATCTCAATAAAACTGGGAGAAGAAGAAAGAATTGTTCAACAATTATGGGGCAATTATGGTATATCCTTACCATAAAATATTATGTATCATTAAATGTGAGGTCTATCAGTAGGGACATCCATCCATCCAAAAAACTATTTATTGAATACCTACTATGCACCAGGAACTATGCTAGGCATCGAGAAAACAATCGTCAAAACAGATAACATTTCTTGCCCTCATAACCCTCATATTACCCAGAAATTGTTGAGAAGGACTCTGGTAGAAGGACTCTGAGATGTGAGTGGTCAGAGAAATCTTCATTGAAGAAAGGCGTCTAAGCCAGGGCACCAAGAAGGTGTTGAGCGAGAGGGACTTTATCACCCAGCTCCACAGATATGCTCCCATCCCACCCCAGGAAAAAATTCCTCCTGATCCACATGTCCTTCCATGTCTCACAGGAAATGCCGCTCCGTTGTCTCGCGGGACTACTGTCGTATGTGTGGTTTGCTGTTGACCGAAACGTCATTATACAGCACACGGTTGCATGGGTATCGATAACTTCACTGTTAGCCTCATTGATCAATACTGCCAGCCCAGACAGAATCTATCAGAGAGAGGCAGGTGCTGCATGCATTTCTCTCTCTTTCCATGGCAGGAAAACGTCCTTCCGGAGGTGACCCTATTCGTAGAGGCCAGTAAGTAAGGGGCCAGATTTAAGCCCAACCCCTGTGCCTCCGGGGGAGGGTCCTCTGACTCGTGTTCAGTGGCCGTCCACAGGCACCGTGCTTTTACCAAGTTCCCCCCTGGAAATGTGGCCCATCATGCCCTGCGCGGGCCCCGGGTGGCAGGAGCGGATGCCTGGTCTGCTGCCAGCTGCCCGCTTGCCTGTCTGACACGTTCATCTGTGCACGGTGGGGACAGGATGAGAAGAGGGGTCAGAACGCCTGGCCAATTCGAAGGGGCATAGGACTGGGTGTCAGTTGGGAATCCGTCTTTGCTCCTCTGACTTGCCTCCTAAGACAGGGCCTGAGCTCTGGGCCTGGCACCAGCCTGGGCAGTTTATCCAGACCCTTTACAAGCGGGAGGCTTTTCCCTCCATCTCCTGCCCGGCATCTTAGCGAGGGGAGCTGTCTGTGCCCTAAGCATCTTAACAAAGAGAAAGGAAAAACAAAGCCAAACCCCCAAACTCCAGCTCAGCGGGGCCAGGCTGTCCGACTGGCTGTGTTTATCCTGACAAGTTCTGTCCCTTGTTTTTTCCCCCTGAGGAAAGCCGTTCTTTTGATCCCAACAACTCTCAGAGGGAAGGTGGCAAAGAGATAATTCTCTTTTAAAGTTGCTGAGGCATCAGGCAGACTGCAGGGAGGGGTCTCCCAGGCTCCCCTCCCCACCCCGCCCCCAGCCCCAATGCAGGCCCTTAGCTGTGTGCCTGGTCATGGGCAAAGGTGAGGTGGTGTAGGTGCCCCCGGGTGGTCCCTGCCCCGAGCCAGTCCTGGGTCTGGGGAAGGCCCTCAGGTGCGGGTTAGGATCATGCTGTTCTGGCAGGCAGCTTTGTTGGGTGACTGGGTTCTAAAGGACCCGGGGGAGGCCCGGAGCCACTCAGAAAGGGGGGTCAGGGCTGCAGGGCCGAGGAGAAAGCAGGAAACTGCATCGCCGGGTGTGGGGAGGACGCAGCAGAGAGATGGATGGAGATGCCTCTGGTGACATAAGGAAGCACGCCGGGTGGGAGTGAGGGAAATGGAATTGACTTTCTCAACCCACACACTTCTCCCTTCTATCAAACACACCACGGTGGAGAGAGAAATAAATCACACGTGCATCTGGGTCAGGTAGGATTCTGGGAAATCCGATGGAAAGTGGCTCTCTATTCCTGCTGGGCGTACCGGGCTGATTCCTGAGCCAGGAATATAGTAAGGGGGTGCCCCCCTCCCCTCAACCCCAAGGGTGCCTGGCTGGGAAGGGCTGTTCCTGGGAGGACAGGCCTGCAGCCTCCGCCATGGTTCTGTGGCAAAGCTAACGCCCCCGATCCCTTTGGCTAGGGGCTCCCCCTTTCTCTATTTCTGGACCATCCCCTTCCACTTACCCTTCAGGGACACATGGATCTGGGGAGAACATGGGCTCGCCCTTATTTCCTGGCCAATTCACTCAACTTCTCTGTTTCCTTCCCTTTCAAAGGCGAGCAGAGTTTGAGGGTCCAGTCAGGTGAGTTGGGTGAAGCGCTCTCAGCCTCTTTCCTTGATGGGTCATCCGGCCCCAAGGGGATGCACACTGTCCACCCAGAGCCCCGAGGCTGCTGGCTGGCCACCCCCATCCCTGCTGCCCAGCTAGTGGGCATGGACTCCTCTGGTTCTGAGGGAGCCAGGGTGGCACCTGGAGTGACATTTCTATCTTTTAAAAAATATATATATTTTTATTGAGTTCAGAGAGGAAGGGAGAGGGAGAGAGAGAGAGAAACATCAGTGATAAGAGAGAATCTTTGATCGGCTGCCTCCTGCACACCCCACACTGGGGATCGAGCCCACAACCCGGGCACGTGCCCTTGATCGGAATCGAACCTGGGACGCTTCAGTCCGCAGGCCGATGCTATCCAGTGAGCCAAACCGGCTAGGGCTAAAATGCACAGTTTTAAGAAAGATATTAAATAATAACTTCATGTGACAGTTATAGAAATCCACAAAATGTTCTAATGAGAAAATTGAGTGGTCCAGAGCACTCCCCATGCTTCCATGAGCATAACTTTTTTATGTGTCAGTTTTTTTATAAATATATTTTATTGATTTTTTACAGAGAGGAAGGGAGAGAGATAGAGAGCTAGAAACATCGATGAGAGAGAAACATCGATCAGCTGCCTCCTGCACATCTCCCACTGGGGATATGCCCGCAGCCAAGGTACACGCCCCTGACCGGAATCGAACCCGGGACCCCTCAGTCCGTAGGCCAACGCTCTATCCACTGAGCCAAACCGGTCTCGGCGTGTGTCAGTTTTGATGCTTATAATAACCAGGACGCAATTGACACCTCAGACTTCACGACGATTCGTTCAAATACTTCGCAGGCACCATTGACCAGAAACTTTGTTCATGCAAGAAGGTGATAAAAGTTTTAAAACCTCTTTTTTTTTTTTTTAACATAACCATTCAAAATTTACGACAGTTGAAATTATATCTAAAGGCTCAAATAGTTGGCATTTCTTACAATAATTGGAAGGGATTTCTCATTGGCCTTTTTCATATCAAGTATTTTGAAATAAACACGACTGTGCGTGCACTGTGAGGTCGGCCAGTTCAGAGACCTTTGAGGGCCCTGGCCCCCCGGCTGCCCCAGCCAGTGGCCCCCGCCCATCTCGAGTCCATGGCTCTGGACCTGGGCTGCACATGGGCAGAAGGGAGTGAGCGATATTAATAGTTTCCCGGCATAATCCATCATCCCCTCAACGATGCCTTTTTGACAGTTAATTAGAATCCACCGGGCAGAATAACGAACATCGTGTTTAGAATTACAATCCGTTGCTGAACAGCGGATCGGACAGCCTGTTGTCTCCCGTCACCCGGATATCTCAACGGTGCAGCTCCCCAAGCCTCCTTAGCACCGGTGGCCAATAAATCAGCCACATGGTTTCGGAGGAGGGGGTGCTTAATCCCAGGGAAGGGAGTGGGCTTCTGCCTGTCCATGGGCAGGAGTTCCAGGAGGGGCAGAAGGGATCCTGCCAGTGCCCAAGGCAGCCACGCTGGGGTCCCCCCACTGGGCTGCACCCCTGGAGCCTGCCGATAGGGTCGCAGGAGGCAGGAGGAGTCTGAGCCACAAGGTGAGAGTTAGAAGTGACATCAGAGCATCCAATTCTTTCCTCTTTCAGTGACGTAAAGAGAATGCAGATATGGCCTCCTAACATCCAGCCTGCAGTGTGTTCTGAGACATGCTCCCTGGGCACGGGCACGGGCAGCCCTGGCGCAGCTCCAACGCCTCCAACACCTTGCTGGTCGAGGGAGAAATGCCCGGTGGACTCACATGAGGGCAGCCGGCTGCTGGGCACCTTGAGTGGTCCAGTCTAGTTGTGCCCACGGTGACTGCCCCACAGTGGGACAGCGTGGCTTCTGATCCGCTGTCTCCCACCCCGAGAGACAAGTCTTCCCAAGTCCTGGAGGAGCTACGGAATCAGCAGGGCACTGGTAGGTCTGCTGGGCCCTCACCTCGGCCCCAGGACCTCTGAGATCCTGCCTGGCTTAGGGCTCATGGTGCCCTCTGCTGGGTGGCATTTTACCCACCGTGGTCAACAAGTTCTCCCCCTCCCACTCTTTCCTCATCCAAGTCAGGCACCCTGTGGGCGTTTTATGAATGCCGGTTTAATGACAGACATTTCCAATCACGTGTCCCACGTGGGCACAAGCAAGGAAAACGGGAGAGCCTTAAAGCTTCCCTTTGCCGGCGTCCTGGACCAGCCTGGAAGGGTCTTTGTCTTGGTGCCAGCATGGTCGTCTGTCGCTGGGTGGGGGCTGTTAACAGCAGAGGACAGCCGGGCTCTCCATGCTCATGGCAAGCTGGATGGAGAGTGATTCTGCCCCCATCCTGTTCCCCATGGCTGGCGGCTGGATTTCAGGCTCCTCCCTAATCCTCTCGGCCAGGGTCCTACCCAGAGAGGCTTGTATTTGGGATCAGGCTTCATTCCCTGGCCCCTGGCTCTGTGAGGCAGGAGGAAGACACACTTGAATGACTCACAATGGCTTTCTGAATAAATCGGGCACAGAACGATCGCTGTGTCTTCGGCGCACATCCCCCACAAGACAACAAATATAGATTCCTCTGTCGTAATCACAGCGGCATCTCGATCTGCCTGTGGTGACTAAAGTGTCACCGAACTGCCATTTAATTTCATTTCCGGCTGTTTCCAAGTGGTGTTGTGTAAAGGCCTCTGGGTGCAGAACTGCTCCCTGCAGCCTAGGCCCCACTGTGAGGGACTCTGACCCACCAGCCGTGGCCTCTGCCGGAGAACACACTCAGGTTTGGCCATGCAGGTGAACTTGAGCGTCAACAACCTCTGTCTCCTTGTCTCCACCTCTCTCCGGAGAGACCATTTAAAAATATATAGAGAATTGATTTCAGAGAGAGGAAGGGAGAAAGAGATAGAAAGAAACATCAGTATTGAGAGAGAATCACTGATCAGCTGCCTTCTGCACACCTGCCACTGGGGATTGAGCCCGCAACCCTGAGCATGTGCCCTGACCAGGAATTGAACCGTGACCTCATTGGTTCGTGGGTCCACGCTCAACCACTGAGCCACACCAGCTGGGCATGGTGAAGCCATGCTTGTTCTGCATTCAGGAAGCCTGCTCTTCCATCCTCCTGAAGGAGCTCAAACTGCAGCTCAAAGAAGTCCAGGTCCAGGTCCACTTAATGGTGCCAGACAAGAACTGTTTTCAGAAAGGTTTCCTTTGGGGGGGGCGGTGCGGGGGGAATTCACTTTGCCCCCAATGGCAGCTCCTCTGAAGGCGGCTCCCCCTGGAGGGACGGCTGCCCTGCCTGCAGAGCTCCCCTAAGGTCTGACCTAAGCCAGAGGGAGAAGGGCAGGAGGCTGCTTGTTAGAGGAGGCGCTCTGGAGCATGAGCTGGGAGGTTGCAGAAGGGAAGGCGTGAACGGAGGCCAGAGTGGCTAGTGGGTGGGTTGCCGGGGCGGGGCGGGGCGGGGTGTGGGGGGTGAACCAGGGATCTACTCCAGCCAAATTGGTGGGCTGGCCGTGAGAGCTCCTGCTTAGCTGCTCAGCTGCTTACCCTGCCTCCTTACCCTTCTTTCTCGCAACAACCACAACAAAGGTTTGTGTTCCGTTGTTTTCCTCTTGCTCCTCTGACCGAGAGGGTTGCTGGTGCGTCCCTGAGCGGCCCAGTGTGGTGTGGTGTGCGCCCCCCTCTCTGGAACTGTGAGTAACGAAGCATCTTTTCAACAGCAATCGCTCCTGATCTCTTGGCCCGCCCAGGCCTGAATAGAACAAACCTGGGTACATTTTAAAACAAGGGTCAATTAATTCCAGGTAATGTTGGCACTCCCAATTCCCAGATTACTCAAGATGATCACGAGTGGGCTCCAGACATTTGAAGATTTGCAGTGTCACTTGGAGAATAGATTTCAGACGGCGGAGAACTTATTTTATGATCGGAGGAGCCACCTGGAGGGGGAATGGCATTTAGAATCCATCAGAATAAAGGCGAGAGACTGGCACAGTAATGCCCTTAATGAGGCCTCTGAGAGTTCATTCAAGAGGTCTATATTAAGATGACATGGCGTGCTATAGACTCGCAAGAGCATTCACCAGTGGCCCCGAGAGCAAGGTGGAACCAGCCCTGCCCGTGACGAGCCAACGACCGGAGAAATGCTTTTCAGAACCCTTTTGTCAGACCTTCTGCTGGACGCGGTAAGCCGCACCGCGCCCTTCCTGGACCGGCGGCGAGCACACCTGGCAGCCATGGTGTGAATGAGCAGCACCTGCCTCTCTTTCACGGCAAAGCTGCTCGTCTCCTTTGCCAAAGGGATGGCGTCAAAGCTTTCAGGCCAGGTCACGCCAGGGAGATTCTAATTGGAAGCGCTCATGCTGTTAGGATAATTTGACGACAGGAAGCTGTCAACTGATGTCTTAAGCTCTTGGAGGCTTGGAATCCAGGGTCATTCCTTCTGGATTCAGACACTGCACCCATTCACCTACCAGAGAGAAATGGTGAGTCGAGAACCCGAACGTCGCCCCGCCGGCGTGGCTCGGAGGTTGAGTGTCAACCTGGGAACTAGGAGGCCACGGGTTCGACTCCCGGGCAGGGCACGTGCCTGGGTTGTGGGCTCGGTTCCCAGTGTGGGGCGTGCAGGAGGCAGCCGATCAATGATTCTCTCTCATCATGGATGTTTCCATCTCTCGCTCCCTCTTCCTTCTCTCTGAAATCAATAAAAATCAAAATAAAATCAAAAGAGAACCTGAACATCACATCCCAGCTTGCCCACACGCCTGGGCGTGGTCCTAGTGGCTCTTGGAAAGAGATACCGTGAGGCCCCTCTATTTTCTAACCTTGCTGTTGGTCATGACATTTTGGACCTGCTGTGGTGTGTGTGTGTGTGTGTGTGTGTGTGAGGGAATAGTGAGAAGTTGCACTAGGAGACCTTGCATCTGCCTGCGTCTGGCAGTAGAATTTTTATAGAGCCGGATTTCCTGGACTTTGGGAGGAGTAGCCATGCTTCCGTGCTGTCTTGATGGCAGGTGACATGGGATGGTGTTAGGGGAAGAACACATGTTGAGAATGAAGTATCTCAGTGAACAAACAGCCTGCGTGTGTCCCCCGCAACAGCAGGGCCTCAGAGTGGGGCCCGAGTCGCTGTGACACGGAGAGAGAATTTGGGAAAGAACAGGGTGAGCGTGTGTTACTGGGGGCGGGGGTGGGGGTGGGGCTTGTTAAGCTTGGATTATATCACCTCGGGTGTAGGCACTCTTTCAAACGAACCAATCAGCTTCCCAATCCTTCCTGGGCTGGAGCTGGTTCCTCCCCCTAACCAATCCATTTCCTAGACCCCCAGGGGCCTGTGTCCCTTATCCAATCAGCTCCTTTTCCTCAGGCTGGGCTTGGTCCCTGCTGGTCACCTTCTCACCTCTCCCTGGGCCGTCTTGGCTTCTACTGGGCCCAGCAGAGGAATTTCCCCTTTATTGTTCCTCTCTCCCTCGGTAATCCTGGATAAGGACTGGTGACAGTCCCCCCCCCCCCCCTCCCCCCCGCCAGCTTTGGGAATGAGGTCTTAAGGGTAGAGGATGCAGTGGTCCCCTGGGGAGCCTATGAGTGCGGCAACCTCCAAACTTAATCAAGCTTATTGTCCTACTCAGCTCCCTAGTTGATTATGCTTAATGGCGTCGGATTCCCTGTGCTCCTTCCCTTTATTAATATCTCGCTACCGACACGAACATAATCCCCGGAGGCAGGGCCGAGGCACCAATACGCCCTTTCATCCCAATGACACACGGAAGGGGGAAGGAATTGTGGGAGAGGAGCAAGAGAGAAACAGGGCTATCTGACTGCCTTTTTTTTTCCTTCTTCAGTTAAAAATGAAATTCCTGGACTAAAAAGCACAATATTTCCCCCCTAAAAATAGAAGACAGTTAACATCGACTTCTGCTGCTATGTAATATGTGAGGAGGCCCCCATAGGGGGCGCTATTTTGAGATGAGCCAGAAGGTCAAGAAGAAAACTTGACCCCTTGTCTAAGGGTCTAGGAGCCTTTCCTCACGGAAGTTGGTACAAAGATCGTGGAGACCCTCACATTCCCAAGAAGCACGATGTCTAACCAGGGCTGCAGCGCTGGAGGCATCCTGCTCCTCACACCGGTCTCTTCAATCCCACAGCACAGGCAGTGCCGGGGCTGAGCCCGGGCTAGCGGGGCAGCTGCGGGAGGGCCTGGACATGCCATGCCGTATGGGGGCAACTCCCCAGGCCTCCCGGACTGCTAAAGGATGCAGGCTGGGCTGAGGGACCCCCTCTCCCCACCCCCAGGGCACGAATGGGCTTCTAGTTATAAAACAAAATGCCAAGAGGTACAAAGAAGAAAATGAAACCGTCAAATCCCTTCACCGAGAGGCAAGCCCGATGAATGCTGGTCCGTGGCCTTTCTGGCCTCTCTACGTGGATCATGCGTGGAGGTGCAGGCTAGATAGCTCTTAAGGGATGGGGTTCGGCTCGTCTCCATCTCCTCAGCTTTTTTAGGGGATGTCTGTTTTTTTCAACTAATAGACCATCTAGGCCAGTGGTTCTCAACCTTCTGGCCCTTTAAACGCAGTTCCTCATGTTGTGACCCAACCATAAAATTATTTTCGTTGCTACTTCATCACTGGAATGTTGCTACTGTTATGAATCGTCATGTAAATATCTGATATGCAGGATGGCCTTAGGCGACCCCTGTGAAAGGGTCGTTCTACCACCAAAGGGGTCGCGACCCACAGGTTGAGAACCGCTGATCTAGACCTTCAGCTGTAGAGGCTTCTACTTTCGTCAGCAGAGGAAGTTTGTGGGGATCGAGTTGATAAACTGGGGGGTGGGGAGGGGGAGGCTGAGCCTTTTCTGTTGGACACGGCCCCCAGGGAATCCTTGTCTGACTGCGAGGGGTGCTGTCTGTGCCCCAGGGAGAGTGAGTGCAGGCCCTGCCCCACGTGGGAGGGTGGGAGGGGCAAGAGCAGAGCCTAGGCCCAGCCAGGCATCCAGGAGGCACACAGGTGCTGACGGCAGAGGAACTGCTGTGGCTCAGAGCGGCTGGGGCCGGGCCAGCCCTTGGAGGGCTCTGCAGGGCTCCGCCTGGGTAATGTGAGGGGGTGAGGAGCTGGCTCCCCCCTCGGCTGCCGTACAGTTACCTGCTGCCACCTGCATGTCATGGGGCCAGGGCCTAGGGACACTGGGCCGGCAGCCAGAACTTTCCATTGTTTCCTCTGGCATTCGCTACCCCATGGCATCCTGAAGTCTTGGCCCCCACAGGCCTATTCAATCTATAATCGATCCTCCTTCTCTTTGCCAAAGTAATTTAGCTAAAATGCGGATCTGGACTCGGTCGCCTCCTTCGTAAAAGCCTTCCACGGCTCTCCATCGCCTACAGACAAAGGTCCGGTCCTGAGAGGAGGTCCTGACCTCTGACCTCCTGCTCCCTGGCCTCCTGCCGCTCACGGCCTCCTCGGACACGTCTCCCAGCAGAGGAGAGCTGCAGCGGGGCCTCCCAAGCCAGCTGCTCCCCGCCCCCATGCCTGCCTTCTGCTGAGGATGCCCTCACCGTCTTCTCCCGTCAGCGCCTAGCCATTCTCAACGACGTGGCTCAGGTACCCCTCCCCCCTCCACTCCAGCCACCAACCCCGGTGTGCGTGTCTGTGGGCGGCCGGCACTGACCCCAGCGCTGCGTGGGACTGGGTGTGTGGTCCCCCACCCGTCCTGGGTCTCTTGACTGTGTCTCTGGGCCCCGTAGTGTGTCGTGTATGGAGTTGGCTGGAGGTTGTGTCCGTGTGCTCACACAGGAGTTAGGGGAGTGCAGCCAGTCTAGTGACAAGGGGTGCTGGGTCTGTGTGTTCCTGTCGGCCACTTGCCCTCTGGTGGCTTCTCCCAGGTCAGTGGCTTTGGGCACTAGGGAGGCAGGCCCCGCATGGAGCCCGGGCCTCCCTGGGCAGTGGGGGTGCACTGCCCAGCCCTCTGCCCACAGCTAGTGACCCACGCTCTGGCTCTGGCTTCGTGTCCAGCTGGTGTGTGCAACCTGGACTTGGGGTCCCCATCTCTAAGATGAACAGGGAGGCCCTATTGGCTCAGTGGATAGAGCTTTGGCCCTTGGACTGAAGGATTTTGGGTTCTGGTTGAGGGCATGTGCCTCAGTTGCAGGCTCGATCGGTCCCTGGTCGCAGTCAGAGTGCGTGCAGGAGGCAACCAACCCATGTGTCTCTCTCACAAGGAGTGCGTTTGCCCTGCTGCCTCCAAGAGAGAATATCCACTCTTCAGGGCGACGTAAGATGCCTGAGTCACCCTTTCCTCTCTCTAGCGTCCACGAAAATGGGGCTGGCCTCCTGCTTCTGTTCCAGGCGTGGGCCAGCTCTCTCCTTCCCCCATGGCGAACCTCCTGGGAGCTCACCTGTTCCAAGAAGTCTTGATCACCTCAGCTCCCAGGCCAGCACCATCTCTCCGCAAAGCTTAACTATTGAATTTTCCACTGGATGGTGGAGGATTGGTGTGTTTTCTTATCTCTTTCTCTCTGTAAAGTGGCATCCATCCATACCTGGGCAGCAGCCTTCTCTCACAGGTAACCCGGTCTAAAAGGAGGGCTTTGTGCTAAGAGGAGATTTTGTTAATTTCCCCACCAGCCAAGTACATATGTTGTTTCTGTGTTTCCCTCTTTCTTTCTTTTCTTAAAAAATATATTTGTATTGATTTCAGAGAGGAAGGGAGAGGGAGAGAGAGAGAGAAACATCAATGATGAGAGAGAATCATGGATCAGCTGCCTCCTGCACACCCCACACTGGGGATCGAGGCGGCAACCTGGGCCTGTGCCCCAACCGGGAACTTAACTCTGACCTCCTGGTTCCTAGGTCAACGCTCCACGCTAAGCCACCACAGCTGGGCCCGAGTTTCCCTTTCTTACAATAATCGCCTTCTTTCTCTCCCACCCAGAAACTGAGGAGGCCACGGAGTGGGAGGTAGAGCTTTTAGAAAGATGTTCTTTCCAGCAGACAGGCCCATATAGCAGCGACGGCTCTGGGAATCATTTCCCCTTTATTTAGTGCTGGGGTTTCACATGGGATGCAGCCCACGCTTCCGAGTCTCCAGGTGAAATAACGGTTGGGGCCAACTCCCTCCTGCCGACAAGCAGGCACAGCTATCCTTCCTGGTGAGAGATTTAGGTTCCATCCCGTAAGACGTTCCCAAGTGTCGAAAATTGATTCCCACGGGTGCATTCTCTCGGGGAGTGGGGTTCCCCACACTCCGACGTGGAGGAGGAGGCTGGATCTCTCCAGCACAGCTTGCCATTCACGGGCGGCCTGGAGCCAAGGACCCCTAAATCTCTGCTTTTATGACATTTCCAATCTCTGGCTGAGCACACGGTAGCACTCCCCCTTTTAAGCGGCCCTGGAGGCCTGGGCTAGTTTCTCCTCTCTGTAGGAGGAGAGAAACATTCCTTATGAAAACCAGTGAATACCATTTGAACCTGCACGCAATTAAGGACTCCATTAAGCAGGTTCACAAAATCTAACCCCCTGGTTGAACAAGCTTGATTCTGAAAGTGGCTGCTCAGAAGGTGGCGGAAGGGTGGCGGTGGGAAGAGGGGCAGGGGGAGGTGCACAGCCGTCAAGAGGAAGTCCTGTGATTCTCTGCCATGACCATGGGGGCGGGGGGCGGGTATTCATGGCCACGTGCCCCCACAGGTCGCTGCAGGCTCACGTGGTGCCACCTCTCGGAGGTCTGGGCCCGGGTTGGGAGGTGCTGGGCCACCGGCAGCAGATGCAACAGCAGCACGCCTGGCCCAGGCCTGGCTCTCCAGCCCCACATCCGGCCCTGTGATCGCTGCCCCCTGCCCACCAGGTACAGCAGGAGAGGCTGTGATCTGTCTGCTGCCTGTGTACCTGGAGGAATAAAAATCTAAAATGGCCCTAGCTGGTTTGGCTCAGTGGATAGAGTGTCGGCCTGCAGACTCAAGGGTCCCGGGTTCCATTCTGGTTAAGGGCACATGCCTGAGTTGTGGGTTCAATCCCCAGTAGGGGCATGGGTGCAGGAGGAAGCCAATCAATGATTCTCTCTCATTATTGATGTTTCTCTCTCTCCCTTCCTCTCTGAAATCAATAAAAAATATATTTTTAAAAGTTTAAAATGGAAAAAACCACCTTGACTTCTAAAAAGCTGGATGGAGCTGAAGGGCAGAAAATACAAGACTAAATACTTTTCGATTATACCCACTTCATTTTTTTTTTAAAAAAATGAGGAGGCTGAGGAGGCTGACAGAGTGGAGCTTAGAGAAGGCAACCCTCCCTTAGAGAAAGAGTTGTTGTTATGATTTTTATGGGCTAGCAAATCCAAAGTGACGGCAAAAGAGATGGAGGAGCTGGCATCACTGCCCCTTTAATTACATAAAAGAAACCAGCCCAGGAGGCTGAGGGGAGCCTGGCTGGGTTTGGAGATGGGACTGCAGCAGGGAGAAGCGCAAGGAGACGCAGCCAGGAAAGGCTCAAGACAAATGAGAAAGGGAGGCCTTTTCGCATCCTTGTGACTAGCAATTTGGGTTAATTCATCACGAAGGGCAAAAACTGAAAATTGGGATGATTTGTAGCAAATGCACTTACATGTTTTTCTCCTCAGTAGTTCTTAAACTGTGTATCTTACATCGGTATAGCCTTCTTTAACTGTATTTCATCAGGTTAACTGCCTCAATTGAGTTTTGAACATGAGTGACGTAAATGCAAAACGGTATCCTTTAACGTTTTGCTTAGTTCGAGGAGGAGGTGTGCTTTTATAAGGTTAAGTGTATCCAACCCGAGCAGCAATTTGCAGGCGGTGGGCCCCAATAATGTTTAAAACGTGCAATGCCTGACTATTCAGTCAGGGCCATGGCCCTCTCTTCCCTCAAATTGTTAAATAAAAATTGACAACAGCCAACACAACAATCGTCCTCCGGTATGAATGCCCTGTCTTGAAACATAAACATACAGGTCATATAATAAATGAAGTTGCATCTTATTGATCACGTTGCATAATAAGGTCACATCTGATTGGTTAAGTCTTGGTACCAGAAATCCTTATATACAATTATAGGCACCTGACTTTTAAGAAAGTCACTTTGGAGCAAAAAGGATAGGTAATTATTATTATTATTATTAATTATTTTGCAATCAACATTATACCCATTGCTTTTTGTCAGATCAGCAAAAAATATATTTTTTGATGTGCCGCAGAACTGTCGTCATTAGTTTATGTGCCAAGTGATGAAAAGGTTGAAAATCGCTGGACAGGAAGAAATGCGAGGGGCTGGGATGCTTGAAACAGATGCATTGCATCTGCTGGGGGCTTCGCAGTTTATCCGACAAAGTTACAACTCAGACACTTACAGTAAACAGCGTTGGACCTGGCTCACTGACCTGGCTCGCTGAACGCCTGGCGCTGTGCTCAGTGCTGCGGCACCTGCTGTAGCCCTTGGTCAGCTTGCTATCCACCCCCATGGGAGTCATGTGTTCAGGGAAGCTGACCTCACCCCCGGGCAAGCCAGTCAGGTCACATTTCCGTAGTGAGTCATGGGTTGTTGTTTTGTTTTGTTTTGAATATATTTTTATTGATTTCAGAGAGGAAGGGAGAAGGAGAGAGAGAGATAGAAACATCAATGATGAGAGAGAATCAGTGATCAGCTGCCTCCCGCATGCCCCCCTCTGGGGATCGAGCCCACAACCTGGGCATGTGCCCTGACTGAAATTGAACGGCGACCTCCTGGTTCATAGGTCCACGCTCAACCCCTGAGCCTCGCGGGCGAGGCATGAATCATTGACTTATAAAGGATACCTAAGGGTGAGGAACATGGTCTTGGCCAATGAGGTAAAGAGTGAGGAGAGGAGAGAGGCACCTGAGAAAGGTTTCTTGACGAGAGACCTAAGGCAGAGAGTGCCTCTCTTCTTCCTCTGGAGCTGTCGTGCCTGGCTGTGATGTGGGGACAGTGACAGCCCTACTGTGACCGTGGGGGCACCTAGTAGGACAGACCCAACGTAACAAGGCTGGTACAGAGACAAGGTTCTTTTTTTCAAGCCACTCTTTCCTCAACCATTAAGCCATGCTAGCAAACCCAGGTGCTTGATGACACTGTTGAGTCATTAAATTTGAAATCCCTGCAATTATTTTTCCTATGAATGTTTGTTTTGTGGGCTAATACATTTCCTTATTGAGGTGGGCTGGTTAGGTGGGATCGTTTGTATCCTTCGATAGTCATGCATGTATTTCTTTAAAAAAATATATTTTATTGATTTTTAACAGAGAGGAAGGGAGAGGGATAGAGAGTTAGAAACATCGATGAGAGAAACATCCATCAGCTGCCTCCTGCGCACCCCCTACTGGGAATGTGCCTGCAACCAAGGTATGTGCCTTTGACCGGAATCGAACCTGGGACCCTTCATTCCACAGGCTGATGCTCTATCCACTGAGCCAAACCGGTTAGGGCAGGGGTCCTCAAACTTTTTAAACAGGGGGCCAGTTCACTGTCCCTCAGACCATTGGAGGGCCGGACTATAGTTTAAAAAAAAAAACTATGAACAAATTCCTATGCACACTGCACATATCTTATTTTGAAGTAAAAAAACAAAACAGGAACAAATACAATATTTGTATTTGCATGTGGCCCGTGGGCCGTAGTTTGAGGACCCCTAGGTTAGGGGATGCATGTATTTCTTATCCCAACAATTTTATAAAGTAATTATTGTTATATTTATTTTGCCGGTGAAGACAGTGATGCTTAGAGTAGTCATGTGACGTGCCTACGGCCACGCAGCTGGGGAGTGCGAGGGGGGAGGGGGCCACCAGGGCCACTGCTTTGGGCTGTTCCGTTATTCCTTGAAGCTTAGCTGAGGGCCCCTCTGGAGGGCGAGCCAGACAGATGGAATCTTCCCAGCCAGGCTCCTCTCTCTTTGTCCTCTTCCTTCAGCCAGAGAGGAACTGCCGCAGCGACAGCCTCTGTGATGGCAAAGGGTGACAATTTGTATCTCTTATTCCATCACACTATCTATGGGCAGACAGCCAGGCTCTGACAATCGATCCCACATGGACTCGGTCCCCCCTGCAGAGATGCATCCGACCACAGGAGCCGCGTCCGATTGCAGGCTGAACCGGGCGATGGTTTCTGGAGAGCCTGCGGAGTCTGATTCCGTTCTTTATGTTGAGAAACAGCCAAATTTCTCTCTGCCCCGGGCTGCTGACTCCCTGCCCCTTTGCCTTGGTTAGGCGGAGATGTGAGCCGACAACCTTCCCCTGCCAGCTCCCCGGCCTCCAGGGAGGCCTGGACTCCCCGAAGTGGACCACATGGTCATGCTGATGGTTCGATCCCATCTGGACCCAGCCGCCATCCGGACACAGCTGGTGTATGGATCCCCTGTCAGTGTTCCGTCCTTTGCTATGGAAACTGCCAGGATTTGGGAATAGAACCTCGGGGAGGGGTCGCAGCAAAGATGGGAATAAAAAGCAGAGAGAACAGACAGATGGAGGGGAACATGTGAGAAGGAGGGTCTTTAAGACCCCAGGGGTGGGAAAGACGGGCTCAGTGATAATAATGACTATAGCTTCCCGTAGCTGTAGTGTTTTCAGTGTCTTCAGAGCACTAGTTGGAACCGCACGATGCCCTTGACACGGACTGAGCCAATGTCATAACAAACATGGGGCAGGCAGCAATGACGTTGTCCATTGCTATTATTCAGTGCTATCACGTTACTAATTATTTTACATAGATCGTCTCCTTTGCCCCTCATAACAGTCTTGTGAAGTAGATACCATCATTGTTCCCATATTACAGATGAAGAAACTGAGACCCAGAGAAGCTCAGTGAGCTTTTCAAGGTCACATGGCTAGTAGGCATCAGAGCCTGGCCTAGAACTCAGGTCTTCGGGCTCCAAACATGACGAGCTCCCAGCTGGCCCAGAGAGATGGGCCAGGCTCCGAGCCCTTAGCTGGACATCAGGATACACCCAGAAGCTGGTAGAAATAATGCCAGGGAGTCGCACCTCCCGCGAGGAGACAGAGAGAGGAGTGTTCCGCCTGGATTTGCTCGTGGAGCTGTTTATTAGCTTTCTGAGCATTTTGCTGAGGCTGCAAACTGCAGAGCCGTTCATGGTAATGAAACTCCGGCGAGTGTCAGGACTCACGAGGGAGCTGGGAAGTGGGAGCTGCCGCCAGCACTCAGCTTGCCCGCGGCTGGGACAGGTGAGACCCGTGTGCCGCCTTGATGTTGGCAGCTCCCGGAAACGTCAGGTGCCACCCAGACTGTCTTGTGAGCTTGCCAACCTCCCTCTGCTCCCCTCTCTTCCTGCCGACACCGGTCACCAGGGGAGACGTTGTCATAGCCCTCGGCCTCCCCCTTCCTCTGCGCTTGGGGGTGGGGCTCTGAGGGTCGCTTTGTAATTCTGAACCCATGTGGCTTCCGTTGCTGGACCTCTCACACCAGGCGTTCATGGCCCGGGCTGCTTTGTACAGTCGATGTGGAGACTAGCTCAACTCTGTACTGAGGAAGAACCTGGTTCTAGACATGTCATCTCCGTCTGAGTCATCAGAAATAATTGGTTGATGTTTATAAAAAAGAAAAATGTGAAACGGCACGCACCCGCCGAGGCAGCTGGAGCGGATCTGCTCATGAGTCAGCCTCAGATCCAGCATCTTAGGGGTGTGTTGTTTTTTTAATTTAATTTAATTTTTTGTTAATTCTCACCCGAGGATATTTTTCCATTGATTTTGAGAGTGGGAGGGAGGGAGAGAGAGAGAGAGAGAGAGAGAGAGAGCGAGAGCGAGAGAGAGAGAGAAACATCAATGGGAGAGAGACACATCGATTGGTTGCCTGCTGCAGGCACCCTGACCAGGGCCAGGGATCGAGCCTGCAACCGAGGTATGAGCCCTTGACTGGAATCAAACCGGGGACCCTTCAGTCCCCTGGCCGATGCTCTATCCACTGAGAAAAACCAGGTAGGGCAAGGGTGTGGGTTTTGAGCAGAGGTTGAGCTGGGGGAACCTGGGGCACAGGGCAGGGAAATGAGCAAAGGAGCTGAAATAGGAGTGAGCAAAAGCTATGACGATGTTCTCCACCCTCAGCTCCAAGAGGGCGCGTCTGTGATGCTTAACCCCTTACCGCTGAGCCCTTTCAACGGGTCAGCCCCTCTCTTCAGACTGGGCACAGAGCTATGTGTCCGATACAACACCCGGCATCCCAGAGCTCCGGCTGGTGGCAGAGGTGGGCATATGGATATGTTCACGTAAGGAGGAAAAGGCCATGGCCGCGTGTGGAGAAAGAGAGGAGAGGTACACATTTCTCCTAGTCTGCTGAGCCTGCACGGAGGGAGTCGCGGGGGTGGGTGAGGGCTTGGCTGGCGTCTCCCCGGTGACCAGGTGGAGGAGAGGCAGCATGTGTGGGGGGAAGAAGACAGGTCAAGTCTGGCTCTGACAGTTCCTGATTGTGAGGCCCTGGGCACGCTGACTGGTCCAGGCCTCGGTTTTCTCATCTATGAAATGGGATGATGGCCCTGGCCAGTGTGGCTCAGTGGATAGAGCGTCGGCCTGTGGACCGTAGGTTCCTGGGTTCGATTCCAGTCAGGGGCATAGACCTCGGTTGCAGGCCTGGTTGGGGCATGTGCAGGAGGCAACCAATGGATGTGTTTCTCTCACATCGGTGTTTCTGTCTTTCCCTCTCTCTTCCACTCTCCTTAAAAAATCAATGGAAAAATATCCTCGGGTGAGGATTAACAAAAAGAAAAAGAAATAAGGTTAATGAGGCCCATTTTACATAATTGTGGTCTGTCAGGGCATGGTGTGCATGTGCATGTGCCTGTGTGCACCTGCTGTGTGCGCGTTTGTGCATGTGCGAGTGTGTATGTGTGCATGTGCACTCTGTGTGTGTGTGTGCCGTGAGATATTGTTGATCCTCCTAACAGCCCGGATGAGGGAGGCATTAATTTATTAGCCCGTTCTCGGAAGCTAAAAGTGAGATACGGAGCGAGAAAGTTGTCCCGGTCATGCAGTGGGAGAGAGAGCCGAGGGAATCGGATCTCTGGGCCTTCCTCTTCAGCATCGCACCATCCAAAGCTTGATCCCTGGTTCCCTCCCCCCTCATCTCCCCTCCCTCCCAGCTCTTCCTTCGGTGCTTTAGGCAGAAAGAGTCATCTGGTTTGGACATATTTGCAGTGTGTGGGGGTGGCCGTGGGGGAGGGTGAAGCGGGCATGGCGGTGATGGGCTCGCCCTCTGCCCCTGCCCCACACAGAGAGCCTGGGAGCTGGGCGGCTTGGGTGGCGGGCAGAGAAGACTGGAGGCAGGAGTGGCTCTGGGGAGCGGTCCCCTTTCAGGGGCAGGGGAGGACGTGGGTCCTTCGTGGTGGTGGTGGTGGTGGGGGCCTGGGAGGAAGGGGGACCCAATGGCCCAAAGGGCGAGAAGCACGGGCCAGACCCCATGTTCACTGGCGGCCTGGGCTCCGACCGCTGCACACTGAGATCCCGAGTGTCTGCACACCTGGGCAGCCCCATCCTTGTCCCACTCGATGGGGGAAGCTCTTGCTAAGGTTGGTCCAGCACCAGGAATGGAAGCAGTTGTGGGTGCGGAAGCAGCTGCCGACCTCACGCCCAGCTCTGGGTGAGGCTAGGACTGGCCCACGTGATGCTGGGTGTCTGCAGCTGCGGACTCGTCCCTGAGCCTTCACCGTCCTCTTTCCAAGTTAGCGGCGACTGTCACTTCCTGTGCAGCCGCACCCAGCCTCACGCACCCGGACTACCTACCTACCTACCATCTGTATGTCTGTGCGTTCGCCTCCCCAGCCTGGATCGGGGCATCTCTCAGGGTGGCCGTGTCTGAGTAGCTTTGCATCCTTATTCTGACATTTCTAACACCTGCTGCTTGGAAGATACTCCATAAATATTTGTGGACAGAATATTTGTGTAGAGAGGGAGAGGATGGGGTGGTGGGGTGGTGGGGTGCGTTTCCCCTTGTGCTGGAAATGCACCTTCCACAGATGACACAGACACCCACTGAACATGGCCAGGTCCCAGACAGGAGCCTCGGGTTACTGCTCTGCTCCAGAGGGTCCGGGTGGGAGTCCATACCCTGCCCTGGGACCCACTGTGCCCTGTGGGACCTGAAAGGGAATCGTTCACCTGCAGCTCTTATGCCCCCAGGCCAGGCAGCCTGCAGCTGCCCTGATCCCGCCAGGAGGGCTGTGGCTTTCCTGCTTGCAAACATGCACGGCTGAGTTTTGCAGAGGCTTTAACGCGGAGCTGTGTTAAGCTCCCCTCACAGCGTGTTTTAACAGCTTGTTGCATGAAATCACCCCATCGAGTGGCTTACAATCCAGGCTGGAAGCTGTGCCGTCCAAACCAAGCGTCTTCCTGCCCCTCGGCCATCTGCCTTCCCCCGCAGAGGGAGGGTCTGATGGGAGCGGCCAGGCCAGGGCACAGAGGTGATGGAAGCCTGTGGTGGGGGGGGGGGGGGGGGGGGGCGGGGGGAGGGGGGAACAGGACAGACTTGGGAGATTGCTGCCTGAGGAGAGCCTGACCCCAGGAACAGAAATAATAGACTTGTTGCCGGGACAGGTTTTTGGCAAACAGTCCTCCCAGCATCGTGTAGTGGGGACAGCCAAGCAGACCCGCTTCCTAATCGTGGCTGTGAGGCTAACGAAATGTCCAACACGAAGCAAATGGCTTTGCCCGCCTGTGGCCTCAGTTCTCTGTATCTGTGAAATGGGGATAATATTAGTGTATAGCTTAGGGGTTGCCGTGAGAACGGATTGGGATGAGGTGTTTGTGCCCAGGGCTTAGGATATGGTGCCTGGCGTATCACACGTGCAGGGCCACCGTAGCCTTTGTGTGGACTGAGCTGATGTGTGCATGCGCAGTGGGGCTCACTCAGGTGAAAGTAGGTGTGAAAGTATCCAGGCCTCCCCCCGCCCCCCGGCCGCCAAGCTCTCTCTTTTTAGCCCCTGCTTGGTCCTCTCTCTGTGAGTGAGACCTGACCATCCCCCGCACAGCCCTCTGTTGGTCTTGCCCTCTGGCTCCTGCTGGTCTGTGTGGGCTTAGCCCCACCTTGACTTGCTCTGGTCCCGTCTCTCCCCGTCCCTCCCCCACCCCTGGTGCTGGCCCCCCATGGCCTCCCTGATTTCATCCCGAAACCCTAAGGCCAGCTCCCAGTGTGCCTTCTAGAATCTAGATGGTGAGGGCACCCCACCATCTACCTCCCCCGGAAACAACTTTAGGGGAGAATGAAGCTGTTTTAAATACAACGGCGAGGACACAGTAGGCCCTTGTTAAAATCCAGAGAGATGAACAAGGTCTCGTTCCCCTCAGCATTTAACAGGGTACTCGTTCTTCCGAAAAGCACCCATGAACATTGAAAACCGACAAAAGCTGTTGTTTGCTTAAAACTGCTCAGTTGATCTGTGAGTCATGTTTTATTCAGTGCATTAGGGAACGTGCGAGCCTGGCCACCTGCTGGTCCGTCGCCCCAGGGCACCGGCGGGCTTGCTGATGGAGAGCGGTGGTGGGACAGGGGCCAGGGACAGCTGCGGGCCAGAGGAGGAAAAAGTCTTCTAGTGAGAAAAAATCCTCCTCCCAGTTTACTGTTCAGCCCCCCATTCCTGGGTGCACAGGGAGTTGCTGTCCAGGGTGCTGATGGCCGATGTGGCGACAGGGACACGGCTGCCTGGACGGGGAGGAGAGAAGCCCAGTGCTAGGGGCAGAAAGGGGAGACCTGGTCCTTCCGGCAACCATGGCTGCCCTCCTCACAGGACAGCGCCGCCCTGGGTCTCACCATCACTCTCTCGCGCCTCCCTCGTGCTCGGAGAGGGCGGCCAGGGGTGTCTGAGCCAAGGAGAGTGGAAGGGGCGGCCAGACAGAAGGACGGCAAGGAGCCTGTTCCAGGGCCGAACAAGGGAAGCGTTTCAAAAAGAGAGGATGATACTGGCCAGGTGTTGCTGAGTGACTGCAGAAGAAGGGTAAACATGGGTCATTGGACCGTTTGATGGGAGAGCAGGCTTCCTTCCCCCAGTCAATAGCTGTCTTCTTGAATCTCCCAGCAACGGGCTCTGGTTCTGTCTTCTGGTCCCACAGAGAACACAAGCCTGCCCTCCCTCCCAGGGCTCACGGGGAGGGTCTGAGATGTAGGGGACTGTCAGTGTCCAGGGCGGACCTGACTGGACGTCCCTCCTGGGCTGGGCTCTGTCTCTCCCGACCCCACTCTGCCCAGCATCCTTCTCTTGCCCCCCATGGGGCCACGGCAGCCCTCACACCCAGTCTGCTTCTCCCCTCTCTCCTTGCTTCTCCCCTCTCTCCTCGCTTCTCCCCTCTCTCCTCGCTTCTCCCTCTCACCTCAGAGTAGCTGGCAGTCGGGATGATGGTGACATCGCAGGGAGCTGAGAGGTGTTTGGGCTCCCTGACCCTCGGGGAGGGCCCCCCCGCCCCCCCCCCCCCCCCCCCCCCGCCCCACAGGCTTCCTCTCGCCTCTGACTAAGGAACAGATGAACCTCATTATGCAGGGCTTCTGAGGAGCGCAGTGAGCCAGGAGCTGGTGCCAAGCATATGACGCCTCTCCTCCCCCATCCCTTCTGGCATCACACCCCTCGGGCAGGGCAGCGGGAAGACTGGTCCCTGGTCCTGCTGTCTGCAGCCCGCCCCCCTTCACCCTCACCCACCTCCATCCTCCAAGGGACCCGCGCCCCCCAGGCAGGGAGAGAGGCCGGGGCTCAAGGGCCTGGAGAAGGTGCCCACGGGACTCTCCGGCTCCCTCCCTTCAGGCTGAGGGCCCGGCTGTCTTTCCGCACATGCGTGTTGGGAGTGAGGAGAGCGTGTTGGCCAAGTGCACGGAGATCCTAGATGGAGAGGGAGCTGCAGGAGGGTAAGACGCTGCTGGGAATCCTGTCACCTCCCCACCAGAGCTGCTACTGGCTCTGCTGAGCTGCCAGCCGGCCCCCTGCTGGTGTCCCCTCCCCACTCCACCCCCCCACTCTCCCAGGGACCAGAGCAGAAGTCCCAGTGAGGATGCCATAGCAACTCAAAGGCAACATGCAGCGTCTTGTGACAGAGGCTCTGGGAAGCCTGTGGGTGGGGAGATGGAGAGAGAGACAGAGAGAGAGAGAGAGCGAGCCTGTTAAGCCCAGGGCAGGACCAGATGAGACATGCTTGGTGGGGCTCCAACTGGGGTAAACCCGAGAGCCTTGGAACTAACGCCATCAGTGGACTTGGGGCCTTCCGCTCCGATCCTGCTCTGCGTTTCCTGCTCCTGGGCAATGTCCCCGGCTCTCTGAGCTCAGATGGAAGAGCCACCGCTTTGCGTTTCTAACCGGCTGCGGGGGAGTGAGCTCTGACGGTGGCCTGGAGTGTGCGAGGGGCACCCCTGCCCGGCTTTCCCCAGTGAACGGAGGCCGGCCCAGGAGTCCAGAGCCCTGGAGTCCCTAGAGTCAGACCACCTGCCTCTGACGTCAGAGGGCCTTGGGTTTGCACCTCATGTGTGGTCCACTCGGCCTCTACTGTCCCCAAGGGGTCACCCGTGACCTGCAGGGGAAGAGCCCTGGCGTGGGGGGCCGCACAGGGCACAGGCTCGGGGAGAAAGTCAGGAGGCCGCCACTTACCAAGCGTGTGACTCTGGGCGTAGCGCCTTCCTCTCTCTCTGCCCAGTTTCCTGTTTCTAACAATGAAGGCACTCGTAGGAACTACCGCGAGGATTTAGGACAGCGGTTCTCAACCTGTGGGTCGCGACCCCTTTGGCGGTCGAACGACCCTTTCACAGGGGTCACCTAAGACCATCCTGCATATCAGATATTTACATGACGATTCATAACAGTAGCAACACTACAGTGATGAAGTAGCAACGAAAATAATTTTACGGTTGGGTCACAACATGAGGAACTGTATTTAAAGGGCCAGGAGGTTGAGAACCACTGATTTAGGAGGTTACGCAGGTCAAGGCCTTAGCAGAGTGTCAGGTGTGCGTGTGCATCGGGTGATGAGCGACAGGAAGGGTTGTGTGAGGGTTAGACGAGCGGTTACGTGTGTGAAAGGGAATAGGAAGCACTCGATGATGAAGAGTAATTATTGCTGTAGAACCTGGGAGAAAACCCTTGGACCTTCAATTCCCATCCATATGATGGGAACACGCTCTCCCATAACCCACTCCTCTATCTTTCTGGCAAAACTTAAATAGTCATCCGTCCAAATGGAGACCCATGCTTCTGGGAAAGTGGAACCCCATCAATAGAAGACATGACCAGAAGTCTACAGGTGCCCTCCACAGAGTTCACAGTGACTCTCTCCAGCCCGTTTCCATGATGCAGACTTCTCTGCCTCTCTCAGGGGGCGCAGAAGGAAGGGGCCGTTCTCCAGTGCGCGGGCTCCGCCATCTGGAAGGAGCCTGGCGTTCATAAGGAAGGAAAGGCTGAAGGGAGAGCTGGACGCCGCATGGAAGATGCCCAGGGCGATGCCCGGGGCTCTACGCCTTCTCCCTGCTCAGAGATGCTCTGTTCTGACGGCAGAGTGGCTCCTGGAGGGCAAGGACCTGCCAGTGTCCTGTCACCCCGCAGAGCTTCCCATGGCAACGTCCCTGAACCATCATCGGATCCCGCTGGGCCCTCTAGCACCAGGATGTACCATCTGGAGAGGAGGCCGTCAGGGTGTGGTCCCTGGACCAGCAGCATGGGCACCGCCCGGAGACGTGTGAGTAATGCAGGCTCTCTCGCCCCGTTCTAGACCACGGGAGAAGGAGCGCCTGGGTGCGACCTCTTGGGATGCTGATGCACGCTAAGGTGTGAGAACGCGTGCTCTATACCCATAAATGATCACAGATCTTTGGAAATTAAAAAAAAAAGGGGGGGGGCACCATCACTATCTGTTGTTTAATGTACAAAGAGCTTGGGTTTTGGTGTGAGACAAACTTGAACTCAAATCCCACTTTAGCTTCTTGCTCTGTGTGCGATTTGGGGAAGTTGGTGCCTCTGTTTTGTAATCTCTAAAATGGGTAAATAACACCTATCCTGTCTGGGAGGATTAGAAGGGACACATGTGACCTGCTGGGCACACGGTGGGTTCGTGCTAAGTAGGAAACAGATGAGATGCCGCCTCCATGCTCACCTCCCCCTCCTCCCATCCCCATCCCCAGAGCTTGATTAATGCGATGGACCGCATGTGTATGTTTCCCAATTCACCTGCTAACATCTTAATCCCCCAGATTTGGAGGTGGGGCCTTGGGGTGATTAGGTCATGAGGATGGGGCCCCGGTAATGGGGTCTGTGCCTTATCAGAGGAGATGGTTGATCTCTGCCTTGTGGGGACACAGCAAGAAGACGGCAGCCAGGGAACACAGAGGGGAGCTCCCACCAGACAGCGGCCCTGCTTGGACTCCCAGCCTCCAGGCCTGTGAGAAAGCGGCCTGTCTGCTGTTGAAGCCACCTGGTGGGCGTGCGCCATCACAGGAGCCTGAACTAATGCAATCGCTCTACTATGCGTAAGTCCATTGGGAGCATCTCAGCACTTGCGTCTGCGGCTCATGGCAGGGGGCGGGTCTTTGTCTTCACGTAGCCCTGGGGACACCCAGCCCAGCGATGAGCCGATGAGCCGGGAGGTGCAGAGAACAGACTTCAGCACAGAAAACTCTGGAACAACGGCTAAGACTTCGCAGCTCTCCCGCCCCGTTTCTCTTCCAGCTCCTAACACCGATTTGTCAGAAACATCTAACATCTCTCTAAAACATCCATTTCCTACCCTCCTGCCAATCCAAACAGCCCATTTCCACCCTGGCCAGAAACCAAACCAAACAAGAGACAGACAGACAGACAGACCACATGCAGGTGCACGCACGCAGATGAACATGCCGTCCTTGCTCAGGGTCAGCGCGGCGACGGCTGGCCTGTGTCAGTGAAGCCCTGGGCAGCCCTCAGGGGAGCCTCCCGGCTGGGTGAGCCGCTGCCCGGCGCAGGGCAGTGGGGGCTGCGCGGGGACACTTGGCTCCAGGCCCCGGCCCTGGACGGGAGCCAAGCACTGTGGGCAAGAAGAGCCCAGGGCATTTTCATTCCTGCTTCCAGCTCCACGGTGAGTGCAAAACAGCGAGTGGACAAAGGGCTATCAATACCTGCCAAGCTGCGAGGGGAAGTGCGGCCCACTTAGCCGCCTGGGCATCGATTTTCACCTGCTCGTGTTGATGAAGCTGCATTCGCACGTAGTGATAAATCCATTAGACAAACAGGACACTCCATTATTCACAGCGTCCACAGTGCCAGGCAGGGGCCCTGCATGGTGGCTGGTGCTGCAGGACTCTGCCCGGCCCTGCGGAGCCGGCAGAGCTGGTGGGTGGATGAATGGGCAGATCTTGCCGGAGATTGGATGCCACGTGGGGGAGGAGAAGGGCCCTGGGGCCTGGAGACTCTCGTTGCTCTCAGGGGTGATAGGCAGGTTTTGTTTCCACCTCCCTTCTTGCCCTTGACGTTGGGGCCTTGAGTGAGGACCTGTCTTTAAGGTCCCAGACTCCACACAGAGGGGTGTTCTCTTGCACCCCGACCCCTGCTCAAAGGCGCCGTGAGAGAGGCAGTGGCCATGCCCCCCTTCATGTTCAGAGGTGTTTCAAGTGACTTGCTTAAGGCCTCATGAGGCCCGCAGAGCCAGGGGCAGCGCCCAGAAAGCAGATTTCTCACTCTGCAACCGGACAGCCAATGGGTCCGGGCTGCCTGTCACTGCTTGAGCCAATTCGGCAGGGACAGGGTTGAATCGTATATGAGCGTTTATTCCACTCCTGCCAGCAGCATGGAGAGCAGCGGGTCACCCACAGAAATCTGCTCAGCCCTCCACCATCAACCAGCTGCTTATACTGGGTAGAAGGATGAGGATGACAAGGGGAAGCAGGCAAAAGGGGTAAGAATGGGTATGCAACGTGGGTATGCAGTTTACAGGTGATGCTGGCTGAGGGTTTGCAAAGGCCTGTGGGTATGCAAAGGGCTGTCAGCTCTGGTTTCTGCGACAAGGTTGTTCATCTTCCCATGATAATCGGCAGCTCCCGGATGGGGAGGATGGGCCGCATTTCCAGGTGAGCTCCCAGGTCCCGCGTGCAACTCCCAGCCAGGTTGGAATGTGCCTTCTTTAGTCAGAACAAAACAACCACCGTTAACAGAGCATGATGACTATTTCTTACAATTCCAGCTGGTCCCCCG
This sequence comes from Myotis yumanensis, assembly GCF_028538775.1. Classification (NCBI taxonomy): domain Eukaryota; kingdom Metazoa; phylum Chordata; class Mammalia; order Chiroptera; family Vespertilionidae; genus Myotis; species Myotis yumanensis. Next base: position 21,143,012 of record NW_027223770.1, read on the forward strand.
TGTTCTATCTCTGCCCCTCACAACTCCAGCTCCGGGCGGAGCCTGCAGCAAGGGGCTTCTCTGTGCCTTGGCTGGTGAGAGCAGTAGTGCCACTTTTGACGTCACCAAAAATAGGGACGCGGCTGAGAAGTTTGTGTGACCCGGAGAATGAGAGCAGGGCAGCAGTTTGGGGTTGGCCTGAGACACATACACAGCAAATGGCACCCCATTCCCCTGGGAGAGGGGTGCCGGGCCTGCGTGCCAGTGGGCACAGTGGCCACAGCCTCAGGCACAAAACCCCCTGAGGGGGTGTTGAGTTTCCAGAGAGAAAGGCACAGCAGGGTGATGAGACCCATACGTGGCCCAGGATCAGAGTCTCAGGAGGGGGATACAAAAGCCCCCGTGTGGGTGCTCGGCACTGTGGGAGCCTTTCCAGCCCTGGCATCGCACCTGAGCTCAGGTGCCAGGTGCCTGAGCCCACACAGAATTCAGTGCTGCACCAATCCTTGCTCCACCCACCACCCACTCTGCCCCAGGGCGGAGGGAACAGGGGCTGGGGTGAGTGTGTGGGTGATTCTACTCTCCCCTGCCAGGTCCTAGAGGAAGGACCCAGATTGCTGAGCCAGCTGGCATTTGCTGCCCTCGAGGCTCAGAAGCGAGGGCGGGAGCTGGACCAGCAGTGAGGCTGCAGGAAGGCCTGGGACCCAGGGAAACCAGGCTTGGTCTGCAGGCGCTGCCTGCAGGAGGCCTCGCCTGATTCCTCTCACAGCTCCCTCCCTTCTGCCCCGGGTTCCGGCAGCGCAGTGAGCACACATCCTGCAGGACTCATTGGCGCTTTCTTTTTAAAAGAATATATTTTTATTGATTTCAGAGAGGAAGGGAGAAAGGGAGAGGGAGAGAGATAGAAACATCAGTGATGAGAGAGAATCGTGGATCCCCTGCCTCCTGCACACCCCACTCTGGGGATGGAGCCTGCCACCTGGGTATGTGCCCTGACCGGGAATCGAACCGTGACCTCCTGGTTCATAGGTTGACACGCAACCACTGAGCCATGCTGCTGGCTTGGCAAATTTGAACTTTCTTTGTTTGCCCTACGTCTTCAGCCTGAGAGTGAGCACGGAGCGAGGATCTGGGCTTTGTCTCCTTGGCCTGCCTCCATCCACCGTGAGCCTCTTCGTAATCGCTGGAGGCTGCTATCCCCAGGTCAGCGTCACTTTAACCCTGAATCTAACAGGAACCACAGACAGGCACTTGCCCGGCACGGGAAGAAGCTGCTGCTGGCAGAAACCTCCGCTTGGTGCAGATATGGACCCTTCCCTCCGGACGTTCACAGATTCTTAGTGACAGTGACAGCCTGTCTGCGATTTGGGGCTCCCTGCTGTCCCCTTCCCTTCCTGAGAGATGGGAGACTGACGTTCAGGCCTCCTGGCCGACAGACAGGCGTGTGGCTAGGTCGGACCGAGAAAGGCCGGCAGGAGGGAGCTGGGTCCCTTCTGGGCAGAGGCTGTGGGAAGCCTGGCTCCAGCCCTGTCTCCTGGGCCCCGCGAAGGTGGAGCCTGGAGGGGGGACGTGGTAGGCCCCCTCGCCTGAGTCGCATGGACTGTGTGTGGAGCCACTGCCTGGGCACTGCTGCCCCGAAGAGCTGCTCAGACTCACAGGGCCCTGGCGTAAGACTCACACGTTCGCTGCAGCAGGGCTCTGACATGGAGCTGTCCGTCAGGCAGCGAGAGCGGGCCTGACTCACACACGAATGTGCAGGCTCTGATTCTGATAGAGGGGACCTATAACCTGATAGACAGAGCACCTGAATTAATCTGAAAAGTAGTCATATTCTTGTAAATCTTAGAACACCTATCCTTATGTGAGCAGGGGGTTAACTTTCTCAGATGTGACTAGAGGGTTAAGTTTTTCTCAAGTTCCCTTTTCAAGGCCTGGGCGATGCGATGGAGGAGGTGACTCAGCTGTGAATCCAGCAAGCAGAACCGGTAAGCAAGGTCAGGCCGACCCACCAGGAGTCAAAACATCATCTCGTCAACATCATCTCATCGCCTGAGGATGAAGGGCAAGAGCTGACGTCTGCGGACCCCCAGGGCTGCAGGTAGCACCCCAGCCCCGTCCCCTTTACAATCCTGTCCCCTGTGCCTTGCTGGAAGACAGGATTTGATGCTTGTAAGCGCCCTGTCTTCTTGGTGGGCTGGCCTTCCCAATAAAACCTGCCTTCGTGATTGGACAGAGCGACAGGCCGCTCGAGCTCAACCGGGCGTCTCCCGGTAACAGTTTCACTGCAGAGAACACCGGGCCTCTCCGCAGTAGATGCTCCAGCCCTGGACCCTGTCTTCTGACTCAGACCTGGGCCCAGCCCCGGACCTGCCCCGTGTCTCACACCCCGCAGCCCAGGCTGTTTTCGGCAGAGGGCAGCTGGCTGCCGGGCTCAGCACCCTCGGCGTGCCCTCCAGGCCTCCCGGACCTTCTGGTCCGTCTTGGGAGCCATGGAGTGTGTGTCAGGCGGGAAATCTTCAGCCAGCCCAGGCCCTCCAAGTCCAAAAGGAGACGATGCCCTTGAGGTGGGTGGTCCTGCCTGGACCCTGGGTGAGGAGGGCGCCGAGGCCCCACCTCCCACGTGTCCAGACACCGGGCCGAGGTTTACCTGGCCAGTTCCTAACTCGCACACAGCCATTAGGGCCCGAGCAGCCCGCCCGCTAATTGCTTTTGCTAATTGTGGACTCTGCCTCTCCTGATGTGTCCTCCTGCCGAGGACAGAAATAACCTGGCTCTGGGAAGGTCATTATCACGGGCACTTCCTGCCGCAGCAGACACTCAGCAGCGAGAGCGGGCCTGACTCAGCATGTACTGGTAGGTCTCAGCCCGGGGCCAGGGACCATGGGCGGGAGGTGCCTCACCAGAGCTCCAGAGCCCCCTGCCCTGTCCCCAGAGCGAGTTTCACTCCCTGGAGCCCCTCTCAGTCCTCTGGGCTCACCGGCTCTCCATCCTCCTTCCCCATGTTCCCCAACTACTGGGAAGTCATGTGATGAGAGAGAAGAGAGTGGGTGTTTGGACAGGAGCCCAGCTGGGAAACCGGGGGTGGGGGTGGGGGGCTCTTCTTCTTGATTTGGATTGGAGCCCCTGTAGCCTCTACCCATCTCCCCACCCTCACCCCCACCAGACCTGGGTCACTGGAGTGATTCAGGGGCATCCTCCATGGGAGAATGAGTGTGGATTTGGGAGTCAGAAAACCTGCATTTCAGCCCCAGCCCCGTCCATTACTGACCGGAGACTGGATGTGCCCCTCTAGGTCTTCATCCAGCGCCCTCACCGCCAAGGGGACAAGGACGTCGTCGACACTGGGGTTTGGAGAGAGTCAAATGGGAGGAAATGTGCTCTGACCTCAGCGTGTGGCCCTGCCCATCCCCTCCCTCCTCCTTCCTACCTCCTCAGGGCTCAGCTTCCTCCCTGCCTCCCTTCCCTCTCCCCTCCCCCTTCCCCCTTCTTTTTCCCTGCACCCTCCCCTGGAGCCATGGAATCTTCCCTGGCACATCCACACCCATCCCCAGCCTCCCACGTAAAGGTCAGACGTCACATGTTGTATCTGTGCCTACGTATCCTTTCTCCTGGCGAAACCCTTCAAGGTTAGCTCCAACTGACAGCCCCAGCTCCTCCACTTGCTGGGGAAACCGTCTCCATAGCAACCAGTTTGCCGCTTCGTCCGCCTTCCTTCTTCCCCCAGAAGCCCGGGCCCCTTCAGCATCCAGCCACCTGAGCTGCTGCTTGTGTCTCGGGGACAGACAGGTGAGTCCCTCTGCCCAGTGCTTCCCATGGGACCTGCGTGCCATCTCACCTGGAAACCAAAGAAACCAAATGACTTGGATTCCTCCTTCCTTAAAATGCCACCAGGAATGAAAAGACTCCGCCTTCTTTGCAAACCAGGACAGTTAAGGCAGGGACGCAGGACCAGCTCCATCTGGTCGCTGGGCAGACAGTCGGTCGGGGAGCCGTTGGTCATTGGTGAGGGCCATGCCTGAGAAGTGATTCCCAGGAAGGGCTGAGCCCCTGCTAAGGAAGTGGGGAAGAGGCCACGGGAGAAGGAGATGGCGATCACCCAGATTGTGGGCCAAGTTCAAGCCAGGTTTAAATACTGCCGTCGGCTTCGGAGGCACTGAGCAGAGTGGCCTTGTGCGTGCAGGCCTATCCGATAGAACACGGGATGCCCAGGTGATGTGCACGCCAGGTACCCTCACACGGGGTTAGTGTAAGTATGTCCCTGACACTGCAGGGAACCTGGGTTTTGTTTGTTTCCCCCCTAATCCGGCAGCTGCCCGTGCATGGCCACAAAGGGACGGGATCTGGTGAGGTGCAAGGCCCAGCTCCCAGCTCGGGGGCTGTGGGCAGAAGCGCCACTGGGCAGGGCTGAGGTGTCAGCTGCTGGTGCACTGTTCCCTCCCGCAGGCCCTGCCCCTCCTAAGAACCCCAGCTCCGTACTCCTCTTGATGCCCCACCAACTGCTCACAGCTCACCCAGCCAGCTGACAGAGCCGGAGGCACGGGTGCCAGCCCAGCGGCCACCTGGAGCTCTGCGACCGCGGGCAGCCCTCCCTCTCTGAATGGTCCTTTCCTCGGCTGGGGAATCTTCCTTCATCCTCGACCACGGTTTTGGCATCCCCGAGGGGAGGCAGGCAAAGCCCAGGGGAGAGGCTCTTGTCGCAAAATTCCCCTTTACAAAGGCCAAAAATCCCGTCCATCCGTCTGGGCGAAGGCTCTGAAGGATGGTCATAGCTCTCACATCGTCGGCCAGCTGCCCATTTTTCAAGAAGAGGAAGAGGGAACCTTTGCCAGGGTGATACTCTCGAAATGGCCTCGCTCATCCATCACCTGTGCGGCCAGGACAGGAGCGCCACCGTTGCGAGCAGCCACGGCCTCTGGGCAGGCCAGCACTCCCCCAGGAGTGAGAAGGAGAAGTGTGACCACCTGAACAGAGGCCTCGTTTGCCTGAATTACTTGTGGTTCGCAGTGGGAATTGCTGGGAACGGGGTTGGGAAGGACCACATGAGAGTCCGTCGCTCCACCCTCACGTTTGCACCAAACGATCCTGAATGTTGTATCACGGCTCCTGGTTCCTAAAACTTTCACGCAAACGGGCTCTTTCAAAATCTCAGTCCGTGCGGTCCAGCCTCTCTACACAGACCTGCGATATCACGGGACAAATGATATTATGATCCATGACCCCGCCTCCCACCAGCACCATGACCTGAAGGCTCGTTCAAGTCTCTGCTCGGTCAGCCCCAGGCACCAGCTGTGACCTGCGTGCATGACACCATCCTGTTCCTCCTTCCTCGGAGACAGAATAGGCCTCGTTCTGATCAGTGTGACCGACGAGGGTGCGGTGGCCTGGAGAGCCTCCTTCCCATCCTCCTCCCCGCACCCCAAACCACCAGCCCCTGGGGGGCGCCCGGAGGTCTTTACTTTTCCTGCCATCGAGGGGCATATGAAAATAAAAATGAATAAACAAACGACGACCCTTCTAGCCAATCGGTTTGGCTACCCCGCAATTAAACAAATGCACAAACCCGAAACACATATTTACATCTCATTAGCAGAAGTCAAATGCAACAACGGCATTAAAATTAAGAAATTAGGCCCAATTATCCTGTCGGCGCAGTTGGGAGAAGTTGTCAAGGGCTGGTTTATTCATTAGTTTGCACAGAAGTTCAGTGGCTTCCTAATGGTGTGCTATTTTTTTATCTCCTCCTTCTCTTGCTTAAAAAAAAAAATGTAGGAGGTGTTTTTGTTTCTCCGCAGAGCGGCAGACTGGATGAGTTGGCGAGACCGGGCCCAGGGAAGGCCCGGGGAGGGCTCACCCCGCTTCTGGGCTGTGTCAGCAGGACCCAGCCGTGCCAGGCAGAGGTACGGATTAGAGGGGTAGGAAGGCCTGGGCACCTGCTACACTGCCCTCTCCTCTCCGATGCCCGGGTCCCTGGGGCAGGCTCTCCACTGACCCAGCGCACCTCCCAGGCTCACCGCCTTCACTGCCAGCCCCATGGGGCTGGGTCCACTGGGAACACATGCTCTTCCTCTTGTGCCGGCAGCTGTCACCAGCTACAGCTCGCAGGCCAGTCTCCATCTGGCCAGAGTGGGCAATGTGTGAACGTTGGTCGGGTGAATGAATGAAAATGTTCTTGACACAATCCTTTACTGCAGGTGAGAGGATTTCCTGGGCCCCTGGCTGGGTGCAGGTGGATGGTCTTGAGCTCGGAGGTGAGTGCACGGCCCCAACCCGCTTCAGAAAGAGACCGTCCTCTCTGGAAGCTTCTGCCCTGCTCCCTTCCCTGGATCCTTTGTCCTGGACTCCTGACCAGATTGGGAACCAGTTACAGCCCACTGGCCTCCTGGTTGTCCTTCATCTCCACGTGTCGATGCTCGCTGATTGCCTGTGAGCTCATGCTTCTTGAATCTGCATTTCCTAATTGCTTTCCTCTGTCTTCCATGCCAGCGGTCCTGCCTCTTCCGTCTCGCAGGCAAGCACTGACCTACATTTCCACAGGCACCGCCGTCCGTGATGCTGCCAACATGTCAAGTGGTGTTTAGTGCGATGGCTCCGCTGTGGTCTGGATGCCCGGCCCCTCAGGTTGGCAGCTCTCCCAGGCCAGCGTCTTCCCCACTCCTGTCAGCCGGGACTCCAGAGCCTGGGAGGCTGGGAAAAGAGGAAAGGCTTTCCCGGGAGGTGTCAGAGGGGGAGGGCGGTGGGGTGGGATGGCGGTAGGGGACAAGGCTGGCAGCTTGGCAGGCACGGGGTGGGTGGGGAAGGGGTGTGCCCTCTAGTGGGAGGGTTCTCAGGCTGACCTCTGTGACCAGTCGGGAAGTGGCCTGAGGCACCGCGCAGGGTGTCTGTCTGGGCTGCGCCTGGGACAGATGGACACATAGTCTCCACGCGGGACTGCAGGAGAGCCTGACAAGTTCTAGCGCACTCACAGGCAAGCGGCAAAACTCTTTGAAATCAGGGCTTTCTCCGAAAATCCAGGCCAGGCTGCTGCTATTCTTAGAGCCTCTTGGGCTTCTGCAGAGAGCACAGAGGGGGAGGGGATTCGGGGCTGAGTCCAGGTCTGCCTCTCCCACCCACACGCTGTGTGCGGCTCCGTGAGCCCTCGACCTTTCTGGGCCTAGGTTGGCATTTGTCCTGGGTCCCTTCTGCCTCAGAGGCTTTATTCTGAAGAGAGAGAGAACGTGAGTGCAGGCGACCCCTGCTCTCTGCGCAAAAGGCCTGGAGACATGAACTGAAGTGATCCCTGTTGGTCCAGGTTAGAGTCTGCCCTCTGGGCACTTTCTCTCTAACCCAGGGGGCTGCACATTCAGATCACACTGTCCCTCTCGCCACCACAGCCCTCGCTGTCTGAACCCAGGAATCAAACAGATCCGCGGGAGGGCTTGGTGGACTCAAAGTCCCAACAAATCCTGGTGAAGGCATTCAGTCAGGGGGTGCGTCTACCAGGTGCCTGCTGTGTGCGGGCCCCGCAGCCGGAGCTGGAAACAGCGGTGAGCGAGACCCGTGCTGTCCTGGCACACGGAGCCCCCAGCCTGGCAGGGGAGGGGACACAGGGCAACAGTTCCCCGACCCCGAAAGGACAAGTCTGGCCATTGTGCATGCCCAGGAAGGGACACCCAGGCCAGCCTCGGGGTCAGGCTGGAGAGATGGGGGGAGGCAGAAGCAGGGCATGTGGCAGTCTCCTGAATGCTCCTTCATTCGCCTGTTCATTCATTCATGCACCCATTCATTCCACAGCATTGGGTGCCGATGGACGGCGGGTGGTCTCACGCAGCGGCTACCTGGTTGGAGGACTGTCTGAGCTCAGGTGAGGCTGGGGGGATCTACGGGGAGCTCCAGAGTCTCGGGGCCTCCATGTACATGCATTCACTTCTTTATCGTGTAAAGTTCAGAATGTGCCCATCAAGTTCATCTGTGTGACGATGGCAGAAATGGGAAGAGAGAATGGAGGTCGGTGCCCGGAAGGCACACCCACCACGTGCGCTGAGCTCACCTACCTATGAGGGGCTGGGAAGCGAGACCAAGAGGTTTGGTGGACATCTCCACCTGGGGAGAGAGATGAGAATAAGACAGTTCACATAGTTTTCGCTGAGTCAGAAGAAGAGAGCGAGTGGCAGGCAGTGAATGTGTGCGTCCCTGTGACTGCCATGTGCATGCGTGTCTTTCCGTGTGACCATGAGACTGTGGGTCGGTGTCTTTGTCCCTAAGTGTGTCTCTGTGTGTGACAGCATGACGGTGCCTTAGGACGCTGCTGCCACCTGCTTCCGGGGGGAGTCGGGAAGCATAGCTCTGTGAAGGGCACCCTGACAAGCAAGGGTGGGTTTGGGGGAATGCAGACTCTGGGCTCCACCCCCTGCAGCCCACCCAGCCTGTGCCACGTGGGAACTGCCTATGGCTCCTCACTTGCTCCGTCCTTCTCCTGGGAAATCCCTGGCACAGCCAGGAAGCCACCTCCTCATGCAGGGAGCAGGTCTGGTGAGAGGGGAGGGGGCAGCGAGGTTGGCTTCCCGGTCCATCCCGCAAGGCCAGGCACAAGGCCCTGTGCCAGACCCACAGGGTGTTCTCTTTGTAGCCAGTCTTGTGCAGAGCTCACTGTGAGGGTCTCACTAAAATCCTCCATTCGGAACCTAAATGCGATAAATAGCCGCTGACAGGGGAGGAGTGGTGATCACACCAAATCCAATTCAGGCTGTTTGCACATGCGGAGAGCTGGAGGCGACGGCAGTCTGAGGTCGAGGGCGCGGGAGAAGCGCACTGCCCGTGCTGACTCACACGGCGCTATATTTGGCGCCTTGATGAGGATAAATCAATGAGCTAGAAAATACAACCCCTCTTCACTTAACCAGGCAGGCGCGCGCGTTCCCAGAATGCAGAAAGCAAGCACCGAAATTTCAATTAGTGCTTTACACCCCATGGCTTTCTGGTTGTGAATCATTAGATTGGAACACGGGGCACAAACACGCCAGGAGCAGGCGAGGCGGGGGCCATCCGGCAGGTGAGATCTCTCCAAGCAGAGCCTGTGGGAGGCGGGAGGAGCTCCCTGGGGTGCAGCCGAGCTACACGCAGGTGTGGAAAGCAGGAAGGCGCCTGTGCAGGGCCCAGCCAGGCAGATGCGGGCAGGCCTCTGGTCATTGCTCCAGCCTGGGGGACCCCGTGGGGACCCCGTGGGGACCCTGGGGGCACCCTGTGGCCGAGTCACATCAGAGAGCCAGGGTGATTGCCTCCCTCCCTCCCCCACAGAGAAAATTTTAGAACTTCAGAAGCAACAGTTAAGCTTATGGTATTTTATGTGGTGACTCTGGTGGTTTTAAGGGTATATAATTATCTTAAAGCTCATTAATATTTATACATTAAATATGTAAGCTTTTTTGTACGTCAATCATACCTCAATATTTTTTTTAAAAAAAGAGGAACACAAAATTTAAACAAGACAAAGAAAACGGTGGCTTGCTTCTTTGAAAAACAAACACACAAAAACCTGCATACTAAATCTAGTTTATCTCAATCCCTTCCCGTCAATATTTTAGTTATTTTTTTCCCCTTGTTCCTCTCCCTCCACCCCCGGGAATGAGGCAGGGTTGAATATCAACTTCCTTGCTTTGGATGGCTAAGACCCCAGCCCCGGCTTCATTCCTTAGGGTGCCCGGTCCTCTCCTCATCCAGACTCATCAGCACATCTGCAGGGCGCCTCTTAGGGGCTGCCTGTGATGGTGATGGTGGCGGCTCTGAGAAGCAAAATCAGAGAAGCTCAAAATGGGGAACAGAGTCCATGAGCCATTTAAAAAATATATTTGGAAATAATTTCTGTTAGGGTCGCCGAAGGAGGAACACACAAAAGGGGTAAAGAATTATACATTACTAGAGGCCCGGTACACGTGCAAGGGTAGGGTCCCTAGGCCTGGCCGGCAACCAGGGCCAATCAGGTTCCCCACCTCCCCGCCACCCCACCTTCTCCTTCCCACGATGGCCTACGCCACCCCCTGGTGGTCAGCGCACATCATAGCGATCAATCGAACTCCCCGTCTCCCGGTCGAACTGCTGAGGGGGACACTTTGCATATTATTCTTTTATATATATAGATTAGGTCATCTGGAAACCAGAGGGCTGAGCCCCCAAATGGCACCAGCACCCAGGGACGGGGAGGGGAGTCAGAGATTTTAAAGGACTCCAGATGGGCTTTTTCAGTGGGGAATTCACTGGGTGCCTGGATCCTGGGCAAGTCCGAAGGGGAAAGTTAATGGTCTTAGAAAATGGAATGTGGTCTAAGCAAAAGGGAATGTCAATTGCGAAATGATCGAAAGGTCCGTTTCCCGGGGAGGGGCTATGGATTCGATTATGTGATCAGACCTAACAATTTTAAAATTATAAAGTTGCAATAGAAAAGAATTACTTCTATACCCTAGATTTGAATTCACCTATTTTTAACATTTTATTCTCATTTTCTGTCTCTCTAGATGTAGTACCATACATATTTTCATTTTTACTAAACATTTATCTGAGAATAAATTACATGCTCCCTGGCCTCTTATACCTAGAATATTTCAGTGTGCATTTCTAGGGAAAGAAATATTGTCTTTTATGCAGACAGTATTATTAACTTCAGAAAATTGATTATTAATACAGAACTTAAATCTAATTTACTGCCTATACTTCAATTTTGTCAATTTATGTCTTTTTTATAGCGTTGCTTTTCTTGCAGTAGAAGATTGATCGCATACTGTACTGTCATACCATAGTTCTTTGTCTCCTCTAATCTGTAAAAGTTTGTGTCTTTTTAAAAAAAATCTATTATTGAAACTGGAGAACCCATGGGTCCGGGCTGCCTGTCACTACTTGAGCCAATGAAGCAGAGACAGGGTTGAATTATATATGAGCATTTATTCTAATAATGCCGGCAGCATGGGAGAGCTGCAGGCCATCCAGGAATCTGCTCTGCCCCCTCCCCCATAATCCAGCTGCTTATATGGGGTACAAGGACAAAGATTACATGGGGAACTGGGCAAAGGGAATAAGAATGGATATACTAGCAATGGTTACAGGTTGCAGGCAAAGCGGGCCATGTGGGCTGGGGGGTTCACAAAGGGCAGGGGGCATCCGGGACTCCATTTCTTTCCTCAACAAGGTTGTTCATCTTTCCGTGATAATGGGCAGCTCCCGGATGGTGAGGGTGGACAGCATTTCCAGGTGAGCTCCCAGGTCCCGTGTACAACTCCCAGCCAGGTTAGAATGTACTTTCTTTAATCAGATCAAAACAATCATGGTTAACAGAGCATGATGAATATTTCTTATAATTATGGCTGGTCCCCAATGTTATATTCCTGCCCCTAACATTATGACTTGGACATTTTCGAAGAATACGGTTGATCTGCCATTTTTTATAAACCCTTCTACCACCTGGAAATTCTCATTCTGTTACTGTAGTTAGCTAGATATTAATAAGAAGAACGCAAAAGGAAGTGGACATTGTTGGGCCTTGTGGGCTGGGACATGAAGACAAGGCTGGGCTTTTTCCATGGTGGAGGGAGGGAGATGGGACATGGAGAAACCAGGAGGGGAACTCATTTGATTTTGCATCATGAATAAACCTTGCCACACCACAGTCTCAGGTGTGTGGGTCCTTGAAATGCAGATCACATAACCTCTCTGGGCCTCCTTTTCTTGTTTCTAAAATGCAGATAATATGCCCGGCCGGTGTGGCTCAGTGGTTGAGCTCTAACCTATGAACCAGGAGGTCATGGTTTGATTCCTGGTCAGGGCACATGCCTGGGTTGCGGGCTCGATCCCCAGTGGGGGGCGTGCAAGAGACAGCCAATCAATGATTCTCTCTTATCATTGATGTTTCTATCTCCCTCTGCCTCTCCCTTCCTCTCTGAAATCAATAAAAATATTTTTTTTTAAAAAGAATGGAGTCTTTCCTCCTGCCCCAACCCCTGATAACCAGTGATCTTTTTACTGTCTCTCTATTTTTACCTTTTTCTGATTGTCAAGTAGTTAGAATCATTTCAGATTGGCTTCTGTAAAAGTAATATGCGTTTGAAGTGTCTTCCGTATTTTCCATGGCTTGATGGCTCATATCTTTTTAGCGCTGAATAACATCCCATTTTCCAATGAACTGCCGTGTATTTGTCCACTCCGCTACTGAAGGGCATCCTGGTTGCTTCCACTTTTCGGCAATCGTGAAAAAGCTGCTATAAGCATTCGTGTGTAGTATTTTGTGTGCTCGTCCTTCTCTCATGACCTAATTCTCTCTAAGTGGTCTATCAACAGAAGAAAAAAAAAGATCATTTCTAACTTAATTTTAAAATAGAATTGACCTATTAATTCATAACTACTCATTACTGTTTCAGGGTTATTGATTCAAATTGTGTCAGAGCCTCATTCGCTGGTCCATTCAGCCAATATTTACAAAGCTTCTCACCAGGCACTGAACGTGGAGGTAGGGGAGGAAATAGACAAGCTCCCACCTCTAAGACTAGCAAGGAAACAAAGGAATACAGAATACGGCTGTCCTGAAGGACTGTGTGTAGGATGCGGAGGCCTGTCCTACATGGTGAGGATGCTTTAGGGCAGTGGTTCTCAACCTTCCTAATGCCGCGACCCTTTAATACAGTTCCTCATGTTGTGGTGACCCCTAACCATAAAATTATTTTCATTGCTACTTCATAACTGTAATTTTGCTACTGTTATGAATCGTCATGTAAATATCTGATATGCAGGATGTATTTTCGTTGTTACAAATTCAACATAATTAAAGCATAGTGATTAATCACAAAAACAATATGTAATTATATATGTGTTTTCCGATGGTCTTAGGCGACCCCTGTGAAAGGGTCGTTCGACCCCCAAAGGGGTCTCGACCCACAGGTTGAGAACCGCTGCTTTAGGGAAAGGTTTATAAGAGGAAGCAAGGCAGAAGGTCATGTCTACCTTGAGCCTCCCTTCGTGGCTCCCCCAACCCCCTCCAGTTAGGGCTTGCTCCTCCCTCCTGAACTATTTGACACATTCATGCATATGTGTGATAAAAGCTGAAGAGCGAAGGCTGAGTTTACACAAGAGCAGAGTGAAGGAAGAGAAATTCATGCATCCATGGGCATTTTGCAGGTAGAATCAATAGGAGTTCGTGACCAAGAGGATGCAGTAACCAAATGGAGAGAAAAGAAGGCTAACTTCTAGAGCAAGCCTGGGATGCGGAGGCCCACCTGTGTGTGGACATGCAACTACATGCGTGTACACGGAGCTCTGGCTTGATGTCTTCCGTCTCTGCCTTGAGGAGAACTGGATGTGACTGTGGCCATGAATGTTGACCAGGTGATGCGAAGCTGATGTTCTGGAGGCTGACGGGATTCCCCCTGGTTCATTGGTCAGGTGAGCATTTCCCATCTACTGGGGGTACGATGGGTTGCTTGTGAGACTGTTACCACTCGACATGACCTATTCTTCACTCTGGCTTCCCTGAGCAGCCCTTTGCCATTGCCTCACTCACTGGGAAAAAGTGACAGCAAGCTGGGCGGGTTGTACCTGCCCTGGAAATCCAGAGGAGTCGCTCCCCCTTTTTTTCCTGCTTCACTCAGAACCGAATCCTCTGATTGAGCTGAGTGGCAGGGGTCAGCCCCTATTCCCAGCTCCATCTAGTGTCACTGATTTGTGATTTCTCTCTACAAATGGACTGATTGCTTAAATTAAATCTTCATGCTCAGGCATTTAGAGGAAGCTTCAGATGCAGAATTGTTTACAAATGTCTGGAGTCTGAACCCTGAATGTGAGAAGTGTATTTGCATAAGTTTCCGAGGGCTAAACGGCACCTTTTGTCTTGGTGCAGATGAGCCCTGCGCGAGGGTCCCAGCAGTGAGCACTAATCCCAAAACCACAGACCTGGTGGCATCTTATTCTGAGAACTGGTTCACATATGGTCTGAGATATAGATTTCTCCTTCCTCTAGGGCAGCGGTTCTCAACCTGTGGGTCGCGACCCCTTTGGGGGTCGAACGACCCTTTCACAGGGGTCGCCTAAGACCATCGGAAAACACATCTATAATTACATATTGTTTTTGTGATTAACCACTATGCTTTAGGTTCAATTTGTAACAGTGAAAACACATCCTGCATATCAGATATCTACATGACGATTCATAACAGTAGCAACATTACAGTGATGAAGTAGCAACGAAAATAATTTTATGGTTGGGGGTCACCGCAACATGAGGAACTGTATTAAAGGGTCGCGGCATTAGGAAGGTTGAGAACCACTGCTCTAGGGGGAGCCTAGGACTGCCAGGAACCCCCAAGCAGCCAGGAGCCACCCCATCAACCCTGCCAGACTCCATGTATGCCTACCGGAAGAGGACAGGCACGGGGCACCATCCCTCCTACCCAGCACACAGCTCTCCGCACACACCTGCCCGCCTGCTGTCTTCCCTAAAGAGGCCATCGTTTGCCTTTCCTGTTATCCCGTCAGGAGCCCAGGCTGTGGGGTGCCCTCTCTGCCTCTGTCCTTTCTGTTCCCCAGCGTCACTAGGTGGGATGCCTTCTTGGACTGGAGTCACCAAACCCCCCAGAAGGTTAGAGAACCTGGGTTTGGGGATGAGACTGGGGCTCCAATTCTAGCTTCATCACGTACCCACTGTGTGCCCTGGGCAAGTCATGAAGTCAGTCCCTCTGCTCATCGACCTGGTCCCCCATAAAACGAGGATGTACGCGAATGGAAACCACTCTGTGCAGCCTTTGGCAAAGTGCCTGGCACAAGCAACCATCAATACTAGGTGTACCGGTTAAAAATGCGGATACCGGCTAAAAATGCGGATTAGCCATTAACCAGTTAAAAATGCGGATTTTGTAATCAAGGAAAACACGATAATTTCAAGAGAAACATCAAAAGTGCTTCATTCAAAGTAATGTCCATCGCTAACACTTTTCTTCAAAATAATGAATTATAACTTCCCGCAAGTGCTTTTTTTTTTTTGGCACAAAATTCGACATTTTTAAGGGTAAACATATCTATGATGTTAACACCTTCAGAAAATTTTGACATATGAAGTTTTGAAGCTTGTTGTCAATGCAACAAAATAGCATACATATCAAATCGCATATATACCAACATATGTGTAATTCCATCTATCGAAAAAAATCTGCATCCCTCACCGGCACACCTGGTATATAATCACTACTATTATTGTGGTACTGTTATCATTGTCATTATTATTATAATGACCCAGATTTTGTGACTATCTAAAAGCCTTCATTTAGATGCAACACTGAAAAACAAACAAACAAGAAAACCACCCAGACACAGTGTAAAAAGAATACAGTGCCATCGATGACGCTGCAAAACAACAAGCTAGAATCTTCTCTAGTGAAGCAGCCAGGTTACATTTAAGTTAAACATCACCCTGAGCTAAATATAGAACGTGGGAAATTCTACAGAAACAGGTGACCCAGATTCCTCCGCCAGATAACCGGCTTGGGAACAGGGATGCGGGGAAATGGGACAGATTTAAAGGGACCCCTGCAGTGCGGAAACCTTGTGTGCAGCCTGATGGAAGCAGCCACTGCAAGGACTCTTGTTTGTTATTGGAGGAAACCAAGGGGTTTGACCATAAGCAAGTACTCGTTGATATTGCAATGGTGTTAGAAATTTTGCTAGATGTAATTGTAGAATTGCAGTTATGGCCTAAACATGTCCAGTTTGTATACATAAACGCTGAAGTCCTCTCAGGTACAATTACTGCAATGCTAGGATTTACTTTAATATCTCCTGGAGGAAATGAGGTGGGCATGGGAGAGGCGCACATAAGGGTTAAATTGAGGGCTTTGACTACTCTTTCTACTTTCATGCATATGTGAACATGCCTAGCTATACTAATAAAAGGGTAATATGCTAATTAGACCGGACATCCTTCTAGACAAAGCCATTGTGGCAGAGGCGGTTAGAGGGCGATCAGGCTGGCAGGGGAGAGCAGTTAGGGGGTGATCAGGCTGGCAGGCAGAGTGGTTAGGGGTGACCAGGCAGGCAGGCAGGTGAGTGGTTAGGAGCCAGCAGTCCTGGATTGCAAGAGGAATGTCTGACTGCAAGGGGTCCCGGATTGGAGAGGGTGCAGGCCGAGCTGAGGGATTCCCTCCTCCCGTGCACGAATTTCGTGTACCAGGCCTCTAGTAATGAAATAAGTATAAAAGTCCACATAAGCTCCCACTGGCTTGATTTTACCAGTGCCCCCTGTTGGTAGCCCAGTGCATACACTCTGGGGAGGGGACCCTGGTCCAACCCAGGAATCAGAGGGAACTGGCTCCTGCACCTTCACAACGCCCACGGCCCCACCCCCCACCCCCCACCCCCCGCAACCCCACAATATCTGCCACCTGCCCTTCGGGCCTCTGCCCTCTGTCCTGGTCCTGGGCTGTCTCAGCACCTGCTAGACACGCTCGCTCTCTGACCAGCGACCTAACTTCTCTGAGCCCCAGAGTCTCGTTTCAAAACTGGGAATGGTGATAGTTACCTCCCGGCTTGAAGCCCTCAAAACACGTGACTCCTCCTCTTCCTGTCTTTGGTTCCTCTTGGTTTAGCTGAACTCTGCAGGCTGGGGAGAGCCAAGCTTCGTGAGCCTGTATTGAGGCTGCTGATGATACAAATGAGGCCGGTTGGCAGGCTTTGGTGCACGGAACTCAGCTCTGAGCCAAGCCTCCTCCTCCTCCTCCTCCTCTTCCTCCCCCCGAGCATCTCTGCGAATCATAGCTTCCAGCTATTAAACTAAAAATGCATCTTTCACTGTCAAGAAGCCATGCCACAGACATCCAAGAGTCCTTAGCTATGCAAGTTTGCTATCTTGGCCTAGAAATGGGGCAGCTGAGCCAACTTAATATCTTCCTTCAAGAATCTGCCGGCGCTGATGCCAAGAATGTTCACCAGCTGTCTCTGGCTCTGATGAGCGATGAACCAGAGGAGCCCAGAGGAGCCACATTTGACCTGTTGTGAATTCAGCTTCCACCACCGGCGTGGGGCCCAAAGACAGGCCCCAGGCAAGGGGCTGGGCCATGTTCAGCCCTCATCTCAGCAGAAGGGCTTCGGATGGAGGACCAGTCGGCAGAGGGCCCGGGCCCAAACCCGCAGCACCCGGCCTTACAGGCAACGGTGAGTATTTTGATTTATATTTAAAGGAATAGAGAAATTCTGGAGAGTGATGGAATCTACTTTTCATCTATAAAATGGCCAGAGCTAAACTTCTGTCTTTTCTTAGCTACACTTAGGGCATCACCGCATTAACAGAAATAGCAAAGCTTTAGGACCAAGTGGCTTTCGTCATGAGCTTGGGCCTGGGAGACTGTTAAACCCCAGAGCCCAGCAGGGGCAGTGGGACAGGCTGTTCTGCAGCCACTCCCTGCGGGAGGAGTGCCCACCGGACACGCGGCCTGGACAGGCAGGCTTCCCCGGTCACTCCAGCACATGATGGCTCAGCAGGTCTATTCGTGGCTCAGTGACCTCCTTCTCCTCTACCCCAGGGTCCGGAGAGTCCTTTAGTTAATGTTGCCGAGTGGGCAGGTCCAGTTACTCCACCAGCGCCTGAAACAGGACGGCTGGGGACCCCTCTCCTTCCCACTGCCCCCCTCCCCTTTCCCAGACAGACCCTGGTTCCAGACCTGCCTGGGCAGCTGGGCCTCAGCCTGGAAGGACTGGCCCTCACCTCCAGGTGGCCACAGACCTTGTCCTTGGGATCTCAGGCTACTAGTAGCTGCCTCCTCTGCAGCCTGTGCCCCCAGCCTCTTGTTGTGTCCAGCGGGGATTAGGGATGGCCGGTCGCTCACCCCCCAGGTCATCTGTCACCTGCCTCCCACTTGTCGACACCAGCCAGGGTTTGTTTCCGTAACCTGGGTTCATGGGACTGAGGGGTTCATGGGACTGAGGGGTTCATGGGACTGAGGGATTCATCAGGCTAAGGGGCCCCTCCAACCCTCTACACCCAGAGGCCTTCGCTCTGACTGTCTGGAGCCGCTGGCGGTGGGTGTGGAAGAAGTGCCTCCTGTTGTAACTTCATCACCAATTAAGTGAACCTCTGGCGTCCTCAGAGGAAAAATTACTACAAGCTCTGAATACATGTTTGAAAGATCAGCATGATCATTATAGAGCATTACTCAGTTTGTTAAGTGTGCTTTAAAAAACCCACCATGGAATATATCTTCATTGTAAAGTCATCTGTTGTTTCTTACAAATGATTAGCTGTCACTGAATCACCAATTTAACTTTGTTGTGTGGTTAAGACTAATTTTTTTTTCACTGTCGAATATATATATACTATATATTTATTTTTTTCCCCAGAGAGGAAGGGAGAGTGTGTGTTGGCGGGGGGGGAGGGAGGGGGCAGAAAGAAACAAACCAGTTTACTTTAAAGCATGGGCTTGATGATCAGAAAGTTCTGGATTCACATTCCGAGAGCTGTGCGACTGTGTGGTGGGTAGGAGCGTGACCCAATACTGGGCTTAACGCCGAGGTCTACCTGTGTTACGTGTGGAAAGTTACTTATGTTTTCTGTGCCTCAGTTTCTTGTCTGTGAAAGTGGGGGTTATAATACTAGCTATCCCACAGGGTTGTTGTGATACCGAAGGACACGTGTGTAGTGCTTAGAGGAGGTCCTGAACAATAGTAACTGTCATTATTATTATCATTGTCATTGTGATGATGATTGATGATGATGATGGAGATGATATGATGACAACCTTGGACAATGACCTTCTCTTAATTTCTCTTTCTTTGTCTCTAAAGTAATGATAAACTTACCTTCCATGGTGGACACTGTGATACACCACCCAGGTGCCCCTCTGATGAAAAATCGCTTCCTCAACTATGTTGGCAACAGCTTTTAGAGGTTAGTCCCTTCGGGGATCTTGTCAGCTGCATTGGAGAGAAGTGGTCCTACCAGAGTCATGTCTTGTCTCAGTCCACATTCATGACTGATGGGTATGGGCCTGTATGACCTTTTCACCTGGGCCCAACTTGGGATAAGTCTGAAGGACTATCATGCCTCCATTCCAGTTGAATTTTGGAGGCCTCTATACCAGTTCAAATTCTCCCTCTGTCCATTCTTTCTTCATTTTCCTTCCCCCCCCCGCCAGGTCTTGATCCCAAAGATACTTCTTAAAAGCATTTTACTTTCCAAATGTTATCTCCTAGCCAGCTGTCTTAGGAACCCAACCTGTGACACCCAACCCCACAGAATTGTTGGCAGGATTAAGAAGCATAACATATACAGTATTCAGCACTATGGCTGGACAATACCCCCACTTACAATATCACAAACTAAACCCTTTTGGGGGGCCTTTCTCTCCATTGTATTCTATGCCTTCTCCCTGAAACATGGCACCGATGACCAACTCAAATGAAAAATGATTTTTCAGGTCAACCTAAACTCATTGTGTTTTCGTTCAGGGTAGAGTTTGACAGTTAGCCCCAGATGACATGAGGGACTCAGGTCCAGCTGGTTTAATGAAATCAGCTTAATTCCTCCCCCAAATACAAGGCTTCAGGTTTGGGGGAAGATCATGTGCCTCCAGGAAATGCCTGTTCATTAATAGAGTTCCTGCTTTGTTACTCTACATTTTCTCACACCTGCCCCCCCGCCCCCCAAGTTCATTCATAATTCTAGTTGTTGCCTTTTCAGGAACCATGCATAATAACATGAGACAAGGCACTAATTTACATAGGGACTATCAAGGCTATTTGCAAAGCAACAAAATACACATTGTTTGACAGGTACAGCAGCGTTACCTATGCTGATCATGAAGGTCATTTTCTGTGTGTTGCTTGGGGAAATCTCAGTCAATGAATCTTGCTCTTAACTTCACACTTGATTTTCTTTGTGGCAAAAAGCCAGGGGCATGTGGGCACTTATAAACAATAAAAATAAATGATATTGGAAAGAGGCGAAGCCATCAACATCATTTAAAGTCTCCTCATCACGGGCTGACAAGTGATCACTGGACTTGCACTAGAGAAGGGAACGCTTGAAAAAGAGACCAAAGGGTGGATGGGTGAGAAATTCATCAGCATGAGCATCAGACAGACGCCCTGACCTTTGCTTGAGTGATGATTCTTTCGATCAGGTCAAGCCCCTGGGAATTACAAAGCCCGTGCTCCCTGTAAGGCTCATATTTTATTTACCATCTGTCAGAGTACTGGGAGTTTTATGGATTAAATAATCTCCCATTTACAGGTAAATACTCTTGGGGGAAATCCTATATAATAAAAACCTAATATGCAAATTGACCAAAAGGTGGAATGACCAATCGCTATGACATGCACTGACCACCAGGGGGGAAACACTCAACACAGAAGCTGCCCCCTGGTGGTCAGTGCGCTCCCACAGGGGGAGCGCTGCTCAGCCAGAAGCCAGCTCATGGCTGGTGAGCGCAGCAGCAGTGGCGGGAGCCTCTCCTGCCTCCACTGCAGGCGGGCGGTAAGGAGCGAGGGGTCCCAGACTGCAAGAGGGAGCAGGCCGGGATGAGGGACCCTGCTCCCCATGCACAACATTTCGTGCACCGAGCCTCTAGTAAAATTATAATAATATTTATCTTAAACCTAAAATGAACCCACAGGAATTTACAGAAAATAAGACAAAACATTGCCACCTAGCTGACAGCAAGTTTATTCTGGATTGAGATACAAAGCGTAACTAAGCCAGGGCTATTGAATAATTTACAAGAAGTAAATTATGGATTTAATTGTGCCCTCCAGAGCAAGATATGAGTAAGTTCTAAATCCCAACAACACATAATATGACCTTATTTGGAAATAGAGTCTTTTCAAATTTCAACAAATTCAGATGAAGTCAGACTGTGAGACAATAATCTTTTGTTGTTTGAAGAAAACTATTTGTGGTCCTTGGTTACGGCAGCTCTAGAAAACGAATACAGTAGGTTTTAGAAAAATTTGTGGGTAGGTTCTAAAGGCATTACTGTTTTGCTTCAGATTTAGGGAATCTGTGTGTCAGTCATTTTCCCATTCAGCTTGAGCTCTATTACAAACCTTGTGTTGAGATCAGTACAGAAACGAAAATGGCACTGAATTTTGTGTTAAGGATGGTAGAAAGTTCTCATGAGAGAAGGGGAAGGAGGCAGAGCAGAGAGGAGGAAGGAATAGCAGAGACGGTGGTAACTGAGGTGGAACAAGGGGCAGTAGTGGAGCCCTCGCTGGTTTGGCTCAGTGGATAGAGCATCAGCCTGCAGATGGAAGAGTCCCAGGTTCGATTCTGGTCAAGGGCACATACCTCGGTTGCAGGCTCCTCCTCAGCCCTGGCCCTGGTCAGGGCGCATGCAGGAGGCAACCAGTCAATGTGTTTTTCTCACATTGATATTTCTCTCTGTCTTTCCCTCTCTCTGCCACTCTCTCTAAAAATCAATGGAAAAATATCCTCGAGTGAGGATTCAAAAAAAAATTTTTTTTTTTTAAATTTAAGAGGCATCCATCTTTCCACCTAGAAATTCTACTCCTGGGGCTCCGTTGTATAGCAATATAAGCATCCATATGTGAGCAGGTAATAGCTTAAGTTGTCTTAGTGTGTTCCCTACTCCCCACATGGGGCTTCTGCTTCACTAGTCCACAAGGGTCAAGGGTCAAACCGATAGACAACTCCATGGCGGCTGGCAGTCCTAACCGCACGCTGGCCCCTGATACAGGAGTGGGGCAGGGCGAGCACTCACTCTCACAGCCACCAGAAGTGCTGACTGCGAAGGCGTGCAGTTCCCAAGACATGAAGGACTGTCCAGGAGCAGCGTGCATTCCATGACCAACTCTCTTGCTCCATTCAGGATGACTCCCAAGGACCACCCCAGACCCAGAGCGCTGGGCGTTAGCTGTTGGCTAACATTCCTTGGGTTGCAACTGCATCTCATTTCAACTTCTGCTCAAGTCTGATTGCCTGAAGCACTTAACAGGTGTGGCTCCTGGGGGTACTCCCAATCCACGCCCCACGCACAAATCTCCCCCTTAGCATCTCCTTCCCAGGGAATCCAAATGAAGACGAGGGTCATTGCTTATGTATCATTTATGTGCCAGGAGCTCTTTTTAAGACGTCTTTACGTCTCTAAATTGATTTAATTCTTACAAAATTCTTATGTAGTAGGAAGCATTATCATCTGTAAGACCACAAAGCTTCTCAGTGGTAGAATCGGGATTTAAAAACCAGGATCCGGAGGCCATTTCATTAATGTCTCCTTTGTAAGATTAAATATATTGAGCATTATTTCAAAAAATTAAAAAGCTATATGCCCAACCATCGTGGCTCAGTGGTTGAGTGTCGACCTATGAACCAGGAGGTCATAGTCGATTCCAAGTCAGGGCACATGTCCGGGTTGTGGGCTCGATCCCTAGTAGGGGGCATGCAGGAGGCAGCCGATCAATGTTTCTCTCTCATCATTGATGTTTCTATCTCTCTTTCCCTCTCCTTTCCTCTCTTAAATTAATAAATATATATTTTTATAAAGATATATAAAATGTAATGAGATGTGTACAGAGGTCTGCAAGACAACATGGTGTGTTTGAGACAATGAAAGAAATCCAGCAATTCCAGGTTCTGCAATGAGGTCGAAGAAATAGGCAGACAGGTTTTGGAGGTGACTTTCATCTTAGTTCAGGAAAAAGCTTTTATTTATTTATTTTTATTTAAGTACAAGTGCTCTGACTCTGAGCTTAGGGTATACATGGTTGCCTTTACTTTAAGGAATCAAAAATGTTTACTCTGCCTAGATACAAAGGCAATCCTGACAAATAATTATCTGCACTTTGTAAGTAAATGATATTGGCGTGCAATATTGGTTTGGCGTATCAGTCCATTTCTATCCGTTTCAAGACACTGGTCTAGTTCCTAGATGCCTGCCTGATTAAACTGCTTTAGGCTACCCAAATGAGGAACCACATTTCTCCAACACATCCTAAATTTTGAATGGTGATTCCCTTTTTTTTTTTTTTTTTAATGCTACTAGTTGACACTTGTGTCAAAGATCTTTAATTCTTACTGCCCTTCACTAATCCCCACCTATAATATCAACTAACCCTGGAACCTATCATTCTAACTCTAAAATGAGACCTCCTGTCCTAGCTGGTTTGGCTCAGTGGCTAGAGCGTTGGTCTGCGGACTGAAGGGTCCTGGGTTCGATTCCGGTCAAGGGCACATGCCTGGGTTGCGGGCTCAGTCCCTAGTAGGGGGTGTGCAGGAGGCAGCCGATCAATGATTCCCTCTCATCATTGATGTTTCTATCTCTCTCTCCCACTCTCCCTTCTTCTCTGAAATCCATAAAAAATATATATTATTAAAAAATAAAACAAAATTAGACCTCCTTAGTCATGCATATTTCAGTTATTTCCAGGCCTTTAGTGATCCGTGTACCTGATAATTATCTCTGCGTGTGGTATCATATCTCCCTGTATCGCTGAGAGCTTCCTCAGAACTCCTGGGCCCCTTGGTTCCTTCCACTGAACCAGGCCCCAGGGTCTAGGGTCAAACCAACCGATGATTCCATGACAGTTAGCATCCCTGACAGCAGTTTGGCCCCAATAGAGGAGTGGCCCCATAGGCTCTTTCAGCTTCTGCCACTGCCAATGCCTCAGCGATCACTAAACGTCTAGATTTTTCTCTTCTTCCTATGACGACGAATCAAATCAGAAGAAAGGCGTGTGAGCTACTGGTGGTGGTCTCTGCTCGAACGCTTTGCTTGCCACCATGCACCTCTCAATTAGAGCTATCCAGGCCATCAACATGTTCATCTCTTCTTGGGCCTTAGTCTTCTTGGCAGTAGGGATTTTGGTCAATGACTGGGCTAGAATAAACATTGAGACCAGAGCAGCTGTAAAAAGCCACAGCCCATGGATACACAGTACTATTTGGCCCAAAGGTAAGAACGAGACCCTAGGAAGATGGGTGGAGAGGGAGGGCTCACTTTTCCTTGACTTCCACTTACCTTACCAGCTTACTCGTTATTCTCTGGTGGAGTGTCCTCTGGCTGCAGTGGGCCCACTTTCATAATCCATATAGTCAAGGCAGAGTTCAAAAACCTCGCCATGTCTAATGTTTTGGAGATGTTTTGAAGCTCACAGACTTACTGGCTGGCCAGTAGAGAAGTCTTGGCAGGAGCAGCAGGGCCACCCCGCACAGCAAGAACAGAAGGGTATAAAAGAAAGGCAATGGGCAACCAGGCAAGTCGGTTATGTGGACAGCTGAGGTGAACAGGAGAAATTCGAGTATTTCCTAAGAAATGAGTTCTGCAAAAGGGAAGGAGGAGAAAAGAAACTTAACAGAGATACCAAGATAGATACGGTTTCTGTGGGTCCTCTCTCCCATTCAGCTTATGGCTTCCTGCTTCTTCGTCACCCTCACTTCTGTCTGTGTGATGTAATCACATCTCTCAATCGCCACCCCCCCCCCCACCCCATTTCCATTTTGACTTAGAGATGTGTGGCCCCTGGGTGGAAATGAGCCTAGAAGAAACATCTGTCCTTCTCTCAAGAGAGCGTCTGCTTTCCAACAGGTGAGATGGAAGTGATCAGAGTCATGCTGATTATAGTCCTCAGCCTTTCCTACTTTTATAACTTCTTCCTGGGATTGGAATTCACCTATATGATTCCTCAAACTGCGTGCGTCATCTTCATGGCTGTCTTCTTCACTTTCTTCACCGGTAAGACCCCCTAGCTCCCCTCCCTGGCACTGTACTTGGTCTGTGAGCCCAGCCTGTCGTTTCTGACTATTGCGGCCTTCCCAGAGTTTTGGCTCCGATATGCAGCTTCTGAATGGAACCATCCACGGACATGGATGAGGTGCATATATCCAGGGTGGAGGCTTAGAAATCAGGCCCCTCTGGGGGTTAAGATGGGTGGAGGCATCACGGTTCCTCAAAAGGGGCTTTTTTTTTCTCCTTTTGTTTGGCCACTAGGTGTCCTTCTGCTCACCACACTCCTACTGTATCACATAAAGCTAAGGCAAGGCAAATCCGTGTACTACTCTAATTATCATCTCACCTGGAACATTTCCACGGCCTACATTAGCATTTTCTTCCATTTTGCCTCTGGTGAGTGTTTTAAGGGCCTCTGAGGGGGAACGAGAACCAATCTACCCAGGATGGGAGGGAGAGTGAAAGGATGGGGAAAGGGAGTAAGGAAAAAGGACCGATCCTTGCATGTTAAGGGGGTAAAGTTCAAGTGGACTCGCTCTCGGATGACAATTCCTCTAGAGATAGAGCTGGAGATCAGGACTGGGTGACATGGTCAACGTGCTGGCCTAAGAGGGCAGCTCCTTACCTCCACCTTTGCTACCGTCTTTCATATCCTCCCCATCTCAGGGAAGACTAAAGAGAGTGCATAACATGGAATGTTCACGTAGGTGGGTGGGCAGTGTCATGCCAGGGCAGTTTTATTATTTTTATTTCATTATTATTTTTTTTAACCAATCTTTTTTTTTTAATATATTTTATTGATTTTTCACAGAGAAGAAGGAAGAGGGACAGAGAGTTAGAAATATCGATGAGAGAGATCGATCAGCTGCCTCCTGCACGCCCCCCACTGGGGATGTGCCCGAAACCAAGGCACATGCCCTTGACCGGAATCGAACCTGGGACCCCCCCCCCCCCCCCAGGGCAGTTTTAGATCAGAGAAAAGCAATCCCTAATACTAAATATTCAGCCACCAACATTGGAGACCCTTGCTCCTAAAGGTGGTTTTGTCTTGTTTTTGTTTTTTTTGTTAATCCTCAACCGAGGATATTTTTCCATTGGTTGATTGATTTTTTTAGGGAAAGTGGGAGAGCGAGGGAAAGACAGAGAGAGACACAGATGTGAGAGAAACACATCGATGGGGTGCCTCCCGCACAAGCCCTGACCAGGGCTCCGGCCGGGAGGAGTCTGCAACCAGGGTACATGCCCTTGACCGGAATGGAACCTGGGACCCTTTGGTCCGCAGGCCGACCTCTGTCCACTGAGCCAAACCGACGAATGCCTCTAGAAGAGTTTTAAAATTTCATTTAGAAATTCCTAAGTCAGAGGCATGTCCCTTTTCTAAAAGAACCCTCAATCTTGTTTCGTTGGGAAGTGTCTAAACCAGGGGTGGGCAAACTTTTTGACTCGAGGGCCACAATGGGTTCTTAAACTGGACCGGAGGGCCGGAACAAAAGCATGGATGGAGTGTTGTGTGAACTAATATAAATTCAAAGTAAACATCATGACATAAAAGGGTACGGTCTTTTTTTTTTTTTTTAGTTTTATTCCTTTCAAACGGGCGGGATCCGGCCCGCGGGCCGTAGTTTGCCCACAGCTGGACTCTAAACTCTCCTGCATCCAGTTTTATTCTGTCCCAATGAAGCATTTGGACCTCCTTCCAAATTCCTTGGGGCGGTTCAAAAGAGACCCCCCTGGGCTTTGGGTCAGCGTCTCTCTGTCAACGCAGAGGGAAATATTTCTTGACTATTTCATGAAACATCTACTGTTCCTCTGTCGCCCTCCCCCGGCTTCTCTCTTCCCCAGGACTCTTCTCTCTCCTAGAGTACCAGCGGGTCATGAAGAATGGTGCCTCGGAATCCACCATGGAAACCTTTGGCCGAGACAGTGACACGAGACAGCAGTCTGGGAGTTCTATCCAAGTGATTTCATTACCAGAGCGCAGCTCCATTCAACCCAGCGTTGTCCAGGTGCACTCTGACCCATCAAAGGAAGGTAGGCTCCCAAAGGCCTCACAAATGCAGAAACGCCGGGTCACCTGGGCCATGTGACTTGATCGTCCATCACTCCTACGTGCTCATCTCGATGAAAACCTTTTCCTGTGCCTGTTTCTGGGCGGATGTGCAACCGCGTTGTCTGTAAATGACTGTGACCCGGTTGACATCTGTCAGAAAACCCAGAATATGGCTTTTAAAAGAAAAAGTCCCTTCCCTGCTGAACTACTACTTTCTATTGGATGTCACCATTGAATAACATTTGTTAAAAATGTAATAAATGTTGCATAACGAATGTTTGCTGTATTGTTCATCGTGTACGTCACAAGGATTTAGAGTCATATATCATACCTTTGGGGTTTTGTTTATTTTGTGAAATATTTCAAACATTCACAAGGAATACAGAATAGTACAATAACCTGTGTACACATCATCCCACTTTATGAAATGTTACCAATTTGCCCTATTTGCTTTATTTTTTTGTCAATTACAGTTGGCATTCAATAAGTATTGTTTTCTGTTAGTTTCATGTGTACAGCATAGTGATTAGACATTTATAAAGTTTAGGAATTGTCCCCCATGATCAGTCTATATAATTGTATTAAATAATGTCACCCAGTAAATCCAATAATTTTTTAAGAAAAACAAACCAAAAAAAAAGGAGTGGAAAATTTATGCCACAAAAATACTGAGAAAAAAAGCCCACAAAAATTCTGGTGTGTCTATGTTAATTTAGGTTAAGTGAATGTTAAGGTAGGAATTGAGAGATACAAAAGTCCTTTTATACAGATGAATGGGCCCATTTAACAGGAAAATATTAAAATGCTAAATTTATGTGCACCTAGTAAAATAGCTTTAATATCTAGATGACTTACGAAAATTGCTATTCGTAAGTCATCCTTAATAGAAAGTATCTTAACAGTTTTATAGATCCTTAACATGGATGCACTTTATAATGATCTCTAGATAGATAGATAGATCTATATAAAGTGCAGAGTGTGAGAAAATGCCTGTCAATCAAGAATCGTATGCTATGCCACTACCAAGAATGTGAAATAACATTTGCAGATAGGGTTTTTACCACTAATAGAACCTTATCAAAGAACTTTAAAAAAAAACACCAAATTGTATCCTGTAAGGAATATTTGAGATACATGAAAGAATGAAAAGTTAGGAGAAAACTTTTTAAAAAAATTTAAAAGCTGTAGTGGACATGAAGAATGTCCCCATGGGCTCAGATTTAAGCCCCGCTTGTCAGCAAGGCTTGGGTAAGTTTCGAGCCATGCCGGATGGGTAGAAGCGGACTTGTAATGGCAAACAATTCTTGCAGACTCCCCCCAGGATCTTTGAACATAAGAGAAAGAACATTGGTGACCCTGGGTTGTACTTTAGTGCTGAGTACAGCTCAGTACGGCCTCCGATAGTGATGTTTCATTATTATGCAGGAAGCTGCCTAGAATGGCCTTGCTCTTCTGCATTGATTTTGAATTCTTCTTGACACTGTGAATGACTTGGCATATTTTATTAATGACTTCAGATACTCCGTGACCATGTCATCAAATATGTAAATCAACAGCCAGTGGGCAGCCATTTGGGAACATAAAAAGTATCATATGTCTTATTCACTGATGTTTCACTCCAGTGAGTCCCTTTCTTCTAGGTACATCTAATCATCTTAAGTGCTATTAGTGGACACCTGACCACTTCAGACTGTCGCTGCACACATTTCAATCATATTGTCAAAATTTTAGTATGGCTTTCCCTGCTGTCTGTGGGTAAACTAGATGGACAGAGTGACACTGAATCCTTAGGGTTTCCTATAGGTCTCCTTTCATCTAATTTGCATGTCCCTGGTCATTTTTAATCATATGGGTACCGAAATTGTGAGAATAAATTACCTTGAAAATATCTTGCTGCTAGCTTTGAATAAAGATATGATAATACCCGTTTTGAAAATGCCCACCCATTTTACCACGGAGAAGGAGATAGGCTTTTATATTAATTTTGCCCACAGTCAGAAAAACGGAGTCATGCCGTACACCTTTTAGTTAACCCCTTAGGACAGTGAGCCTCGTACTTCCTCATCTCCATTTACCTGCCACACGAATACGGTAAGATTATACCTCTGACTTTATAATTGGGTGGGGGCACGTCCTGGTCAAAATGTATGCATGCTCTGGCCATACTGATTATTAGAGACTTTAAAAAAATGTAAAATGCTTTGGACTTAGTCTCATGTGCAAACGTTTCTTCTTGTTAGAACTAAAAGACTCAAAATTACATGGTGATTTGACTTGGAAAACAGTGCTTCTGTGTCTGAAGCAGACATCAAACACATGAACAAAAATCATCTTCGTAGCATCCACATTCTCCATGTTCATTATTAGGAGTTACGTGGTTGTAAATTGATAGGAATTAGGCCTATGGAGGGATGGGCACTAGGATGGATTCGGGGGTGTGATCAGCAGTAAGGATTTAGGGAGCAGCCTCGGGGGCACTGCCTTCAGATGACTCAGCCTCAGCTGCCTTCCCTCCTGTTGCCTCAGCTCCAGATGCCTATCTGATGTCTTTGGTTGGGTCACATGGCAACCTCTGTGATCAGGGTACAGAGTGCAGCGGAACAGAGATGGGCAGTTCTCCAAAAGATAAGGAAACGGCCTCTTTGCCAGGAGAAAGGGGGAAGAAACAAAAAAGGCCTATTGCTGAGAAGCCTAAACTAATTTAGAGCTGTCATTTGAAGTATCTACCCCAGTGATGGCGAACCTATGACACGCGTGTCAGAGGTGACACGGGAACTCATTTTTTGGGTTGATTTTTCTTTGTTAAATGGCATTTAAATATATAGAATAAATTTCAAAAATATAAGTCTTTGTTTTACTGTGGTTGCAAATATCAAAAAATGTCTATATGTGACACGGCACCAGAGTTAAGTTAGGGTTTTTCAAAATGCTGACACGCCGAGCTCAAAAGGTTCGCCATCACTGACTACCCTATACTACTTGGCATCCGTTGAAAACTCTGGTTAAATGCCTTGCATACTCGGTAATTATTTGGGTGGGGGGGATTCCCTCTCATCATTGATGTTTCTATCACTCTCTCCCTCTCCCTTCCTCTCTGAAATCAATAAAAATAAATTAAAAAAAATAAAATACATTGTTGAGAGTTAGCAGCTATGTTGTATTATGTCAGTCGTAGGTTTTAGTGAGTGACGTTATGTCCTATGGGATATTTCATCTTTGCAAACAATTGGAAACATTTGTATCCTAATACAATGAGATACTTCAACTCTGAAACTTTTTTTGGGGGGGGTGTCTGATTTTTTTAATTTAAATTTTATTCTAATAAAAAATTGACACAACCAATGTTCTGGGTTTAGATTAAGCATCTGAGTGCATGGGATCATTAGAACTGGAATAGCATCATCCCAATCTATCAATGCCATTGATTTACTTGGTGATTATTGTCTTACAGTATGAAGTCTCCACAGAGATTCTGTTTGTGGAGGAAAGCCAGCATTCTCCTATTATTTTTTATATCTCCCCCCCCCCACCCCCCTCCCTCCCCCCGCCCCCACCCCCGGTCCCCCACTACTTTTGTCAGCTTCCAAGGAGAGAGAGCGCATGGGGACCCAAAGTCCGTTTGTTTTGATGTGGATATTGTTGAAGAAAAAATGCATGGCCACTGGGTGGCGCCCGACTCTGGAGCCGCCCAGTTGTTTACAAACGCATCTTCGTAGGCTTCCAACC
The DNA here is from genome assembly GCF_028538775.1 of Myotis yumanensis. NCBI lineage: Eukaryota > Metazoa > Chordata > Mammalia > Chiroptera > Vespertilionidae > Myotis > Myotis yumanensis. The sequence goes on from NW_027223770.1 coordinate 21,173,444, forward strand.
ATTTAGGCTCAGTCAACAGACAGGGCTGATAGGATAACGACTGTGGGGGGATTCTGTTGTTTCTCTTACCCCACTTTCTTCCGTTGTTTCCCTGTCCTCAGCTTTCATAGACGTACTCTCAAACGCATCTGGACCTCGTGTTGCGAAATCTTTCCTACTGGAAGTCAAGGACCCACATACCACGGGCCGGTCTGAGTCAGACCTGCTCCAGGCCCGCCCGCCCCTGTCTGGTAACAGGAAGAGCAAAGAGTACATGTTTGAGTAAGCGGTTCTGCATTCTTAGCCCTGCGATTGGTGCAGGACAGTTGTCAGGCAGATGACAGGCCGTCAGTATCATCAATGCCAGCTGGACTGGAAGGTGGTTCCCGGAGGTCTGGTCACATCTGGTAGTTTGGTTAATGGATGGGAGGTGACAGGTGGCCAGGATAGGTGAATCCTGCAGGGGGCTGTCTATCCAGGCATGGATGCAGGACTGGAAAGTTAAAAAATAAATTTTTTTTTTCAATTCCCAGGCTGGTTAGAATAAGAATGGCGTGGCTCAGTGGTTGAGCATGGAGCTGTGAACCAGGAGGTCACGGTTCGATTCTCAGTCAGGGCACATGCCAGGGTTGCAGGCCCGGTCCCCAGTGTGGGGCGTGAAGGAGGCAGCCAATCAATGATTCTCTCTCATCATTGATGTTTCTCGCTCTCTCTCCCTCTCCCTTTCTTTCTGAAATCAATAAAAATGTTAAAAATAAAAAATAAAAAAAGAATGGAGTCTTTCCTCCTGCCTCGATCTTCATAACGTTAATCATTTAAGCAGCTTGGTTACGTGACTCCATGGTATATGTCCGCTGTCTTCACGCTTCCTCGGTGATGACAGCCATCATTCCGGTCTGAAAGAAAAGCCGTTTGCCTGCCCATGTGAATTATTTGGCTCTGATTTCTAATAGTACTCAATAGTAGATATTTTTTCAGCCCCTCTTATCTATTATCCATCTATCTGTGATAAGTTTCAGTTGGGCTCAGTTTTCATGTGATCTGTCCAAACATAACATTTGCAAGTCACCAGTGATCATATGAAAATAGTGGCTGTTCATCATAATTGCTATTGCCAGCTGAAAAAAATGCTTATGCCCGGCTGGTGTGGCTCCATGGTGGAGCGTCGAGCTATGAACCAGAAGGTCACGGTTCGATTCCCGGTCAGGGCACATGCCCGGGTTGTGGGCTCGATCCCCAGTGTGGGGCGTGCAGGAGGCAGCCAATCAATGGTTCTCTCTCATCATTGATGTTTCTATCTCCCTCTCTCTTCCTCTCCCTTCCTCTCTGAAACCAATAATAATATATTTTTAAAAAATGTTTAGAAGATTTGTGTACATTTCCGATATTTGCTCTTTTTGAAATCCGTCTTACACTATCTATAGTGAATAGCAATTGCAAGGCCTCTGAATACACACAACTATCAATATTTCTATGCACTTATTCATGAATCAAATCATTCTATGCATGTGGGCTCTCATTTACTTAAAAGGCTTATATGCTTTAAGAATACATATAAGCATGTCTGATAAAAACAATAGGAAACCTTGGACGAATCGCATGGACACACCAGACGAGAGACAACAAACAGAAGAGAGGAATTAAGTGAGACTCCATGCTGATGGAGAGAGAACAGCAGGAAGTGAGAGGAGGAGCCAAACAAGTTACTTACATTGTTACTGCCGCCCGCCCCCCCTCAAAAAAACAGCCCCACAGCCGAAACCGGTTTGGCTCAGTGGATAGAGCGTCAGCCTGCGGACTGAAAGGTCCCAGGTTCGATTCCGGTCAAGGGCATGTACCTGGGTTGCGAGCGCATCCCTGGTGGGAGATGTGCAGGAGGCAGCTGATCGATGTTTCTCTCTCATTGATGTTTCTAACTCTCTATCCCTCTCCCTTCCTCTCTATAAAAAATCAATAAAATATATTAAAAAAACAACAACAAAACAGCCCCACAAAAAAAACTAGGTTTAAGATCCTGATGAAAAACCCCTAAGTGATTCATAACTGGAAGACTTGATTCCCCCTCTGCATTGCCCTGGTTTCTCTCCCTTCCCCCAACATACACACACACACACACACACACACACACACACACACACCACGCCCTAGGGAGGGAGGATACAATCTACAATCCTGGGACAAATGACTCAGATTAGAGATAAATCAATGATATAGAGCTCATACAGTTACATACAGTTATTGGAAAAAATAACAGCCCTTCCCTTCCCTTCGCCTGTCCCCTGATGGTCCCTTAACCTGGAGAATCAGGCAAAGAAACAAGAGGGCACGACCCAGGGCTGAGGACCTTCCCTGGGAGCCTGAGACCAGAGAAGGTTAGGCCGTGGGTGCAGGAATTTCCCTCGCTCCCTCACTGACAGAGTCGCCACTTTACCGCCGGTCCCTAGGCGAGGGCGGGTCTTCCCGGAACTTCTGGTTGAGGGTGTTTCCCTCTCCGAGTGACGCAGAGGTTCCCGGCCCCCAGCAGGTAGGTGGCCCGCTCCGGCCCGGGAGGGGTTCCCCCCCCCAGCTCACCCGGGCTGAGACCCCCGCCCGCTGCCTGCCTCTCCCACCTCCAGCTCTGCTCGGGTCTGTTTTAGCTGCAAGCCCCAGGGGTACAGGAGTTAGTCCTGGTGTGCGATGGGGTGGGGGGACAAGGGACTGGTGGGAAGGGGGGGCAGGTGCGGCAGGTGGCAGGTTGGGGGCATCTTGTGGGGCTGGAAGTGGGACTTGCCTTCTCCTAATCATCCCAAGGCCCCGTTCTCTACTTTCTCTTTCACTTTACCTCCCTCTCCCTCTCTCCCTCCCCTTCATACGAACAATTCATAGCTCCTCCATTTGATGTAAATTTACGTGTGGAAATGGAGCTTCAAACCTCCCCCCCCGCCCCCGGCCGCCCCATCCAAATAGTACTGCAGCCCCTACCAGTGGTTCTCAACCTTCTGGCCCTTTAAATACCGTTCCTCAGGTTGTGGCCCAACCGTAAAATTATTTGCGTTGCTACTTCATCACTGTCATGTTGCTACTGTGATGAATCGTCATGTAAATATCTTGATATGCTGGATCGTCTTAGGCGACCCCTGTGAAAGGCTCCTTCGACCGCCAAAGGGGTCGCGACCCACAGGTTGAGAACCGCTGCACCCTTCTATATACAGTATAGGGTGTCCCAAAATTCACGCAAGATTTGCAATTCAATTCAGTTGCAAATCTTGCATGAATTTTGGGACACACTATAGAAATTCAAGGGGCCAGCTCAGATACCTTCTTTGACTCCCTGGACTGAAAATTTAAAGTTTAAATCACTCCCGGTTTCTTTTTATTTTTTAAATATATATATATATTGATTTCAGAGAGGAAGGGAAAGGGAGAGAGTAACATCAATGAGCTGCCTCCTGCACGCCCCCTACTGGGGCTCCAGCCTGCAACCCTGACATGTAACCTGACCTCAGGCTGATGCTATATCCACTAAGCCAAACCGGGCAGGGCCACTCCTGGTCTCTAGCCCAGCCTCACACTGCACCCCTATGGCCCGATGGCCCGGGGGAGGCCCACTCCGGGTTCTCCACTGGCCCTTTTGTGGCCCCTGCCCCACCAGCGCCCCCCTTGCCCAGGGCAGCGCCTGGATTCCTGGCACCTGACTCACTGACCCTTCCCTCTGTTCTCCCAGCCTCGGATTCAACTTGGAGCCCTATCAGCTGCTGCTGCCAGCCTGCCTCCCTGTTGCTGGCTGCAATTCTCAAGTGCCCTGGGGAGGGAGGGGGAAGGAGTTCTGACTCAGCATAGGTTGTCCTGGAAGGGTGGGGGCGGGGCTGCAGGAGAGCAAACCTCCCCTGGGAGGGATTTGTTCTGGGGTTAGAGTACAGAGACAAGCCTGTTTCTTTGCAGAAGACACTCAGCCACTGCTCCCTCTGTCACTTCACCGGAAAGCCGCCCTTGGTGAGTACCGCCCATCCTTACAGATTGGGTCGCCCTCTGCTTTCTCCAGCTGTTGTGCCCCTGTATCCTTGTCCTTCTCAGGCGGTAAGCTCCCTGCTGGGGTTACTAGAAACTCTTTCCTAGCCCAGCCCCAGCCTGTGGTACCCAAGAAAGCTCCCCATCAGATGTGTGCATGGAAACCCTCTGGCTGAGCCTGCGTTCCTCTCCCCACAGCCTCAACCACCTCTGTGGTTTAGCCAGTGTGAGCCTTTTTGCCACAATCTGTTTTTACCCAATCCCTCAAAACAAAAACAGACACAAAACAACAAGCCTGCTGTATTGGCGCTGATTTGTAGGTATGGGGCCATGGTGTATCAGAAACCATTGCAATCAGCTGGGTGAGCAATGGCCATTGCTCTGGCTTGGAGTAGGGTGTGGTGTTGGTTTGTTTTAATATACTTTTATTGATCTCAGAGAGGAAGGGAGCGGAGAGAGAGATAAGAAACATCAGTGATGAGGGAGAATCATTGATCCGCTGCCTTCTGCACGCCCCCTAGTGGGGATCGAGCCCGCAACCCAGGCATGTGCCCTTGACTGGAATCCAACCCGGGACCCTTCAGCCCGCAAGGCCGATGCTCTATCCGTTGAGCTAAACTGGCTAGGGCCAGGTGTGATGTTTAAATGGTGATTGTGATGAGCACAGAAAGGCCTAGAAATAGTCCTGCCAAAAGCTACAGAATCCTTGAAGAGGTGGGTGTGGTTCCAGGAAGGAAAATTATCTTTCTCAAGAACCTGCCTGCTTCTCTGGGCTGTAGGTTCCTGGATGAAGTTTCAGATTCCTAGTGACTCCTCTGCCCCTGCTCGGAATATACACAGTAGTTTCATTTCTCTTCCGCATTCTCTGTGTACCAGGCAACCACATGTTAACTTACTCTTTATTTTCAGTAAAAATCCCCTACTGGGTTCTGGAGATTGCAGACCCAGTAGGGGATTTTTAGTGAAAATAAACAGTGGGTATTACTTTTGTAGGTGGTCACCACCCTCTGTCTGAGCAGGGGGAGGCCAGCTCACAGAAAACTCCGTTCAGAATGGTTGGAGGGCAGCTCCTAGTGAGACTAGGGCCAATGACTAGGAGCAGACCCACCTGTTGATTCTCTGGATTTAAATAAAGCCACACCCGGCCAGGTGTGGCTCAGCGGTTGAGCGTCGACCCAGGAACCAAGCGGTCACCAGTTCAATTCCTGGTCAGGGCACATGCCCGGGTTGCAGGCTTGATCCCTAGTAGGGGGCGTGCAGGAGGCAGCCGATCAGGGATTCTCTCTCATCATTGATGTTTCTATCTCCTTCTCTGAAATAAATAAAAACATACTTTAAAAAAAAGAATAACATAAATTATAACCCATGGACATAATATTTTTTTGCCATATCACATGAAATGGTTGTCTGAGATTATAATGAAATTTGGAAGACATGTTTTGATTTAAAATAGAGGGCATGTTGGATATATGAAATAGTAATCGCCTGGACAGAGAGAACACACTGGTTTCAATAACGAGACCCAAAAGAAAAGCCACAAGGTACATGATCTAAGTTGCAAAAGTCCATTTTGGATCAGGCAACGTCTTACGTGCAGGGCAGAGACTCAACCTGTAAGATAACATTTATTTGGGAAAGCACAGAGGTAGCGGTAGTTCCCAGGAGAAACGGGCTTAGGAAACCAGGGATGGAGGCAAAGGAAAGGCCCTCGGAGCTTTGAAGGGAGGAAGGTCAAGGTGATGCGTCTGGAGGGATGGGGAACAGAAGAGGAAGGGAAAGGCAGGGACTTGCTCCCTGGAGGGAGCGTCTGCTGGGTCCTCAGTCATAAGGGTTTTAGGGGCGATCCCAGGGGCGGATCTGAATAGAATATTCCGCAGCTTTCCAGGTGTGTCCTTTCAGGGTTGTGGTCTCCACTGATTGATTGATCAGTGTCAGGGCAGGGGGGTTATAATTCAGTGCAGCTGGTCCGGAGGTCAGCCATGGCGCTGCTTGCCGGGTTTGGCTGCTTTTCTGGGCCTGGAGCTGAATGAAATATACCTGAAGCCTAGATGTTCTCTCCAGGGAGGAAAGGTCAGGGGTCTAAACCCTAATGAGCAGGGTATGCGAGGGGAGGAAAGGTCATTCCGAGGACAAGGTGCTACCCGACACATGTCCATGGCTAGGACTGGGGCCTTCCGCCCTGGTGACCTTCTGCACCTGGCCCATCGTCCTAGCTCTGCTCAGGTCTAACGGCCACCTACAAGAATAACAGCCCCGGTCTATTTAACAACAGCGACAAGAACAGCACTAATGTCTGTCATCATTGATTCAACACCTCCTATGGGCCAGGCCCCATTCCTAGGACTTCATCTATCTTCATTCATCTGTGCATAGACATATGATTTTCATTTTAGAAATACTGAGGTTCAGAGACGTTCATTACATTCACTGAATATTCCTAAAAAGTGGTATCATAAAAACACTTCCGAAAAAAGTGGACCTGGCGTTTGAACCAGCCTTCGTTGAAGTTTCCTGTCTAGCTTTCCACCAGGGTCTGGCATTTAGAAGGAGCCTTGCTATTGACACCTTTATCCCCTTCTGTTCCACTTTTTCCTCCTTCCTGGGTCCCTCATTAACCCTCTGAATAGATGTTGATGCCAGAGAGAAGCCCGTTGGTATTGGTGTTGGGACAGGCAATCCCCACCATGGCGCTCCATTCATAATGTGTCTTCTCCATAGTAACCCTGTGTCACCATGGTGTCCCCTCCCTGCTACGGCCTGCTAACCCGCCAAAAGGAGCCAGGTAAGCCTGACTCGTGACTCTGACTTGCCATTGGACCTTTGGCACCTCGCACGATGCTTGGTCGGCGGGAGGCCTTCTGTGAAGGTTGGTGACCTCCTGAACTCTGGTCTATCTCTAGTGCCACTGAAGAGCATCTCGGTGACCTTGTCCATTCGTGAGTTTGTGGCCGGTGTGTCTGCTACCTTGAACTATGAGAATGAGGGGAAAGATCCGTTGGAGGCCTTCTTTGTTTTCCCCATGGACGAAGACTCAGCTGTCCACAGCTTCGAGGCCGTGGTGGATGGGAAGAAAATCGTGGCAGAATTGCAGGAGAAGTCTGAGGTACTGGGGATGAGTATATTCCTTCCTCCCTTTTTATGCCCATAATGCATGCTCTTTAGGCTCTCTATCAAATGCAACTGCCTAGAAATGTTCATGTCCAATGCTTTGTCCTCTACTCCCCTCTAACCGATAACTTTCCTAAAACCATTGGAGGGAAACACCCATCGAAGGCACTCAGGGTTTGGCTGTGAACTTGGCAAGACCCATCACAGGCTCACCCCACCAGTCTTTGCTTCCTGTGCCACTCGTCTCCTCCTCAAGCATGTCACCTCTCATGTCATGTCATCGTCTTCCCTTGTCCTCCTTAGGCCCGCACCAATTACGAGAATGCCATCAGCCAGGGCCACCAAGCCTTCTTGTTGGAGGAGGACGATCAGGCTGGCGACATCTTCTCTTGTAACGTGGGGAACCTGCCCCCCGGGTCGAAGGCGGCACTCACCCTGAAGTATGTGCAGGAGCTGCCTCTGGAGGCAGACGGGGCCCTGCGCTATGTGCTCCCCGCTATCCTGAACCCTCGCTACCAACTCTCCAGTGAGTAGGCTCTTTCTTCAAATACTCACGGGGAAAACCCCCCTCAGGGTTGTCAGGGGGCTAAACATTGTGGGGAGGGGACACACCACTGAGGTCACTTTCCATAGGAGGGTCTGAGGGCGGTGGCCTTCAAATGAAGAATCCTGCAGTCCCTTCGAAGGACGTGCCCTACACACTCAGCCTGGCTGCCACCGTCAGCTCCCAGCATGCCATCAAGAGTGTCCAGTGCAGCTCCCCCGTGAATCCTATTGAGTACCTTGACGATAAGACTTCTGCTCAGGTAATTAGTGAGCACACGCTGTGGTTGCCAGCACCCCTGTTTTTGGGTCCTGATCTACCTCCCTCCATCTCCTAAATATTGCTAACTTTCCCCTGTTAACCCCGGGGGAATCGCACTGGGCCTTTCTTTTTTTTAATATATTTTTATTGATTTCAGAGAGGAGAGGAGAGGGACAGAGAGATTGGAGCATCAATGATGAGAGAGAAGCATTGATCTGGTGCCTCCTGCACGCCCCCTACTGGGGATCAAGTCCACAACCCAGGCATGTGCCCTGACTGGGAATGGAACCCGGGACCTTTCAGTCCCCAGGCCAATGCTCTATCCACTGAGCCAAACTGGCTAGGGCTAGGCCCCTTCTTTATCCTTATTTCATCTCCAGAGCCTCCTGCCTGTTCTCGCCCTTGCTCCTGGCTCTGTTTACACGTCAAGGAGCCAGTAGCCCTCAGCTCTGACCTCAGCTCTGACCTCAGCCCCAGGCAGAGGCATGATGGTTCTAATGTGGCTTCTTTGCTTGCTCCCAACTCAGATCTCCTTGGCTGACGGACACAAATTTGATCGAGATGTGGAGCTCCTGGTTTACTACAGTGAGGTGCATACCCCCAGCGTGGCTGTGGAGATGGGGGCGCCCGCCACAAAGCCCGGTATGTTTCTTCTTCCTTTGTAGTTACCGCCTAAGGTCGGTGAGTTACCCTCAAATGACCCTCACTTTTTGTTTATCTATTCAGTAATGGGTTAAAAAAAAAAGGGACTAGTTTCCACTATGGCATGCAAAAATGATTCCATATTGAATATCATGTGACTATGTCTTATATGTAAATGTTGGTGAATTAGTAGGTACTTAGACAAAGGACATGAATAAAAAGTTTACAAGGGAAATGCAGCTAGTTTAAAAATATGGGACAATGATCAGCCTCTACAAGTAAAAATAAAAGTAAAATTAAAGTAAATGATGTGACTTTTTCACTTTTAAAATGATCAAGGATTTCCAAATCTGGGAACACCTCATGTTTTAAAAGGTGAGATGAATTTGGCACTCTCGCAGATTGCTTTAAGCAAAAATAATTTGGAATCAAACTTTGGAGAAGAAATTTGGCGATATGTGTCAAAAGAAATGTTCATTTTAGTGATTCCAATTTTAGGAATCTTACCTAAGGAAATAAATTTAATTGTAAGTAAAAATATACACTAAAATGGCCATTTTCATAATATCAAAGATTAGTAAATAATCAAAATGTCTCACAGTAACTTAATTCACTATGCTGGGATTACCTGATGAGTTATTATGCAGCTACCAAAATCATTTATGTTGACAGATTTAAATAATATAGAAAAAAAGCCTTCCAACAAGGATTAAGTTAAAGAAAAGTAAATTATACAAACAGATTGCTATAAAAAAAAAATAACCTGTCAATTAAGAAAAACATTTAAAACCACAGGAAATATGCACGTAGTAATTATGATTAGATTAAGACTAACTTTACATTCTAAATTTTTTGTTTTATCTAATAAATAACTTTTATTGATTGATTTATCATTCCAACCTGTAATCTCACCTAGAGTTCTTTGTTCTTTTTTTAATTGTGGTAAAATTTATCTGACATAAATTTTAAGTAAAAAGAAAACTAATACTTTGGTATAAAATTTACATAACGGAAATTTTACCATTTTAATTATTTTTAACGATATAGCTCTGTTGCCTTAAGTACATTCACCATGTTGTAAATATCACCCTTATCCATCTTCAGGGTTTTTTTTTTTAATCTTAACCTAGTTTCTTAATTTCTAAGCCTAAGTTTAGTTCCTTACTAGGTTTAGTTTTTAAATTTATTTAATTTATCTTATTTTCCAAGTTTTCCTTAGTATATATCTACTTTTCCTGTTATTTTATTTTTTTGTTGTTTATTTGTTTTTATTGATTTCAGAGAGAGGAAGGGAGAGACAGACAGAGAAACATCAATGATGAGAATATCATTAATCTGCTGCCCCCTACACACCTACTGGAAATCGAGTCTACAACAGGGGCATGTGCCCTGACTAGGAAGTGAACCATGACCTCCTGGTTCCTGGGTCGCTGCTCAAACACCAGGCCACACGGGCTGGGCTGTGTACTTCTTCTTTTAAATGTACTGGTGTAACACATGTGAGGGCCCGCTGTCTCGGGCCTCCCTGAGCTGCCATGGCCCTGGACTACAGAGACCATGAAGGTCACTGGAAAGATATTGACACTTCTGAAGCATTTCCCACTTTGGTGGAATGACGCATCCTTGGGGACAATCATAGTCAAAACACAAAGTCTTGGGTTAGGCTCCTACTTCCATAACTACCACTGCTTTAAAGATAAGTAGCTATCATTGATCTTCCATCGGCCATTTTTCTTATCTCATTGTTGACGTTTGGCCAAGGTAACTTCACACTCCAGCTCACAAATTGGAACTCCTTAATTGGCCTTCACTTGTTTAACCATCCTCCCACCCCACCCCACCCGTCCCCCCAGGGCAGGCCGTCCAGGCTAAACCTGTTAGAGGGGGTCCCAGCCTCAGCCAGGTTTGCTCCAGCTCCTGTTCCCTGAAGCTCCAGGCTCTGTCTTTGTACATTAGTTGCCTGGTTTTGTCCTTCCCTTTGGGCGAGCTCCCCCTTGTGTGCCCAAGAAGTACTCCCACAACAGTATGTATTGTTTTAGTTTCTTTTCATCTAATGGTGTCCTTATTCTTTCTGAGTAGACTCTTTGATGGGAGATCCATCTGCGATGGTGAGTTTCTACCCAAATATCCCAGAGGCTCAGTCACCAACTGCATGTGGAGAATTCGTCTTCCTCATGGACCGCTCAGGAAGTATGCATTGTCCCATGAATAATCAGAATCCATCTCAGCTGCGCATAGAGGCGGCCAAGGTAAGACTAGTTCTTTTTCTGCTCATGTGCTCAAGTAAGGGTGAGTTTTGGGGGTTAAATTAGGGTCTGTCTGGGTCATCTGGATCAGTGTTTCCAGCTGCACTGCAGCTCATGTGACCACTGCGAGGACTATAAGACTGGGAGGCGCGCTCTGGGTGAAGGCCCACACCCACAGGAGTTAGATGGGGAGGGTCTGTGTGTCTTCAAGGATCCTCTCTCACTCGCTCCCCATACTCTCTTCCTGCAGGAAACACTGATTTGGTTGCTGAAGAGTTTGCCTGTAGGCTGTTATTTCAACATCTATGGATTTGGATCATCCTTTGAGTCCTTCTTTCCGTAAGTTTCTAGAAAGGCTACAGAGAGTTCAAAAAAAAGATCCTCTAAAGCAGCGGTTCTCAACCTTCTGGCCCTTTAAAACAGTTCCTCATGTTTTTACTCCCAACCATAAAATCATTTTCGTTGCTACTTCATAACTGTAATTTTGCTACTGTTATGAATCGTAATGTAAATATCTGATATGCAGGATGGTCTTAGGCGACCCCTGTGAAAGGGTCATTCAACCGCCAAAGGGGTCGCGACCCACAAGTTGAGAACCATTGTTCTAAAGAAAGGACTATATTGTTAAAGGGGTTACGGTAGAGTTGACCTTGACATTGGGGAGTTCAGGTGAGGTTGTTTATAGTGGGGCGAATCTCAATGCGGGGATGCGATACTGGGCAGTGTCAGCTAGCTATGTCCCTGCATGTGTTTGCTTTACTCAGGGAGAGCGTGAAGTACACTCAGGATACCATGGAGCAGGCCCTGAAGAGAGTTAAGAGTATGGACGCTGACCTCGGGGGCACAGAAATCTTGGAACCACTCAAGGCCATTTACAGTAGAACTTCCATCCCAGGCCACCCTCTCCAGGTAAGAATAGGAACAGAGCTCACAGAAAGCGGGGGAGAGAGAACTCAACTTCGGTTCCAGAATGTATAGCCCTGAGTTTCATTGTAGGATTGTCCCAACAGGGTGTGCATTTCAGAGTTGTCTGTCATGTAGTAAAGGGGAAAAGACAAGAGGCATTTCATAGAAACCCTCTTCCTTAGTTCCATGCTCCGAACTGTGGAGGTGGGAGCTCTCTTGTGGAATGCCACAGAGGCCTGAGGTGAGACTGGGAGGGTGAGGAAAATGCCCAAAACCATGTGAAAACCTGATGCAAGTGACAGTGGCCCACTAGGGATTTCCCACGTGTCCGAAGAGGCATCAGTGTCTCCGGCATGAAATAGTCGAGTTTTTTAAGGGCAAATTGCGGTATTTTAAAAATGAACTTAAAAAAAGAAAACGTGAACTTCATAGAGACTTGACCAACGTCTTCTGTGTTCAGCTTTTTGTCTTCACAGATGGAGAAGTGACCGACACATTCAGAGTCATTAGAGAAGTGAAAAGCAATGGGCAGAGGCACAGGTATGCAGACAATGTGTGTGTTTCTGGGTGACTGACCACATGTAATCTAGGGCCTTGTGGTTCCAGTGCTGACAAGTAAGGATGGACAGGAATACTATGGGGTTATTTTGGCTTCTTTTTGAATAAAAGTTAATGTTACACAGTTTTTATTCTATGTATTTTGCTTCTTTCCCTCAACAGTTTATAGTCACCCATATTTTGCATGGAATCAATAGTTAATTTTCACTGGGGTATAGTACTCCACAGGATGGCTAAACCATAATTTATTGATTGATTCTCCTGCTGATGGACTTCCATTTAGCTGTTTAAAATAATGCTTTTATGAATATCCTTGTATTCTTATACATGTATATTTTTGCATACACTTGTGTGTGCACCTCTATATGCATATATACATATTCATTTTCACATGTGTACACACACCTATTTCTTTGAATTGGCATGGTTGTGGATTTATTGGGAATTCCCGTTTTCAGAATGAACATGGTTCGCATTGCATTAATAGTGTGGTTGTTTGCTCTAGGTCTTTTTGTAGATATCCTACATCCGATTAAGGATTTTTCTGTTTTGAGAGTTATTTTCTTTTGGTTTACATTTTAAAAAATAATAATGCATGGTTGAATTTCATGAAATGCATTTTATGTACCTGGTGAGATGAGAGTATGGTTTTATCCTTTATTCTTTCAATGTGTTCATTGTAATGACTGTTGTTAAATATTAAACCAACCTTGCATTTCTGAAATAAACCCAAGTTAGTTGTGCTCTAGTAACAATTTTCATATATTTTTTATTCAGTTGACTAATAATTGTTTAGGATTGAAAAATATTTGTTCATGAGAAATATTGGCATGTACTTTTTAAATAATTTTCTTGTTGGATTTTAATACCTATGTTACAGTGGTGTCATATAATGAGCTGAGAAGAATTGGCTGTTTTTCTATTATGGGAAAGATTTTCTTACGTGTTTACTAGATATTACATGGAGATTTTTTTTCTGTGGGAAGATTTTTAAATCTCTTTATTGAAATAGAACTGTTCATATTTTTATATGTTCTTGATTCTTATGCGAGTTTGTATATTTTATCTAAGTTTTCAAATTTCTCTGCATGAAGTGTCAACAATGTCGCCAGATGATGTTATTAAGTTTCGTAGAATCAATGGTAGTATTCCCTTTTTATTCCTGATACTGATTATTTGTGCCTTCTCTTTTTTTCTTGCCCTAAATGTTTGTCAGTTTTTTAAATATGTTTTTATTGATTTTTAGAGAGAGAGGAAGGGAGAAGGATAGAGATATATAGAGAGAAAAACATCATTTGTCGGCTGCCCCCTACATGCCCCCTACTGGGGATCAAGTCCGAATCCCTGCCTGGGAATTGAACCAGTGACCTCTTGGTTTATGGTCGATGCTCAACCACTGAGCCACACAAGCCGGGCATGTTTGTCAATTTTAATAATCTTTTCCAAAAAACAGCACTTTTTGTATATCCTCTCTTTTGTATGATTGTCTTCTGTATCAATAACATTTGCCCCTATCTTCCTTTTCTTTAAAATTTGTGGGTTTTTTGGCTGCTTTTTTCCCAAGATCTGGAGATGGATGTTCAGGTGGTTGACTTTTAGACTTCTTTTTCTGACATGTGTATTTAGAACTAGAATTATAAACATATCTATAACTAAATCCTAAATTTGGATATGTCATTTTCCATTGGTGTTCTCCACTTTCTAGTTATCATTATGATTTCTTTATAAAACATATGTAATTCAGAAGTATACTAACTAGTACACTATCTCTTCATGTATTTTTATGTGTTTTTTTTTACCAGGATGTTATCATGTCACCCTTTCGTCCCTGTCTCTAATGTCAGGCTGTTTTACAATCGCAGGTGTTTCTCATTTGGTATTGGCGAAGGAGCCTCCACCAGCCTCATAAAAGGCATTGCCCGGGCATCAGGGGGCGCGGCAGAATTTATCACAGGCAATGAGAGGATGCAGTCGAAGGTGAGGGGCAGGCCTGTGTCCAGGGGGGGCGGTCCAGAGGGAGTGAGGACAGGGGGCACCCTGCTGCAAGAGCTGAGACAACCTAGTGCCTCTGGGATTCATTTCTTTATGTTCCCAGGGCTTTGGGCTACAGACTCAATGGGACTACTTTTGTCTTTATGTGAACGGGCCCCCTGTAGTTTCTGGGGAAATGGCATCTAGTCCCAGCAGTTGGAAGCCCAGAAACAAAATGTGGAAGAGGTCAGGGCTTTGTGTTGAAAACAAGAAAGAGAGAAACTTAAGAATTTTGCCTGCTGAGCTTGGCATTCCAGGTGTGTGCTTTAGGACCCAGCGGGTTCTGGTGTGTCTCCTCCATGCAAATGACACAAAGAACACAAGCAGGATGGCCCTAGCCGGTTTGGCTCAGTGGATAGAGCATCGGCCTGCAGACCAAAGGGTCCCCGGTTTGATTCCCGTCAAGGGCATGTACCTTGGTTGCAGGCTCCTCCCCGGCCTGGGCCCTGGTCAGGGCTCATACAGGAGGCAACCCATCAATGTGTTTCTCTTACATCCATGTTTCTCTCTGTCTTTCCCTCTTTCTTTCACTCTCTCTGAGGATGGATGGAAAAATATCCCCAGGTGAGGATTAACAACAAAAAACAAACAAAAAAACCCCCCACAAAAACAAGGACAGCTGTAGTATGTCTGTAGGTGGAAGAGGCGGTAAACTGCTACTCTGTTTGATGAGTCAGCACAAGGAGGCATTCTCCACCTCTGGCTATAGTGCTGTGTTCCTCTTCCCCAGTTGGTGCCACTTCTTATCGAATGCCTACTTCTCTGTTACTTTATACACATTTATTACGTGTCTCTGCCTTAGCTTCCTCGTGTGTAAAGCAAAAGGAAGAACACCCATCTCCTAGTAGAGTATGAGGGAGTAGGTCAACCATGCGTTGGGCTGCGTAGCTCCTGGGGCATGATGAACACTCAGGTAGGAGTAGGTATGGTTGCCATTATGTTGTTTTGGTGTTTATTCTGTTCTCTTCCCTCCGCCAGGCTCTCAGGGCCCTGAAGCGCTCCCTGCAGCCTGTGGTAGAGGATGTTTCTCTGAGCTGGGATTTGCCTGCGGGTCTGTCTGCTAAAATGCTTTCCCCAGAACCAACTGTCATCTTCCGGGGTCAGAGGTTGATCGTCTATGCCCAGTTGACTGGGACGATGCCGGTGAGATTCCATTCTTGCTTGTTCCTCCAGCCAGAGTCGCCGCTGCCCCGAACTCTGCTCCGGACGCTTGCCCGACAGGGTCGGCCTCCCTCCCCTCCCCATCATGTCAAGCCTCTGGTTTTCTGAACTACCTGGTTTCTAGCCAGAAACTTTAAATGTGTGGGATTGGGGAGCTGCCCCGATTCTGCCATCTCTCTCTGGGTGATCTCTCCCTCCCATCCTGTCTCCTCTTCTCTACTTTTCAGCCAGCAGAGGCAACAGGGAAAGTTTGCCTCAAGTACACCCTCCAGGGCAAGCAGTTTGAGAATCAAGTGGCATTTTCTCTACAGCCCAAGTCGGATGCCAAGTAAGATTTCCATTTTTCTTTCCTAGTTCTTTCCTGTTCTTTCTCCTTTCCCTCCCCTCTCCTCTCCTTTGGTTCCTTTCCTTCCCTTCCTTCTCATTCCCTCCCCTTCCCTTTCTTCTTGTCTCTGCCATCCTTGGGGGTCAGTTTCCTGCTCTTCATTTTGGGCTCAATGATTTCCCTAAAATCACTTTTCCTTTTCCGGCCACTCAGATTTCATCTCGCCCCTATCTTTATGTTCCTCCCTGCGCCATCCCTAGCCTGTCAGGGCTCTGAATAGCACCACAGGTGCGCTTCTCCATGAGTCACAGGAATCTTTTTTCTGTCAGCCTCACCATTCATCGCCTTGCTGCCAAGTCCTTCATCCAGACCAAGGACATGGGCTTCGAGGAGACTCCAGCAAATGATAAAAAAGAGGTGCTGAAAATAAGCATGGAGTGCGGCGTCATAAGCTCCCACACGGCTTTCATTGCCATCAACAAGGATCTCAACAAGCCGGTTCAGGGACCCCTGACTCGCAGCGACGTTCCAAGTCCAATGCTATTTGCTCAGTCTGGGATGATGTGTTCTCCTGGTATGCCGAGTGGTGCTCCTGTTCGGATGTGTTGTAGTTCTCCTCGGATGGGTGGTGCTCCTGGTCCGATGTTTGGTGCTTCTGCTCCGAAACCACAGACCGGAGTTAAAAGTGAGTTTTATTCTAATCAAACTCACATAACATAAGAAGCCCTGTATACCTGGATACATCATTTAAAGCAAATGTTTATGAGAAGTCCTTCCCTCCCTACCCCCCTTGTCTCTCCACATCTAGGATCTCTGGTTGCTGTAAAACTTTTCTGTCCTAGAAAACTAGAAAGTACACCATCAGCAAGAAAATGTAAAGTACTCCAAGGGGGGTGGGGAGGGGAGATGAGAGAAATGAAAGAGAAAGTGCATATAAGCATTGAGTAGTTACACTGCCTAAATCTGAAGCTGAGGTATCCTATTGATACTGGTTAATGATTACACAAATGGCGGGCAAACAACCTGGTAGTGTTAGGAAATGGGTGCTGATTGCTGGGCTGTCTCAGACTTAAACCAGAACTGGAGAGAGAAATGCTCAGGGAGACAGCGCTTTTGTCAAGGAATGTTGAAGGGCCGATCAGCTGCAAGGACTCACTGAGATCACCATGGAGGATCACCTGTGTAGCGACAGAACTTGCTTCTTCGGGGCTCTGGTACCTGCTGAGTCCACCCCATGAGTACGACGCTTGTGGAGGTGGTGGGGTGGTGATGCTTTGACATGGTCTGAAGCTGTCCACTGGGTGCACTGGCTCTGGGGACTCCTGGGAGATTCAGGCCAAGGTCAGCCACTGCCTTTGTTCTGCCCCAGGGCCACCCAGCATGAGCTACAACATGATCTGCAGATGGCTGCTACTTGTGTTGAGCTTGGAGGTGCCTAGGAGAAGCCAAGCTACAAACCAAGGCTGGCTGTGGCTAGTGCCGGGCCCAGGGTCACTTAGCAACAGGTACCAGGCCAGATGCTGCTTATTTGAGAGATTTTAGGAAAATATGAAGCATGAGCCAAGACAGGCCATTCTGATAGTAAAGCCACTAGAAACAGCTGGTGTGGACAGGGCCTCCAGGAATCACCAGGGTGGGGCTAACAGTGTTAATCCAGGTTGATGGAGACTCAGATATGGTGGTTACCTGCTGGCTCTTTAGGGGAAGGTTCAGGAAAGGAACAATGGCCTCTACCAGTACTTCTGTCTGGAAAAAAGCTTCCCATCCAGCTCTTGCTATGATGCCAGACCATTCAGTTCCTCCCTGTATGTCTCAGGTGCCTTTCAAATAGCTGCCCCATGCTGGAGCTCTGAGGAGTGAGTCCCAGTTAGTCCATATGTGGACTCTTTAGGAGGAACTGCTTGAGACTCCTGCAGCCTCTGTCTCCCTCAGCCTCGACCCTCGCTGTTTTTTATAACCAGAAGTTATGGGGACTTTTCTTCTCAGCACTGGAACCCTGGGCTGGGGACTTGGTGTGGTGCTCGGACCCCTGGCTCCTCAGGGGGTACCTCTATAGCTGAGACATCCCCCCTAGTTTTTATCTGCCCCACATGGGTGTGGCACCAGTCCCTCCTACCTGTCTTGATGTGGCTTCTTTAATTCCATAGTTCTAGGACTCCCACTGAGCTTGATTTCAGGCAGTTCTGAAGGATGGTTGTTCTGTAATTTAGTTGTAATTTTGATGTGGTTGTGGGAGGAGGCAAGGATACTGCATTTATTTATACCGCCATCTTGTTTGGCATTTCTGGATATTCTATTTTTAAAGTATTTGTTTTTTTTTTTCAATTAGTTCTTTACAGGTGGAACAATTCTGCTTGATAATCAGATATCTTGGCTTAGGAGGGAGTGGCCGGAGTAGAGTGGAGGTTGAAGCCATTTATTTGATTTGAGGAGGACAAGAAGCTTTGAATTAGGGGGTTGGATAGGTTATGTACATGGGTGCTTAATCTCTAAAGATGATGGCAGACTTTCCAAGGAAGTGAAAGTCTTCGATCTAGTTTTCAGATACTTCAGTGGGTGTTGAAAATGGACAAAGAATTTGGAGGTTGACAGCACCTGGAAGGTAATCCAGGTGAAGCTGAAGAGTCATGCTATGGATGTGGCCATTGGGACTGAAGAGGTTGCCAACCCCACCTACCTCACCTCTCAAACATGGATGCTTGGGTTCTGGTACCTGGAGCAACCACCATTTGAGAAGGATAGAGGGAGAAAAGATTTCTAGGAGGAAAAATTAGTTTTGAGTTGAGATGAGTAGTTGAAGGAAGCCTCTGATAATGAAACTAAAGATGCAGAAAAGATCATTGTCATGTGTCAGCAGGACACAGTTGGAAGGGCACGGAGGCTGCAGAATTTGGGCTCCTGGGAGAAGAATAAAATGCACAGTAAAAATGATGACTGAGGCTGACACAGAAAGGAGCATATATATGTCTCAAATTATCAGGGACCATTGCCTACAGCAGAGAGCATAGGTTGCCTCAGTGTCAATGGCTATATTGTGTTTTTTGAGCTCATACAAAGCCTTATTCTCCTACCATCCTTCCGCATCTCTACCCAACTCATACCAGAGCATGTCCTACCTGAAGAATGGTTACGATCCCCATAGGTCCACAATTAACAAGAGCCTGAATTCTCTAGTTGAGCATCTTCACGGATATATTCTCACTACGGCTTGTCTGTCACACATATAGAAAAGAAGAGATTTCTAAAGGGTGGTAGTCCTATATCAGTGAAACACCAGCCTGACGTGGAGCAGTATGATGATTGTTGTGATTCCATTGAAAAGCTAAAGGGACATTCTTCCAACAACATGACCAACTTGGAAACTAACCATTCAGGTGAGACGACTCTCAGCTCTCTTTCCTAATCTATGGGAACTGAAGAGCTCATCCTCCATGTTCTGCTGTCTTATGGCTTTCTCTACTCAGGACGTGATTGGTTGGAGAAGTGTCGGGGCAGAGGGTAAAATTTCCCAGTCTTTTTGTCAGGGCCAGCCCTGCTTCCATAGTCTACAACGCAGGACACTGAAGCCTGCCCCAGTGGAGTTCAGGATGAGCCCCTCTGCCATGTCTTCAGCTCACACGCCTTGCCTACTGACAGGGGCCCTCCTCTTGCAGAACCCACCTGCCAGCCTGTTTGGGCCCCAGCTGCATGAATCATTCTCTTACAGGTTGGGTTTGAAAACCGACCTTTTTTTATGTATATATATTTTATTGATTTTTTACAGAGAGGAAGGGAGAGGGATAGAGAGTCAGAAACATCGATGAGAGAGAAACATCGATCAGCTGCCTCCTGCACACTCCCTATTGGGGATGTGCCCACAACCAAGGTACATGCCCTTGACCGGAATCTAACCTGGGACCCTTCAGTCCGCAGGCCGACGCTCTATCCACTGAGCCAAACCAGTTAGGGCGAAGACCGACCTTTTTAATTCTTTCTGATGACTTTCTGTCACTACAAGCTGTTCCTTGGTCATTTCATTGCTTGTGTCCCAAACACCTGGGTAGTCAAAGTACATGTTACCTAAAATAGGCTTAAAGGCAACTTCCGTCTAGTCTCTTCCCGTTTTTCAGCAGGGGTTTATGGTGTACAATCCTTTCATCGTTCCAACATCTTTGCCACTTATTCTCTCTCTATGCATTCTTCTCAGGCTGCTAATACAGAAAGGGCTTTGAGGTCTAAGGTAGATTCAGATCTCTTGTACTACCAGTTACTGTGGGTCTTAAGATAATTAGTTAACTTTTTACTTGTTTCAGTTTTTAGAACTATTTTTATTGATTTCAGAGAGGAAGGGAGAGGGAGAGATAGAATCATCCATGATGAGAGAGGATTATCGATCGGCTGCCGCCCTCACACCCCCTACTGGGGATCGAGCTCTCAACCCCAGGCCTGTGCCCTGACTGGGAATTGAACTGTGACCTCCTGGTTCATTGGTCAATGGTCAACCACTGAGCCACACCGGCTGGGCAAGGTAACTTTTTAGAGCCTTAGCTTCCTCAGCTGCACTGTCATGCATCTCCTCATGAGAACTTCCTTCATGTTATCCACGGAGTAGGTTCTCAGTGTCCCATAGTGTTGGTTTCCTGCGTTGTCCTAAAACCTTGTCACTAGCAATATCCCCACTATAATGAGCTCCCTCTCTCATGGAGCCTCTTACTAATGTAGAGAGAAGAAGTTCCCAGCAACTACTATTTGCTGGGAGCCATTTAAGTGGCTTCTGGGTCCTGGATGTTTTTCCTCACACATCAGGCATTACTGTCTCCCATTTAGAGAAGGCTGCGATTTCTGTGGGTTAAGTAACTACAGTGGGGCCTTGACTTATGAGTTTAATTCGTTCCGTGACGGAGCTCATAACTCAAATTACTCTTCTGTCAAATCACTGTGACGTTCACTGTGCCAACTAGCGGTGGGGTATCTGAAGCTGGCTCTTAACCCGAATTTTTTTGAGCTTGCAACTCAAAGCAAAAAAGCGGCCGAGAGATGGCTCGTATCTCAAAAGAACTCGTTAGTTGGGACACTTGTAAGTCAAGGCCCCACTGTATTAGATTTTGAGTGCAGGCAGACCTGAGATTCAAACGTAGGCTTTTGATATTCAGAACCTTAGTTGTTGTTGGTTTTTTCCCATTAGGGTAGAACTGTTTTTCTTACCTGCTAATTTCTAAGTTGCACGGAGTATATCATCCCATTGGATAGCTATCCAGATGTGAGATGTTTTCTATGAAAATTCTGTGTTCTTCAAATAGCTTTTACACCATCAGGATTAAACATGTTTTTATTGATTCTTAGAGAGGAAGGGAGAGGGAGAGAGAGAAACATCGATCATGTGCCCTGACTGGGAATCAAACCCGAGACCTCCCAGTGCATGGGACAATGCTCATCCAAATGAGACACACCGGCCAGGGCTAGACTATTCTTTGAGGTAGACTGCAAACTGCTTCCTTTATTTATGCCTGCTCTCTTTTGACATTTTTGATCATTAAAATTCAAGCTATATTTATCTAGATGTTTGTTTTTAAATCCTCACCCAAGGACATTTTCCCATTGAATTTTAGAGAGAGGGGAAGAGAAAGGGAAAGACAGAGAGAAATATTGGTATGAGAGAAACACATCGATTGGTTGCCTCCTGCATGTGCCCTGACCAGGGCCCAGGCCTGGGAGGAGCCTGTAACCGAGGTACATGCCCTTGATCAGAAACGAACCTGGGACCTTTCAGTCTGCAGGATGACGCTCTATCCACTGAGCCAAACCGGCTAGGGTTATCTGTAATTTTTTAATATACCTAACGTTTTAAGGGTCATTGCCACAAGACTGGATAGGACTTTCAGTAGCACTATCATGTGAGTTCTTTAGTACCCTATATCTTCCTCTCCTTTCTGAATTTTTCAGTGCATCTCTCCTAGTGGCAGCACAACACTGGGGTGGCCTACATTGTCACAGAGAAAATACATGTCTCCTGGGTGAGGACCGAGATGGGGAACTTGGTAGGATCTGCACTCTTGCTGTAGCCCTCTGATGGTGAACCTATGACACGTCTGACACGCGATCTCACTTTTGGTTGATTTTTCTTTGTTATATGGCATTTAAATATATAAAATAAATATCAAAAATATAAGTCTTTGTTTTACTATGGTTGCAAATTTAAAAAATTTCTATATGTGACACGGCACCAGAGTTAAGTTAGGGTTTTTCAAAATGCTGACACGCCGAGCTCAAAAGGTTCGCCATCACTGCTATAGCCTTTCTCTGGATTCAGACACCCTCCCTGACGTATGCCAAGGGGCCAAATTAAACTTTGTAGTTTCTCATCTTCTTTCTTTTTTTTTCTCCCCCAAAATCTTTGAAGATGATCCTCTT
The DNA here is from genome assembly GCF_028538775.1 of Myotis yumanensis. NCBI lineage: Eukaryota > Metazoa > Chordata > Mammalia > Chiroptera > Vespertilionidae > Myotis > Myotis yumanensis. The sequence goes on from NW_027223770.1 coordinate 21,195,582, forward strand.
GTACAGCTGATTTCCCTCCAAAAGGCAGATGGTTCCTGGGATCTGAATGAAGGTCTGGCCGTGGTCCTGGGTATGAGCTTGGGAGATATGCAGGCTGCACTCCCTGTCAAGGTGAGACTTGGGGGAAAAAAAGGAGTTTGTCTATTTTTGAGAAGTTGGGTCAGTAAAGAGAATTGGATGGATCATGACTCACCTGAGGAAGCGGAATATAGGAGATCATACACTAAGTAAATCTCTAATAAATAGAGGTTGAAGGTATTTCCTGGGTAGGTTAGAACAGAAGGAACAAGGAACTCATGGTCCAGCCCGTAGGAGATGATGGATGACAAAGGGAACGCAGAAATTCTCTTTTTCTTTGACTGATTCCCTGCCATCCATCTTAGTGATAATAACAGCTGTTCACTGAGCAGTTACACACTGCGCTAAACACTTAACTTTCATGATCTTATTTTTTCATCACAACAATGAAGAAAGGTAAGTCCTATTTATGTTGCTGTTTATAGATGAAGAAGCTGAAACCCAGAGAAGTATAATCATGAGTCTAAGTTTACCTAACTAGTTAGTGGCAGAGTGGGGTTCAATTCTAGGACTGACTACCTTTCGAACCCACATTATTGCTCCTCTTCTTAATGAGGAAACTGTCCAGAAATTAGCAAAATCTAAGTTAGGAATATGATGTATAAACAGGGATGATATAATTATTGTAAATGGATTCAAGTCTGCTGATGAGGACAAATTACTTCTTAGAATTTCAAGATAGCTTACTAATCGAGATATTGTGAAATAGAAGACAAATGCCAAAAGCCTGGAAGGCAATGTGGTTTTGAATTTATCAAATCTGGAAGGTGATTCAGTAAACCTCAGATATCCTATAATTACAACAGCAATACAGTATCTACTAGTTCGATGTAACTGTCAAGCTCTTCAAACATGGTCATGTAACTGTCAAGCTCTTCAAACATGGTCAATGCAAATGAGGAAGTACATTTTTAATTGAATTGAGATGTGCTATTAATTGTGAAATGCATTCTGATTTTATAAAGTTGATATAAAAAGGAATGTAAAATATTAGTTATTTTATATGGATTATATGTTAACATGATATTTTAAATATATTAGATTATATTTATATAATCTAATCTAAGTGGTTGACTGTGTACCTATGCACCAGGAGGTCAGGGTTTGATTCCCAGTTAGGTCACATGCCCTGGTTGCAGGCTAGATCCCCAGTAGGGGGCCTGCAGAAGGCTGTCAATCAATGATTCTCTCTCATCATTGATGTTTCTGTCTCTTTCTCCCTCTCCCTTTCTCTCTGAAATCACTAAATATATCTATCTATCTATCTATCTATCTATATTTATATATTTTTAATAAAACTATATTTTGAAAATACTTTAAAATATACCAGGTTAAATAAAATATATTATTGATAACATAATTGTACTTTTTTATTTTTACATGTGGCTGCTAGGATACTTAAAAGTATATCTCTATTGAAAAGACTTTCCTAAAACAGACAATTACAAAAGTAATTTATAAATAATTTATTAATTTGATTAACAAATATAATGAATCTATAGACAATTCAAAGAGGATATTAAGGATCATGAAGATCTAGCTCGGTTTTATTGAGAACAAGACATGTTAGACTAACACTTTCTTCTTTGCCATGGTAACTTATAGCCAATAAATGAACGGAATGAAGAGCCCTGGTGTATCTGAATTTCATTAAGGAATTTGAACTTTTCTTAATGATTAGTATACGGACTGGTTACAAACTACTTGGAAACCCATGGTACTGAATAATGAATTTATTCAAATGAAACAGATATGCAGATCCCTCAGTCTCTGATTCTCTGGGGGGCCCATATTTTCAATGAGTATTTAGTTGAAGATGTAGACCAATACGTTCCTATTTGTATGTGACAGAACTGGGAGATGGCGTAGTAGACAAGAAAATCAGGATCCCAAAAGACCTGAACAATGACTTGAACTTAAAAAAAAAAAACAACAACCTGGCATAAACACTCTTTTTCATGCTAAATTCTCAACTATACAGGTAGAGAATAGAGGCCAAATGACAGCGGTTGCACATGAAAATTAGAGATTTTAGAGGACCATCAACTTATTATCAATCAGCGTATTTGAAATATGATTAGTTGAGGGCGAAAGGATTGTCAGGAAACCTTTATGTATTATACAATCTGGGGCTGGAGTCACGGAATTTTATAAGTACATTTACCTCCAGATGTGACCATCTAAATAGATGTATTTTAGAAATCACTGTGTTTGTTTCTAGACTAGGAGAACAAACAGGGGGTTCTTACTGTTTTGACAAAAGTCTTCTTAAGGGAGAATGAAAGGAACGGGGAATTTTGATCTGAAACAACTCTACTCAGAGGCCATGATAGCTGTTTCCAAATTTTAACCCTCACGATATAAAAGAATTTATTTTAATCTATTGTCTCTAAAATCTGGAATCGGGACCCGCAGGTGAAAACTCACCTTTTTCTGGTCTGTGGACAACTTTCTGTTGAGCTGGATGAGCACTGTGACCTTGAATCAGAACGTTTGGTCTCCAGTCCCAGCTCCGTCATGTGCTAGAAGACTCACTTTGGGCAAATCATTTCACTTTTATATGAATCAGTTTTCTCTCTTAAACCATGTGACTATTGGTAATTCCTCAACATGTTTTTGTGTTGGTGAGGGTTCAAATAAAAACACACACATGAAGATGCTTTGGAAAAAATAGAAAGCCACTGTGCGTGTGTGTTTTGTTGTTTTGTCACAGCTGGCTAATCCTCGTTAGGGGTGTCTTAGGAGTTTCAAACAATGTCCTGGTGGTTACACTGCATTAAAAATTGAAGACATTTCTACCTTAAGACTCACTGGATGGTTGCCCTGAGGTTTAGGGCCTGGCATTGTGCCTTACAAGCCATAGAGCAGGTTAAGGGAGACCAGGTAACCTCATTTAGTAGCAATGAGTGGGGGAGGGGAGGGGGGGGACCTGGTAGATGAGGAAGGAGTGCAGGCTTCAGGGGCGTCTCTCTGTTGTAGAGTGTGGATTCCTCAGGCTGGGCCACTGTCCTGGCGGTGATCTGGCTGCATGACAAGTATAAGGACATGAAGTGCGAGTGGGAGCTTCTGGAACGGAAAGCTGTGGCCTGGATTCACAGCCATGCAGGTAGGAGCACCAGCCTGAGCCCTCAGCTCCTTCCCTCCTTAGGAAGCTCTGCATCTTCCTGGACATTGAGCCCCCAGGCTGTCCTGGTCTAGACCTTTTCGGGTCTCCCAGCTAGTTCTCTCCTGGGCAGGATGGGGGTGCCGTCCTCCAGTGGGGGCAGTGGGAGGTGTGTGAAGAGGGAAAAGGAGCATCGATGGGGAGTGTGAGTTGGAAAAGGGACATGAAGTGGCATTTATTCTTCTCACTCTGTCTGTACTATCCTGAGAGTGAGACTGAACTTGGGGCATTTCTCTTTTGAGTGTTTATTATCTGACTGCTGCTGGATATCTCTGGGGCCAGAGGGCAGGAAAGGGAATCTGGGGGATGTGACGAGAAAAGTGGGGGGTGCTAAGCAAAGATACAAGCAGGACTCAGGGGAGATGACCGAGGAGGTTGAGGGGAGACTGGGAGAAAGGCACTTCCTCTCCCTGTTGTCCCTCAGCCCTCATTTTGTTTTCTCCTCACAGGCTCCGCCACGGATGGGCTGGTGAAAGCCGCTGTGGGCTTTCTGAAGTCATCGGTGGATCCTGCCGTCTTTGCCCCCTGAGGATCCCGGCCAGAAACACACGTGCCTCTTTCATGCTCCTGTCCCTTCCTGTACCCTGCTTCTCCCAGAATGTGATCTTGTCTTGTATACTGTTGGTACCGGGTGTAAGCTGACATGGTCCTTGCACCTGAAGGGGCTAGCAAGGCTGGGACCCTTACCCACACAGTTTTCCCAGACTTGTTTGGATGGCGGTTATCAGTAGAATGAGAGCAACCTCTGTAGAATGAGAACAGCCTTTCATGGCTTACCAAGAAGTCTGTAACTATTTACTGAGATTTGCTGTACAGAGAATTTGTCCTTCTGCTCTGTCCCTCCCTTAGAGATTAAGAGGAACAAAGAATACATTCCTCCTGACAGACCTCCTATTCAGTGTTTTGTGTATAAAAGGCATTGCGTGGTTAATAAACTTACTGCAGGTCCTCGATGGACCTGCAGTCCTCCCAATCCCGTTCTCCTGTCTTTCTTTCTTTTCTCAATTTCCACCTCCCTACCTCAGCCTGGTTCAACTTGTCAGGCTGGCCCTAACAGTATACCTCTCCTGTCGGCTTCCTGTAATAAAAGTCAACGATGCCGCCCCACCTTTCCTCCAGGTTCCAGGTTCCCTCCGGATATGACATCCTTTCCCCAGCATGTGCTCTCAGCCAGGCATCATGGCTCCAGACCTGTTCTCTTTCTGGAAGGAGTTCAGAGGCAATGAGGTCCCTCCGGGGTTTTTCAGAGTGACGACATGAGAAACGAGGGGCGTGGACTCTAGGCTACAGGTTGCTGGGTTGATGTTAGGGATTGCCTGGACTGGAAAGTTCTCTGCATTATTTTTTGTCTAATCAGTATTGCTTTTGGGGACTTATGAGGACAAGACTGATGAGCTTTCTATTCTAAGGTAGAATAAAGAGATGGAGGGGCGGTTGACAGCCAACATTGGGATCCACATAACCTCCACATGAGGGTTGGCACTGTTGGGGACCTTCTTGGTCGATTCTGCCTGGGTCTTGTTAGCCTCTACTGCCCGCCTCCCCTCATACTGCCCAAGGGTTGTGTGGTAGCTGTGGGAGACGGATGTTTCTTCTTAATCAGGATGCATCTTAGTAAGAGGGCCATCATGGGATCCTTCGTCCTGGCCTGACCCGTGAGGCCTCTGAATCGGGCTCTGATCTAGTATACTTTTATAAAATCAGGGCTAAAGGCAGCTTTGCCTGAGACCCAAAACCTGGGCCATTCATCCCAAGAGAAAGAAAGGAACTCCCCGTGATCATGCCTGACCTTGCAGTCCCACACACTCTATCCTAGTGGAAGGGACCCTACTGGATGTGTTGTTCCCTAACATACTGCTGTATCAATATTAAAATGACACTTGGTTGTATGTGATATAGATTTATTCATTGAATCTGCATGGGTTTTCTCATCCCTTGTTTTCCCTCCCAACTTTTTAAAATATATATATATATTTTTACTGATTTCAGAGAGGAAGGGAGAGGGAGAGAGAGATAGAAACATTAGTGATGAGAGCGAATCATTCATCGGCTGCCTCCTGCATGCTCCCTACTGGGGATCGAGCCCGCAACCTGGGCTTATGCCCTTGACTCGAATCTGGAACCCTTCAGTCTGCAGGCCGATGCTCTATCCACTGAGCCAAACCATCTAGTACCCTCCCAACTTTTCTGACACCTCCCCTGTTCATATGGTGTCCTGTCCCCATATCTTCTGTTGCAAGCTGATTTCCTAAGGCACTAGTCAGAAAACCACTATGAGAACCCTGGCCATACCCTTACATAGTTATGTGATGATAAACAAATGATTGATTCCCTCAGAGGTTAGTGTCTCCATCTGTAAAAGTAAATGATGACGTTAGAACTGGGTTCTGACTTTCCCCTAGAACCCTCAAGACTTCTGAGCAAGGCCTCACTGTCTATTCGCTCAGGTAAAGGATGGCCTAGACCAGAGTTCCCTGAAACTTCTGAGTGAACTGGTGTTAGGAACCTGCCCGCGTTTCCCAGTGAGACCATCTCTCAAGGACTTTCTTCCCAGTTTGCTGGTGGCTGCCTGTGACCTGAGGAGGGCTTGTTGAAGTGCAGCTTGCAGACACTTCACTATAGTACTAGAGTGTATTTGTTGTTCATGTTGTAATTATGATAATTATGACTTTTATTTCCTAGCGAATGAAACTATGTCAATGAAAAACGTTGTATAAATTATGTAAACGAGTACAGTGAAACCAGAGTTTAAATGAAGTGTTCTGATTTCTTATGCCATTTCTTTTCCTGATGTATTTCAGCGGGTATTAAAGAGTTCGAGTTTGTTGCTCAGAGATATTGTGAGAGTTTAAGAGAAAGTTAGGCTGTGGGTGCAGGAATTTCCCTCGATCCCTTACTTATAGAGTCGCCACTTTATCGCAGGTCCCTAGGCGTGGGCGGGTCTTTCCTGAACTTTTGGCTGAGGGTGTTTCTCTATGGGAGTGACTCAGAGGCTTGGATGCCCAGCAGGTTGGTGGCCCGCTACTGGGCGCTGGGGGTAGGGTTGGGGGGGGGAGGGGTGTCCCCGCTAAAGGGGGCTGAGACCGGTGCCTGCTGCCTGCCTCTCCCACCTCCAGCTCTGCTCGGGTCCGTTTTAGCTGCAAGCCCAAGGGGTACAGGAGTTAGTCCTGGTGTGTGATGGGGGTTTGGGGTGGCGGCTAGGGGGGAGAGGGGGTGCAGGTGCAGCAGGTGGGAGGTTGGGGGCATCTTGTGGGGCTGAAAGTGGGAACTGTCATCTAATCATCTCAAGGCCCCTCTCTCCACTTGCTCTTTCACTTTACCTCCCTCTCCCCCTCCCCTTCATGTGGACAATTCATAGCTCCTCCATTGGATGTAAATTTATGTGGTGAAATGGAGCTTCAAACCTCCCCCCGCCCCCCCCCCCCATCCAAATCATACTGCAGCCCCTAAACCCTTCTATATAGAAATTCAAGGGGCCAGCTCAGATACCTTCTGTGACTCCCTGGATGCCAAAACTCTGGGATGGAAAATTTAAAATTTAAATCACTCCTGGTTTCTTTTTCTTTTAAATATACATGTTTTTTATTTCAGAGAGGAAGGGAGAGGGAGGGAGGAATGGAGGGAGGGAGGGAGGGAGAAAGAGAAACATCAATGATGAGAATCATTGATCAGCTGCATCGTGCATGTCCCCTCCTGGGGATGGAGTCCACAACCCTGCCTGAACCCTGACCGGGAATGGAACCCCAAACCCTTTAGTCAGAAGGCTGATGCTCTATCCACTTAGCCAAACCGGGCAGGGCCACTCCCGGTCTCTATCCCAGCCTTGCTCTGCACCCCCATGGCCTGTGGCCCACCCGGGGTTCTCCACTGGCCCTTATGTAGTCCCTGCGTCACCAGCGCCCCCCTCACCCAGGCAGCGCCTGGATTCCCCGCACCTGAGGCACTGACCCATCCCTCCATTCTCCCAGCCTCGGATTCAACTTGGAGCCCTATGAGCTGCTGTGGCCAGCCTGCTCCCTGTTGCTGGCTGCAATTCTCAAGTGCCCTGGGGAGGGAGGGGGAAGGAGTTCTGACTCAGCATAGGTTGTCCTGGGAAGGGTGGGGGCGAGGCTGCAGAAGAGCAAACCTCCCCTGGGAGGGATTTGTTCTGGGGTTAGAGTACAGAGACAAGCCTGTTTCTTTGCAGGAGACACTCAGCCACTGCTCCCTCTGTCTCTTCACCGGAAAGCCGCCCTTGGTGAGTACTGCCTACCCTTACAGTTTGGGTCGCCCTCCGGTTTCTCCAGCTGTTGTGCCCCTGTATCCTTGTCCTTCTCAGGCGGTAAGCTCCCTGCTGGCTTTCCTAGAAACTCTTTCCTAGCCCAGCCCCAGCCTGTGGTACCCAAGAAAGCGCCCCATCAGATGTGTGCATGGAAACCCTCTCGCTGAGCCTGCATTCCTCTCCCCACCACCGGGACCGCCTCTGTGGTTTAGCCAGTGTGAGCCTTTTTGCCACAATCTGTTTTTACCCAATCCCTCAAAACAAAAACAGACACAAAACAACAAGCCTGCTGTATTGGCGCTGATTTGCAGGTATGGGGCCATGGTGTATCAGAAACCATTGCAATCAGCTGGGTGAGCAACAGGGCCATTGCTCTGGCTTGGAGTAGGGTATGGTGTTTGTTTGTTTTAATAATCTATTTTTTTTAAATATACTTTTATTGACGTCAGAGTGGAGGGGAGAGGGAGAGGGAGAGGCTCGATCCCCAGTAGGGGGCGTGCAGGAGGCAACTGATTAGTGATTCTCTCTCATCATTGATGTTTCTATCTACCTCTCCCTTCTCTTAAATCAATAAAAACATACTTTATTTTTTTTAAAAGTGTAACATAAATTATAACCCATGGACATAATATTTTTTAGCATATGACATGAAATGGTTGCCTGAGATTATAATGAAATTTGGAAGACATGTTTTGATTTAAAATAGAGGGCATGTTGGATATATGAAATAGTAATCGCCTGGACAGAGAGAACAAACTGGTTTCAGTAAGGAGCCCCAAAAGAAAAGCCACAAGGTACGTGATCTAAGTTGCAGAAGTCCATTTTGGATCAGGCAACGTCTTATGTGCAGGGCCGAGACTCAACCTGTAAGATAACATTTATTTGGGAAAGCACAGAGGTAGCGGTAGTTCCCAGGAGAAACGGGCTTAGGAAACAAGGGATGGAGGCAAAGGAAAGGCCCTTTGAACTTTGAAGGGAGGAAGGTCAAGGTGATGTGTCTGGAGGGATGGGGAACAGAAGAGGAAGGGAAAGGCAGGGACTTGCTCCCTGGAGGGAGCCTCTGCTGGGTCCTCAGTCATAAGGGTTTTAGGGGCGATCCCAGGGGCGGATCTGAATGGAATATTCCACAGCTTTCCAGGTGTGTCCTTTCAGGGTTGTGGTCTCCGCTGATTGATTGATCAGTGTCAGGGCAGGGGGGTTATAATTCAGTGCAGCTGGTGCCGAGGTCAGCCATGGCGCTGCTTGCAGGGTTTGGCTGCTTTTCTGGACCTGGAGCTGAATGAAATACACCTGAAGCCTAGATGTTCTCTCCAGGGAGGAAAGGTCAGAGGTCTAAACCCTAATGAGCAGGGTATGCGAGGGGAGGAAAGGTCAGCCCGGGGACGAGGTCCTACCCTACACATGTCCATGGCTAGGACTGGGGCCTTCCACCCTGGTGACCTTCTGCACCTGGACCATCATCCTAGCTCTGCTCATGTCTGTCTAACGGCCACCTACAAGAGTAACAGCCCCGGTCTATTTAACAACAGCGACAAGAACAACACTCATGTCTATCATCATATGGGCCAGGCCTCATTCCTAGGACTTCATCTATCTTCATTCATCTGTGCCTAGACATATGATTTTCATTTTAGAAATACTGAGGTTCAGAGGTGTTCATTACATTCACTGAATATTCCTAAAAAGTGGTATCATAAAAACACTTCCGAAAAAAGTAGACCTGGCATTTGAACCAGCCTTCGGTGAGGTTTCCTGTCTAGCTCTCCACCAGGGTCTGGCATTTAGAAGGAGCCTTGCTATTGACACCTTTATCCCCTTCTGTTCAGCTTCTTTCTCCTTCCTGGGTCCCTCATTAACCCTCTGAATAGATGTTGATGCCAGAGAGAAGCCCGTTGGTATTGGTGTTGGGACAGGTAATCCCCACCATGGCGCTCCATTCATGATGTGCCTTTTCCACAGTAACCCTGTGTCACCATGGTGTCCCCTCCCTGCGGCCTGCTAACCCGCCAAAAGGAGCCAGGTAAGCCTGACTCGTGACTCTGATTTGCCATTGGACCTTTGACACCTCGCTCGGCGGGAGGCCTTCTGTGAAGGTTGGTGACCTCCTGAACTCTGGTCTATCTCTAGTGCCACTGAAGAGCATCTCGGTGACCTTGTCCATTCGTGAGTTTGTGGCCGGTGTGTCTGCTACCTTGAACTATGAGAATGAGGGGAAAGATCCGTTGGAGGCCTTCTTTGTTTTCCCCATGGACGAAGACTCAGCTGTCCACAGCTTTGAGGCCGTGGTGAATGGGAAGAAAATCGTGGCAGAATTGCAGGAGAAGTCGGAGGTACTGGGGATGAGTATATTCCTTCCTCCCTTTTTATGCCCATAATGCATGCTCTTTAGGGTCTCTATCAAATACAACTGCCCAGAAATGTTCATGTCCAATGCTTTGTCCTCTACACCCCTCTAACCGATAACTTTCCTAAAACCATTGGAGGGAAACATCCATCGAAGGCACTCAGGGTTTGGCTGTGAACTTGGCAAGAACGATCACAGGCTCACCTCACCAGTCTTTGCTTCCTGTGCCACTCGTCTCCTCCTCAAGCATGTCACCTCTCATGTCATGTCATCGTCTTCCCTTGTCCTCCTTAGGCCCGCACCAATTACGAGAATGCCATCAGCCAGGGCCACCAAGCCTTCTTGTTGGAGGAGGACGATCAGGCTGGCGACATCTTCTCTTGTAACGTGGGGAACCTGCCCCCCGGGTCAAAGGCGGCACTCACCCTGAAGTACGTGCAGGAGCTGCCTCTGGAGGCAGACGGGGCCTTGCGCTATGTGCTCCCCGCTATCCTGAACCCTCGCTACCAACTATCTGGTGAGTAGACTCTTTCTTCAAATACTCGCGGGGAAAACCCCCCTCAGGGTTGTCGGGGGGCTAAACATTGTGGGGAGGGGACACACCACTTAGGTCACTTTCCGTAGGAGGGTCTGAGGGCGGTGGCCTTCAAATGAAGAATCCTGCAGTTCCTTCGAAGGACGTGCCCTACACACTCAGCCTGGCTGCCACCGTCAGCTCCCAGCATGCCATCAAGAGTGTCCAGTGCAGCTCCCCTGTGAATCCTATTGAGTACCTTGACGATAAGACTTCTGCTCAGGTAATTAGTGAGCACACGCTGTGGTTGCCAGCACCCTGTTTTTGGGTCCTGATCTTCCTCCGCACTCCATCTCCTAAATATTGCTAACTTTCCCCTATTGACCCTGGGAAAATTGCAATGCCCCCCACCCCCTTTTTTTAAATATATTTTTATCGATTTCAGAGAGGAGAGGAAGAGAGAGATAGAAACATCAATGATGAGAGAGAATCATTGATCAGCTGCCTCCTGCACGCCCCCTATTGGGGATCGAGCCCACAACCCAGGCATGTACCCTGACTGGGAATCAAACCCGGGACCTTTCAGTCCCCAGGCCAATGCTCTATCCACTGAGCCAAACTGGCTAGGTCTGGGCCCCTTCTTTATCCTTATTTCATCTCCAGAGCCTCCTGCCTGTTCTCGCCCTTGCTCCTGGCTCTGTTTACACATGGAAGGAGCCGGTAGCCCTCAGCTCTGACCTCAGCCCCAGGCAGAGGCACGATGGTTCTATTATGGCTTCTTTGCTTGCTCCCAACTCAGATCTCCTTGGCTGACGGACACAAATTTGATCGAGATGTGGAGCTCCTGGTTTACTACAGTGAGGTGCATACCCCCAGCGTGGCTGTGGAGATGGGGGCGCCCGCCACAAAGCCCGGTATGTTCCCTCTCTTTTTGTTGTTACTGCCTAAGGGGAAACTCTTGTCGTTGAATTACCCTCGAATTACCCTCACTTTTTTTTTCTATTCAGTAATGGGTTTAAAAAAAAATGGGACTAGTTTACACTATGGCATGCAAAAATGATTCCATATTGAATATCATGTGACTATGTCTTATGTAAATTTAGGTGAATTAGTAGGTACTTAGACAAAGGACATGAAAAAGTTTACAAGGGAAATGCAGCTAGTTTAAAAATATGGGACAATGATCAGCCTCTATAAGTATATATAGAAGTAAATGATGTGATTTTTTCACTTTTCAAATGATCAAAGATTTCCAAATTGGGAACACCTCATACTTTAAAAGGTGAGGTGAATTTGGCACTCTCAAAGATTGCTTTAAGCAAAAATAATTTGGAATCAAACTTTGGAGAAGAGATTTGGCGATATGTGTCAAAAGAAATGTTCATTTTAGTGATTCCAATTTTAGGAATCTTACCTAAGGAAATAAATTTAAATGTAAGTAAACATATACACTGAAGTGGCCACTTTCATAATATCAAAGATTAGTAAATAATCAAAATGTCTCACAATAGCTAACTTCACTATGCTGGGATTACTTGACGAGTTATTATGCAACTACTAAAATAATATATGTTGATAGATTGAAATAATATGGAAAAAAGACTTCCAAAGAGGATTGAGTAAAAGTAAGTTATACAAACAGATTACTATAAAAAATAACCTGGCAACTAAGAAAAACATTTAAAACCACAGGAAATATACATCTAGTAATTATGAGTAGATTAAGACTAACTTTCGAATTTTTTTGGTCTAATAAATAACTTTTATTGATTGATTTATCATTCCTTCATGTAATCTCACCTTGAGCTCTTTCTTTGTTATTTTTTTAATTGTGGTAAAATTTATCTGACATAAATTTTTTTTTTCATTTAAATTGTTGGGACTTTATTTTTTTTTTTTCTTTTTAAGTATTACAAATGGTATTACATATGTGTCCTTCCCCCACCCCCCGCCCTTGACAATGCCCTGTCCTCCCTTACCCCCCAGTGTCTTATGTCCATTAGTTATGCTTATATGCATGCATACAAGTCCTTTGGTTGATCTCTCTGACATAAATTTTAAGTAAAAAGAAAACTAATAATTTGGTATAAAATTTACACAATGGAAATTTTACCATTTTAATTATTTTTAACGATATAGCTCTCTTGCCTTAAGTACATTCACTCTGTTGTAAATATCACCCTTATCCATCTTTAGAGTTTTTGTAACTCTTAATCTAGTTTCTTAATTTCTAAGCCTAAGTTTAGTTTTTAAATTTCTTTAATTTATCTTATTTTCCAAATTTTCCTTAGTATATATCTACTTTTCCTCTTATTTTTTTTTGTTTTGTTTGTTTTTATCGATTTCAGAGAGGGGAAGGGAGAGGGAGAGAGAGAGAGAGAGAAACATTAATGATGAAAATAATCATCAATCCACTGCCTCCTACATACCTCCTACTGGAGATCGAGTCCACAACCCAGGCATGTGCCCTGACCAGGAAGTGAACCATGACCTCCTGGTTCCTGGGTCGCTGCTCAAACACCAGGCCACACGGGCTGGGCTGTGTACTTCTTCTTTTAAATGTACTGGTGTAACACGTCAGGGCCCGCTGTCTCGGGCCTCCCTGAGCTGCCATGGCCCTGGATTACAGAGACCATGAAGCGTCACTGGAAAGATATTGACACTTCTGAAGCATTTCCCACTTTGGTGGAATGACGCATCCGTGGGGACAGTCATAGTCAAAACACAATGTCTTGGGTTAGGCTCCTACTTCCATAGCTACCACTGCTTTAAAGATAAGTAGCTATCATTGATCTTCCATCGGCCATTTTTCTTATCTCATTGTTGACGTTTGGCCAAGGTAACTTCACACTCCAGCTCACAAATTGGAACTCCTTAATTTGCCTTCACTCGTTTAACCATTCCTGCCCCCCTTATCCCTCTCCCAACCGCCCCCCCTGCTCAGGGCAGGCCGTCCACACTAAACCTGTTAGAGGGGGTCCCAGCCTCAGCCAGGTTTGCTCCAGCTCCTGTTCCCTGAAGCTCTGGGCTCTGTCTTTGTACATTAGTTCCCTTTGGGGGAACTCCCCCTTGTGTGCCCAAGAAGTACTCCCACAATAGCGACTTGGTTTTTGGTTGGGGTTCTTTTAATCCACCAGAGGAAGTTTTGAAATGTTGCATCTTACAAGGTAAAGGTTGAGATTCCAAGAAGTTCTGTCGGCCTCTTTGCAGATTTCCTCGTCTGTTCCCTATGCCCAGCTGTGCAGACCCAGGGGGCAGCAGGGGCAGCCTTAATGAGTCTTGTAAATCCCTCCAGCAGGGCTGCTCAAATCTTGCTCCCAGATCGTACGTTTGGTCAAGGTGGCTTGCTGTTCACAGCTATACACAGAAGAGAATGCCAGCTGGCATTCTGAGAATTTAAAGCTCTAATCCCAGAAGGACTGTAATATAGGTAGGATATTGGAATTAGATTCTGTGTCTCCTTATAGTGTCTGGACTGTTAGAGTGGATATAAACCAGCCATTCTCACTACATCTCTATCTTAATACTAGTATTTTAATTCCAGCCTCAGTTTTCACTTGCCCCTGAAAAGATAAAATCTTGGCTATGGCTTTGACAACTTGGTGACATAGGCCAACTCCCTGGTCGCCTCCATACTATTGTGTGGGTGATACTGTTCTCAACACAACATCCCAGTGCCTCTCCTTGTTAGGGAGAGCATAGGTAAGAGCTTCGTGCCCACAGCTGACGGACTTTCCCTGGCGTGTGTGACACTGACACTCTCAGCTCTTGTAACTTGTCAATGAAAGAATTGCCCACATGAGCGTCGTTTTTGTAAAGCGGTGATGACAGACTTAAACAAGGACCCATGTGATAAATTTCCCATTGATTTGATTTGAAGTTAATGCGACTCTGCCAAGTAAGTTATGTCGATTCTTCTGGTAAATGCTGGAAGAGTGTACTTAATGTATTTCACTAGTTGGCCTAGCTGCTAGGATACTAGGGTCAATGATCGCATCTTACTTATTGCTTGTTCCTGGTAACCTCTACCCTCTTTCATCTCCTTACTATCTGCTTTGCTTCTATAGCTCTTGTAGAGGTTTATAGCTCACTTCAAGCCCTTTGCCAGTAGATAGAGTATAAAGATCAAACTGTGTTTCAGATGTGGATGTTCTCAGCTTCCTGTTGATTCACTACAACTGATTCGTGGTGTCTTCCCTACGTATGTTTTTAGTTCCTTTTCATCTCATGGTGTCCTTATTCTTTCTGAGTAGATTCTTTGATGGGAGATCCATCTGCGATGGTGAGTTTCTACCCAAATATCCCAGAGGCTCAGTCACCAACTGCATGTGGAGAATTTGTCTTCCTCGTGGACCGCTCGGGAAGTATGCATTGTCATATGAATAATCAGGATCCATCTCAGATGCGCATACAGGCGGCCAAGGTAAGACTAGTTCTTTTTCTGCTTATGTGCTCAAGTAAGGATGAGTCTCGGGGGTGAAATTAGAGTCCATCTGGGTCATCTGGATCAGTGCTTCCAGCTGCACTGCAGCTCACATGACCACTGCGAGGACTGGGAGGCACGCTCTGAGTGAAGGCCCACACCCGCAGGAGTTAGATGGGGAGGGTCTGTGTGTCTTCAAGGATCCTCTCTCACTCGCTCCCCATACACTCTTCCTTCAGGAAACACTGATTTGGCTGCTGAAGAGTTTGCCTGTAGGCTGTTATTTCAACATCTTTGGATTTGGATCATCCTTTGAGTCCTTCTTTCCGTAAGTTTCTAGAAAGGCTACAGAGAGTTCAAAAAAAAGATCCTCTAAAGCAGCGGTTCTCAACCTTCTGGCCCTTTAAAAAGAGTTCCTCATGTTTTTACCCCCAACCATAAAATTATTTTCGTTGCTACTTCATAACTGTAATGTTGCTACTGTTATGAATCATAATGTAAATATCTGATATGCAGGATGGTCTTAGGTAACCCCTGTGAAGGGGTCGTTCAACCGCCAAAGGGGTCGCGACCCACAGGTTGAGAACCGCTGCTCTAAAGAAAGGACTATATTGTAAAAGGGGTTACGGTAGAGTTGACCTTGACACTGGGGAGTTCAGATGTGGTTGTTTACAGTGGTGGGGATCTCAATGCGGGGATGCGATACTGGGCAGTGTCAGCTAGCTATGTCCCTGCATGTGTTTGCTTTACTCAGGGAGAGCGTGAAGTACACTCAGGATACCATGAAGCAGGCGCTGAAGAGAGTGAAGAGTATGGACGCTGACCTCGGGGGCACAGAAATCTTGGAACCACTCAAGGCCATTTACAGTAGAACTTCCATCCCAGGCCACCCTCTCCAGGTAAGAATAGGAACAGAGCTCACAGAAAGGGGGGAGAGAGAACTCAACTTCGGTTCCAGAATGTACAGCCCTGAGTTTCATTGTAGGATTGTCCCAACAGGGTGTGCATTTCAGAGTTGTCTGTCATGTAGTAAAGGGGAAAAGACAAGAGGCATTTCATAGAAACCCTCTTCCTTAGCTCCATGCTCCGAACTGTGGAGGTGGAAGCTCTCTTGTGGAATGCCACAGAGGCCTGAGGTGAGACTGGGAGGGTGAGGAAAATGCCCAAAACCATGTGAAAACCTGATGCAAGTGACAGTGGCCCACTAGGGATTTCCCACGTGTCCGAAGAGGCATCAGTGTCTCCGGCATGAAATAGTCGAGTTTTTCAAGGGCAAATTGCGGTATTTTAAAAATGAACTTAAAAAAAAGAAAACGTAGCCAAAACCGGTTTGGCTCAGTGGATAGAGCGTCGGCCTGTGGACTGAAAGGTCCCAGGTTCGATTCTGGTCAAGGGCATGTACCTGGGTTGCGGGCACATCCCCAGTGGGAGATGTGCAGGAGGCAGCTGATCGATGTTTCTCTTTCATCGATGTTTCTAACTCTCTATCTCTCTCCCTTCCTCTCTGTAAAAAATCAATAAAATATATTTAAAAAAAAAAAAAAAAGAAAACGTGAACTTCATAGAGACTTGACCAATGTCTTCTGTGTTCAGCTTTTTGTCTTCACAGATGGAGAAGTGACCGACACATTCAGTGTCATTAGAGAAGTGAAAAGCAATGGGCACAGGCACAGGTATGCAGACAATGTGTGTGTTTCTGGGTGACTGACCACATGTAATCTAGGGCCTTGTGGTTCCAGTGCTGACAAGTAAGGATGGACAGGAATACTATGGGGTTACTTTTGCTTCTTTTTGAATAAAAGTTAATGTTACACAGTTTTTATTCTATGTATTTTGCTTCTTTCCCCCAACAGTATATAGTCACCCATATTTTGCATGGAATCATAGTTAATTTTCACTGGGGTATAGTACTCCACAGGATGGCTAAACCATAATTTATTGATTGATTCTACTGCTGATGGACTTCCATTTAGCTGTTTAAAATAATGCTTTTATGAATATCGTTGTATTCTTATACATGTATATTTTTGCATACACACACTTGTGTGTACACCTCTATATGCATATATACATATTCATTTTCACATGTGTACACACACCTATTTCTTTGAATTGGCATGGTTGTGGATTTATTGGGAATTACCGTTTTCAGAATGAACATGGTTCGCATTGCATTAATAGTGTGGTTGTTTGCTCTAGGTCTTTTTGTAGATATCCTACATCCAATTAAGGATTTTTCTGTTTTGAGAGTTATTTTCTTTTTGTTTACATTTTAAAAAATAATAATGCATGGGGATCAAGTCTGAATCCCTGGCTGGGAATTGAACCAGTGACCTGTTGGTTTATGGTCGATGCTCAACCACTGAGCCACACCAGCCGGGCATGTTTGTCAATTTTAATAATCTTTTCCAAAAAACAGCACTTTTTGTATATCCTCTCTTTTGTATGATTGTCTTCTGTATCAATAACATTTGCCCCTATCTTCCTTTTCTTTAAAATTTGTGGGTTTTTTGGCTGCTTTTTTCCCAAGATCTCGAGATGGATGTTCAGGTGGTTGACTTTTAGACTTCTTTTTCTGACATGTGTATTTAGAACTAGAATTATAAACATATCTATAACTAAATCCTAAATTTGGATATGTCATTTTCCATTGGTGTTCTCTACTTTCTAGTTATCATTATGATTTCTTTATAAAACGTATGTAATTCAGAAGTATACTAACTAGTACACTATCTCTTCATGTATTTTTATGTGTTTTTTTTTTTTACCATGATGTTATCATGTCACCCTTTCGTCCCTGTCTCTAACTTCAGGCTGTTTTACAATCGCAGGTGTTTCTCATTTGGTATTGGCGAAGGAGCCTCCACCAGCCTCATAAAAGGCATTGCCCGGGCATCAGGGGGCGCAGCAGAATTTATCACAGGCAATGAGAAGATGCAGTCGAAGGTGAGGGGCAGGCCTGTGTCCAGGGGGGCGGTCCAGAGGGAGTGGGGGCAGGGGGCACCCTGCTGCAAGAGCTGAGGCAACCTACTGCCTCTGGGATTCATTTCTTTATGTTCCCAGGGCTTTGGGCTACAGACTCAATGGGACTACTTCTGTCTTTATGTGAACAGGGCCCCCTGTAGTTTCTGGGGAAATGGCATCTAGTCCCAGCAGTTGGAAGCCCAGCAACAAAATGTGGAAGAGGTCAGGGCTTTGTGTTGAAAACAAGAAAGAGAGAAACTTAAGAATTTTGCCTGCTGAGCTTGGCATTCCAGGTGTGTGCTTTAGGACCCGGCGGGTTCTGGTGTGTCTCCTCCATGCAAATGACACAAAGAACACAAGCAGGATGGCCCTAGCCGGTTTGGCTCAGTGGATAGAGCTTTGGCCTGCAGACCAAAGGGTCCCGGGTTCGATTCCCGTCAAGGGCATGTACCTTGGTTGCAGGCTCCTCCCCGGCCTGGGCCCTGGTCAGGGCTCATACAGGAGGCAACCCATCAATGTGTTTCTCTTACATCCATGTTTCTCTCTGTCTTTCCCTCTTTCCCACTCTCTCTGAGGATGGATGGAAAAATAACCTCGGGTGAGGATTAACAACAAAAAACAAACAAAAAAACCCCACACAGAAACAGACAGCTGTAGTATGTCTGTAGGTGGAAGAGGCGGTAAACTGCTACTCCGTTTGATGAGTCAGCACAAGGAGGCATCCTCCACCTCTGGTTATAGTGCTGTGTTCCTCTTCCCCAGTTGGTGCCATTTCTTATCGAATGCCTCCTTCTCTGTTACTTTATACACATTTATTACGTGTCTCTGCCTTAGCTTCCTCGTGTGTAAAGCAAAAGAACATCCATCTCCTAGTGGAGTGCTAGGGAGTAGGTCTACCATGCGTTGGGCTGCATAGCTCCTGGGGCATGATGAACACTCAGGTAGGAGTAGGTATGGTTGCCATTATGTACTTGTGGTGTTTATTCTGTTCTCTTCCCTCCGCCAGGCTCTCAGGGCCCTGAAGCGCTCTCTGCAGCCTGTGGTAGAGGATGTTTCTCTGAGCTGGGATTTGCCTGCGGGTCTGTCTGCTAAAATGCTTTCCCCAGAACCAACTGTCATCTTCCGGGGTCAGAGGTTGATCGTCTATGCCCAGTTGACTGGGACGATGCCGGTGAGATGCCATTCTTGCTTGTTCCTCCAGCCAGAGTCGCCGCTGCCCCGAACTCTGCTCCGGACGCTTGCCCGACAGGGTCGGCCTCCCTCCCCTCCCCATCATGTCAAGCCTCTGGTTTTCTGAACTACCTGGTTTCTAGCCAGAAACTTTAAATGTGTGGGGTTGGGGAGCTGCCCCGATTCTGCCATCTCTCCCTGGGTGATCTCTCCCTCCCATCCTGTCTCCTCTTCTCTACTTTTCAGCCAGCAGAGGCAACAGGAAAAGTTTGCCTCAAGTACACCCTCCAGGGCAAGCAGTTTGAGAATCAAGTGGCGTTTTCTCTACAGCCCAAGTCGGATGCCAAGTAAGATTTCCATTTTTCTTTCCTAGTTCTTTCCTTTTCTTTCTCCTTTCCCTCCCCTCTCCTCTCCTTTCATTCCTCTCCTTCCCTTCCTTCTCCTTCCCTCCCCTTCCCTTTCTCCTTGTCTCTGCCATCCTTGGGGGTCAGTTTCCTGCTCTTCATTTTGGGCTCAATGATTTCCCTAAAATCACTTTTCCTTTTCCGGCCACTCAGATTTCATCTCGCTCCTATCTTTATGTTCCTCCCTGCGCCATCCCTAGCCTGTCAGGACTCTGAATAGCACCACAGGTGAGCTTCTCCCTGAGTCACAGGAATCTTTTTTCTATTAGCCTCACCATTCATCGCCTTGCTGCCAAGTCCTTCATCCAGACCAAGGACATGGGCTTCGAGGAGACTCCAGCAAATGATAAAAAAGAGGTGCTGAAAATAAGCATGGAGTGTGGCGTCATAAGCTCCCACACGGCTTTCATTGCCATCAACAAGGATCTCAACAAGCCGGTTCAGGGACCCCTGACTCGCAGCGACGTTCCAAGTCCAATGCTATTTGCTCAGTCTATGATGTTTTGTTCTCCTGGTATGCCGAGAGGTGATCCTTTTCAGAGGTATTATAGATCTCATCACATGGGTAGTGCTTCTGGTCTGATGTTTGGTGCTTCTGCTCCGATGTTTGGTGCTCCTGGTCCGATGTTTGGTGCTTCTGCTCCGATGTTTGGTGCTTCTGCTCCGAAATCACAGACCAGACTTAAAAGTAAGTTTTATTCTAATCAAACTCACATAACATAAGGGGCCCTGTATACCTGGATACATCATTTAAAGCAAATGTTTATGAAAAGTCCTTCCCTCCCCTCCTGCCTTGTCTCTCCACATCTAGAATCTCTGGCTGCTGTAAAACTTTTCTGTCCTAGAAAATTAGATAGTACACCATTAGCAAGAAAATGTAAAGTACTCCAAGGCCGGGGTATGGGGGGGAGATGAGGGAAATGGAAGAGAAAGTGCATATAAGCATTGAGTAGTTACACTGCCTAAATCTGAAGCTGAGGTATCCTATTGATACTGGTTAATGATTACACAAATGGCGGGCAAACAACCTGGTAGTGCTAGGAAATGGGTGCTGATTGCTGGGCTGTCTCAGACTTTAACCAGAACTGGAGAGTGAAATACTCAGGGAGACAGAGCTTTTGTCAAGGAATGTTGAAGAGCCAATCAGCTGCAAGGTCTGACTGAGATCACCATGGAGGATCAGCTAGGCAGCGACCCACCCCACAGAAAAGAATTTGATTCAGCGAGGCTCTGGTACCTGTTGAGTTCACCCCATGAGTACGTCGCTTGTGGAGGTGGTGGGGTGGTGATGCTTTGACATGGTCTGAAGCTGTCCACTGGGTACACTGGCTCTGGGGACTCCTGGGAGATTCAGGCCAAGGTCAGCCACTGCCTTTGTTCTGCCCCAGGGCCACCCAGCATGAGCTACAAAATGATCTGCAGATGGCTGCTACTTGTGTTGAGCTTGGAGGTGCCTAGGAGAAGCCAAGCTACAAACCAAGGCTGGCTGTGGCTAGTGCCGAGCCCAGGGTCACTTGGCAACAGGTACCAGGCCAGATGCTGCTTATTTGAGAGATTTTAGGAAAATATGAAGCATGAGCCAAGACAGGCCATTCTGATGGTAAAGCCACTGGAAACAGCTGGTGTGGACAGGGCCTCCGGGAATCACCAGGGTGGGGCTAACAGTGTTAATCCAGGTTGATGGAGACTCAGATATGGTGGCCACCTGCTGGCTTTTTAGGGGGAAGGTTCAGCAAAGGAACAATGGCCTCTACCAGTACTTCTTTCTGGAAGAAAGCTTCCCATCCAGCTCTTGCTATGATGTCAGACCATTCAGTTCCTCCCTGTATGTCTCAGGTGCCTTTCAAGTAGCTGCCCCATGCTGGAGCTCTGAGGAGTGAGTCCTAGTTAGTCCATATGTGGACTCTTTAGGAGGAACTGCTTGAGACTCCTGCAGCCTCTGTCTCCCTCAGCCTCGTCCCTCGCTGTTTTTTATAACCAGGAGTTATGGGGACTTTTCTTCCCAGCACTGGAACCCTGGGCTGGGGACTTGGTGTGGTGCTCGGACCCCTGGCTCCTCAGGGGGTACCTCTATAGCTGAGACATCCCCCCTAGTTTTTATCTGCCCCACATGGGTGTGGCACCAGTCCCTCCTACCTGTCTTGATGTGGCTTCTTTAATTCCATAGTTCTAGGACTCCCACTGAGCTTGATTTCAGGCAGTTCTGAAGGATGGTTGTTCTGTAGTTTAGTTGTAATTTTGATGTGGTTGTGAGAGGAGGCAAGGATACTGCATTTATTTATACTGCCATCTTGTTTGGAATTTCTGGATATTCTATTTTTAAAGTATTTGTGTGTGTTTTTTCAATTAGTTCTTTACAGGTGGAACAATTCTGCTTGATAATCAGATATCTTGGCTTAGGAGGGAGTGGCCGGAGTAGAGTGGAGGTTGAAGCCATTTATTTGATTTGAGGAGGACAAGAAGCTTTGAATTAGGGGGTTGGATATGTTATGTACATGGGTGCTTAATCTCTAAAGATGATGGCAGGCTTTGCAAGGAAGGGAAAGTCTTCGATCTAGTTTTCAGATACTTCAGTGGGTGTTGAAAATGGACAAAGAATTTGGAGGTTGACAGCACCTGGAAGGTAATCCAGGTGAAGCTGAAGAGTCATGCTATGGATGTGGCCATTGGGACTGAAGAGGTTGCCAACCCCACCTACCTCACCTCTCAAACATGGATGCTTGGGTACTGGTACTTGGAACAACCACCATTTGAGAAGGATAGAGGGAGAAAAGATTTCTAGGAGGAAACATTAGTTTTAAGTTGAGATGAGTGGTTGAAGGAAGCCTCCAATAATGAAACTAAAGATGCAGAAAAGATCATTGTCATGTGTCAGCAGGACACCGTTGGAAGGGCACGGAGCTGCAGGATTTGGGCTCCTGGGAGAAGAAGAAAATGCACAGTAAAGATGATGACTGAGGCTTACATGGATAGGAGCATATGTCTCAAATCATCAGGGCCCTTTGCCTACAGCAGAGAGCATAGGATGCCTCAGTGTCAGTGGCTATATTGTGTTTTTTGAGCTCATACAAAGCCCTATTCTCCTACCATCCTCCCGGATCTCTACCCAACTCACCAGAGCATGTCCTACCCGAAGAATGGTTACAATCCCCATAGGTCCACAATTAACAAGAGCTTGCATTCTCTAGGTCAGCATCTTCCCAGGGATATTTTCTCACCAGGGTTTGTATGGCATGCATATAGGTCCAGGAATATTCAGACGAATGGTTAGTAGTTTTAGATCAAAGAAACGCCAGCCTCTCAAGGACGAGTATGATGCTTCCGTTGAAATGTCACGGGAAGGTTCTTCCATTGACATGACCGACTTGGAAACTAACCATTCAGGTGAGATGACCCTCAGTTTTCTCTCCTAATCTATGGGAACTGAAGAGCTCATCCTCAGTGTTCTGCTGTCTTGTGGCTTTCTCTACTCAGGACGTGATTGGTTGGAGAAGCGTCAGGCCAGAAGGTAAAATTTCCCAGTCTTTTTGTCAGGGCCAGCCCCGCTTCCATAGTCTACAACGCAGGACACTGAAGCCTGCCCCAGTGGAGTTCAGGATGAGCCCCTCTGCCATCTCATCAGCTCGCAGGCCTTGCCTACTGACAGGGGCCCTCCTCTTGCAGAACCCACCTGCCAGCCTGTTTGGGCCCCAGCTGCATGAATCATTCTCTTACAGGTTGGGTTTGAAGACCGACCTTTTTCATGCTTTCTGATGACTTTCTGTCACTACAAGCTGTTCCTTGGTCATTTCATTGCCTTGTGTTCCAAACAGTTGGGTTTCTCATTTGCATGACAATGAGTAGTCAACGTACATGTTACCTAAAATAGGCTTAAAGGCAACTTCTGTCTAGTCCAGGGGTGGGCAAACTTTTTGACTCGAGGGCCACAATGGGTTCTTAAACTGGACCGGAGGGCCAGAACAAAAGCATGGATGGAGTGTTTGTGTGAACTAATATAAATTCAAAGTAAACATCATTACATAAAAGGGTACGGTCTTTTCTTTTTTTTAGTTTTATTCATTTCAAACGGGCCGGATCCGGTCCGCGGGCCGTAGTTTGCCCACGGCTGGTCTAGTCTCTTCCCGTTTTGCAGCAGGGGTTTATGGTGTACAATCGTTTCATCGTTCAGACATCTTTTCCACTTACTCTCTCTCTATGCATTCTTCTTAGGCTGCTAAGACAGAAAGGGCTTCGAGGTCTAAGGTAGATTCAGATCTCTTGTACTACCAGTTCCTGTGGGGTCTTAAGATAATTAGTTAACTTTTTACTTGTTTCAGTTTTTAGAACTATTTTTATTGATTTCAGAGAGGAAGGGAGAGGGAGAGATAGAAACATCCATGATCAGAGAGGATCATCGATCGGCTGCCGCCCTCACACCCCTTACTGGGGATGGAGCTCTCAACCCCAGGCCTGTGCCCTGACTGGGAATTGAACTTTGACCTCCTGGTTCATAGGTCAATGGTCAACCACTGAGCCATATCGGCCGGGCAAGGTAACTTTTTAGAGCCTTAGCTTCCTCCGCTGCACTATCATGCACCTCCTCATGAGAACTTCCTTCATGTTATCCACGGAGTAGGTTCTCAGTGTCCTGTAGTGTTGGTGTCCTGTACTGTCCTAAAACCTAGTCACTAGCAATATCCCCACTATAATGAGCTCCCTCTCTCATGGAGCCTCTTACTAATGTAGAGAGAAGAAGTTTCCAGCAACTACTATTTGCTGGAAGCCATTTCAGTGCCTTTCTGGGTCCTGGATGTTTTTCCTCACGCATCAGGCATTACTGTCTCCTGTTTATAGAGAAGGCTGCAATTTCTGTGGTTTAAGTAACTACAGTGGGGCCTTGACTTACGAGTTTAATTCGTTCCGTGACAGAGCTCATAACTCAAATTACTCTTCTGTCAAATCACTGTGACGTTCGCTGTGCCAACTAGCGGTGGGGTATCTGAAGCTGGCTCATAACCCGGATTTTTTTGAGCTTGCAACTCAAAGCAAAAAAACGGCCGAGAGACGGCTCGTATCTCAAAAAAACTCGTTAATTGGGACACTTGTAAGTCAAGGCCCCACTGTATTAGATTTTGAGTGCAGGCAGACCTGAGATTCAAACGTAGGCTTTTGATATTCAGAACCTTAGTTGTTGTTGTTTTTTTCCCCATTAGAGTAGAACTGTTTTTCTTACCTGCTAATTTCTAAGTTGCACGGAGTATATCATCCCATAGGATAGCTATCCAGATGTGAGATGCTTTCTATGAAAATTCTGTGTTCTTCACACAGCTTTTACACCATCAGGATTAAACATGTTTTTATTGATTCTTAGAGAGGAAGGGAGAGGGAGAGAGAGAAACATCGATCATGTGCCCTGACTGGGAATCAAACCCGCGACCACCTAGTGCATGGGACAATGCTCATCCAAATGAGACACACCGGCCAGGGCTAGACTATTCTTTGAGGTAGACTGCTAACTGCTTCCTTTATTTATGCCTGCTCTCTTTTGACATTTTTGATCATTAAAATTCAAGCTATATTTATCTAGATGTTTGTTTTTAAATCCTCACCCAAGGACATTTTCCCATTGAATTTTAGAGAGAGGGGAAGAGAAAGGGAAAGACAGAGAGAAATATTGGTATGAGAGAAACACATCGATTGGTTGCCTCCTGCATGTGCCCTGACCAGGGCCCAGGCCTGGGAGGAGCCTGTAACCGAGGTACATGCCCTTGATCAGAAACGAACCTGGGACCTTTCAGTCTGCAGGATGACGCTCTATCCACTGAGCCAAACCGGCTAGGGTTATCTGTAATTTTTTAATATACCTAACATTTTAAGGGTCATTGCCACAAGACTGGATAGGACTTTCAGTAGCACTATCATGTGAGTTCTTTAGTACCCTATATCTTCCTCTCCTTTCTGAATTTTTCAGTGCATCTCTCCTAGTGGCAGCACAACACTGGGGTGGCCTACATTGTCACAGAGAAAATACATGTCTCCTGGGTGAGGACCGAGATGGGGAACTTGGTAGGATCTGCACTCTTGCTATAGCCCTCTGATGGCGAACCTATGACACTTCTGACACGCGATCTCACTTTTGGTTGATTTTTCTTTGTTATATGGCATTTAAATATATAAAATAAATATCAAAAATATAAGTCTTTGTTTTACTATGGTTGCAAATTTAAAAAAATTTCTATATGTGACACGGCACCAGAGTTAAGTTAGGGTTTTTCAAAATGCTGACACGCCGAGCTCAAAAGGTCCGCCATCACTGCTATAGCCTTTCTCTGGATTCAGACACCCTCCCTGACGTATGCCAAGGGGCCAAATGAAACTTCCTAGTTTCTCATCTTCTTTCTTTTTTTTTCTCCCCCAAAATCTTTGAAGATGATCCTCTTGTACAGCTGATTTCCCTCCAAAAGGCAGATGGTTCCTGGGATCTGAATGAAGGTCTGGCCGTGGTCCTGGGTGTGAGCTTGGGAGATATGCAGGCTGCACTCCCTGTCAAGGTGAGACTTGGGGGGAAAAAAAGGAGTTTGTCTATTTTTGAGAAGTTGGGATCAGTAAAGAGAATTGGATGGATCATGACTCACCTGAGGAAGCGGAATATAGGAGATCATACACTAAGTAAATCTCTAATAAATAGAGGTTGAAGGTATTTCCTGGGTAGGTTAGAACAGAAGGAACAAGGAACTCATGGTCCAGCCCGTAGGAGATGATGGATGACAAAGGGAACGCAGAAATTCTCTTTTTCTTTGACTGATTCTCTGCCATCCATCTTAGTGATAATAACAGCTGTTCATTGAGCAGTTACACACTGTGCTACACACTTAACTTTCATGATCTTATTTTTTCATCACAACAATGAAGAAAGGTAAGTCCTATTTATGTTGCTGTTTATAGATGAAGAAGCTGAAACCCAGAGAAGTATAATCATGAGTCTAAGTTTACCTAACTAGTTAGTGGCAGAGTGGGGTTCAATTCTAGGACTGACTACCTTTCGAACCCACATTATTGCTCCTCTTCTTAATGAGGAAACTGTCCAGAAATTAGCAAAATCTAAGTTAGGAATATGATGTGTAAACAGGGATGATATAATTATTGTAAATGGGTTCAAGTCTGCTGATGAGGACAAATTACTTCTTAGAATTTCAAGATAGCTTACTAATCGAGATATTGTGAAATAGAAGACAAATGCCAAAAGCCTGGAAGGCAATGTGGTTTTGAATTTATCAAATCTGGAAGGTGATTCAGTAAACCTCAGATATCCTATAATTACAACAGCAATACAGTATCTACTAGTTCGATGTAACTGTCAAGCTCTTCAAACATGGTCAATGCAAATGAGGAAGTACATTTTTAATTGAATTGAGATGTGCTATTAATTGTGAAATGCATTCTGATTTTATAAAGTTGATATAAAAAGGAATGTAAAATATTAGTTATTTTATATGGATTATATGTTAACATGATATTTTAAATATATTAGATTATATTTATATAATCTAATCTAAGTGGTTGACTGTGTACCTATGCACCAGGAGGTCAGGGTTTGATTCCCAGTTAGGTCACATGCCCTGGTTGCAGGCTAGACCCCCAGTAGGGGGCCTGCAGAAGGCTGTCAATCAATGATTCTCTCTCATCATTGATGTTTCTGTCTCTTTCTCCCTCTCCCTTTCTCTCTGAAATCACTAAATATATCTATCTATCTATCTATCTATCTATATTTATATATTTTTAATAAAACTATATTTTGAAAATACTTTAAAATATACCAGGTTAAATAAAATATATTATTGATAACATAATTGTACTTTTTTATTTTTACATGTGGCTGCTAGGATACTTAAAAGTATATCTCTATTGAAAAGACTTTCCTAAAACAGACAATTACAAAAGTAATTTATAAATAATTTATTAATTTGATTAACAAATATAATGAATTTATAGACAATTCAAAGAGGATATTAAGGATCATGAAGATCTAGCTCGGTTTTATTGAGAACAAGACATGTTAGACTAACACTTTCTTCTTTGCCATGGTAACTTATAGCCAATAAATGAACGGAATGAAGAGCCCTGGTGTATCTGAATTTCATTAAGGAATTTGAGCTTTTCTTAATGATTAGTATACGGACTGGTTACAAACTACTTGGAAACCCATGGTACTGAATAATGAATTTATTCAAATGAAACCGATATGCAGATCCCTCAGTCTCTGATTCTCTGGGGGGCCCATATTTTCAATGAGTATTTAGTTGAAGATGTAGACCAATATGTTCCTATTTGTATGTGACAGAACTGGGAGATGGCCTAGTAGACAAGAAAATCAGGATCCCAAAAGATCTGAACAATGACTTGAACTTAAAAAAAACAACAACAACCTGGCATAAACACTCTTTTTCATGCTAAATTCTCAACTATACAGGTAGAGAATAGAGGCCAAATGACAGCGGTTGCACATGAAAATTAGAGAATTTAGAGGACCACAAACTTATTATCAATCAGCGTATTTGAAACATGATTAGTTGAGGGCGAAGGGATTGTCAGGAAACCTTTATGTATTATTATGCAATCTGGGGCTGGAGTCACGGAATTTTATAAGTACATTTACCTCCAGATGTGACCATCTAAATAGATGTATTTTAGAAATCACTGTGTTTGTTTCTAGACTGGGAGAACAAACACGGGGTTCTTACTGTTTTGACAAAAGTCTTCTTAAGGGAGAATGAAAGGAACTGGGAATTTTGATCTGAAACAAGTCTACTCAGAGGCCATGATAGCTGTTTCCAAATTTTAACCCTCACGATATAAAAGAACTTACTTTAATCTATTGTCTCTAAAATCTGGAATCGGGACCCGCAGGTGAAAACTCACCTTTTTCTGGTCTGTGGACAACTTTCTGTTGAGCTGGATGAGCACTGTGACCTTGAATCAGAACGTTTGGTCTCCAGTCCCAGCTCCGTCATGTGCTAGAAGACTCACTTTGGGCAAATCATTTCACTTTTATATGAATCAGTTTTCTCTCTTAAACCATGTGGCTATTGGTAATTCCTCAATATGTTTTTGTGTTGGTGAGGGTTCAAATAAAAACACACACATGAAGATGCTTTGGAAAAAATAGAAAGCCACTGTGCGTGTGTGTTTTGTTGTTTTGTCACAGCTGGCTAATCCTCGTTAGGGGTGTCTTAGGAGTTTCAAACAATGTCCTGGTGGTTACACTGCATTAAAAATTGAAGACATTTCTACCTTAAGACTCACTGGATGGTTGCCCTGAGGTTTAGGGCCTGGCATTGTGCCTTACAAGTCATAGAGCAGGTTAAGGGAGACCAGGTAACCTCATTTAGTAGCAATGAGTGGGGGAGGGGAGGGGGGGGGACCTGGTAGATGAGGAAGGAGTGCAGGCTTCAGGGGCGTCTCTCTGTTGTAGAGTGTGGATTCCTCAGGCTGGGCCACTGTCCTGGCGGTGATCTGGCTGCATGACAAGTATAAGGACATGAAGTGCGAGTGGGAGCTTCTGGAACGGAAAGCTGTGGCCTGGATTCACAGCCATGCAGGTAGGAGCACCAGCCTGAGCCCTCAGCTCCTTCCCTCCTTAGGAAGCTCTGCATCTTCCTGGACATTGAGCCCCCAGGCTGTCCTGGTCTAGACCTTTTCGGGTCTCCCAGCTAGTTCTCTCCTGGGCAGGATGGGGGTGCCGTCCTCCAGTGGGGGCAGTGGGAGGTGTGTCAAGAGGGAAAAGGAGCATCGATGGGGAGCGTGAGTTGGAAAAGGGACATGAAGTGGCATTTATTCTTCTCACTCTGTCTGTACTATCCTGAGAGTGAGACTGAACTTGGGGCATTTCTCTTTTGAGTGTTTATTATCTGACTGCTGCTGGATATCTCTGGGGCCAGAGGGCAGGAAAGGGAATCTGGGGGATGTGACGAGAAAAGTGGGGGGTGCTAAGCAAAGATACAAGCAGGACTCAGGGGAGATGACCGAGGAGGTTGAGGGGAGACTGGGAGAAAGGCACTTCCTCTCCCTGTTGTCCCTCAGCCCTCATTTTGTTTTCTCCTCACAGGCTCCGCCACGGATGGGCTGGTGAAAGCCGCTGTGGGCTTTCTGAAGTCATCGGTGGATCCTGCCGACTTTGCCCCCTGAGGATCCCGGCCAGAAACACACGTGCCTCTTTCATGCTCCTGTCCCTTCCTGTACCCTGCTTCTCCCAGAATGTGATCTTGTCTTGTATACTGTTGGTACCGGGTGTAAGCTGACATGGTCCTTGCACCTGAAGGGGCTAGCAAGGCTGGGACCCTTACCCACACAGTTTTCCCAGACTTGTTTGGATGGCGGTTATCAGTAGAATGAGAGCAACCTCTGTAGAATGAGAACAGCCTTTCATGGCTTACCAAGAAGTCTGTAACTATTTACTGAGATTTGCTGTACAGAGAATTTGTCCTTCTGCTCTGTCCCTCCCTTAGAGATTAAGAGGAACAAAGAATACATTCCTCCTGACAGACCTCCTATTCAGTGTTTTGTGTATAAAAGGCATTGCGTGGTTAATAAACTTACTGCAGGTCCTCGATGGACCTGCAGTCCTCCCAATCCCGTTCTCCTGTCTTTCTTTCTTTTCTCAATTTCCACCTCCCTACCTCAGCCTGGTTTACTTGTCAGGCTGGCCCTAACAGTATACCTCTCCTGTCGGCTTCCTGTAATAAAAGTCAACGATGCCGCCCCACCTTTCCTCCAGGTTCCAGGTTCCCTCCGGATATGACATCCTTTCCCCAGCATGTGCTCTCAGCCAGGCATCATGGCTCCAGACCTGTTCTGTTTCTGGAAGGAGTTCAGAGGCAATGAGGTCCCTCCGGGGTTTTTCAGAGTGACGACATGAGAAACGAGGGGCGTGGACTCTAGGCTACAGGTTGCTGGGTTGATGTTAGGGATTGCCTGGAC
Source organism: Myotis yumanensis (assembly GCF_028538775.1). Taxonomy (NCBI): domain Eukaryota; kingdom Metazoa; phylum Chordata; class Mammalia; order Chiroptera; family Vespertilionidae; genus Myotis; species Myotis yumanensis. The sequence continues at coordinate 21,225,859 of NW_027223770.1, forward strand.
TGGAAAGTTCTCTGCATTATTTTTTGTCTAATCAGTCTTGCTTTTGGGGACTTAAGAGGACAAGACTGGTAAGCTATCCAGTTTTCTATTCTTAGGTAGAATAAAGAGATGGAGGGGCGGTTGACAGACAACATTGGGATCCACATAACCCCCCCTTGAGGTTCAAGGGTCCACTGTGAGGGTGTGCACTGTTGGGGACCTTCTTGGTGGATTCTGCCTGGGTCTTGTTAGCCTCTACTGCCCGCCTCCCCTCATACTGCCCAAGGGTTGTGTGGTAGCTGTGGGAGACGGATGTTTCTTCTTAATCAGGATGCATCTTAGTAAGAGGGCCATCATGGGATCCTTCGTCCTGGCCTGACCCGTGAGGCCTCTGAATCGGGCTCTGATCTAGTATACTTTTATAAAATCAGGGCTAAAGGCAGCTTTGCCTGAGACCCAAAACCTGGGCCATTCATCCCAAGAGAAAGAAAGGAACTCCCCGTGATCATGCCTGACCTTGCAGTCCCACACACTCTATCCTAGTGGAAGGGACCCTACTGGATGTGTTGTTCCCTAACATACTGCTGTATCAATATTAAAATGACACTTGGTTGTATGTGATATAGATTTATTCATTGAATCTGCATGGGTTTTCTCATCCCTTGTTTTCCCTCCCAACTTTTTAAAATATATATATATATTTTTACTGATTTCAGAGAGGAAGGGAGAGGGAGAGAGAGATAGAAACATTAGTGATGAGAGCGAATCATTCATCGGCTGCCTCCTGCATGCTCCCTACTGGGGATCGAGCCCGCAACCTGGGCTTATGCCCTTGACTCGAATCTGGAACCCTTCAGTCTGCAGGCCGATGCTCTATCCACTGAGCCAAACCATCTAGTACCCTCCCAACTTTTCTGACACCTCCCCTGTTCATATGGTGTCCTGTCCCCATATCTTCTGTTGCAAGCTGATTTCCTAAGGCACTAGTCAGAAAACCACTATGAGAACCCTGGCCATAACCTTACATAGTTATGTGATGATAAACAAATGATTGATTCCCTCAGAGGTTAGTGTCTCCATCTGTAAAAGTAAATGATGACGTTAGAACTGGGTTCTGACTTTCCCCTAGAACCCTCAAGACTTCTGAGCAAGGCCTCACTGTCTATTCGCTCAGGTAAAGGATGGCCTAGACCAGAGTTCCCTGAAACTTCTGAGTGAACTGGTGTTAGGAACCTGCCCGCGTTTCCCAGTGAGACCATCTCTCAAGGACTTTCTTCCCAGTTTGCTGGTGGCTGCCTGTGACCTGCGGAGGGCTTGTTGAAGTGCAGCTTGCAGACACTTCACTATAGTACTAGAGTGTATTTGTTGTTCATGTTGTAATTATGATAATTATGACTTTTATTTCCTAGCGAATGAAACTATGTCAATGAAAAATGTTGTATAAATTACTTAAACGAGTACAGTGAAACCAGGGTTTAAATGAAGTGTTCTGATTTCTTATGCCATTTCTTTTCCTGATATATTTCAGCGGGTATTAAAGAGTTCGAGTTTGTTGCTCAGAGATATTGTGAGAGTTTAAGAGAGAGTTAGACTGCGTGTGCAGGAATTTCCCTCCATCCCTTACTTATAGAGTTGCCACTTTATCGCCGGTCCCTAGGCGTGGGCGGGTCTTTCCTGAACTTTTGGCTGAGGGTGTTTTTCTATGGGAGTGACTCAGAGGCTTGGATGCCCTGCAGGTTGGTGGCCCGCTACTGGGCGCTGGGGGGGGGGGGGGTTTGGGGGGGGGTTTGGGGGGGTGGGGAGGGGTGTCCCCGCTAACGGGGGCTGAGACCAGTGCCCGCTGCCTGCCTCTCCCACCTCCAGCTCTGCTCGGGTCCGTTTTAGCTGCAAGCCCAAGGGGTACAGGAGTTAGTCCTGGTGTGTGATGGGGGTTTGGGGTGGCGGCTAGGGGGGAGAGGGGGTGCAGGTGCAGCAGGTGGGAGGTTGGGGGCATCTTGTGGGGCTGAAAGTGGGAACTGTCATCTTATCATCTCAAGGGCCCTCTCTCTACTTTCTCTTTCACTTTACCTCCCTCTCCCCCTCCCCTTCATGTGGACAATTCATAGCTCCTCCATTGGATGTAAATTTATGTGGTGAAATGGAGCTTCAAACCTCCCCCCGCCCCCCCCCCCATCCAAATCATACTGCAGCCCCTAAACCCTTCTATATAGAAATTCAAGGGGCCAGCTCAGATACCTTCTGTGACTCTCTGGATGCTGAAACTCTGGGACGGAAAATTTAAAATTTAAATCACTCCTGGTTTCTTTTTCTTTTAAATATATATATTTTTATTGATTTCAGAGAGGAAGGGAGAGGGAGGGAGGGAGGAAGGGAGAGAAGGAGGGAGGGAGGAAGGGAGAAAGAGAAACATCAATGATGAGAATCATTGATCAGCTGCCTCGTGCATGTCCCCTCCTGGGGATTGAGTCCACAACCCTGCCTGAACCCTGAATGGGAACGGGACCCCAAACCCTTTAGTCTGCAGGCTGATGCTCTATTCACTTAGCCAAACCGGCAGGGCCACTCCAGGTTTCTATCCCAGCCTTGCTGTGCACCCCCATGGCCTGTGGCCTACCCGGGGTTCTCCACTGGCCCTTATGTGGTCTCTGCACCACCAGCGCCCCCCTCGCCCAGGGCAGCGCCTGGATTCCTGGCACCTGAGGCGCTGACCCGCCCTTCCCTCCATTCTCCCAGCCTCGGATTCAACTTGGAGCCCCATGGGCTGCTGCAGCCAGCCTGCCTCCCTGTTGCTGGCTGCAATTCTCAAGTGCCCTGGGGAGGGAGGGGGAAGGAGTTCTGACTCAGCATAGGTTGTCCTGGGAAGGGTGGGGGCGAGGCTGCAGAAGAGCAAACCTCCCCTGGGAGGGATTTGTTCTGGGGTTAGAGTACAGAGACAAGCCTGTTTCTTTGCAGGAGACACTCAGCCACTGCTCCCTCTGTCTCTTCACCGGAAAGCCGCCCTTGGTGAGTACCGCCCACCCTTACAGTTTGGGTCGCCCTCCGGTTTCTCCAGCTGTTGTGCCCCTGTATCCTTGTCCTTCTCAGGCAGTAAGCTCCCTGCTGGGATTACTAGAAACTCTTTCCTAGCCCAGCCCCAGCCTGTGGGACCCGAGAAAGCGCCCCATCAGATGTGTGCATGGAAACCCTCTTGCTGAGCCTGCGTTCCTCTCCCCTCCACCGGGACCACTCTGTGGTTTAGCCAGTGTGAGCCTTTTTGCCACAATCTGTTTTTACCCAATCCCTCAAAACAAAAACAGACGCAAAACAACAAGCCTGCTGTATTGGCGCTGATTTGTAGGTATGGGGGCCATGGTGTATCAGAAACCATTGCAATCAGCTGGGTGAGCAACAGGGCCATTGCTCTGGCTTGGAGTAGGGTGTGGTGTTGGTTTTCATCTATTTTTTATTTTTTAATATACTTTTATTGACTTCAGAGAGGAAGGGAGAGGGAGAGGCTCAATCCCCAGTAGGGGGCGTGCAGGAGGCAACCGATCAGTGATTCTCTCTCATCATTGATGTTTCTATCTCCCTCTTCCTTCTTCTCTGAAATCAATAAAAACATTACTTTTTAAAAAATAAAAGTGTAACATAAATTATAACACATGGACATAATATTTTTTGGCATATCACATGAAATGGCTGTCTGAGATTATAATGAAATTTGGAAGACATGTTTTGATTTAAAATAGAGGGCATGTTGGATATATGAAATAGTAATCGCCTGGACAGAGAGAACACACTGGTTTCAATAACGAGCCCCAAAAGAAAAGCCACAAGGTACGTGATCTAAATTGCAGAAGTCCATTTTGGATCAGGCAACGTCTTACCTGCAGGGCAGACTCAACCTGTAAGATAACATTTATTTGGGAAAGCACAGAGGTAGCGGTAGTTCCCAGGAGAAACGGGCTTAGGAAACAAGGGATGGAGGCCAGGGAAAGGCCCTTTGAGCTTTGAAGGGAGGAAGGTCAAGGTGATGCGTCTGGAGGGATGGGGAACGGAAGAGGAAGGGAAAGGCAGGGACTTGCTCCCTGGAGGGAGCGTCTGCTGGGTCCTCAGTCATAAGGGTTTTAGGGGCGATCCCAGGGGCGGATCTGAATAGAATATTCTGCAGCTTTCCAGGTGTGTCCTTTCAGGGTTGTGGTCTCCACTGATTGATTGATCAGTGTCAGGGCAGGGGGGTTATAATTCAGTGCAGCTGGTGCCGAGGTCAGCCATGGCGCTGCTTGCCGGGTTTGGCTGCTTTTCTGGACCTGGAGCTGAATGAAATACACCTGAAGCCTACATGTTCTCTCCAGGGAGGAAAGGTCAGGGGTCTAAACCCTAATGAGCAGGGTATGCGAGGGGAGGAAAGGTCATTCCGAGGACGAGGTCCTACCCGACACATGTCCATGGCTAGGACTGGGGCCTTTCGCCCTGGTGACCTTCTGCACCTGGCCCATCGTCCTAGCTCTGCTCATGTCTGTCTAACAGCCACCTACAAGAGTAACAGCCCGGGTCTATTTAACAACAGTGACAAGAACAGCACTCATGTCTATCATCATATGGGCCAGGCCCCATTCCTAGGACTTCATCTATCTTCATTCATCTGTGCATAGACATATGATTTTCATTTTAGAAATACTGAGGTTCAGAGGCGTTCATTACATTCACTGAATATACCTAAAAGTGGTATCATAAAAACACTTCCGAAAAAAGTGGACCTGACGTTTGAACCAGCCTTCGGTGAGGTTTCCTGTCTAGCTCTCCACCAGGGTCTGCATTTAGAAGGAGTCTTGCTATTGACACCTTTATCCCCTTCTGTTCCACTTTTTCCTCCTTCCTGGGTCCCTCATTAACCCTCTGAATAGATGTTGATGCCAGAGAGAAGCCCATCGGTATTGGTGTTTGGATAGGTAATCCCCACCATGGCGCTCTGTTCATGATGTGTCTTTTCCACAGTAACCCTGTGTCACCATGGTGTCCCCTCCCTGTGGCCTCCTAACCCACCAAAAGGAGCCGGGTAAGCCTGACTCGTGACTCTGATTTGCCATTGGACCTTTGGCACCTCGCACGGCGGGAGGCATTCTGTGAAAGGTGGTGACCTCCTGAACTCTGGTCTATCTCTAGTGCCACTGAAGAGCATCTCGGTGACCTTGACCATTCGAGAGTTTGTGGCCGGTGTGTCTGCAACTTTGAACTATGAGAATGAGGGCAAAGATCCGTTGGAGGCCTTCTTTGTTTTCCCCATGGACGAAGACTCAGCTGTCCACAGCTTCGAGGCCATGGTGGATGGGAAGAAAATTGTGGCAGAATTGCAGGAGAAGTCTGAGGTACTGGGAATGAGTATATTCCTTCTTCCCTTTTTATGCCCATAATGCATAGTCTTTTTTAAAATTTTTTTATTGATTAAGTTATTACATACGTGTCCTTATCCCCACATTACCCCTCATCCTCTCCACTCATGCCCTCAACTCCCTATTGTCTGAGTCCATTGGTTAGGACTATATGCTAGCATATGAGACCTTTGGTTGATCTTTCCCCCTTACCCACTCTCTCCCCTACCTTCCCATAATGCATGCTCTTTAGGGTCTCTATCAAATGCAACTTCCCAGAAATGTTGATGTCGAATGCTTTGTCCTCTACTCCCCTTTAACCGATAACTTTCCTAAAACTATTGGAGGGAAACACCCATCGAAGGCTCTCAGGGTTTGGCTGTGAACTTGGCAAGACCCATCACAGGCTCACCCCACCAGTCTTTGCTTCCTGTGCCACTCGTCTCCTCCTCAAGCATGTCACCTCTCATGTCATGTCATCGTCTTCCCTTGTCCTCCTTAGGCCCGCACCAATTACGAGAATGCCATCAGCCAGGGCCACCAAGCCTTCTTGTTGGAGGAGGACGATCAGGCTGGCGACATCTTCTCTTGTAACGTGGGGAACCTGCCCCCCGGGTCGAAGGCGGCACTCACCCTGAAGTACGTGCAGGAGCTGCCTCTGGAGGCAGACGGGGCCCTGCGCTATGTGCTCCCCGCTATCCTGAACCCTCGCTACCAACTATCTGGTGAGTAGACTCTTTCTTCAAATACTCACAGGGAAAACCCCCCTCAGGGTTGTCAGGGGGCTAAACATTGTGGGGAGGGGACACACCACTGAGGTCACTTTCCATAGGAGGGTCTGAGGGCGGTGGCCTTCAAATGAAGACTCCTGCAGTCCCTTCGAAGGACGTGCCCTACACACTCAGCCTGGCTGCCACCGTCAGCTCCCAGCATGCCATCAAGAGTGTCCAGTGCAGCTCCCCTGTGAATCCTATTGAGTACCTTGACGATAAGACTTCTGCTCAGGTAATTAGTGAGCACACGCTGTGGTTGCCAGCACCCTGTTTTTGGGTCCTGATCTTCCTCCGCACTCCATCTCCTAAATATTGCTAACTTTCCCCTATTGACCCCGGGAAAATTGCAATGCCCCCCACCCCCTTTTTTTAAATATATTTTTATCGATTTCAGAGAGGAGAGGAAGAGAGAGATAGAAACATCAATGATGAGAGAGAATCATTGATCAGCTGCCTCCTGCACGCCCCCTATTGGGGAACGAGCCCACAACCCAGGCATGTACCCTGACTGGGAATCAAACCCAGGACCTTTTAGTCCCCAGGCCAACGCTCTATCCACTCAGCCAAACTGGCTAGGCCTGGGCCCCTTTTTTATCCTTATTTCATCTCCAGAGCCTCCTGCCTGTTCTCGCCCTTGCTCCTGGCTCTGTTTATGCATGGAAGGAGCCGGTAGCCCTCAGCTCTGACCTCAGCTCTGACCTCAGCCCCAGGCAGAGGCATGATGGTTCTAATGTGGCTTCTTTGCTTGCTCCCAACTCAGATCTCCTTGGCTGACGGACACAAATTTGATCGAGATGTGGAGCTCCTGGTTTACTACAGTGAGGTGCATACCCCCAGCGTGGCTGTGGAGATGGGGGCGCCCGCCACAAAGCCCGGTATGTTTCGTCTCCCTGTGTAGTTACCGCCTAAGGTCGTTGAATTACCCTCAAATGACCCTCACTTTTTTTCCCCTATTTAGTAATGGGTTAAAAAAAAAGGGACTAGTTTCCACTATGGCATGCAAAAATGATTCCATATTGAATATCATGGGACTATGTCTTATATGTAAATTTAGGTGAATTAGTAGAAACTTAGACAAAGGACATGAAAAAAGTTTACAAGGGAAATGCAGCTAGTTTATAAATATGGGACAATGATCAGCCTCTACAAGTATAAATTAAAGTAAATGATGTGATTTTTTCACTTTTCAAATGATCAAAGATTTCCAAATCTGGGAACACCTCATGCTTTAAAAGGTGAGGTGAATTTGGCACTCTCGCAGATTGCTTTAAGCAAAAATAATTTGGAATCGAACTTTGGAGAAGAGATTTGGCAATACGTGTCAAAAGAAATGTTCATTTTAGTGATTCCAATTTTAGGAATCTTACCTAAGGAAATAAATTTAAATGTAAGTAAAAATATACACTGAAGTGGCCATTTTCATAATATCAAAGATTAGTAAATAATCAAAATGTCTCACAATAGCTAACTTCACTATGCTGGGATTACTTGAGTTATTATTCAACTACTAAAATAATATATGTTGATAGATTGAAATAATATGGGAAATAAGGCTTCCAAAGAGGATTGAGTAAAAGAAAAGTAAGTTATACAAACAGATTATTATAAAAAATAACCTGGCAATTAAGAAAAATGTTTAAAACCACAGGAAATATGCACCTAGTAATTATGATTAGATTAAGACTAAATTTTTTGTTTTATCTAATAAATAACTTTTATTGATTTATCATTCCTTCCTGTAATCTCACCTAGAGTTCTTTCTTTGTTCTTTTTTTAATTTGGTAAAATTTATCTGACATAAATTTTAAGTAAAAAGAAAACTAATAATTTGGTATAAAATTTACATAACGGAAATTTTACCATTATAATTATTTTTAACGATATAGCTCTCTTGCCTTAAGTACATTCACCATGTTGTAAATATCACCCTTATCCATCTTCAGAGTTTTTTAACTCTTAACCTAGTTTCTTAATTTCTAAGCCTAAGTTTAGTTTCTTACTAGGTTTAATTTTTAAATTTCTTTAATTTATCTTATTTTCCCAATTTACCTTAGTATATATCTAATTTTCCTTTTATTTTGTTTGTTTTTATTGATTTCAGAGAGAGGAAGGGAGAGGGGGAGAGAGAGGAAAACATCAATGATGAGAATAATCATCAATCCACTGCCTCCTACACACCTCCTCCTGGAGATCGAGTCCACAACCCAGGCATGTGCCCTGACCAGGAAGTGAACCATGACCTCCTGGTTCCTGGGTCGCTGCTGAAACACCAGGCCTCATGGGCTGGGCTGGGTACTTCTTCTTTTAAATGTACTGGTGTAACACATGTCAGGGCCCGCTGTCTCGGGCCTCCCTGAGCTGCCATGGCCCTGGACTACAGAGACCATGAAGCGTCACTGGAAAGATATTGACACTTCTGAAGCATTTCCCACTTTGGTGGAATGACGCATCCTTGGGGACAATCATAGTCAAAACACAGTGTCTTGGTTTAGGCTCTTACTTCCATAGCTACCACTGCTTTAAAGATAAGTAGCTATCATTGATCTTCCATCGGCCATTTTTCTTATCTCATTGTTGACATTTGGCCAAGGTAACTTCACACTCCAGCTCACAAATTGGAACGCCTTAATTTGCCTTCACTCGTTTAACCATCCCCCCACCCCACCCCACCCCTGCCCCCCCAGGGCAGGCCGTCCAGGCTAAACCTGTTAGAGGGGGTCCCAGCCTTGACCAGGTTTGCTCCAGCTCCTGTTCCCTGAAGCTCCAGGCTCTGTCTTTGTTCATTAGTTGTCTGATTTTGTCCTTCCCTTTGGGCGAACTCCCCCTTGTGTGCCCAAAAGTACTACCACAACAGCGACCTGATTTTTAGTCAGGGTTCTTTTAATCCACCAGAGGAAGTTTTGAAATGTTGCGTCTTACAAGGTAAAGGTTGAGATTCCAAGAAGTTCTGTCGGCCTCTTTGCAGATTTCCTCGTCTGTTCCCTATGCCCAGCTGTGCAGACCCAGGGGACAGCAGGGGCAGCCTTAATGAGTCTTGTAAATCCCTCCAGCAGGGCTGCTCAAATCTTGCTCCCAGATCGTACGTTTGGTCAAGGTGGCTTGCTGTTCACAGCTATACACAGAAGAGAATGCCAGCTGGCATTCTGAGAATTTAAAGCTCTAATCCCAGAAGGACTGTAATATAGGTAGGATATTGGAATTAGATTCTGTGTCTCCTTATAGTGTCTGGACTGTTAGAGTGGATATAAACCAGCCATTCTCACTACATCTCTATCTTAATACTAGTATTTTAATTCCAGCCTCAGTTTTCACTTGCCCCTGAAAAGATAAAATCTTGGCTATGGCTTTGACAACTTGGTGACATAGGCCAACTCCCTGGTTGCCTCCATACTATTGTGTGGGTGATACTGTTCTCAACACAACATCCCAGTGCCTCTCCTTGTTCGGGAGAGCATAGGTAAGAGCTTCGTGCCCACAGCTGACGGACTTTCCCTGGCGTGTGTGACACTGACACTCTCAGCTCTTGTAACTTGTCAATGAAAGAATTGCCCACATGAGCGTCGTTTTTGTAAAGCGGTGATGACAGACTTAAACAAGGACCCATGTGATAAATTTCCCATTGATTTGATTTGAAGTTAATGCGACTCTGCCAAGTAGGTTATGTCGATTCTTCTGGTAAATGCTGGAACACTGTATTTAATGTATTTCACTAGTTGGCCTAGCTGCTAGGATACTAGGGTCAATGATGGCATCTTACTTATTGCTTGTTCCTGGTAACCTCTACCCTCTTTCATCTCCTTACTATCTGCTTTGCTTCTATAGCTCTTGTAGAGGTTTATAGCTCACTTCAAGCGCTTTGCCAGCAGATAGAGTATAAAAATCAAACTGTGTTTCTGATGTGGATGTTCTCAGCTTCCTGTTGATTCACTACAACTGATTCGTGGTGTCTTCCCTACGTATGTTTTTAGTTCCTTTTCATCTCATGGTGTCCTTATTCTTTCTGAGTAGGTTCTTTGATGGGAGATCCATCTGCGATGGTGAGTTTCTACCCAAATATCCCAGAGGCTCAGTCACCAACTGCATGTGGAGAATTTGTCTTCCTCATGGACCGCTCAGAAAGTATGCATTGTCCCATGAATAATCAGGATCCATCTCAGATGCGCATACAGGCGGCCAAGGTAAGACTAGTTCTTTTTCTGGTCATGTGCTCAAGTAAGGATGAGTCTCGGGGGTGAAATTAGAGTCCATCTGGGTCATCTGGATCAGTGTTTCCAGCTGTACTGCAGCTCACGTGACCACTCCAAGGACTATAAGACTGGGAGGCGCGCTCTGGGTAAAGGCCCACACTGGCAGGAGTTAGATGGGGAGGGTCTGTGTGTCTTCAAGGATCCTCTCTCACTCGCTCCCTATACACTCTTGCTGCAGGAAACACTGATTTGGCTGCTGAAGAGTTTGCCTATAGGCTGTTATTTCAACATCTTTGGATTTGGAACGTTCTTTGAGTCCTTCTTTCCGTAAGTTTCTAGAAAGGCTACAGAGAATTCAAAAAAAAAGATCCTCTAAAGAAAGGACTGTATTGTTAAAGGGGTTATGGTAGAGTTGACCTTGGCATTGGGGAGTTCGGGTGAAGTGGTTTACAGTGGGGCGAATCTCAATGCGGGGATGCGATACTGGGCAGTGTCAGCTAGCTATGTCCCTGCATGTGTTTGCTTTACTCAGGGAGAGCGTGAAGTACACTCAGGATACCATGGAGCAGGCCCTGAAGAGAGTTAAGAGTATGGACGCTGACCTCGGGGGCACAGAAATCTTGGAACCACTCAAGGCCATTTACAGTAGAACTTCCATCCCAGGCCACCCTCTCCAGGTAAGAATTGGAGCAAAGCTCACAGAAAGTGGGGAGAGAGAACTCAACTTCGGTTCCAGAATGTATAGCCCTGAGTTTCATTGCAGGATTGTCCCAATATGCTATGCGTAGTAAAGGGGAAAACACAAAAGGGATTTCATAGAAACCCTCTTCCTTAGCTCCATGCTCCGAACTGTGGAGGTGGGAGCTCTCTTGTGGAATGCCACAGAGGCCTGAGGTGAGACTGGGAGGGTGAGGAAAATGCCCAAAACCATGTGAAAACCTGATGCAAGTGACAGTGGCCCACTAGGGATTTCCCACGTGTCCGAAGAGGCATCAGTGTCTCTGGCATGAAATAGTCGAGTTTTTCAAGGGCAAATTGCGGTATTTTAAAAATGAACTTAAAAAAAGAAAAACGTGAACTTCATAGAGACTTGACCAATGTCTTCTATGCTCAGCTTTTTGTCTTCACAGATGGAGAAGTGAACGACACATTCAGTGTCATTAGAGAAGTGAAAAGCAATGGGCAGAGGCACAGGTATGCAGACAATGTGTGTGTTTCTGGGTGACTGACCACATGTAATCTAGGGACTTGTGGTTCCAGTGCTGACAAATAAGGATGGACAGGAATACTATGGGGTTATTTTTGCTTCTTTTTGAATAAAAATTAATGTTGCACAGTTTTTATTCTATGCATTTTGCTTCTTTCCCTCAGCAGTATATAGTTACCCATATTTTGCATGGAACCATAGTTAATTTTCAGTGGTGTATAGTGTTCCACGGGATGGCTAAACCATAATTTATTGATTGACTCTACTGCTGATGGACTTCCATTTAGCTGTTTAAAATAATGCTTTTGTGAATATCCTTGCATTCTGGTACATGTATTTTTTGCCTACACACACTTGTGTGTGTACCTATATATACATATTCATTTTCACATGTGTACACACACCTATTTCTTTGAATTGACATGGTAGTGAATTTATTGGGAATGCCCGTTTTCAGAATGAACATGGTTCGCATTGCATTAATAGTGTGGTTGTTTGCTCTAGGTCTTTTTGTAGATATCCTACATCTGACTAAGGATTTTTCTGTTTTGAGAGTTATTTTCTTTTTGTTTACATTTAAAAAAATAATAATGAATGGTTGAACTTCATCAAATGCATTTAATATCTGGTGAGATGAGTATATGGTTTTATTCTTTATTCTTTCAATGTGTTCATTATGATGACTGTTGTTAAATATCAGACCAACCTTGCATTTCTGAAATAAACCCAAGTTAGTTGTGATCTATTAACTTTTTCATATATTTTTTATTCCGTTGATTAATAATTGTTTAGGATTGAAAAATATTTTTTCATGAGAAATATTGGCATGTCCTTTTTAAATAATATTCTTGTTGGGTTTTAATACCTATGTTACAGTGGTGTCATATAATGAGCTGAGAAGAGTTGCCTGTTTTCCTATTATGGGAAATATTTTCTTATGTGTTTACTAGATGTTACAAGGAGATTTTTTTCTGTGGGAAGATTTTTAAATCCCTTTATTGAAATAGAACTATTCATATTTTTATATGTTCTTGATTATTATGGGAGTTTGTATATTTATCTAAGTTTTCAAATTTCTTTGCATGAAGTTATCAACAATGTCGCCAGATGATGTCATTAAGTTTTGTAGAATCGGTGGTAGTATTCCCTTTTTATTCCTGACACTGATTATTTGTGCCTTTTTTTCTTGCCCTAAATGTTTGTCGGTTTTTTAAATATGCTTTTATTGATTTTTAGAGAGAGAGGACGGGAAAAGGATAGAGATATATTGAGTGAAAATCTTTTGTCAGCTTCCCCCTGCACGCCCCCTACTGGGGATCAAGTCCACAACCCTGGCATGTACCCTGACTAGGAATTGAACCAGTGACCTCTTGGTTCATGGTTGATGCTCAACCACTGAGCCACACCAGCCGGGCATGTTTGTCAATTTTAATAATCTTTTCCAAAAAACAGCACTTTTTGTGTAGCCTCTCTATTTTATGATTGTCTTCTGTATCAATAACATTTGCCCTTTCTTTAAAATTTTTGGGTTTGTTGCTGCTTTTTTTCCTAAGACCTGAAGATGGGTTCAGGTGGTTGACTTTTAGACTTCTTTTTCCGACATGTGTATTTAGAACTACAATTGCAAACATATCTGTAACTAAATCCTAAATTTGGATGTCATTTTCTATTGGTGTTCTGTACTTTCTAATTATCATTATGACTTCTTTATAAAACCTCCTAGAGGCCCGGTGCATGAATTTGTGCATGGGTGGGTTCTGGCCGGCCTGCCCCGATTGGGGCTGATGGGGCCTTGCCGGCCAGGGAGAGGGGCTGCGGGCTGTTGGCCGGCCAGCCCCGCCCACTAGTCAAACTCCTGATTGAACTCCCAGTCAATGGGACAATTTGCTTATTAGGCTTTTATCATATAGGATGTTATTCACAAGTAGAGTGTATAATTTCTCAATATTTGAGGGTTTTCTATTCCTTTGTTAATTGTCAGACATTTTATATAAAAAATCCTGGAAATGTTTTGAGCCTCTCTAGGTGATGCTATCTTGCCCCTGAGAAGATTTACTCTTGGTTGCTGGAGAAGAAGCAGATAATCTTAGTCCAATTAGAATCCAATGAGCATCCATCATTAGGTGGCTGGTTTATTTCAGATTCACCTCTGCCTGTAGGGGAGAGTGCTGCAGGCCTGTATTTAAAAACCTGAGTGTCTACCAGGGCACTTTCTCTTTGGAAAGCCCAGATCTGAAACTGCTTAGCTTTGTTCACCATTCAGTTATCAGTTTGAACTTGGCGCTTGCTTCAAGGTGTAAAGAGATGCCAGATACCATCTCTCTCGGCCTCTCTCCTCTCCCAGTTCTTGGCCCATAGGTTATCGTCACCTCGGGAGCCTTTTGCTGTTTTCGAGTAGATTATTAAAAACATTGTGTACAGCTTTTCTAGTTGTCTACTGGCTTGGGACAACTTCCTCCGTCATTGCTGTGAGCAGAACTCTGCTAGGGTGTTCTACTTTAAGTCGGGGGCCATGTATGTAAGTTCCAGTTTTCCTGCTTCTCAGTTGCTTGGACAAATCACCTAAATTCTCTAAGCCTCAGTTTCCTCACTTTGAAAGTGGAGATAGTCATTGTACTTACCTTATAGGTTTACCCTGAGGGTTGAAAGAGTTATGCTGAAAGGAAGCATTAGGCACCGTGCTGGACACAAAGGAAGTGATAGATAAAGTTTCGCCATTATTATCATCCACAAGAGGCAGTTACATAAATTCTAGGCATATAGTTAGCCACTGATCAATACTATTTAGCTTTAATTTTACACGTTAAAAGCACTTAAATATAGGTAGGCATCAAAGTGCTTTGTAAGCATAAAGAAACTAGGCTGTAGTTCGAAAGGTCGTTGGAAATTTAAATGTGATCATATCCATATGCTGGTAGGCTGTGATCTCTAGGGAGCATTGTCACAGTGAAGTCACATTAATTAGAAGTCTGGTTCTAGCCTCACAAGGTTAGAACATTAATCCCGTAGCTGATGTCCCTAGATATGGGGACGATGATTCACACTACAGAGACTCAGACAGCCCAGCTTCTACCCATGAGCTAAGAGGCTACCAGATCGATTCCCAGTCAGGGCACGTGCCCTGGTTGTGGGCCTGATCCACGATGAGGGGCATGCAGTAGGCAGCCGATCAATGATGTTTCTCTCTCATCGATGTTTCTATCTCTCTCTCTCCCTTCCTCTCTCTCTAAAAATCAATAAGAGACTGATATATAAGCCAAAAGAGCAGGGTATTAATGTACTAGGAGAACTATCCTTGTCACGCCTTCTAAAATTGCTGGTATTAGTATTACCCACACATTCTCTGTTTCTAGACAGTTCTATTGGGGAAGCCACATTGTGATTAGAACACTATTTTGTGCTTGTGGACCAAGGCAAAGAGAGAACTCTCCAGTTAGAAGAGCAGGAGGGCCCTAGCCAGTTTAGCTCAATGGATAGAGCGCCGGCCTGTGGACTGAAGGCTCCCGGGTTCGATTCTGCTCAAGGGCACGTACCTCGGTGGCAGGCTCAATCCCTGGCCCTGGTCAGGGCGCATGCGGGAGGCAACCAATCAATGTGTCTCTCACACTGATGTTTCTCTCTCTCCCTCTGCTGTCCACCTTCTCTCTTAAAAAAATTAGTGGGGGTGCCGAAACCGGTTTGGCTCAGTGGATAGAGCGTCGGCCTGCGGACTGAAGGGTCCCAGGTTCGATTCCGGTCAAGGGCATGTGTCTGGGTGGCGGGCACATCCCCAGTAGGGGATGTGCAGGAGGCAGCTGATCGATGTCTCTCTCATCGATGTTTCTAACTCTCTATCTCTCTCCCTTCCTCTCTGTAAAAAATCAATAAAATATATTTTTAAAAAAAAATTAGTGGGAAAGTATCCTTTGGTGAGGATTAACAACAATAAAAAATAATAAAATAAAATCAATAAAAATCTATTTTAAAAAAAAAAAAAAGAAGAAGAAGAGCAGGACGCACTGTTTCCCATCCTAAGACTAGCCTTGCCAGGACAGATATGGTTCCAGAACAATGTTAGCCTCACAATGACGGGAGTGTCTGTGTTTTCCTAAATCTCACTTTCTGATGAACCCATTCTTTGGATTGATTATGGACACAATTGATGAGGATGTGGTCCTATTATTTTGTTTTTTCTGCTCCTAGAATCAGTATCATATGTAGTGTCTTGCCAGGGGATCATGGAGTCAAGAAGGGCAGTTCTCAGATTCCGTCTTTACCAGTTAGTCGGTGTGCGACCACGGACAGAGTTCTAACATCCTTGGGGCCTCCATTTCTCGCGCAAAAAGAAACATGGGCCTTCCTCTTAGTTGTCCTGGGATGATGAGGTCACATTATTCGTTGAAGGCATTTGGTCTAAAATATAGAATACACTCCATAAATGGTCGCTGGTATGCCTTTGGTCAAGGAAATACACTGAAATACACTATCTCTTCATGTATTTTTATGTGTTTTTTTGAAAATGATTTTGTCAAGTCACCCTTTCGTCCCTGTCTCTAACGTCAGGCTGTTTTACAATTGCAGGTGTTTCTCATTTGGTATTGGCGAAGGAGCCTCCACCAGCCTCATAAAAGGCATTGCCCGGGCATCAGGGGGCGCGGCAGAATTTATCACAGGCAATGAGAGGATGCAGTCGAAGGTGAGGGGCAGGCCTGTGTCCAGGGGGGGCGGTCCAGAGAGAGTGAGGACAGGGGGCACCCTGCTGCAAGAGCTGAGACAACCTAGTGCCTCTGGGATTCATTTCTTTATATTCCCAGGGCTTTGGGCTACAGACTCAATGGGACTACTTCTGTCTTTATGTGAATGGGCCCCCTGTAGTTTCTGGGGAAATGGCATCTAGTCCCAGCAGTTGGAAGCCCAGCAACAAAATGTGGAAGAGGTCAGGGCTTTGTGTTGAAAACAAGAAAGAGAGAAACTTAAGAATTTTGCCTGCTGAGCTTGGCATCCAGGTGTGTGCTTTAGGACCCGGCGGGTTCTGGTGTGTCTCCTCCATGCAAATGACACAAAGAACACAAGCAGGATGGCCCTAGCCGGTTTGGCTCAGTGGATAGAGCTTTGGCCTGCAGACCAAAGAGTCCCGGGTCCCATTCCGATCAAGGGCATGTACCTTGGTTGCAGGCTCCTCCCCGGCCTGGGCCCTGGTCAGGGCGCATGCAGGAGGCAACCAATCAATGTGTTTCTCTTACATCCATGTTTCTCTCTGTCTTTCCCTCTTTCTTTCACTCTCCCTAAAAATCAATGGAAAAATATCCTCGGGTGAGGATTAACAACAACAAAAAACAAACAAAAAAACCCCACACAGAAACAGACAGCTGTAGTATGTCTGTAGGGGGAAGAGGCGGTAAACTGCTACTCCGTTTGATGAGTCAGCACAAGGAGGCATCCTCCACCTCTGGCTATAGTGCTGTGTTCCTCTTCCCCAGCTGGTGCCATTTCTTATCGAATGCCTCCTTCTCTGTTACTTTAAACACATTTATTACGTGTATCTGCCTTAGCTTCCTCGTGTGTAAAGCAAAAGAACACCCATCTCCTAGTGGAGTGCTAGGGAGTAGGTCTACCATGGGTTGGGCTGCAAGCTCCTGGGGCATGATGAACATTCAGGTAGTAGTAGATATGGTTGCCATTATGTATTTTTGGTGTTTATTCTGTTCTCTTCCTTCCTCCAGGCTCTCAGGGCCCTGAAAGGCTCTCTGCAGCCTGTGGTAGAGGATGTTTCTCTGAGCTGGGATTTGCCTGTGGGCCTGTCTGCTAAAATGCTTTCCCCAGAACCAACTGTCATCTTCCGGGGTCAGAGGTTGATCGTCTATGCCCAGTTGACTGGGACGATGCCGGTGAGATTCCATTCTTGCTTGTTCCTCCAGCCAGAGTCGCTGCTGCCCCAGGCTCTGCTCCTGACGCTTGCCCGACAGGGTCGGCCTCCCTCCCCTCCCCATCATGTCAAGCCTCTGGTTTTCTGAACTACCTGGTTTCTAGCCAGAAACTTTAAATGTGTGGGGTTAGAGAGCTGCCCCGATTCTGCCATCTCTCCCTGGGTGATCTCTCCCTCCCATCCTGTCTCCTCTTCTCTACTTTTCAGCCAGCAGAGGCAACAGGGAAAGTTTGCCTCAAGTACACCCTCCAGGGCAAGCAGTTTGAGAATCAAGTGGCGTTTTCTCTACAGCCCAAGTCGGATGCCAAGTAAGATTTCCATTTTTCTTTCCTAGTTCCTTCCTTTTCTTTCTCCTTTCCCTCCCCTCTCCTCTCCTTTGGTTCCTCTCCTTCCCTTCCCTCCCCTTCCCTTCCTTCTCCTTCCCTCCCCTTCCCTTTCTTCTTGTCTCTGCTATCCTTAGGGGTCAGTTTCCTGCTCTTCATTTTGGGCTCAATGATTTCCCTAAAATCACTTTTCCTTTTCCGGCCACTCAGATTTCATCTCGCCCCTATCTTTATGTTCCTCCCTGCGCCATCCCTAGCCTGTCAGGGTTCTGAGTAGCGGCACAGATGAGCTTCTCCCTGAGTCACAGGAATCTTTTTTCTGTCAGCCTCACCATTCATCGCCTTGCTGCCAAGTCCTTCATCCAGACCAAGGACATGGGCTTCGAGGAGACTCCAGCAAATGATAAAAAAGAGGTGCTGAAAATAAGCATGGAGTGCGGCGTCATAAGCTCCCACACGGCTTTCATTGCCATCAACAAGGATCTCAACAAGCCGGTTCAGGGACCCCTGACTCGCAGTGATGTTCCAAGTCCAATGCTATTTTCTACAGAGGATTATGATTTGGCTGGGATGTCTTGTAAATCTGCTTTGATGGCTGATGCTTCTGTTTCGAAATTATGGAAATGTGGAGGTGGTGAGTTTTATTCTAACCAAACTCACACAAAATAAGAAGCCCTGTATACCTGGATACATCATTTAAAGCAAATATTTATGAAAAGTCCTTCCCTCCCTACCCCCCTCGTCTCTCCACATCTAGAATCTCTGGCTGTTGTAAAACATTTATGTCCTTGAAAACTAGACATTACACCATTAGCAAGAAAATGTAAAGTTCTCCAAGGGGGAAAAAATGAGGGAAATGAAAGAGAAAGTGCATATGAGCATTGAGTAGTTACACTGCCTAAATCTGACGCTGAGGTATCCTATTGATACTGGTTAATGATTACACAAATGGCGGGCAAACAACCTGGTAGTGTTAGGAAATGGGTGCTGATTGCTGGGCTGTCTCAGACGTAAACCAGAACTGGAGAGAGAAATGCTCAGGGAGATAGCGCTTTTGTCAAGGAATGTTGAGGGCAGACCAGCTGCAAGGTCTGACGGAGATCACCATGGAGGATCAGCTAGGCAGCGACCCACCCCACAGAACAGAACTTGCTTCAACGGGGCTCTGGTACCTGCTGAGTCCACCCCATGAGTACGACGCTTGTGGAGGTGGTGGGGTGGTGATGCTTTGACATGGTCTGAAGCTGTCCACTGAGTGCACTGGCTCTGGGTACTCCTGGGAGATTCAGGCCAAGGTCAGCCACTGCCTTTGTTCTGCCCCAGGGCCACCCAGCATGAGCTACAACATGATCTGCAGATGGCTGCTACTTGTGTTGAGCTTGGAGGTGCCTAGGAGAAGCCAAGCTACAAACCAAGGCTGGCTGTGGCTAGTGCCGGGCCTAGGGTCACTTAGCAACAGGTACCAGGCCAGATGCTGCTTATTTGAGAGATTTTAGGAAAATATGAAGCATGAGCCAAGACAGGCCAAGGCCATTCTGATGGTAAAGCCACTAGAAACAGCTGGTGTGGACAGGGCCTCCAGGAATCACCAGGGTGGGGCTAACAGTGTTAATCCAGGTTGATGGAGACTCAGATATGGTGGCCACCTGCTGGCTCTTTAGGGAAAGGTTCAGCAAAGGAACAATGGCCTCTACCAGTACTTCTGTCTGGAAGAAAGCTTCCCATACAGCTCTTGCTATGATGTCAGACCATTCAGTTCTTCCCTGTATGTCTCAGGTGCCTTTCAAGTAGCTGCCCCATGCTGGAGCTCTGAGGAGTAAGTCCGAGTTAGTCCATATGTGGACTCTTTATGAGGAACTGCTTGGGACTCCTGCAGCCTCTGTCTCCCTCAGCCTCGTCCCTCACTGTTTTTTTTTTGGGGGGGGGGGGTGGTTGTTGTTGTTTTTTAAATGTATTTTATTGATTTCTTACAGAGAGGAAGGGAGAGGAATAGAGAGTTAGAAACATCGATGAGAGAGAAACATCAATCAGCTGCCTCCTGCACACTCCCCACTGGGGATGTGCCCGCAACCAAGGTACATGCCCTTGACTGGAATCGAACCTGGGACCCTTCAGTCCACAGGCCGATGCTCTATCCACTGAGCCAAACCGGTTAGGGCCTCACTGTTGTTTTATAAGCAGAAGTTATGGGGACTTTTCTTCTCAGCACTGGAACCCTGGGCTGGGGACTTGGTGTGGGGCTGGGACCCCTTGCTCCTCAGGAGGTACCTGTGTAGCGGAGACATCCCCCCTAGTTTTTACCTGCCCCACATGGGTGTGGCACCAGTCCCTCCTACCAGTCTTGATGTGTCTTCTTTAATTCCATAGTTCTAGGACTCCCACTGAGCTTGATTTCAGGCAGTTCTGAATGCCGGTTGTTCTGTAGTTGAGTTGTAATTTTGATGTGGTTGTGGGAGGAGGCAAGGATACTGCATTTATTTGTACCACCATCTTGTTTGGAATTTCTGGATATTGTGTTTTTAAAGTATATCTTTTTTTCAATTAGTTTTTTACAGGTGGAATAATTCTGGTTGATAACCAGATTCTGACTTGGGAGGGAGTGGCTAGCGTAGGGTGGAGGTTGAAGCCATTTGATTTGAGGAAGCCAGGAAGCTTTGATTTGGGGGGTTGGATGGGTTATGTACATGGTTGCTTCTCTCTAAAGATGATGGCAGGCTTTGCAAGGAAGGGAAAGTCTTCGATCTAGTTTTCAGGTACTTCAGTGGGTGTTGAAAAGGGACAAAGAAGTTGGAGGTTGACAGCTGTGAGGCTACGAGGAAGGTAATTCAGGTGAAGGTGAAGAGTCATGCTATGGATGTGGCCATTGGGACCGAAGAGGTTGCCAACCCCACCTACCTCACCTCTCAAACCTGGATGCTTGGGTTCTGGTACTTGGAACAACCACCATTTGAGAAGGATAGAGGGAGAAAAGATTTCTAGGAGGAAACATTAGTTTTAAGTTGAGATGAGTGGTTGAGGGAAGCCTCCGATAATGAAACTAAAGATGCAGAAAAGATCATTGTCATGTGTCAGGAGGACACCCTTGGAAGGGCACGGAGCTGCAGGATTTGGGCTCCTGGGAGAAGAAAAAAATGCACAGTAAAGATGATGACTGAGGCTGACATGGATAGGAGCATATGTCTCAAATCATCAGGGCCCTTTGCCTACAGCAGACAGCATAGGATGCTTCAGAGTCAGTGGCTATATTGTGTTTTTTGAGCTCATACAAAGCCCTATTCTCCTACCATCCTCCCGGATCTCTACCCAACTCATACCAGAGCATGTCCTACCCGAAGAACGGTTACAATCCCCATAGGTCCACAATTAACAAGAGCCTGCATTCTCTAGGTCAGCATCTTCCCAGGGATATTTTCTCACCAGGGTTTGTATGGCATGCATATAGGACCAGGAATATTCAGACGACTGGTTGGTAGTTTTAGATCAAAGAAACGCCAGCCTCTCAAGGACGAGTATGATGCTTCCGTTGAAATGTCACGGGAAGGTTCTTCCATCGACATGACCGACTTGGAAACTAACCATACAGGTGAGACGACCCTCAGCTCTCTTTCCTAATCTATGGGAACTGAAGAACTCATCCTCAGTGTTCTGCTGTCTTATGGCTTTCTCTACTCAGGACGTGATTGGTTGGAGAAGTGTCGGGGCAGAGGGTAAAATTTCCCAGTCTTTTTGTCAGGGCCAGCCCCGCTTCCATAGTCTACAACGCAGGACACTGAAGCCTGCCCCAGTGGAGTTCAGGATGAGCCCCTCTGCCATCTCATCAGCTCGCAGGCCTTGCCTACTGACAGGGGCCCTCCTCTTGCAGAACCCACCTGCCAGCCTGTTTGGGCCCCAGCTGCATGAATCATTCACTTACATGTTGGGTTTGAAGACCGACCTTTGTCATGCTTTCTGATGACTTTCTGTCACTACAAGCTGTTCCTTGGTCATTTCATTGCCTTGTGTTCCAAACAGTTGGGTTTCTCATTTGCATGACAATGAGTAGTCAAAGTACATGTTACTTAAAATAGGCTTAAAAGCAACTTCTGTCTAGTCCAGGGGTGGGCAAACTTTTTGACTCGAGGGCCACAATGGGTTCTTAAACTGGACCGGAGGGCCGGAACAAAAGCATGGATGGAGTGTTTGTGTGAACTAATATAAATTCAAAGTAAACATCATTACATAAAAGGGTACGGTCTTTTTTTTTTTTTAGTTTTATTCATTTCAAACGGGCCGGATCCGGCCCCCGCGCCATAGTTTGCCCACGGCTGGTCTAGTCTCTTCCCGTTTTGCAGCAGGGGTTTATGGTGTACAATCGTTTCATCGTTCAGACATCTTTTCCACTTGCTCTCTCTCTATGCATTCTTCTTAGGCTGCTAAGACAGAAAGGGCTTCGAGGTCTAAGGTAGATTCAGATCTCTTGTACTACCAGTTACTGTGGGGTTGTAAGAAAATTAGTTAACTTTTTATTTGTTTTACTTTTTAGAACTACTTTAATTGTTTTCAGAGAGGAAGGGAGAGGGAGAGATAGAAACATCCATGATGAGAGAGGATCATGGATCGGCTGCCTCCCGCACACCCACTACTGGGGATGGAGCTCTCAACCCCAGGCCTTTGCCCTGACTGGGAATTGAACTGTGACCTACTGGTTCATAGGTCAATGGTCAACCACTGAGCCACACCGGCCGGGCAAGGTAACTTTTTAGAGCCTTAGCTTCCTCCGCTGCACTATCATACACCTCCTCATGAGAACTTCCTTCATGTTATCCACGGAGTAGGTTCTCAGTGTACCATAGTGTTGGTTTCCTGCGTTGTCCTAAAACCTGGTAATTAGCTGTTTAGCAATATCCTCACAATAATGAGCTCCCTCTCTCATGGAACCTCTTACTAATGTAGAGAGAAGAAGTTTCCAGCAACTACTATTTGCTGGGAGCCATTTAAGTGCCTTCTGCGTCCTGGATGTTTTTTCTCACACATCAGGCATTACTGTCTCCCATTTAGAGAAGGCTGCGATTTCTGTGGGTTAAGTAACTATTAGATTTTGAGTGCAGGCAGACCTGAGATTCAAATGCAGATTTTGATATTCAGAACCTTAGATTTTTTTCTCATTAGAGTAGAACTGTTTTTCTTGCCTACTAATTTCTAAGTTGCACGGAGTATATCATCCCATAGGATAGCTATCCAGATGTGAGATGCTTTCTATGAAAATTCTGTGGTCTTCAGGCAGCTTTTATACCATCAGGATTAGACACTAGACCATGTTTTTAAACATGTTTTTACCGAATCTTAGAGAGAGAGGAAGGGAGAGGGAGAGAGAGAAACATTGATCATGTGCCCTGACTGGGAATCGAACCCACGATCTCCCAGTGCATGGGACGATGCTCATCCAATTGAGACACACTGGCCACGGCTAGACTTCTCTTTGAGGTAGACTGCTAAC
Organism: Myotis yumanensis; assembly: GCF_028538775.1. Taxonomy (NCBI): domain Eukaryota; kingdom Metazoa; phylum Chordata; class Mammalia; order Chiroptera; family Vespertilionidae; genus Myotis; species Myotis yumanensis. The sequence continues at coordinate 21,249,060 of NW_027223770.1, forward strand.
TGCTTCCTTTATTTATGTCTGCTCTCTTTTGACATTTTTGATCATTAAAATTCAAGCTATATTTATCTAGATGGTTTTTGTTTTTGTTTTTTAATCCTTATCCAAGGATATTTTCCAATGGATTTTAGAGAGAGAGTGGAAGAGAAAGGGAAAGACAGAGAAAATATCAATATGAGTGAAACACATCGATTGGTTGCCTCTTGCACATGCCCCGGACCAGGGCCCAGGCCGGGGAGGAGCCTGCAACCGAGGTACATGCCCTTGATCAGAAACGAACCTGGGACCTTTCGGTCTGCAGGATGATGCTCTATCCACTGAGCCAAACCGGTTAGAGCTGTCTATAAATTTTTTAATATACCTAACCTTTTAAGGGTCGTTGCCACAGGACAGGATAGGACTTTAAGTAGCACTATCATGTGAGTTCTTTAGTACCCTATATCTTCCTCTCCTTTCTGAATTTTTAAATGCATCTCTCCTAGTGGCAGCACAACACTGGGGTGGCCTCCATTGTCACAGAGAAAATACATGTCTCCTGGGTGGGGACTGAGATGGGGAACTTGGTGGGATCTGCACTCTTCCTATAGCCTTTCTCTGGATTCAGACACCCTCCCTGACGTATGCCAAGGGGCCAAATGAAACTTCCTAGTTTCTCATCTTCTTTCTTTTTTTTTCTCCCCCAAAATCTTTGAAGATGATCCCCTTGTACAGCTGATTTCCCTCCAAAAGGCAGATGGTTCCTGGGATCTGAATGAAGGTCTGGCCGTGGTCCTGGGTGTGAGCTTGGGAGATATGCAGGCTGCACTCCCTGTCAAGGTGAGACTTGGGGGGAAAAAAAGGAGTTTGTCTATTTTTGAGAAGTTGGGATCAGTAAAGAGAATTGGATGGATCATGACTCACCTGAGGAAGCGGAATATAGGAGATCATACACTAAGTAAATCTCTAATAAATAGGGTAGGTTAGAACAGAAGGAACAAGGAACTCATGGTCCAGCCAGTAGGAGATGATGGATGACAAAGGGAACGCAAAAATTCTCTTTTTCTTTGACTGATTCCCTGCCATCCATCTTAGTGATAATAACAGCTGTTCACTGAGCAGTTACACACTGCGCCAAACACTTAACTTTCATGATCTTATTTTTTCATCACAACAATGAAGAAAGGTAAGTCCTATTTATGTTGCTGTTTATAGATGAAGAAGCTGAAACCCAGAGAAGTATAATCATGAGTCTAAGTTTACCTAACTAGTTAGTGGCAGAGTGGGGTTCAATTCTAGGACTGACTATCTTTCGAACCCACATTATTGCTACTCTTCTTGATGAGGAAGTTGTCCAGAAATTAGCAAAATCTATGTTAGGAATGTGAAGTATAAACAGGGATGATGTAATTATTGCAAATGCGTTCAAGTCTGCTGATGAGTACAAATTACGTCACACAATTTCAAGGTAGCCTACTAACCGAGATATTGTGAAATATAAAACAAATGCCAAAAGCCTGAAAGGCAGTGTCATTTTGAATTTACAAAATCTGGAAGATGATTCAATAAATTTCAGATACCCTGTAATTACAACAACAATACAGTATCTACTAGTTAGATGTAACTATCAAGCTCTTCAAATATGGCCAATGCAAATGAGGAAGTACATTTTTAATTGCCTTGAGATGTGCTATAATTGTGAAATGCATTCTGATTTTAAAAACTTCATATAAAAAGGAATGTAAAATATTATTTATTATTTTTATATTGGTTATATGTTAACATGTTATTTTAAATATATTAGATTAGACTGGTTGATGTTGCTCAGTGGTTGAGTGTGTACCTATGTACCAGAAGATCATAGTTTGATTCCCAGTTAGGTCACATGCCCTGGTTGCAGGCTAGATCCCCAGTAGGGGGCGTGCAGGAGGCAGCCAATCATCATTGATGTTTCTGTCTCTTTCTCCCTCTCCCTTCCTCTCTAAAATCAACAAAAATATATATTTTTTAATAAAACTATATTTTAAAAATACTTTTAAACCTACTAGGTTAAATAAAATATATTATTAATAACATAATTTAACTTTTTTATTTTTGCATTTTTACATGTGGCTGTTAGGATACTTAAAACTATATTTCTGCCAAGACCGGTTTGGCTCAGTGGATAGAGCGTCGGCCTGCGGACTGAAAGGTCCCAGGTTCTATTCCGGTCAAGGGCATGTACCTTGGTTGCAGGCACATCCCCAGTGGGAGGTGTGCAGGAGGCAGCTGGTCGATGTTTCTCTCTCATCGATGTTTCTGATTCTCTATCTCTCCCGCTTTCTCTCTGTTAAAAATCAATAAAAATATATATATAAAAAAACTATATTTCTATTGAAAAGACTTTTAAAACAGATAATTACAAGAGTAATTTATAAATAATTTATTAATTTGATTAACAAATATAATGAATTTATAGACAATTCAAAGAAGATATTAAGGATCATAAAGATCTAGCTCGGTTTCATTGAGAACAAGACATGTTAGACTAACACTTTCTTCTTGGACATGGTAACTTAGTCAATAAATCAAGGGAATGAAGACCTGGTGTATCTGAATTTCATTAAGGAATTTGAACTTTTCTTAATGATTAGTATATGGACTGGTTACAAACTAGTTGGAAACCCATGGTACTGAATAATGAATTTATTCAAATGAAACAGATATGCAGATCCCCCAATCTTTGATTCTCTGGGAGGGGGGGAGGCCCATATTTTCAATGAGTATTTACGTGAAGATGTAGACCAATACGTTCCTATTTGTATGTGACAAAACAGGGAGATGGCATAGTAGACAAGAAAACCAGGATCCCAAAAGACCTGAACAATGACCTGAATTAAAAAAAAAAAAAAGCTGGCATCAACACTTTTTTTCGTTCTAAATTCTCAATTATACAGGTAGAGACTAGAAGCCAAATGACAGCGGTTGCACATGAAAATTAGAGATTTTAGAGGACCACAAACTTATTATTCATCAGCAAATTTGAAATATGATTAGTTGAGGGCAAAAGGATTGTCAGGAAACCTTTATGTATTATATAATCTGGGGCTGGAGTCATGTAATTTTATAAGTACATTTACCTCCAGATGTGACCATTTAAAGAGATATATTTTAGAAATCACTGTGTTTGTTTCTAGACTAGGAGAACAAACACGGGATTCTTACTGCTTTGACAGAAGTCCTCTTAAGAGAGAATGGAAGGAACTGGGAATTTTGATCTGAAACAAGTCTACTCAGAGAACATGATCGCTGTTTCCAAATTTTAACGCTCATGATACAAAATAATTTATTTTAATCTGTTGTCTCTAAAAATGGGAATTGGGAGCCACCGGTGAAAACTCACCTTTTTCTGGTCTGTGGACGACTTTCTGTTGAGCTGGATGAGCACTGTGACCTTGAACCAGAACATTTGGTCTCCAGTCCCAGCTCCATCATGTGCTAGAAGACTCACTTTGGGCAAATCATTTCACTTTTATATGAATCAGTTTTATCTCTTAAACCATGTGGCTATTGGTAATTCCTCAATATGTTTTTGTGTTGGTGAGGGTTCAAATAAAAGCACACACATGAAGATGCTTTGGAAAAAATAGAAAGCCACTGTGCCTGTGTGTTTTGTTGTTTTGTCACAGCTGGTTAATCCTCCTTGGGGGTGTCTTAGGAGTTTCAAACAATGTCCTGGTGGTTACACTGCATTAAAAATTGAAGACGTTTCTACCTTAAGACTCACTGGACGGTTGCCCTGAGGTTTAGGGCCTGGCATTGTGCCTTACAAGCCATAGAGCAGGTTAAGGGAGACCAGGTAACCTCACTTAGTAGCAATGAGTGGGGGGAGGGACCTGGTAGGTGAGGAGGGAGTGCAGGCTTCAGGGGCGTCTCTCTGTTGTAGAGTGTGGATTCCTCAGGCTGGGCCACTGTCCTGGCGGTGATCTGGCTGCATGACAAGTATAAGGACATGAAGTGCGAGTGGGAGCTTCTGGAACGGAAAGCTGTGGCCTGGATTCACAGCCATGCAGGTAGGAGCACCAGCCTGAGCCCTCAGCTCCTTCCCTCCTTAGGAAGCTCTGCATCTTCCTGGACATTGAGCCCCCAGGCTGTCTTGGTCTAGACCTTTTCGGGTCTCCCAGCTAGTTCTCTCCTGGGCAGGATGAGGGTGCCGTCCTCCAGTGGGGGCAGTGGGAGGTGTGTGAAGAGGGAAAAGGAGCATCGATGGGGAGTGTGAGTTGGAAAAGGGACATGAAGTGGCATTTATTCTTCTCACTCTGTCTGTACTATCCTGAGTGTGAGACTGAACTTGGGGCATTTCTCTTTTGAGTGTTTATTATCTGACTGCTGCTGGATATCTCTGGGGCCAGAGGGCAGGAAAGGGAATCTGGGGGATGTGACGAGAAAGTGGGGGGTGCTAAGCAAAGATACAAGCAGGACTCAGGGGAGATGACCGAGGAGGTTGAGGGGAGACTGGGAGAAAGGCACTTCCTCTTACTGTTGTCCCTCAGCCCTCATTTTTGTTTTCTCCTCACAGGCTCCGCCACGGATGGGCTGGTGAAAGCCGCTGTGGGCTTTCTGAAGTCATCGGTGGATCCTGCCGTCTTTGCCCCCTGAGGATCCCGGCCAGAAACACACGTGACTCCTTCATGCTCCTGTCCCCGCCTGAACCCTCAATCTTCCAGAACGTGATCTTGTCTTGTATGCCTCTCCTGTCGGCTTCCTGTATTAAAAGTCAACAATACCCGCCTTTCCTCCAGGTTCCAGGTTCCCTCAGGATATGACATCCTTTCCCCAGCATGTGCTCTCAGCCAGGCATCATGGCCCCAGACCTGTTCTCTTTCTAAAAGGAGTTCAGAGGCAGTGAGGTCCCTCCCGGGTTTTTCAGAGTGACGACATGAGAAACGAGGGGCGTGGACTCTAGGCTACAGGTTGCTGGGTTGATGTTAGGGATTGCCTGGACTGGAAAGTTCTCTGCATTATTTTTTGTCTATTCAGTATTGCTTTTGGGGACTTATGAGGATAAGACTGGTAAGCTATCCAGTTTTCTATTCTTGGGTAGAATAAAGAGGTGGAAGGGCAGTTGACAGCCAACATTGGGATCCACATAACCTCCACATGAGGGTTGGCACTGTTGGGGACATTCTTGGTCAATTCTGCCTGGGTCTTGTTAGCCTCTACTGCCCGCCTCCCCTCATACTGCCCAAGGGTTGAGTCATACCTGTGGGAGACAGATGTTTCTTCTTAATCAGGACGCATCTTAGTAAGAGGGCCATCATGGGATCCTTTGTCCTGGCCTGACCCGTGAGGCCTCTGAATCGGGCTCTGATCTAGTATACTTTTATAAAATCAGTGCTAAAGGCAGCTTCACCTGAGTCCCAAAACCTGGGCCATTCATCCCAAGAGGAAGAAAGGAGCTCCCCGTGATCATGCCTGACCTTTCAGTCCCACACACTCTATCCTAGTGGAAGGGACCCTACTGGATGTGTTGTTCCCTAACATACTGCTGTATCAATATTAAAATGACACTCGGTTGTATGTGATATAGATTTATTCATTGGATCTGCATGGGTTTTCTCATCCCTTGTTTTCCCTCCCAACTCTTAAAAAAATATATTTTTATTGATTTTTTGTTCTTTATGCCTGTGTTCCTCTCTTTCTCTCTATTCTTCTTCTCACAACAGTCCCTTTAGCATTTCTTGCAGAGCTAGTTTGGTAATAATAAACTCCTTTAGCCTTTTTTTTTTTTTTAATCTGGGAAGGTCTTTATTTGGAGATCTCTCAATATATCCCCTTTTTGGCTTCTGTTCTAGGTAAAATGTCCTTATGTAGTAGATGTCTTGTGAAACTCAGTGATACAGTCTTTGTATGTGAACCAGGTGCTCCAGAGATGTCCTTTGTGTGGGTTATATGAGTACTCTTGTTGTTAGTAAGTCTTGATGGCTGCTGATTTACCTATGGATGGGTTTGACCCTCAGGCTAGCTGACTGTGGAGAGATATAGATAGTTCCCACTTGACTGCACCCTTTCTGATGATCTCATTACTATTATCTTATAACTAGATGATGCATTAGTTTCACAAACTAATTGCTCCCTCAGAGCCATCAGTGAGTCCACAGTAGGGCTTAAGGGGGTTTGAGAAAAACTTCCAAGGAAGCAATTCAGGGAAAGTGGGTATGGGCAGGTCTCGATGGTGCAAACCCTAGGAGACTCGATTCTTTATAAGTAGGAGACCTGACACGCCTTTAGCTGGAGCACTCTGTGCTCTGCCGAGAAGCAGTAACTGACAGGTCTCATAACCACACTTTGGAAAATTTGACTGTACTCTCAGGTAGACTGTGAGAATGTCCACACTGCTGCTCTTGTATGACTACTAGAGGCCCAGTACACGAATCCGTGTACAGGTGGGGTCCCTCAGCCTGGCTGGTGATTGGGGCCGATGGGGAGAGGAGCCAGCAGTTTTGGGGTGGGACCGTGGAAGGATGGCCCCAGCAGCAAGCTAACAAACGGCCGGTTCCATGAGTAACTGGGCGCCCTCCTCCCTCCTATATGGGTCCAGGGTGCAGGTGAACCAGATTCAGGACTGTCAGGGCCCAGCAACAAAGTCTGGGTCAGTGCACATCATAGCTATGGGTAGGTCGGCCAGTTGTTCTGGTCATTCCGGTTGTTCGGTCATAACAGTTGCTTAGGCATATATATATATATATATATATATATATATATATATATATATATATATATATAATCTCCAGCCCCCCACACAGGGTCCTTCCTGGTCGTTGTCAACTTCTTTTTCCTAGAATGGCCTTCTTATAGAATCATCCAGTATCAAGGTGTCTGATCATAGGCAAGGATCAAAGACCTCTGACAGCCTTCCCTGACCTGGGACAGATGCTCCACATTGAACAGAAATTTGCACGGCTCAGAGGTAGTGCTCATGTGTGCCTAGAATTAGTAGCAAGAAGGCCGTGGTCAGCAGCATTTCTTCTCCATAATGCCACTGTTTCTCCCTTTGCCATCTTGGCTTTTGCTCAGTTCTATGGCGATAGGTGAGTTACTCATTTTGGCGTGGCCTTTCTATTTAGATATGTGTTGAAGTGGCACCTGCCACAGGTTATGATTGGAATCCCATGGTGAATGTGTCTCTGTAACTTCCAAGTTCCCACATTGGGATTGATATTCAGGTATAGTGTCAAAGGTAAGACATAAGCCAATTGTGTGATTTTAAAAACTAAATTAGATGTTAACTGGATGTGCTCTAAGTCAAGCCTGGAAATGGCCAGGAAGAAGTCAAATGGGATCCTTTTTCTACCTTAGTATGAAATGACGATGCCAACCCATCTAGAAGGGTATCCTTGCCTAACGATGGGACAGGCTGTCCTTTAAAAGACAGGCAAACAGAAGACAGTGTTCCTGGTGGTGAAGGGCATGGACAATAGCATGAAAAAGCTGTGTCATGGGCTTGCTTTGTAAATGTAGGCAACTTGCTTACTTTTTCTAATTTTTGTTTCCTGATTGGTAGATGGCAATAGTAGTAATAGTTTCTTCTTACAAATTAATTTTTAAAAACGTGTCATATTTTTTAAAGTGTTAAGCCCAATCCGTGGTACACAGCAAATAGTCATTGAATGACATACATATCAATGCATGCACCTATGTAGCATTAGTATTAGTGTTGTTAGTATTGGTATTAGTATGTGTTATCAGAGGAGGAGATCTCTGTGCTGCCAGACCCTGTGTCCTGCTTTTGACTTGCTGCATCTTCCTCAGTAGAGCTGTTCTTTGACCTTCTGCCTATGGGTCCCAGTATTTATTTCTTCATCGCAGGAACATGAATTTGGTGCCTTTCTTGCTGCTACTATTTCTTTTACATAGCATTTCAGATTTGCCTCAAATGCTCTTGGAAAATGTTCAAAGGACCAGAAAAACCAGAGCAGCATTTCCTGATAAAGTTGGAAATATTAAACCTCCCACTTCTGGGAGGATATAATCTTGAAACGATATGTTCCAAGTCTATTCAATAGTGTTGTTAAATAAGGCATCTTTTTGAAAATCATTATACACTACCAACATTAAAGAAAAGCATTTAGAGGCATAACTTTTAAGATACATAAAAGAAAGAAAATCTTTTCATTTGGATTTTATTTGCCAAATATTTTTATAGGCATTTCAGAAACTTTACTATTGTACAAGGGTGTTTTTGTTGTTCATGTTCTAGTTATGATAATTATGATTTTTATTTCATAGGTAATGCAACTATGCCAATGAAAAATGTATAAATTACATAAATGAGTACAGTGAAGCCAGGGTTTAAATGAAGTGTTCTGATTTCTAATGCCAGTTCTTTTCCTGATATTTTTCAGCAGGTATTAACGAGTACGAGTTTGTTGTTCAGATATATTGTGACAGTTCCAAATAGAAATATGCCTAAAGAGAGTAAATCTGTGAATTAAAAAACTATAAAAAGGTTTCCCATTTCACAGGAGAATGTTTTGAATATACTTTAAACTCCTGGCCTTCTCATCGAACACAATACCTGCCTCCACATACACATTCCTTCCAGGGGTTGCATAGACTGTGGCTCTAACCTAAGCATCTCTTACTAACTCAAAGTTTTATACAGACATTGCCATTCCTAAGGGGGCTGGGTTCTGCTTGTTAAAAACACAGCCAACGCTCTCCTCAGCAAACAGCTTGATAATATGCTATTGGTGTTCAGACTTTGGTGTCTCAAATCCCTTTCCAAGGCCTGACCTGAGCCCAGCCATGAGGAATGCCTCAGTGGTGACCGAGTTCATCCTGCTGGGCATCCCACACACAGAGGATCTGGAGACCGTGCTCTTTGTCCTGTTCTTGACCTTCTACATCTTCACTCTTGTGGGAAACCTGCTCATCCTGTTGGCCATTGCCTCCTCCGCTCGACTGCACACTCCCATGTATTTCTTCTTGTGTGAGCTGTCTGTGTGCGACATATTTTTCCCTTCTGTGAGCTCCCCCAAGATGCTCTTCTACCTCTCAGGGTACAGCCGAGCCATCTCCTATGCGGGCTGTGTGTCCCAGCTCTTCTTTTACCATTTCCTGGGTGGCACCGAGTGCTTCCTGTACACGGTGATGGCCTATGACCGCTTTGTGGCCATCTGTCACCCTCTACGCTACCAGGTGATCATGAGCCCCAGGGTGTGTGCCATCCTGGCTTCGGGGACCTCGTTTTTTGGCTGTGTTCATGCCACCCTACTAAGCACTCTCACCTTCCAGTTGCCCTACTGTGGCCCCAATGAGGTGGACTACTTCTTCTGTGACATCCCCGTGATGCTGAAGCTGGCTTGTGCGGATACCGCAGCCCTGGAGATGGTGGGGTTCATCAGTGTGGGCCTCATGCCCCTCAGCTGCTTTCTTCTCATCCTCGCCTCCTACAGCCGCATCGTCTACTCCATCCTGCAGATCCGCTCCGCTGAGGGCCAACGCCATGCCTTCTCCACCTGCAGTGCCCACCTCACTGCCATCCTACTTTTCTACATGCCTGTGATCTTCATCTACTTAAGGCCAACACCAAGCCCGTGGCTGGATGCAACAGTTCAGGTCCTGAATAACCTGGTCACCCCCATGCTGAACCCCTTGATCTACAGCCTCAGGAACAAGGAGGTAAAATCATCTCTGAGGAAAGTCTTGCATCAACTGGGCTTTCTACCTGAGCACTTGTAGTGAAAGAACAGTAGCCAACAAGTGAAGTGTACTTGCAACTTATAAACTATTTTTATATGCTTCTCACAAATACCTTTTTAAATGGGAGAGTCCAGATATTAGGATTTGCCTCCATTGTACAATGTGGGGACCAGGATTCAAAGAGTTCAAGTGGGTTGACCGTGAAGCATATGTAAGGAGCGATGGCAGAATGAAGCCTGGAGGGCTGGTTTTCTGAGTCCGGGGCCTGTGCTTTCTCGAGGACATCATATTGCTGATGAGGTAGAAAGAAGCCTGCCACAGGAGGCAGAATAACCTGCACCTTCTGCTTCTCAATCTTTATTTCCTTATCCACCTGCACCTTTTTGTCCTCCTCACCCTGACACTCTATCTTGGCTACATTATTGTCTCCTCAAATGCCTGAACTAAATGAACCCTCATTTTATTGGTATAACATTGTCGGAAAAAATGGAGTTTTGTAAAGACAATGACTTGTAGCAGGGACCTGAGGCAAGTTTCTTCTGAGTGACACAAAGGTACTGGTGGCCTGCTGGCACCCAGAAACTCTATCTGTTGGGTTTTGACCTGGAAGCAGGCCCTGGCTGTATCAAGTTTATTTACATGTAGAGGTGCAGCATGGCAATGAGAATGTGGGAAGGGCAGGTGGGGAAATTCGTGGGATGGTGACTGTGACCTGATGCCACGTTAGAAAATCTGGACTTGGCTTTGCGTTTCTCAGTACAACCAGGGGGCCATTCTGGGTTCAAGCTGTCATTGTTTGTGTCTTTGGTTTCAGTTTCATTGAAAAGGTGTGACATTGTTCCCCATTCCCTTCTCTCTCTCTCTCTCTCTCTCTCTCTCTCTCTCTCGGCTGAAATACGCTAAGAAGAACAATAATGGGCTGTTTCAATGCAGTGCGCTATTGTGTTTATGACTGGAATTCATTGAGAATCCTAGCACACTTGAGGCATGTGGAATAAACTATTGCAATTTATCTAATAGTGAAGTCCAGAAGGACGGAAACTGAGAAGAGGATGATGGGAAAGGAAGGGACAGGGGTGGAGACCAGTTTGTCTGTCCTTCTCAGAATCAGAGAGCAACCCAGGAGCCTGCCAGGCCTACCAGCACTGCTGTGTCTGTGCCTCCAGCCAGTGTGGTGAGCCAGCAAATGCTCCTGCAGGGGAGACAGACTCCCTCCTGCCCTTTGGCCTACATGCCTCCAAGCCTTCTCAGCCTGATTCTCCTTGTTTCTCAGGAAACAAGAGCTTGAAGAAGGAGGTGGCAATGCATCTCCAATGATTTCACATGTCATGGATCCCTGCTGGAGCCTAAGTCCACTTGGAGATCTCTTCCCATTCCTTAATTTCCTGGTGGGAGCTGCTCAGATGGTCCAATTAGAACAGTTTTTAAGAATAAAAGATGCGATCCAATTCCTTTTCATTTTCACTCAGACAGAGGTCATTTGGTGAAAAACTTTGTGCTATGGGTGGGGGATGCAAAGATGAAGAAGAGGTGATCCTACCAGAGTGAGTCATAGTCTGCCAGAGGAAAGGCACAAGTGTGCGGCTGACATCCCATGATAAAGATGTGAAATATGGCAGGAAATATGGAGTATATTTTTCTGGGCTGTGGAGGGACCTCACAAAAGAGGTGTTGGGGGTTAAATGCTTTTGTTTGTTCTGTCTTCCCCCCAAATACATACCCCATAAAGAATGGCTTTTAGAGGGAGAAATGTTTTATAGGGAGAAGCATCTCAAACTTTTGTTTGTTGTGTTGGTGGGAATGAGACATAATTCCTTGAGTGGGTATCTCAACTATGTGCCATCTGTGAGTGAACATTCTTGTAAGAATAATAAAGTTAATTTCACCTGGCTCTGGCTGGTTTGCCTCGGTGGATAGAGTATCGGCCTGTGGACTGAAGGGTCCTAGGTTTGATTCTGGTCAAGGACACAGGTCTGGTTTGTGTTCTCGATCCCAGCGGGGGGTTTGGGGAGGGGCAGTGCAGGAGGCAACCAATCAATGAATCTCTCTCATCACTGATGTTTCTATCTCTCTCTTCTCCCTTCCTCTCTGAAATCAATGAAAATAAATTTAAAAATTTTTTTAATGTGTTCATAAAGTTTTTGGATTTTAATGGCTACCATTGTAACCACTATGGTCAAATACTGGTACAGGATCTATTTTTAATAAGGTTATCATCATGAAATTAAATTATCATCATGAAATTAAATTATTCTCTTGTTATGTTAGGTCAGTGTCATTGAAAACTTTTACAGTATAGATGAAATTATAAAATTTCAGAATTAGTAAGAACTTTAAATATATTTATTTAAAGTGAGAATATCCTTAATTACATACCTGAAGGATGATTCTCTTTACACCTTCCAGTGGCCAAGGGCTAGCTACCTCACAAGGTTGCTTATTTCACTGATGTACATTGAGATGTGCATCTAATAATTAAACACTTTCTATCTACATTGAAAATCAATGTGTTACTACCAGGTCTTCCCACAATTCCCAAGTCTCCACATAGAATAGTGCTTTTCCAGTTACCACAGCCCTTCCGCATTTGACGACCATAATCTATCTCCGCTGCTCTTTGACTGCGAACCCAAATATTTGGGAATTGATAAGATATTGCCTAAAAGCAATATGACTTTGAAAATCAAGCGTCAGTCACTTTCTAGTTATGTCATAATGAAGTTATTTATTCTGTTTTTCAGTTTCTTTGTAGAATAATTCCACCTACTTTATAAAGTTTATTTTGAAGATTCAATGTAACAACTACTTTTAAAATTTAGCATAATACTTAGCACATGATAAGTGCTGACAATAAATAATTAACTGAATATGGGCTATTTTGTCCATAATTTTCCTTTTCAGATAATTTACACCCCCTTTCGCCTATGAATGTGCCTAGTATGTGACTATTTCTCTTTAAAAATGACTTAAAGCACACATAATAATAGTTGACGCGTGATGAGTAGCTATTCATTAATTAGATTTCTGTCTTGAATAGTGATACTTAGGAGAGATAAGTGTAGAGTCATCTGGATATATACATAATTCCCAGACCAATGAGACACATGACATCACAAGCAAAGACTTGAAGGTATGAAAGAAAACACACAAAAAAGGGGGTAGCACTACAGGTGATCAAAGGTTAGCATTGGAGCTCCTCCTTCCATGCAAACTATCTTGGAGAGAGAGAGATATTGCCCACTTGACTGCACCCTTTCTGATGATCTCATTACTATTATCTTATAACTAGATGATGCACTAGTTTCACAAACTAATTGCTCCCTCAGAGCCATCAGTGAGTCCAAAATAGGGCTTAAGTGGGGTCTGAAAAAACTTCCAAGGAAGCAATCCAGGGAGAGTATGTGCAGGTCTTGATGGTGCAAGCCCTAGGAGACTCGATTCTTTATAAGTAGGAGACCTGACACGCCGTTAGCTGGAGCACTCTGTGCTCTGCCGAGAAGCTGTAACTGTCAGGTCTCATGACCACACTATGGAAAACTTGACTGTGCTCTCAGGTAGATGGTGAGAGTGTCCACACTGCAGCTCTTACATGACTATGAGCTCCAGCTCCACACACAGGGTCCTTGATGGTCCTTGCCGACTTCTTTTTCCTAGAATGGCCTTCTTATAGCATCATCCAGTGTCAACATGTCTGATCATAGGCCTTGGACAGCCTTTGCTGATCTAGAACTGATGATCCAGATTGAACAGAAATTTGCACGGCTCAGAGGTAGTGCTCATGTGGCTAGAACTAGTAACAAGAAGGCCGTGGTCAGTAGCATTTCTCCTCCATAATTCCAATGTTTCTCTCTTTGCCATCTTGGCTTTTGCTCAGTTCTACAGCGATAGGTGAGTTACTCATTTTGGCGTGGCCATTCTATTTAGATATGTGTTGAAGTGGCACCTGCCACAGGTTATGATTGGAATCCGCATGGTGAATGTGTCTCTATAACTTCCAAGTTCCCACATTGGGGTTGATATTCAGGTATAGTGTCAAAGGTAAGACATAAGCCCGTTGTGTGATCTTAAAAACTAAATTAGATGTTAACTGGATGTGCTCTAATGTCAAGCCTGGAAATGACCAGGAAGAAGTCAAAGGGGATCCCTTTCCTACCTAAGTATGAAATGACGATGCCAACCCATCTAGAAGGGTATCCTTACCGAACAACGGGACAGGCTGTACTTTAAAAGACAGGCAAACAGAAGACAGTGTTCCTGGTGGTGAAGGGCGTGGACAATAGCATGAACAAGATTTGTCTTATCTGTGCCATGGGCTTGCTTTGTCAATGTAGGCAACTTGCTTACTTTTTGTAAGTTTTGCTTCCTGATTGGTAGATGGCAATAGTAGTAATAGTTTCTTCTCACAGGTTTATTTTTAAAACGTGTCATATTTTTAAAGTTTTAAGCCCAGTCCTTGGTACATAGTAAATAGTCATTAAATGACATACATATCAATGCATGCACCTATGTAGCATTAGTATTAGTATTAGTATTAGTATTAGTATTAGTATTAGTTTTGGTATTGGTATTGGTATTGGTATTGGTATTGGTATTGGTATTGGTATCAGTGTCAGTATTGGTATTAGTATGTGTTGTCAGAGGAGAAGATCTCTGTGCTGCCAGACCCTGTGTCCTGCTCTTGACTTGCTGAATCTTCCTCAGTAGAGCTATTCTTTGACCTTCTGCCTATGGGTCCCAGTATTTCTTTCTTCATCACAGGATCAAGAATTCAGTGCCTTCCTTGCTGCTACTATTTCTTTTACGTAGCATTTCAAATTTGCTTCAAATGCTCTTAGAAAATGTTAAAAGGACCAGAAAAACCAGAGCAGCATCTCCTGATAGATTTGCAAATATTAAATCTCCCAGTTCTGGGAGGATATAATCTGGAAATGATATGATCTAAGACTATTCAATAGTGTTGTTTAATAAGGCACCTATTTGCAAATAATTATACACTACCAACATTAAAGAAAAGCACGTAAAGGAATAACTTTTAAGATAAAAGAAAGGAAATGTTTGGGTTTTTTTGCCAAATATTTTCACAGACATTTTAAAACTTTATTATTGTGCTATGGTACTTTTGTTGTTTTATGATCATTATGATTTTTATTTTATAGGTAATAGAACTATGTCTCTAAAAATATTGTATGAATTATTTAAAGGAGTACAGCTACAAAGTGACAAAACCAGGGTTTAAATGAAGTGTTCTGATTTCTAATGCCAGTTCTTATCCTGATATTTTTCAGCAGGTATTAAAGAGTACGAGTTTGGTGCTCAGAGATGTTGTGACAGTTCGAAATAGAAATATGCCTAAAGTGAGTAAATCCGTGAATTAAAGAACTGTAAAAAGGTTTCCCACTTCACAGGAGAATGTTCTGAATATACTTTAACTCCTGGCCTTGTCATCCAAGACAGCCACCTGCCTCCACATACACATTCCTTCCAGGGGTTGGATAGACTGAGGCTCTAACCTAAGCATCTCTTACTAACTCAAAGTTTTATACAGACATTGCCATTCTTAGGGGGGCTGGGTTCTGCTTGTTAAAAACACAGCCAATGCTCTCCTCAGCAAACAGCTTGATAATATGCTATTGGTGTTCAGACTTTGGTGTCTCGAGTCCCTTTCCAAGGCCTGACCTGAGCCCAGCCATGAGGAATGCCTCGGTGGTGACCGAGTTCATCCTGCTGGGCATCCCACACACACAGGATCTGGAGACGGTGCTCTTTGTCCTGTTCTTGACCTTCTACGTCTTCACTCTTGTGGGAAACCTGCTCATCCTGCTGGCCATTGCCTCCTCCGCTCGACTGCACACTCCCATGTATTTCTTCTTGTGTGAGCTGTCTGTGTGCGACATATTTTTCCCTTCTGTGAGCTCCCCCAAGATGCTCTTCTACCTCTCGGGGTACAGCCGAGCCATCTCCTATGCGGGCTGCGTGTCCCAGCTCTTCTTTTACCATTTCCTGGGCTGCACCGAGTGCTTCCTGTACACGGTGATGGCCTATGACCGCTTTGTGGCCATCTGTCACCCTCTACGCTACCAGGTGATCATGAGCCCCAGGGTGTGTGCCATCCTGGCCTCGGGGACCTCGTTTTTTGGCTGTGTTCAGGCCACCTTTCTAACCACTCTCACCTTCCAGTTGCCCTACTGTGGCCCCAATGAGGTGGACTACTTCTTCTGTGACATCCCCGTGATGCTGAAGCTGGCTTGTGCGGACACCGCAGCCCTGGAGATGGTGGGGTTCATCAGTGTGGGCCTCATGCCCCTCAGCTGCTTTCTTCTCATCCTCGCCTCTTACAGCCTCATTGTCTACTCCATCCTGCAGATCCGCTCCGCCGAGGGCCAACGGCGAGCCTTCTCCACCTGCAGCGCCCACCTCACTGCCATCCTACTTTCCTTCATGCCAGTGGTCCTCATCTACTTAAGGCCAACGCCAGATCCCTGGCTGGATGCAATGGTTCAGGTCCTGAATAACCTGGTCACCCCCATGCTGAACCCCTTGATCTACAGCCTCAGGAACAAGGAGGTAAAATCATCTCTGAGGAAAGTCTTGCATCAACTGGGCTTTCTACCTGAGCACTTGTAGTGAAAGAACAGTAGCCAACAAGTGAAGTGCACTTGCACCTTATAAGCTATTTTTATATGCTTCTCACAAATATCTTTTTAAATGGGAGAGTCCAGATGTTAGGATTTGCCTCCATTGTACAATATGGGGATCGGATTCAAAGAGTTCAAGTGGGTTGACCGTGAAGCATAGGTAAGGAGTGATGGCAGAATGAAGCCTGGAGGGCTGGTTTTCTAAGTCTGGGGCCTGTGCTTTCTCGAGGACATCACATTGCTGATGAGGTAGAAAGAAGCCTGCCACAGGAGGCAGAATAACCTGCACCTTCTGCTTCTCAATCTTTATTTCCTCATCCACCTGCACCTTTTTTTCCCCCTCATCCTGACACTCTATCTTGGCTGCATTATTGTCTCCTCAAATGCCTGAACTAAATGAACCCTCATTTTATTGGTATAACATTGTCGGAAAAAAATGGAGTTTTGTAAAGACAATGACTTGTAGCAGGGACCTGAGGCAAGTTTCTTCTGAGTGACACAAAGGTACTGGTGGCCTGCTGGCATCCAGAACCTCTATCTGTTGGGTTTTGACCTGGAAGCAGGCCCTGCTGTATCAAGTTTATTTACATGTAGAGGTGCAGCATGGCAATGAGAATGTGGGAAGGGCAGGTGGGGAAATTCGTGGGATGGTGACTGTGATCTGATGCCACGTTAGAAAATCTGGACTTGGCTTTGCGTTTCTCAGTACAACCAGGGGGGCATTCTGGGTTCAAGCTGTCATTGTTTGTGTCTTTGGTTTCAGTTTCATTGAAAAGGTGTGACATTGTTCCCCATTCCCTTCTCTCTCTCTCTCTCTCTCTCTCTCTCTCTCTCTCTCGGCTGAAATACGCTAAGAAGAACAATAATGGGCTGTTTCAATGCAGTGCGCTACTGTGTTTATGACTGGAATTCATTGAGAATCCTAGCACACTTGAGGCATGTGGAATAAACTATTGCAATTTATCTAATAGTGAAGTCCAGAAGGAAGGAAACTGAGAAGAGGATGATGGGAAAGGAAGGGACAGGGGTGGAGACCAGTTTGTCTGTCCTTCTCAGAATCAGAGAGCAACCCAGGAGCCTGCCAGGCCTACCAGCACTGCTGTGTCTGTGCCTCCAGCCAGTGTGGTGAGCCAGCACATGCTCCTGCAGGGGAGACAGACTCCCTCCTGCCCTTTGGCCTACATGCCTCCAAGCCTTCTCAGCCTGATTCTCCTTGTTTCTCAGGAAACAAGAGCTTGAAGAAGGAGGTGGCAATGCATCTCCAATGATTTCACATGTCATGGATCCCTGCTGGAGCCTAAGTCCACTTGAAGATCTCTTCCCATTCCTTAATTTCGTGGTGGGAGCTGCTCAGATGGTCCAATTAGAACAGTTTTTAAGAATAAAAGATGCTATCCAATTCCTTTTCATTTTCACTCAGACAGAGGTCATTTGGTGAAAAACTTTGTGCTATGGGTGGGGGATGCAAAGATGAAGAAGAGGTGATCCTACCAGAGTGAGTCATAGTCTGCCAGAGGAAAGGCACAAGTGTGCGGCTGACATCCCATGATAAAGATGTGAAATATGGCAGGAAATATGGAGTATATTTTTCTGGGGCTGTGGAGGGACCTCACAAAAGAGGTGTTGGGGGTTAAATGCTTTTGTTTGTTCTGTCTTCCCCCCAAATACATACCCCATAAAGAATGGCTTTTAGAGGGAGAAATGTTTTATAGGGAGAAGCATCTCAAACTTTTGTTTGTTGTGTTGGTGGGAATGAGACATAATTCCTTGAGTGGGTATCTCAACTATGTGCCATCTGTGAGTGAACATTCTTGTAAGAATAATAAAGTTAATTTCACCTGGCTCTGGCTGGTTTGCCTCGGTGGATAGAGTATCGGCCTGTGGACTGAAGGGTCCTAGGTTTGATTCTGGTCAAGGACACAGGTCTGGTTTGTGTTCTCGATCCCAGCGGGGGGTTTGGGGAGGGGCAGTGCAGGAGGCAACCAATCAATGAATCTCTCTCATCACTGATGTTTCTATCTCTCTCTTCTCCCTTCCTCTCTGAAATCAATGAAAATAAATTTAAAAATTTTTTTAATGTGTTCATAAAGTTTTTGGATTTTAATGGCTACCATTGTAACCACTATGGTCAAATACTGGTACAGGATCTATTTTTAATAAGGTTATCATCATGAAATTAAATTATCATCATGAAATTAAATTATTCTCTTGTTATGTTAGGTCAGTGTCATTGAAAACTTTTACAGTATAGATGAAATTATAAAATTTCAGAATTAGTAAGAACTTTAAATATATTTATTTAAAGTGAGAATATCCTTAATTACATACCTGAAGGATGATTCTCTTTACACCTCCCAGTGGCCAAGGGCTAGCTACCTCACAAGGTTGCTTATTTCACTGATGTACATGTAGATGTGCATCTAATAATTAAACACTTTCTATCTACATTGAAAATCAATGTGTTACTACCAGGTCTTCCCACAGTTCCCAAGTTTCCACATAGAATAGTGCTTTTCCAGTTTCCACCAGCTCCTCAGGCATTTGACGACCATAATCTATCTCCGCTGCTCTTTGACTGTGAACCCAAATATTTGGGAATTGATAAGGCATTGCCTAAAAGCAATATGACTTTGAAAATCAAGCGTCAGTCACTTTCTAGTTATGTCATAATGAAGTTATTTATTCTGTTTTTCAGTTTCTTTGTGGAATAATTCCACCTACTTTATAAAGTTTATTTTGGAGATTCAATGTAACATCTACTTTTAAAATTTAGCATAATACTTAGCACATGATAAGTGCTGAGAATAAATAACTGAATATGGGCTATTTTGTCCATAATTTTCCTTTTGAGATAATTTACACCCCCCTTCGCCTATGGATGTGCCTAGTATGTGACTATTTCTCTTTAAAAATGCCTTAAAGCACACATAATAGTTGACGCATGATGAGTAGCTATTCACTAATTAGATTTCTGTCTTGAATAGTGATACTTAGGAGAGGTAAGTGTAGCGTCACCTGGATATATACATAATTCCCAGACCGATGAGACACATGACATCACAGGCAAAGACTTGAAGGTTTGAAAGAAAACACACAAAAAAGGGGGTAGCACTACAGGTGATCAAAGGTTAGCATTGGAGCTCCTCCTCCCATGCAAACTATCTTGGAGAGAGAGAGATATTGCCCACTTGACTGCACCCTTTCTGATGATCTCATTACTGTTATCTTATAACTAGATGATGCACTAGTTTCACAAACTAATTGCTCCCTCAGAGCCATCAGTGAGTCCAAAATAGGGCTTAAGTGGGGTCTGAAAAAACTTCCAAGGAAGCAATCCAGGGAGAGTATGTGCAGGTCTTGATGGTGCAAGCGCTAGGAGACTCGATTCTTTATAAGTAGGAGACCTGACACGCCGTTAGCTGGAGCACTCTGTGCTCTGCCGAGAAGCCGTAACTGTCAGGTCTCATGACCACACTATGGAAAACTTGACTGTGCTCTCAGGTAGATGGTGAGAGTGTCCACACTGCAGCTCTTACATGACTATGAGCTCCAGCTCCACACACAGGGTCCTTCATGGTCCTTGCCGACTTCTTTTTCCTAGAATGGCCTTCTTATAGCATCATCCAGTGTCCACATGTCTGATCATAGGCCTCGGACAGCCTTTGCTGACCTGGGACAGATGCTCCACATTGAAGAGAAATTTGCACGGCTCAGAGGTAGTGCTCATGTGGCTAGAATTAGTAGCAAGAAGGCCGTGGTCAGCAGCATTTCCCCTCCATAATGCCACTGTTTCTCTCTTTGCCATCTTGGCTTTTGCTCAGTTTTACGGCAATAGGTGAGTTACTCATTTTGGCGTGGCCATTCTATTTAGATATGTGTTGAAGTGGCACCTGCCACCGGTTATGATTGGAATCCGCATGGTGAATGTGTCTCTTTAACTTCCAAGTTCCCACATTGGGTTTGATATTCAGGTATAGTGTCAAAGGTAAGACATAAGCCCGTTGTGTGATCTTAAAAACTAAATTAGATGTTAACTGGATGTGCTCTAATGTCAAGCCTCAAAATGACCAGGAAGAAGTCAAATGGGATCCCTCTCCTACCTTAGTATGAAATGACGATGCCAACCCAACTAGAAGGGTATCCTTGCCTAACGATGGGACAGGCTGTCCTTAAAAAGACAGTGTTCCTGGTGGTGAAGGGCGTGGACAATAGCATGAAAAAGATTTCTCTTAGCTGTGCCATGGGCTTGCTTTGTCAATGTAGGCAACTTGCTTACTTTTTGTAAGTTTTGCTTCCTGATTGGTAGATGGCAATAGTAGTAATAGTTTCTTCTCACAGGTTTATTTTTAAAACGTGTCATATTTTTAAAGTTTTAAGCCCAGTCCTTGGTACATAGTAAATAGTCATTAAATGACATACATATCAATGCATGCACCTATGTAGCATTAGTATTAGTATTAGTATTAGTATTAGTATTAGTATTAGTATTAGTTTTGGTATTGGTATTGGTATCAGTGTCAGTATTGGTATTAGTATGTGTTGTCAGAGGAGAAGATCTCCGTGCTGCCAGACCCTATGTCCTGCTCTTGACTTGCTGAATCTTCCTCAGTAGAGCTATTCTTTGACCTTCTGCCTATGGGTCCCAGTATTTCTTTCTTCATCACAGGATCAAGAATTCAGTGCCTTCCTTGCTGCTACTATTTCTTTTACGTAGCATTTCAAATTTGCTTCAAATGCTCTTAGAAAATGTTAAAAGGACCAGAAAAACCAGAGCAGCATCTCCTGATAGATTTGCAAATATTAAATCTCCCAGTTCCGGGAGGATATAATCTGGAAATGATATGATCTAAGACTATTCAATAGTGTTGTTTAATAAGGCACCTATTTGCAAATAATTATACACTACCAACATTAAAGAAAAGCACGTAAAGGAATAACTTTTAAGATAAAAGAAAGGAAATGTTTGGGTTTTTTTTGCCAAATATTTTCACAGACATTTTAAAACTTTATTATTGTGCTAGGGTATTTTTGTTGTTTTATGATCATTATGATTTTTATTTTATAGGTAATAGAACTATGTCTCTAAAAATATTGTATGAATTATTTAAAGGAGTACAGCTAATAAGTGACAAAACCAGGGTTTAAATGAAGTGTTCTGATTTCTAATGCCATTTCTTTTCCTGATATTTTTCAGCAGGTATTAAAGAGTACAAGTTTGTTGCTCAGAGATGTTGTGACAGTTCCAAATAGAAATATGCCTAAAGTGAGTAAATCCATGAATTAAAGAACTGTAAAAAGGTTTCCCACTTCACAGGAGAATGTTCTGAATATACTTTAACTCCTGGCCTTGTCATCCAAGACAGCCACCTGCCTCCACATACACATTCCTTCCAGGGGTTGAATAGACTGTGGCTCTAACCTAAGCATCTCTTACTAACTCAAAGTTTTATAGAGACGTTGCCATTCCTAAGGGGGCTGGGTTCTGCTTGTTAAAAACACAGCCAACGCTCTCCTCAGCAAACAGCTTGATAATATGCTATTGGTGTTCACACATTGGTGTCTCAAATCCCTTTCCAAGGCCTGACCTGAGCCCAGCCATGAGGAATGCCTCAGTGGTGACCGAGTTCATCCTGCTGGGCATCCCACACACACAGGATCTGGAGACGGTGCTCTTTGTCCTGTTCTTGACCTTCTACGTCTTCACTCTTGTGGGAAACCTGCTCATCCTGCTGGCCATTGCCTCCTCCGCTCGACTGCACACTCCCATGTATTTCTTCTTGTGTGAGCTGTCGGTGTGCGACATATTTTTCCCTTCTGTGAGCTCCCCCAAGATGCTCTTCTACCTCTCGGGGTACAGCCGAGCCATCTCCTATGCAGGCTGCGTGTCCCAGCTCTTCTTTTACCATTTCCTGGGCTGCACCGAGTGCTTCCTGTACACGGTGATGGCCTATGACCGCTTTGTGGCCATCTGTCACCCTCTACGCTACCAGGTGATCATGAGCCCCAGGGTGTGTGCCATCCTGGCCTCGGGGACCTCGTTTTTTGGCTGTGTTCAGGCCACTTTTCTAACCACTCTCACCTTCCAGTTGCCCTACTGTGGCCCCAATGAGGTGGACTACTTCTTCTGTGACATCCCCGTGATGCTGAAGCTGGCTTGTGCGGACACCGCAGCCCTGGAGATGGTGGGGTTCATCAGTGTGGGCCTCATGCCCCTCAGCTGCTTTCTTCTCATCCTCGCCTCCTATAGCCGCATTGTCTACTCCATCCTGCAGATCCGCTCCGCTGAGGGCCAACGCCATGCCTTCTCCACCTGCAGTGCCCACCTCACTGCCATCCTACTTTTCTACATGCCAGTGGTCCTCATCTACTTAAGGCCAACGCCAAGCCCGTGGCTGGATGCAATGGTTCAAGTCCTGAATAACCTGGTCACCCCCATGCTGAACCCCTTGATCTACAGCCTCAGGAACAAGGAGGTAAAATCATCTCTGAGGAAAGTCTTGCATCAACTGGGCTTTCTACCTGAGCACTTGTAGTGAAAGAACACTAGCCAACAAGTGAAGTGTACTTGCAACTTATAAACTATTTTTACATGCTTCTCACAAATATCTTTTTAAATAGGAGAGTCCAGATATTAGGATTTGCCTCCATTTTCCAACGTGTGGACTAGGATTCAAAGAGTTCCAGTGGGCCCTAACTGGTTTGGCCCAGTGGATAGAGTGCCGGCCTGTGTACTCAACGGTCCCAGGTTCAATTCCAGTCAAGGGCATGTACCTTGGTTGCGGGCACATACCCAGTAGGGAGTGTGCAGGAGGCAGCTGATCTGATGTTTCTCTCTTATAGATGGTTTCTACCTCTCTATCCTTCTCACTTCTTCTCTGTTAAAAATCAATAAAATATATCTTTTTTAAAAACACAAAAACAAAACAAAACAAAACAAAAAAACAAAGAGTTCAAGTGGGTTGACCGTGAAGCATATGTAAGGAGTGATGGCAGAATGAAGCTCCAAGGGCTGGTTTTCTGAGTCTGGGGCCTGTGCTATCTTGAGGACATCATATTGCTGATGAGCTTGGTGGAAAGGAGCCTGCCACAGGAGGCAGAATAACCTGCACCTTCTGCTTCTCAATCTTTATTTTCTTTGTCCACCTGCACCCTTTTGTCCTCTTCTTTGTCCTCCTCACCCTGACATCTTGGCTGCATTATTGTCTCCTCAAATGCCTGAACTGAATAAACCCTCCTTTTATTGGTCTACATATTGTTGGGAAAAAATATGGAGTTGTGGAAAGAGAATGACTTGTAGCAGGGACCTGAGGCAAGTTTCTTCTGAGTGACACAAAGGTACTGGTGCACTGCTGTCACCCAGAAACTCTATCTGTTGGGTTTTGACCTGGAAGCAGGCCCTGGCTGTATCAAGTTTATTTACATGTAGAGGTGCAGCATGGCAATGAGAATGTGGGAAGGGCAGGTGGGGAAATCCATGGGATGGTGGCTGTGATCTGATGCCACGTTAGAAAATCTGGACTTGGCTTTGCGTTTCTCAGTACAACCAGGGGGCCATTCTGGGTTCAAGCTGTCATTGTTTGTGTCTTTGGTTTCAGTTTCAGTGAAAAGGTGTGACATTGTTCCCCATTCCTTCACATGTCTCTCTCTCTCTCTCCCTCTCTCTCTCTCTCTCTCTCTCTCTCTCTCTCTCGGCTGAAATACGCTAAGAAGAACAATAATGGGCTGTTTCAATGCAGTGCGCTATTGTGTTTATGACTGGAATTCATTGAGAATCCTAGCACACTTGAGGCATGTGGAATAAACTATTGCAGTTTATTCTTATAGTGAAGTCCAGAGGGAAGGAAACTGAGAAGAGGATGATGGGAAAGGAAGGGACAGGGGTTTGTCTGTCCTTCTCAGAATCAGAGAGCAACCCAGGAGCCTGCCACGCCTACCAGCACTGCTGTGTCTGTGCCTCCAGCCAGTGTGGTGAGCCAGCACATGCTCCTGCAGGGGAGACAGACTCCCTCCTGCCCTTTGGCCTACATGCCTCCAGCCTTCTCAGCCTGATTCTCCTTGTTTCTCAAGAAACAAGAGATTGAAGAAGGAGGTGGCAATGCATCTCCACTTATTTCACATGTCGTGGGTGCCTGCTGGAGCCTAAGTCCACTTGGAGATCTCTTCCCATTCCTTAATTTCCTGGTGGGAGCTGCTCAGATGGTCCAAATAGAACAGTTTTTTAAGAATAAAAGATGCGATCCAATTCCTTTTCATTTTCACTCAGACAGAGGTCATTTGGTGAAAAACTTTGTGCTATGGGTGGGGGATGCAAAGATGAAGAAGAGGTGATCCTACCAGAGTGAGTCATAGTCTGCCAGAGGAAAGACACAAATGTGCAGCTGACATCCCATGATAAAGATGTGAAATATGGCAGGAAATATGGAGTATATTCATCTGGGCTGTGGAGGGACCTCACAAAAGAGGTGTTGAGGGTTGAAGGCTTTTGTTTATTCTGTCACCCCCCAGACACATACCCATAAAGAATGGCTTTTAGTGGGAGAAATGTTTTATAGGGAGAAACATCTCAATCTTTTGTTTGTTAGGGTTGTGGGAATGAGACATAATTCCTTGAGTGAGTATCTCAACTATGTGCCATCTGTGAGTGAACATTCTTGTAAGAAAAATAAAATTAATTTGACCTGGTTCTCGTCAGTTTGGCTCAGTGGACAGAGTGTCAGCCTGCGTACTAAAGGGTCCCATTTTCAATTCTGGTCAAGGGCACATGCCTGGGTTATGGGCTGGACCCCAGTGGGGGGCGTGCAGGGACAACCAATCAATGAATCTCTCTCATCATTGATGTTTCTATCTCTCTCTCCTTCTCCCTTCCTCTCTGAAATCAATAAAAATGTATTTTTTAAATTAATTGGACCTGTTTCCAGAATTCTTCCTTCCGCGTGGCAGTGTGTCCCTGAATTGGAGATATGCCTTGCACAAAATGACTCTATCTCTGTCTCCTTAAGCAAATTGACTTCTCTGCTCATTTGGGGTTTTCTGAGAGATGTGGGGAGCATTCCTGTCTTTAGGTAGTGTCTGCGCTCCCTTTCCGCCTAAGTAGGAGCCCCGATTGTCAGGCGTAGCCTTGGGTTTGGACGCCTCCGTGGGGTTTAATGGTGGAAGGAAACTTTTCTTTGTTGTGGACATAAAGGGACAATATCAGAAAAATTTCGGGGGAGAAAAATCAATAGGCATAATCCCCAACCAGGTAGATCATCTAGCAGCATGTTTAATCCACAGGCCTTAACATAGACAGGGGCTCAAGGCCCAAGCCTGGGTTGGGAGGTGACAGAGACATACAAACATATTGAAGCCGACATTCAGAGTATGTTCTGAGCAGAGTGGGCTAGAGTGGCAGCATTTCCTGAGACACTGGATTCAAACTTGGTCTCAGAGTGCATCTGCATAGGACACCTGACCCCGGGCGGAGTCTAG
The DNA here is from genome assembly GCF_028538775.1 of Myotis yumanensis. NCBI lineage: Eukaryota > Metazoa > Chordata > Mammalia > Chiroptera > Vespertilionidae > Myotis > Myotis yumanensis. Next base: position 21,274,820 of record NW_027223770.1, read on the forward strand.
GTTCCTTAAAAGGCTTCCCTGTTCACTCCAACGCCTTCTGCAACATACCCTTGTAGTCTCTGATCCCTGTCTTTCTGCCCCTCCCTGTGTTTGTTACATAACCAATGCCTGTTCTGAATGTCACCTCTGCATTTTGTTTTACCTACAGCCCCCAGAGAGAGAAAGTGTGATGTGGGCATCTCAAGTGGAAATCTGTGGCCTGGACACAGGGAGTGTAGCTGAGATAAAGGCCCCCCACACGGCATTGAGGGAGTGTGAATGGGGAGTTTTCAAAGGAGTGTTCACCGTAGACGCCATTTCTGTTTATTCCTTGCGCTCCCTGGCACACTGCTGATTTGTTCTAAATCAAATTAATTGAAATGAATGGACACACTAGTCAGCATTAATGTTTTTAGTTGCTTGGTTTGCAATTTTTTGTTCGAGAATATGGACTTGGCCGTTCCCCAAAAAATAATTATTCAAAGCCAAAGAATGACTCAGCAACCCCTCTTCTGAGTATCTATCTGAAAACATTTCTTCACAAAGTTAAATGCACCCCTATGTTCACTGCAGCATTTTTAACTGGTATTCGGATTAACTATTAAACAGTTAAAAATTGGGATTTTTTTAATCAAAGAAAACATGATGATTTCAAGAGAAACATCAAAAGTGCTTTTTTCAAAGTCATGTCCATCGCTAGCTACGCATTTACCCCACCTTTCAGGTAACTTGTGGATACCCTCCCATTAGAACTTTTCTTGTTGTGAGGCAGACCATTCAGAGACTCAGTTTTTCACTTCTTCGAACGTTTTGAAGTGCTGCTCAGAAAGTGCGTGTGCCATTGATCGGAACAAGTAGTCATCTAAAGGAGCAAGGTCTGGTGAATACAGTGGGTGGGTTAATACTTCCCAGGCAAGATCTTTTAATGTGTCTTTAACTGGTTTTGAAGTGTGTGATGGTGCGTCATCATGAAGCAAAATTACTTTGCCGTGTCTTCTGGCCCATTCTGGTCATTTTACAATCAAAGCATGATTTAAATTGATTATTTGTTGGGTTTCACCTGGTTTTAGAAGCTCATAATACACCACACCTTCCTCATCCCACCAAACGCAGAGAGCATTGTCTTCTTTCCCAAGCGATTTGGCCTTGCAGTTGATGTTGATGGTTTACCTGGATCAACCCATGATTTTGTGCGTTTGGGATTCTCAAAATAAATCCACCTCTCATCGCCAGTCCCAATTCGATGCAAAAAAAGACTTTCTTTTGTGCCATTGAAGCAACACTTTACTGATGACTTTTCGGTTTTCCATTTGTCTTTCGTTCAGTTGATGTGACACCCATTTCCCTTCCTTTAAAATCTTTCCCATTGCTTGTAAACAATCGGAAATTGTTTGCTGAGCAACGTTTAATCTTTCTGCAAGTTGTTTTTGAGTTTGACATGCCTCTTCATCCAATAATGCTTGTCATTGTTGGTCTTCAAACTTTTTCAGTTGACCTGGACGTTCTTTGTCTTTCACATCGAAACCATCACTTTTAAAGCATTTAAACCAGCGTTCACAAGTATCTTGAGATGGAACATGTTCACCATAAGCTTCCCGAAGTATCCGAAAACTTTCAGCAGTACTTTTCTTCAAAATAAAGTAAGGAATTAAAATTTCCCACAAATGCTCTTTTTTTTGGCATGAAATTCGACATTTTTAAGCATAAAAATATCTATGATGTTAACACCTTCAGAAAATTTGACATATGAAGTTTTGAAGCTTGTTGTCAATACAACAAAATAGCATACATATCAAATCGCATATATGTCAACATATGTGTAACTCCATCTATTGAAAAAAATCCACATTATTAACCGATTCACCTAGTATTAGTATAGATAACGGTAGGTGAAAAAGGACACACTAACACTACTATCAGGAAATGGTACAAAAATCTACAATTATGTTGTGATTTGCTGAGATTTCACAGAGCATTTGCCACGTGTTAATCACCGTGCTAGGTCCTTTGCCTTCCTACCTCATTTGATTGTCATGATAACCCTGTGAGGTAAATGCTTACTATTGTTTCCTTATTTCGAAGTTTAGAAAAATGTGAGTGAGAGCTTGGATAACTTGCTCAAAATCATAGCTGTCATGCGTGCTCTCGCTAGCATTTAGTCCTGAGTGTGTCTTACTCTCTGTTATGGGCTGAACAGCATCCCCACAATTTATATGTTAAGCCCTCCCCCCCAAGGCCTCAGAATGTGACTGTGTTTGGAAATTGGGTCTTGATGGAGGCAACTATATTACTGGAGGCTCTTAGGATGAGCCCTAATCCAATGTGACCAGTGTCCTTAAAGCAGACGAAATCTGGGCACACGAAGTGATGCCAGAGACACGCCTGCCGGGGAACAGCCATATGAGGAGGTAGCAAGAGGTGGCCACGTACAAGCCAAGAGGCTGAAACAGGTCCTTCCCTTGTCCCTTTAGCGCAAACCAACCTTTCCGACACCTTGACCTCAGCCTTATGGCCTCCAGAACTGTGAGAAAATAGATGCCTGTGGTTCAAGACACCCAGTTGGTGGTGTTACGGTTGTCCTGTGTGTTCTCACTAACACACTGCCACGCCCAGGTCTGCTCTGACGCCTCTCACGTGCAATGCATGGTCTGTGCTACTGGTAACAGCATGCACTTTCTATGTGCTTTCCTATGAACACCTTGCTTCTCAAAGTAGACATTAGAAAGCTCCAGATACATAACTTAAAAAAATAATGCGTTTACATAACTTAAAAAAATTAATTGTTTTGAGAGAGAGAGAGAGAGAGAGAGAGAGAAACATCAATTAGTTGCCTGACACATCCACCCTCCTCACACATCCACCCTCACTGAGGATCGAACCCACAACCCAGGTATATGCCCTGACCATGTGTATGGGATGATGCTCCAACTCACTGAGCCACACCGACCAGGGCTACATAACTTTTCTTGCCACTTACATCAACCTATAAGATTCCTCCAAGGAAATCATTGAGAAGAAAACTTTTTCGTTAATTAATCTCAAAGGCACTCATTTCTAAGAGATGCTTCTCATGCTCATTATGACTCTGGCTTCTGTTGCCCTGTAACACTCGGTCGCCACTTGTGAGTTGTGTAATGGGGCAAAGTGGATTAATAAGGCTGGGAATTGGCTTAGGAAGTGCAAGAAGGCTTGTTAAAGTGTTTATGGTTTGGGGTTCTCTCTGCAACTATTATTCCAAGGGAAAATTAAGGGTGACTGTCACACACATGTATGTGGGCATGCATACACACACACATACTGACATTCGGCCTCCTGTACACACACACACACACACACACACACACACACTTATGAGCAATTTCATCCACATCAGTTTTATTTTTCCTAAATCACGGCAAGGAGAGAGATCCTATAACATTACCTTTCTTATGAGGACCAGTGATAAAAATGTCACTCGTCGGTTGTGATGAAAGTAAATACTCCTGGCAGCGAGAACACGGAGTTGTTCATGTCACGGCTTCAGTGGCTCCATATTCTGGGTGTGGGATCTTCTCACTCTCAGAGGAGCGTCTGTGGAATCCGTCTCCCATTCTTCGGCGCACAGAGCTGGCTTTGTCCAGCAGAATTAGAATAAGGCCGTTAGACTGAGCGGCAGGAACAGGGTAAGCAATTTGAGACGCAGTCAATTTCGAGAGGCAGCTCAATTCACCAACTACGGACAGCTCTCAGGTCTTAAGTGAATCCGAATCTTGCTGGTCCTTTCCGTCAGGGCACTCTGTGGAGATTTATATCTCACGTTACATGTCCCCAAATTTGAAATCCAAAATTTAGAAGTGCTTTTACATTCTTCGTTATTTGGGGGACACCAAGAAATATTTAATCCTTAAACACACACAAAGGAACACACACACACAGTCTAATCAATGGAAGAGCAATCGTTTTGATAACACACTGATAGAATAAAAAAAATCAGAATAAAGACATAAATTCTTATTTTCTTTTAGAATAAGAAAATAGAGATGAATGAGACCTTAAATAACGTTAAAGAGATTTTTATATATGACGAAGCAATGACACCCAGAGAGGCCAAACAGCATACACACAATAATATAAAACAAGCAAGAACAAAGTGAGGTACGAGATATCAGTCAAGTGTAAAGGGGGCCGAATATATGGTCATGGAAGATAATTTGATTTTGAAGATTGGGCACCCAATCCAATATATGATTATGTATCATAGATTTGTACACTTCAAACCTATATAATCTTATTAACCAAGGTCAACCTCAATACAGTTAATAAAAATAAAAGATCAACAACAACAAACAATAATGGGTTGGTGTCTGATGTAGAACTTAAATGTTCTGTTGCTCTTTTCTGCGTGAGAATAAGGTTCTAGAATTATCTTGGTACTTGTCTTATCCACCTCACAGATGGCAAATGCCCTGAGAACCGGCGCTGTGTGTGCAGATATGTTCTAGTACTAACCCCATCTCGCTTTTCCCTGCAGAGGTTCAGTACCGGGGCCTGAATTTTTATCTTTATTGTTGAGAGTATCATAGTTGTCCCCCCTCTTTTTCCCCATTGACCCCCCTCCACCCAGGTCCTGCCCCACCCTAGGCCTTCACCAACGTATTGCCTGTGTCCATGGGCAAGGCATAGGTGCATATAAGTTCTTTGGTTAATAAAAAAATGAATGCCATTTTTCTTATATTCTTGCTATTTCTTATATTCTTGCTTTTCGATACTTTAACCTCTCCTCGATTTTCCCTCTAATTCCACCTTCATTCCCAAATTTTCAAATCCTATCAGTCAATTAAACTCAGTTCCTATGTTATCTTCCCCTTCAGGCTCACCTTGATATTCCCAGATCAAATTACCCTCTCTCATTGAACTCACTTTATGTTTTAACTATAATTTTCTTGTGAATGTGTTTTCTAGTTAATGACATAAATACCTCCATCTGATTCATTTTTTATTCTCCATAACCCTTAGCTAAGTGACTCACTGGCTCCTCAATAAATGTTTGCTAAATTAATTCATCAGTTCATTAAAATAGGAGGAAAGCTACTTGGGCTTCAGATCTCTGTTGGAGAGCAGAACTCTCAACGTAGGGAGAAAGGAGAGCATTTGGTTCCCATGGGGTCCTAGAGAGGACCCTGGGAGTCAGCCACAGACCAGGGCTGGTTTGCTGTGCCCCTTGAAATGAGATGCAAGCTTGAAGGTCACTTAAAATGTTGCAAGTAAAGTAACACACTGGTCAAATAATTTTCAAAGTCCATTAAACGTAATTGGGCTTTTTATCTCCCACCTGTAATTATTCTGGCACCTGAAAACCCGCCTGGCATATAGCAAGCCCTCAACAAGGGCCTGTTCACCATGTGAGTGGTTTAGGCAGCCACAGGGGAGAGTGGGGTCCTTCTTACACAACAGAGTGACAGCCTGAGATGGGCAGCACAGGGTCAGGGAGGCCTCTGGAGTCTTGGGAAATCAGTTTGGGCGACAGGAAACAGGAGACAGAACTGGCCGTTCTTTGAGATGAAAAGATTAAAAGTCGTTGGTCTTTGTGAAACTACTGTTATCAGACGAAGACGAAGTTGGGGGGGGGGGGGGGCTTTGCCCCAGTGGCTGCTGGGAGTGGAATCTTTAGATACCTTGAGAAAAAGAAGTGTCTGAGACTCGCATGGGAGAATGAAGGTGTCTGCTTTATTTGTCTCAACTTGAAATTCTCATGATTTTGGGGGGCAGGTCATTTTTTTAATCCATTTTGTCCTCAAAGACAGCGAGGAAGGATGGGTGCCTCTGGCCTTCAGAACGTGAAACTCTGGCTCTGAACCGCAGTGGCCGTGCCCACAGGTGCACTGTGACATCACGCTGGAGGCCCTGGGACGCTCTGTCACAATGGTCCTGGGTGACATCCAGCTGGTGCCCGGTCCTGACTGCCAGTCTCTGTGCTGAGGGTTTAGCAGGAGAAGGTGCTAGTTGTGTGGCCACAAATCTTGGGATGGGGAACCTCGCCTCGTGTCGCGGAGGTATGTCCATGGGGGCCCAGGGAATGCTGTCCCTTCTAACGGGCGAGGCGACACTTCTCTCCATGCCTTCTCAGCATGTTCATTCCTTTCTTTACAGTTGTCATGTAGAGTTGTACATATCTAGTGTCCTGCGATGTTTGGCACCCTCAGCTCTTAGAAAAATACTCATGGGGAAAATATGAAACGTATAATTGTATTTTGCCAAAAACTTATTAAAATTATTAATTACAGAAATCCACATTGAACCCAGAACTGCAGAGATGTGTAGGTAAGCATTTCGCAACAATAGAGGGAAATTAACATTGATTTTGAGCCGTCTGATCTCCCTTTAATGCTGAAATGTTTGTTGTTTTCAGGATAATTGGGGCATGTTGCTTCCATTTCTGTGATAGTTACCCATTCATGTCATTAGAATGTGTGTGTAGGTGTCAGTTGGTGACATGGAACACACATTTCCTTTTCTACCTTCCATGTTGTCAAAAATTCTTCTTTAACAGAGATACTTTCTAATCTTATCATTCAACTTATTCACCTCAACAGAGGTGAATTGTGAGAATGTAGTGTTTGTTTTTACTTAATTACCAACCAATAGCCCGTGTTTTAAACAAGCAATGGTAGGTGGAGAAATAGGCTCATGAAATGATGGGGACAGATAATCCAGTAAATAGAGGGTTAGACACATATAGAGAAAAGTAGGTAACGTCCACAGGTGAGAGAAACAAAACTTTATATAAACAGAAAATGATCTACTGCATTATATACATTTTTAGCTTTAAGAAAAAAGGGGTCTCCCTTAAAGATATCTTAAAATAATGCCTGGCTGTTTCCATTCTCACCCTTCAAGTGTTTTTTCTATGTCTACCTGCCAGAACCCGCCGTAACCATATGTGCAAATCAGTATTGTCTGCGCATCCCCTCAGCATTCTAGTACAAGGCTGTTTTAATAGTAAGAATAGTAACTGGCAAAGTACAGTAATGTAAGGCTTTCTGTGTGATACAAATTAAAACAAAGAGTGTGACACTGATTTCTAATTCATATTTAATGTATATTGCATCAAATAACAGTTAAACCGCTTACACTGGAATTATCTTTAAAAAGTTATATTTTATCACATAGATAACATGTTCTGGTAGATGATAGACAAAGGAGTTGATTTATGGGTATTTTCTTAACTTAATGACTGGTAGTCATTAAGCATTGGCACAGGTAAGGCCAAAACGGTGGATTTTGTTTGGGGAAACCAATGAGTGGCCCCGGAAATGAATGGAATAACTACCCTAAAATGGAGTCTAATTTAAAATACATATACTTACAGGGTTATGTTTTCCTCACAGGCAATTCATCCTCCTCCGAACTATCTCTCCACCGAGGAGGCCGTCATCATCCTAAAGGCAAGACAGAAACGTCGTCTCTGGTCAACTTGCGGGTGCTTCTCCCCACCCCACCTTTTTGTGAGGAGGCATTGAGGAGGTCAGTGCGGATTAGCAAGCGTTTCCCTGCCCGAGTGAGGACGATGTCAATGTTGATTTTCCTGGAAGAGCCGCCGCATCCTTGTTTACTCAAAGAACAAGCAGTCCATCCCAATTCTAGTCACGGTCAGCCTCAGTTCCTGCTCCTGTCTGAAGTGGGCAGAGATATAGTGGGCACTGGTGGGGTGTCTGTATTTGTGATGTTTACACATGGACGATGCTGAAGAACACAGGGTTTGGGTCAGGCTGCCGGGATCCAATCCTGGTTCTGTGACTTAATCGCATTGTGACCATAAGCTTATTTCTTGACGATCTATAAAATGAGGATGAAATGTGTACCTGTTTTATGAGGTTACTAGAGGCCCAGTGCACAAATTCGTGCACTGGTGGGGTCCCTTGGCCTGGCCTGTGGGGATCGGGCCAAAATCGGCTCTCCGACATCCCCTGAGGGGTACTGGATTGTGAGAAGGCGCAGGCCAGGCCGAGGGACTCATCTGTGTACGATCGGGGCCAGGGAGGGCCCACGGGAGTGCTCCAGGGCGTGTATGGCCCATCTGGCCCAGTCCCAATCAGCTGCAAGCTAACCTACCAGTGGGAGCATCTTCCCCCTGGTGGTCAGTGCGCATCATAGCAACTGGTCAAAAGGTCGAACGAATGGTTAGGCACTTAGCATATTAGGCTTTTATTATATAGGACTTTAAGGTTAAATCACATAAAATAAGTGAAGTGCTTTTTTTTTTTAAAATATATTTTATTGATTTTTTACAGCGAGGAAGGGAGAGAGATAGAGAGTTAGAAACATTGATGAGAGAGAAACATCGATCAGCCGCCTCCTGCACATCTCCCACCGGGGATGTGCCCACAACCCAAGTACATGCCCTTGACCGGAATCAAACCTGGGACCTTTCAGTCTGCAGGCCGACGCTCTATCCACTGAGCCAAACCGGTTTCGGCAGTGAAGTGCTTTGAAGAAGACCTAGCACACAAGTATTCCAAATATGCTCATTACATTGTGATTAATGCATAGTACAAGGATTACTGTGGACCATGTGCATTTAATTTTTCATTGTTCTTGAGCAGTCCCTATTGTTATGATTTCTAGCCACGGAACATGTGTGGTGAGTTGCATATGTCTGACCCTCGCACATGGTACTTGATATTCGTAACGAGGTCACAGGGATTCAGACTCCGGTCTCCCTCCATTGGAAGCCCGTGTTGATCTCTCTGCCCTATTGTTGTCCTTAAAGGGAATATCTTGAGCAGGAAATACAGGGCACACATGTCCACGTCTATTGACTTCTCAGAGACACTAGCTGCTTTCATATTTTTTCAGAAACTTAATGGGAGAGTCCAAATGACCAAAGTTCAGCTCTGTTTACCCCACAAAATTAAGTAACATATTTAGAAATATAGATACAAATAATAATAATAATTAATAATAATAACGGAAATGGTCAGCCTGGGTCGGGGAACCTCGTAGTGTCCTGGAACTGGAAATCAACAGTGAAGTGACGTCAGGCCCGTAGGGAGCAGACCCTTCACACACCCTCCCTCTCTTGACAGACAGGTCTTAGAAACCCACCCACTTTGATAGTGTGGCAGTGACAGCTATGACTTTAACGGAATAAATTTCTCCCAATTTCTAAAACTGTGCTTTTATTTTTTTCTTTTGCAGGGGATGGTGCTCAGGGTGCAATTATTGGGCTGTGGTTGGCCTCATTCACATGATGCCAGAGCTCATCTATGAAGCAGGGGACTCTGGGGCTGCCAGGGACTGTCCTGGGGGCCTCTATGGCATGAGCTACCTGTACTTTGCCAGCATCACATCTCGATGTCTCTCCTGGATGTCCTGGGATGTTTCAAGGTCACTAAACCTGTTCCTGCTGTGCGTGTGAGTAATGAGCAATGACATTACATATGCTCAGGGTCCATAACAACATTTATGTAACATAGAACTCGCCGAGGAGAGACTCGACAAGGAGAGGGTTGCTTTCTCTGAAATCGCCCTCTGGTTGTCTCATGCTGTGTTGTGTTTCCTGGTAGGTTACTGTGCGGAGCTGCCTCTCGGGCCAGGACACGTTGCAGGTGAAGGCCTCCTGCCTTGTGTGTGGTCACCTGAGCTGCTGCCCGTGTTCCTCTCGGAGATGCTGAGCTGCGTCCTTACACAGGCAAGTCTGATTCCTGTAGCTCCCTCCTTCATGTTTACATTCTGGGGAGTATTTGTAACAGGTGGTGAAACCTTTATGAGTTAGGAACTCATTCCTTTTAATGTTTTTTTTTATTGATTTCAAAGAGAAAGGGAGGGGGAGAGGGAAAGATAGAAACATCAATGATGAGAGACAATCATTGATAAGCTGCCTCCTGCATACCTCCGCAACCCGGACATGTGCCCTTGACCGGAATCGAACTCGGGACCCTTGGGTCCACAGGCTGATGCTCAGTCCGCTGAGCCAAACCAGCCAGGGCGGAACTCATTGCTTATGAACATGGAAACAGAACTTCAGGGGGGAAGGAGCAGGTCACACAGAGGTTCAGAGGCAGGAATTCTGGCCCATCTGGTGCTCTGTTCACTTAGAACTTTTATGCCCCTGCATGTCGCCTGCAGATGTTTGGGTCTGTGTGTGTCCTGTTTTGCTGAGGGTTTGGATTTAAGAAAATCTGAGAATCAACAAGAGGACTTTAGAGGATGAACCCAAACTGGGCAAATAGGAGTGAAGTGAACTGGGGTGGCAGTTTGGTGACGTCATGGACCGAGGCGGTCTTCTGAGGTACACTGTCACTGCCTTGTCACTCCGAGGCATGTTTAAAATCGCAACATGCCCTGACCGGTTTGGCTCAGTGGATAGAGCGCCAGCCTGCGGACTGAAGAGTCCCAGGTTCCATTCCAGTTGAGGACATGTACCTTCGTTGCGGGCACATCCCCAGTAGGGAGTGTGCAGGAAGCAGCTGATCGATGTTTCTAGCTCTCTATTCCTCTCTTCTCCCTTCCTCTCTGTAAAAAATCAATAAAATATATTCTAAAAATAAAATAAAATCGCAACAAATGTCACTGCCTTCAAGTCATGTTGCTTCAAGTACATTAACTTGGGCATCAGCTGAGAGGAAGCTCTGGTGTTGAAACTGTTCTTAAAAAATCATCCTGGTTCTTTATGATGAAGAATGAAGGAAGTCGAAGCTTAATTAGCTCATCGCTGCTGCTGATTATTTCGGGAGAAACTCATTAGGTCCCACTGAGTCCACACGAGGTGTTTCTCAACTGGGCGCTTTAAGCGGGAAAATATTGTTGCAGCGTCACTTGCCGAAGGAAAGAATGTGCAGATGGTCACCCAACAGGAAACGACTATAGAAATGAGTGTCTACACTTTAATGGAAAACTGCACCCCAGAGAATGCAGTTCTTCCAAAGCTTTTCTCAACCGTGGTCTGTGGGAAAGGATGAGAAAAGAATCTTTAGAGAATAATAAGTGGATGAGAAAAGAATCTTTAGAGAATAATAAGTGTAGTGTTCTGGATGGTCTTTATCAAATTAACAAGTGATGATTTTTAAAAAAATATATATTTTATTGATTTTTTTACAGAGAGGAAGGGAGAGGGATAGAGAGTTAGAAACATCGATGAGAGAGAAACATTGATCAGCTGCTTCCTGCACACCTCCTACTGGGGATGTGCCCGCAACCAAGGTACATGCCCTTGACCGGAATCGAACCTGGGACCGTTCAGTCCACAGGCTGATGCTCTATCCACTGAGCCAAACCAGCTAGGGCAACACATGATGATCCTTTAACACGGGCGGAAAGCAAACAGGAGTCCTGCTGCTCTCCTCTTACCCCGGAACCTCCTGTTCTCCTTGGGGCTCTCACTGAGTGGGGTCAGCGGGGCACCCAGGTAGGACCCCTCAGGGCAGTGCTTGTAAAGACCACTCTTCCTCGGGCACTGCTGGGTGTTCGGTGAAAGATGGTCCGGGCACACTGACCGCCTGTCTGTAAGATTGTGATTTGGGAGTGACCGTGATGATCCTTTTAGGAAATCAAACCCTTGTGGTTGGGAGATTCCAAGGTCTCCCCTTGCCCAGATCGGGACGGCGGACAGAAGCTATAAGAGTGGGAACAGTGAGCCCTCAGGGTCTGTGCTGGAGAAGGGCTGGCCTGGGGTTCAGGAGGCCTCCGCTGCAGCGGTCTCCTTCATAGATATCTGAGGGTCGGCACAAAACCTGTCAGTGTCAGTGATAACTCAATGGCCCTTCCCTTTTCTCTCCCTCTGTTATGGGATGTCTTCTCTTCCCCACTTCATCTTATGTACGTCTTTGTGCGTAAGATAGACAACTGATTACAGCAATGCTGGTGGCCAACCACAGCCCAGGTGATTCCTTACACTCGGATGGAAATGAAGGGAGAGCAGGATGGCGGCTCAGGAGCACAGGTCCTCACAGAGTCCTCCTTGAAGAGATGGCATCTGAGCAGAGCCCTGAGGAAGTGTGGAGGGAGCCCCAGGACTCGGTGGGAGGAGCAGTAAGTGCTGGTCCTCCACAGTCACCCGTGGGTGTGTGAGGACAGCAAGAGGGGAGGGTGGCCCCTGTGCAGCAAGTGGGGCAGTGGTAGGACACGAGGTCGTAAAGGTAGTGGGAGGGGAGGTCATGCAGGCCCGTTTCGGCCCCCACAGGACTCTAGATTTTATTCTGCACGTGACAATCAAGAACTGCCGCGAGCGGGCTAGGGAGTCCCGGGGTCTGACGTCTGATGCCATAACGTTTATGAACAGGAGGTAGTGTTCATTGACTCCTCCCTGTGTTCTAGGGCAGGGGTGGGCAACCTTTTTGTGAGTGCGTGCCAAAACCAGCAAAATCTCTGACTCAAAATTCTTCTGCGTGCCAACCCTAATTTTTTGAGAACATGTTATGCCTACTTGATATCTCTTAAGGTGTACGTATGTGAAGAACCTTGAAGAAATAATAAAATTCATTCGAGTGACAAAAACACAGTATATGATGATGAAAAATACATTTATTTTTTAATGTATACATGTACACTGATAGTCCGACAGGAAACTTTATGACTCCGTTTGATATTATCAGCGGGACTTTTGCTGCTGCATCACTGATGACAGAGATTTTACATCAGGTTTATATTTCGTGACCTTCAGAGATATGCACGAGCTACTACTTTCATCCGTCAGGCTACTCCTATTACGAGACTTAACAAAATTCATCGCTGAGAACAAAGATTCACAAGCGTATGTGGATGAAACCAAAACACTGGTCGGATCTAGGAAGGCAGGGAGAGTTAAGGCAGAGGCATAGAAATTGCTCTTCCCCTCTCTCATCAATCCATGTCTATGGTCTTTAAGATAACTTGTGATGTAAAATTATTTATTTATCTAAGATGCACCTACACTGAATTTATCTGAAAAATAAAAAAGTTGATATTAAGAAAAAAATTATAAATGGAAGATTATAAGAGAGGGTTTCGCGTGCCAGCAAAAGTTACTGGCGTGCCATGTTTGGCACGCGTGCCAGGGGTTGCCCACCCCTGTTCTAGGGGCTGTGCTCAGATTCCCAGGGTTTCTCACGTTCAGTTATTAAGAGGCTTCAGGAGGTTGGTACAGCTTTAATGGGGTCATTGAGCTTCAGTCTCCTGCCCACATATCTGCCTTTCTCTTCTCCCAGCCCCCACCTCTGTCTCAGGTGAGCACAGAGCACTGCTGGCCTTTTGTTGGCAGTTTAGTAATTTTTTTTTTTTATTCTCCACACAAAAGGAACAAAATAACTTGGGTTTTGAAAGATCAATAAGTCATTCTCCCTAGACTTCAGGAGCCTCTATTAGGTTTTTGCTGCTCCCCATCATGTAATCAATTCTTTCTTCCTGTGGGGGTTCCTTAATGTTAAAATGCAGCCCTACCAGGGTTGGCTCAGTGGATAGAGCATTGGCCCTGGGACTGAAGGGTCCTAGTTCAATTCTGGTCAAGGGCATTTAAAAAACATATTAAGCCCTAACTGGTTTGGCTCAGTGGATAGAGCGTCGGCCTGCGGACTGAAGGGTCCCAGGTTCGATTCCGGTCAAGGGCATGTATCTTGGTTTTGGGCACGTCCCCAGTGGGGAGTTTGCAGGAGGCAGCTGATCAATGTTTCTCTCTCATCGATGTTTCTAACTCTCTATCCCTCTCCCTTCCTCTCTGTAAAAAATCAATAAAATATATTTTAAAAAATAAAAATAAAAAACATATTAAAATGCACAAAATATCCTTTCTTCCCAACTCACTGTTGAATTGGCTGTTTATTTATAATATCTGTGAACTGACTTCGTTTGCTTCACGCATGGAAAAAAACACAATTGTGCACAATTACTAACATCACTTATTACCATGGTCTGGTTTTAATTATGATTTTATAGACATTTGAGTTTACAAGTATGTTCTAAGTTTCCTACCACTGCAGTCAATGGCTTGGTGAAGGAGTCTTTTTGTATTTTGGGCCCTTCTCTGTGTGGGATAGATGGAAAGATTTGGATGGTCGTGTAAGGGGTTCATGTCCATGCGGGTGTGTTAGATATGGTCACATTCCTCTCCTCTGGTGTTGACTGACGCTTTCCTACCTGGTTTGGCTCAGTGGATAGAGCATCAGCCTGGGGACTGAAGGGTCCCAGGTTCGATTCCGGTCAAGGGCACGGTCAAGGGCACGTGCCTAGGTGGCGGGCTCGATCCCCCGTAGGGGGTGTGCAGGAGGCAGCCGATCAATGATCCTCTCTCATCACTGACGTTTCTATCTCCCTCTCCCTTCCTCTCTGAGATCAATAAGAATATTTTTGAAAACTGCAGCACTAACGGAAAGGGGACACTTTGGAAGTCTTACCCACTACAGAGGTGAGTGCCAGTTGCAGGGAAGTTTCTGGCAGGGAGCTTAATGCTGCTTTCTTTTTGCACTGAGATGTGTGCTTGTGTGTCCAGCATGTTTACTTGGCTTGTGGGGGGTACGTTCTTGTCTTTCTCAGACACGTGTTACATAGGGAGTGGAGTGAGACCTTCGGTGACACAATACGTGCAGGGTGTTTCCAGGGCACGGCAGTGGGGCTCAGGCCCAGGACCCAGCCCAAATCACCCAGGAAGTGGCTGGCTTGTCAGAGGAGTGGGGTGGGCTCAGGGGAGCCCCAGTTTCAAGAGGGACAGCGGGTCCTTGTCTCATTTCCTAACCGGCCTGGAGCCCTGTGCGAGCGAGGCCTGAGGCTGCTGTGCCAGGCTGAGCCCTGATAACGGGCCTCACCCTTAGCCCAGAGCCTGCTGCGGCAGGGATAAACTTTGAGTGAAACTTTCCTTTGCTCCTTAGGAGTCTCGGGAGTACATCCGTGGAGAATGGTGTCCCAGAGGAAGCCATGAAATTCCCCACCAACAAATCGTTATTTTGAGAGAAGAAATATTAACCTAGTGTGAACCGGTCGATTCATCACTTTCAGTGCAATTCTCCTGAATGCTTACGAAACCTTGCCATTTCTTGGAAGCTCCGTGAATAGAATTCAGCAATGCTGGTGGCCCCTGCCTTAAATTCTAGAAAGGTAGGTTCATTTTCCTAGCACAAAAGGAGAAGGAAATTGTTCTGCTGCAGGTAGACCATTTTTAAACAGCCTCTTCTCTCGGGCCCCGCACGGACGAGGACATGCTTCAGGACTGGAAGTGCTTCCCCGGGAGTCATCCGTGCTGTGAGTACTAGTATTACTTTGCCACAGAGAAGGAAGCAACACTATTTCGGGTAAAGTTTTCTCTGCTCCAGAAGGCATAGATACAGCTAGCCTTGATGCTTTGAAATAAAGTCCAATAAATGAATCCCAGCCTCCTGTAGAGAAAGTCGTAAGCATGACTTGGACTTGGGCCTTCCGAAAAGAAAGCTGTCTTAATTCACCGCGTCTTACCCAGAACGACCACTCCTGGGGTGAGTTTCAGACTGGCTGTCTCTACCAGAGTTCCAGTTTAGCATCATCCCCCAGCAATGGTTCTTTTTTTTTTTTTTTAAATATATTTTATTGATTTTTTACAGAGAGGAAGGGAGAGGGATAGAGAGTTAGAAACATTGATGAGAGAGAAGCATCGATCAGCTGCATCCGGCACACACCCAACCAGGGATGTGCCTGCAACTAAGGTACATGCCCTTGACTGGAATCGAACCTGGGACCCTTCAGTCCGCAGGCCGACGCTCTATCCACTGAGCCAAACCAGTCAGGGCCCCAGCAGTGGTTCTTGATATACTTCCCTTTGTAGAGTATATAGATGTGTCATCTGGGTGCCACTGCTTTAAGGTCGGACACTATACCTATCACACACACACACACACACACACACACACACACACACACCATGTTAGCAAACTCCCTGACTCAAGATTCTTCCCCTCCAAAGTCCTCGTGAATCCCATCACATACGCTAACTCACAGGAGACCTGTGAGTTTAACAGCAGTGCCTGAACTCCCAGCTTCTGCTCAACTTAGATTCCCTGCCCTCGTTCTATTTTACAAACACTGGGTCTTTGTCTGGAAGGCATTTTCCCTCCCACCCCCATCCCCGCCCCAGCTTCTATTGAACTCCACCAGGACTCAGCCTAGGTACCTCCTTCTCTGGGAAAGCCTTCGTGAACACCTTCCCAGGCTGGTAAGGGGACCCTTTGAGGTCTTTGCAAAAACAATCCGTGCACTCCCTGGGCTGTTTGTTGTCTTTACGGTGTACACTTTCTCTCCGTATCTAAATGATAAGCTCCCTCATTGCCTAGCAGGACTTGGAACACAGTCTGCCCTCAACCAATGCCAGTGGACTAAATAGGTCTCATTCTAAATGGTAAACTCTCTGGCCCTTAGACATTTTGACCATCAGAGGCTGCCACGCTCCTCCGTATGGGGAATGAAGATAAATCTGTATCTACCCTATATAGAGTGACTGGGCTAGTGGCGAATGACCCATTCGTAGAAACTCAAATATGTCTGTCTCTTCTCGTTTCACGGAAAAGAACTGGATCTTATGACATTGTTTTAAAAAGAGCGATTCTTTCCTGATCTAGAAAAGAGTGGGAAGGGGTGAAAGTATTTCTCTACCCTACGTTCTCAGAGAATGGGATTAAGCAACATGTTGATGAACTGTGAGCCTCCTTTGAAAATGGTGCAGTGGGTTTCATAGTCATTGATCTTGCCTATTGCAAAGAAGAACCAGAGGGGAGGCTATTCTCAATGAGAGAGGAGGTCGTTTTGCTATTTTTCCAGTGAATTTTAATGGAACAGGAAGTTCTCAGCCTACCCGTTTGCATATCTAAATAAGAAAAATGGCACAGATAGTCCCAGAGGAAGGTTTGGCCAAGAATGGGCTTTCCAGGATTCCCAGTTTGTTTTCCTGAGCATTTGAAGCCTTTTCCACTCTTTTAGGTTAGTGCCTGCAGCTCTTTATCCAATATAAATGTGTTAGGTGCTTCTCTATAGTAGGTCCTGATTCAGCTGGTCTTGGAATTGTGAATTAAAGTTTAGTGTGCATTTCCCTACTTGCTAAGCAATTTTATCCATTTCGTTTTGAAGGTTTTTAGTCCACGTTAGCAAACGAGTCGAATTTGCATTTGGAAGTGGAGTCTTTGGAAAAACACCTGTTCTCTTATCTAAACTGTGTCCCCTTGCTAATAGGTCACAGAAATGATGTTTAGTGACATACACACATGGGTGTGTAAAGTCAGCTTTCTTAAACATACTTGTGATATACGTCAAGAATTTTCTTTCAGAGTATAATATGAGAGCGTGGATTAACTTCTTCTGAACCCACACCTGGGCTTATGTCATGTATGCCATAGTATACACTGTTTATTTTCAATAATCTTATGGATTATTGACAGATAAACCACCACATTACAGTGATCGTGCTCATTGCTGTGTAGGGTGAAAAAGTACTTTTACACCCATAAAGGGTACTTAGTACTTTCAGAATCCATTAAGAGCTGGGAAAAGAACAAGCTAAATCACAAGGAAGAAAGAATTACTTTGTGTGCATGTGTTCTGAAGAACCTTAAATAAAATCAGAATTTTTCTCTTCTTCTCCTTCTTCTTCTTCTCCTCTTCCTCCTCCTCCTCCTCCTCCTCCTCCTCCTCCTCCTCCTCCTCATTTTCATTCTCATTCTTATTCTGTTTGTTTAGTTTAGTTTAAACTGTATTTGAGTGTGAGGTTCTGAGGTGCAATTTTTTTTTTTTTGCCTATTTTTCTAGAATATCAAGGGGCATGAGAAATGGCACAGCCATCACAGAGTTCATTCTCCTCGGCTTTCCTGGGATCCACGGGCTCCAAGTCCCTGTCTTCACCGTGATCTTTTTCATCTACATACTCACCCTGGCAGGCAATGGGCTCATTATTGTCCTTGTCTGGGCTGAGCCCAGACTGCAAACTCCAATGTACTTCTTCCTCTGCAACTTGTCCTTCCTAGAGATCTGGTACACCACCACGGTCATCCCTAAACTGCTGGAAACCTTTGTGGTGGCAAGAACAGCGATCTGCACCCCGTGCTGCCTGCTACAGTCCTTCTTCCACTTCTTCCTGGGCACCACTGAGTTCTTCATCCTCACCAGCATGTCCTTTGACCGTTACCTGGCCATCTGCAGGCCCCTTCGCTACCCCGCCATCATGACCAGCAGCCTCTGCCTGCAACTGGCCCTCAGCTCCTGGGGGGTGGGCTTTGCCATTGTGTTTTGCCAGACGATCCTGCTCATTCAGTTGCCGTTCTGTGGCGACAACGTCATCAATCATTTCTACTGTGACATTGGTCCCATCTTGAAAGCAGCCTGTGGAGACACAAGCACTTTGGAGCTTCTAGGTCTCTTGGCAACCATCCTGGTGATCCCAGGGTCGCTGCTCTTCACTGTGATTTCTTATGCGTCCATTCTGTCTACCATCCTGAAGATTCCTTCCGCCCCTGGCCGCCAGAAGGCTTTTTCTACCTGTGCCTCTCACTTGACAGTGGTCTCCCTGTTTTATGGAGCCGTCGTGTTCATGTACCTGAGACCCACCGCACACTCCTCCTTTAAGATGAATAAGGTGGTGTCGGTGCTGAACACTATCCTCACGCCCCTTCTGAACCCGTTCATTTACACCATTAGAAACAAGGAGGTAAAAGAAGCCCTGAGAAAAGCAATGGCTTTTCCAAAGACTCGTCGTCATGCAGAGTAAAACAGGCGACACATCAACATCAACTTAATGCATGGACACAGACAACAGGGGGATGAGAGCATGAGTGTGTGTGTGTGTGGGGGGGGAGTTTGGGGGCTAATGGGGAGATGAGGACACATTTGTAATACCTTAACCAATAAAGAAATTAAAGATAAAAAAATAAACTTAATGCAGATACCAAATTAAATGTGAGAGAGGATTGTGGAGGAGGCGAAGGTGTGAAAGCGAACTACGATTGTTAGGGTTTCCTACAAGCATTCCTTACATATAAATGAATCAAAAATCCTCCTTAAAGAGGAGATGTGACCTAATTGTCTAACAAGGAAACCGCCGAGTGCCCTCAGGTGCATGAGACAGAACTGAGGACTTGCTCAATTATACGCGGAAAGTGGAAACCACTCAAGTCAGGGACAACCGTCAGTAACATATTTTTAAAATATAAGAAATCCTGCCCTAACTGGTTTGGCTCAGAGGATAGAGCGTCGGCCCACAGACGGAAGGGTCCCGGATTCAATTCCGGTCAAGGGCATGTACCTTGGTTGCAGGCTCGATCCCCAGTAGGGGACATGCAGGAGGCACTGATCGATGTTTCTCTCTCATCGATGTTTCTAACTCTCTAACCATCGCCCTTCCTCTCTGTAAAAATCAATTTAAAAAAATTTTTTAAAAAGAAATCCTGTCTTGCTCTGTTTATAATAAATCCCTTTGCCTCATCTCCTTGACAAAGGTATAAGGCATCCCACACCTCATTTTCTTAGTATTTATTTTCTTCATAATAGAAGTTCCCTAAAGTTTCCTAATCAATTCAAAGGGTCTTTTAAAAATGCTTGAAATACATTAGGTTTTTATCTGATAATGTCTCATTAAGTGGATGTCCATCTTTTTTTTAAAATAAAGATGTTGGGGTTTTTAAAAAATATATTTTTATTGATATCCAAGAGGAAGGGAGAGGGGAGAGAGAGAAACATCAACGATGAGAATCATTGATCAGCTGCCTCCTGCACCCTCTCCCCCTACTGGGGATCGAGCCCACAACTTGGGCATGCACCCTTGACTGGAATCGAACCCGGGACCCTTCAGTCCACAGGCCAACGCTCTATCCACTGAGCCAAACCAGCTAGGGCTGGATGTCCATCCTGACATAAAACACATTTTTCATTAAACCTAATGCTGTTTATTCCCAGATAATACCCAAAGCTGAGGATATTGTATGAAAATTTCCTATTGGATTGTGTCAGTTGCTATACTTCAACCTCGGTAGGCCATGTGCCTAGGAAACCAATAAAAATCTCAGAGCCAACATAACCATGAAGGCTTCCCTGCTGGGAAACTCAGCCCCAAGGTTACATTAAGTTTGGAGCTGGCGTGTATGATTCGCATGTAAAGTCCCTCAAGGCAGGTGGCAGATCTATTGGTATAACCTTGCTCTCAGACAAGACATCTGGCATGAAAGGTTCTTACACCATGATGACGCAGATGAGTCAGTTTGTAAAAGATAATTAGTATTCTATATGTCCCTCTTCCAATGGCAAAGAAATGTTATCATTAAAACCCCATTAAAACTATGATTTTTTAAAAAGGATTATTGTGCATTTTTTAGTACTGAATTGAAAATTCAAAAGTGCAATGAGGTAAAAATGTAATCTCACTGTCATACCCAATTTATCTTAGGGAAGAGCTGTCTTAGAGCGGGGCATGGGAATCACTCATTTGAAGGCAAAGAAAGAGACGCTAAGGACATGAATATCATCAAGAACCCTGTCATCAAAAGAATGGTTTTGATAAGGAGGAAATATTTCTCCTCTAGCCTCCTAGGTTCTTCTGAATGGTATAAGAATTAAATTGGCATGAGACAGGTTAGCAGGAGAAAACCAAGTTTAATTTCATACCTATGGGGAGTATTATTTTAAGCAAAATAAGCCAGTCAGAGAAAGACATTATCATATTATCTCACTAGCATGTAGAATCTAATGAACAAAATAAACTGCGGAACAAAATGGAACTGGAAGCAAGACTATATGGAAGAAACTGGGCGGTGCCCGACGGGAGGGGTTGGGGGTGATTGGATGAAGAAGGAAAAAGAAGAGGGAAGAATATATATGCATACCCCATAGACAGGGACAATAGTTTGGTGAAGGCCAAGGGACAGGGTGGGCACGGGTGGAGGTGGGCAAAGGGAAGAAAAAGAGGAACAGCTGCAATAATGTCAATATTAAAATTTTTTTAATTAAAAAAAAAAATGCAAGGGCCAGTCTTCAAACCCCAGCTGCTCTCTCCTACAGTGCTCGACAGACAATTCAAAGGGGGGCGGGGGGGGGGGGGGGGGAGAAAAGAAAAACAAGAAAGAGATATTGGCATCCCAATCAAAACAAAGAAATAAAGATCAAAAACAGAAAAACAAAAGGAAATCGGAGACGGGCGGCGGGCGAGCGAAAGCGGCGCGGACGAGCCCTTTTGGATGAGGATCCCCGGGCTGGGAGCATCCCTGGGCGCGGGGCACATCGAGAGGACCACACCTCCCACGGCCTAGAACGGCTTCAGCGCCGCGAGGAGGCGGGGCGACGGCAGCTTCCGCTTCCGGTGCAAAGGCCCCACGTGTTCCGACCCTCCTGGCCCCGCGCGACTCGGATCCGGTGGCGGCCGCGCGGGCCGGGAGTGGGTGGGGGAGAAGCCGGCTGGGCAGGGGAGGAGCCCCGGGAGCTGTCGGAGCCGTGAGTGCTGGCGGGCTGGGCCGGACCGGGCCGAGCGGGGCAGCGCAGGGCGGGGACGAGGGAGAGGTCGCAGGCCCCGCCCCCGACCCTGGGAGCCGGTGCGGTCCTGGGGAGAGGGCGGCGGCAGTGTCGCGAGGGGCCGCGGGAGGCGTCGTGGCCCCGCGCGTCCCGGCGGCCGGAGCTGGAACCTGCGGGCCGCGGGGGGCGCTCCCGGCGTCCTTCTTGCAGCCCCCCGCCCCTGGGGCCTGCGGGAAAGCTGCTCCCAGGGCTTCCGCGCGGCCCCCGCCGGGCCGAGGGGGGAGTGGTCTGGGCCCGGGGGTTTCTCCCAGCGTTTTCTCGCCCCGCCTCGCCTCGCCGGTTGCTCAGAAATCCTCCCCCGCCTCCTCCCGGCCTGGACAGACCCCATCTCTTTCCACCACCACCACCCCCCCGCCCCCCAGGCCCAGCACACACACAGGGATACCCACGGGTGACCACAGTAGGCCCCGGGGCCGGTCTGGCTCGCGCTTCCCGGCTGTCTCCGTGGCCGGCCCCCGAGCTAACCCCACCGTCACCGGCAGCTGCCCCGCCCCGCTCCCGAGGGCCCGATCGGCACCTCTTACCGCCCGCCTTGCCCGCCTTGCCCTGGGCAGGAGGGTGCGGGCCTCTGCTTTTTGTCTGCTTGAACTTAAAAGTTAGGAGCGTGCCGTGGCTGTGCTGTGTTCTCGCGCAAAGGGGGCACTTTTCATTTTTCTGTGCGTCGGAGGCTGTTGTCGCCTAGGCGCCCTGATAACCCGTCTGTCTGCCTTGGTTTCAGCTCTTTGACCCAGCTCTTCCAGCACCGTGGTCCTGAGGAGCAGTGCCGCCCCCCACCCCCCAGGGTCCCTCTTGGAGGCTAGGCTGGTGCTTTATCTCTGTCCGCACTCTGCAGGCGATACCCAGGGCAGCCCCCCTCAGAAGCCACAAGGAAAGCTAGTGGCGATCCTCCTCCCTCCTCCTCCCCCCTCAATGTATCTTCCAAACCACCCCCACGCATGAGCCTGGATCCAGAAAGGTTGTGGTGGAGCCTGGGAGGCTTGTTTTGTTGCTGGGACGCGGGGGACAGCAGAGCAGTTAGGGTTTGTGGCCGTGCGTCTCGAGTAACTTTCTGCTCTTACCAGGTAGCGGAAGGGAATTTTTCCTCCTAGGACCAAACACCTGGGACTCCTGATCTTCATTCACCCCTGTCTTCCTCCGGCTGTACCCCTTTTGCTCCCTTTGTATGTATATTATATCGCACAGCAAGGCTTTTACTAGGATATGAGGGACTCTTGGGCATTACAAACGAGCGTAAGACATTACAAACGAGCATAAGACAGAACGGTCCTAGGCTCTTGAAGCCTTTGCATCCCCTCCCCCTTTAAATTTGGCCGACGCTGGAAACGTTGGATCCTTTCTGCTGAAGCCTCGGATTGACGCCCTTTGCCCCAGGCACTGGTTCCCAAATGCATGCATCTGGAGTACCTGAAGGGCCTGTGAAACAGATGGCTGGGGCCAGCCCCCCAGTTGCTGGTAATAGGCCTGGGCTGGCCCTGATAATCCGAGGGTCTAACAAGTTCCGAGGTGCTGGTGCTGCTGGTCTGGGTTTCTGACGCTGAGCACCGCTGCCTGTGGCCAGACTTCTTCACATAAACCTGGCAGTGGTTTGGGGGTCAAAAGACCTGTGTGTAGAGTACTTCTGTGCCGGAAGCTAGTAATAAGAGCTTGTGTGGGTAATTGAACCACGTGAGTCTGAATTCTTTCATTTGTAGAATTAAGAAAGTGTACTTTAAAAACAAGCAAGCTCTGAAGGCTACATTATCTTACACCAAATGGAAAGTGAAATACTTAAAAGTTTTTCCCTCAATTTTCTTATTTTTCTTGATAGGCGCTTCTCTTTTGATCATATAGCTTATACTCATAAACTAGTTTTTTTGCTGTGAATCTCTAGTATGTAAAGCCCCTGATATTTCTTAATTATATATTAAATTCTGTAAGGTCAGAACCTATGCTTTTTTTCGTCTTTCTCTGCCTAGCACCTTGTGTGGTGAGATATTGGAATGAACTCATCCCCAGCCCTCCTACCCCCTTGAAGAAGTTTTTCTCTCCTAATTCTATGCCACATAGTAAAACACTATATAGCTACTGTAGCTGATTCCCCGCAAGATTGGAATAAATGCTTATGCCCAATGCCTGTAATTGTCCCTGTGAGTGCTTTATACCCAGAATCGCTGGCCTCCACTGATTCTTAATGTGTTTCTATACTCAAGTTGGAAGAGAAAATAGCTTAATTAAATTCAACACACATTTATTGAGCACCTTTTCTTCCACATATTTAGCAAAATGTTAGGCTCTGGAAATAGGAAAGTGAATAAGGAGGTCTTTGCTCTCAGGGGCAGGGCTCACAGTGGGAAATAAAGATGCTAAACTGCCCACAGCAAGAAAGGCTTCCTGGGATTACTTCTCCTTTGGACCATGATTTAGGCTGCAGTGGAAACCTGACGCTGCTCCGATTCCTCTGGTCCAGCAAGCATGTGTCCCCTCCTTGAGCATCTCATATGCAGGGGAGCCCGGGAAAGCCAGGAGGTCATCTGGGGACGGAGCAGGGAGCGTCCGGACTAGAATTTTAGTTACAAAACTAAAAACCTAGTTAATGACTTCTGAATTGACTGTTCTGAATTATCCATATTTAAACCTCAGGTCAGGCTGTATTTATAATATCCTGTTATCTTTTATTAAGTCATGTTGTGTGATTGGCATTGACCATGTTTGTTGTAGTCATTCATTGGATACAGCTAGTGTAACTCTGGCTGCCAAATGAAAACTCTGCTGTTAGCAGGATGGGAGTCAGGTTTGCTGACTGCCCAATTCCTCCTTCAGATTAGTTTGGGTTCTGTTTTAACCTGGGGCGTATAGATGCTGCTTTATGTAGGCCATTAACCATCTCTGGGTAATCACCCTTACCTAAGGTTCATCTTCGCGTTGGAGATTAACAAATATCATGATGGCCACATAGTTAATTTTGGACTCTTAAAATCTATATTTGGCCTCTAGCCTGCCTCAAGTCTATAATGAATTCCTTTCACCATCCTAAGCTAATACATTAAGGCCCAAGTACTCAATAAAACCATATAGTATCCTTGTTCCTCTCAAAACACCTCCCTTCTCACCAGCAAAGAGCTGGACAGTTTCTCAAAAGATGACCCATCTCTCTGCCTTTAAGAAG
The DNA here is from genome assembly GCF_028538775.1 of Myotis yumanensis. Lineage (NCBI taxonomy): Eukaryota > Metazoa > Chordata > Mammalia > Chiroptera > Vespertilionidae > Myotis > Myotis yumanensis. The sequence goes on from NW_027223770.1 coordinate 21,299,400, forward strand.
AGAATCATCCCCATCTTCAGGATGAGTTGATGTGACTTGTCCAAGGTGACACACCTTTAGGAGGTAGAACGCAGGTCATCTAACTCCAAAGGCAGAATGTCCACTGTTCAGCCTCCTGGGCCTTTGGTACATATCTATAGAACACATTTCAAGTAAAAAATGAAGTGAATTATAATGATTTTAGAGCTTTATTTTACATTGTTTCCATTTACTCTCAGTGACATTTTTATGCCCATTGTACACTTTGATCCTAACCACAAAGTCTACAAATTCAGAGTTGAAAGTATTTATATCTCAGCCTCCCTGACTTCGCTGTACCGCCACCGCCCATCTGACCTCTTTATTCTTCCTAATCTTCCCCTTCTCTACACCTTATTCTGTTTCTCTGAAACCTATTGTAGTAACTTTGAGCCACTTCTCTTCGTGTTACTCAGATATTTTATGTTGAATCTAATGAAGAAGGAAAACATTTTAAGTGGCAAAATAGTTTTTAAACGTAGTTTGAACTTGATGTGTTCAAAAGTCAGTGAATTCATTTCCTTTTATTTCTTTTGCCTTTTGAGTTAAGTTTTTGAGGGACTTCTTGGGTATACTAACCGCTCACCTCATATTGCCCCCTCCCAGTTACAGGGAGGGAAGGGGACTATGATATTGATTCGTAGAAGCATTGCTAATACGATTTGGGAGGATTGCATGTAATTGCTTATTAGAGTTGATTTCAATCCTGCCTGTCAGTTTCCACCCTTGGAAAAGGGTCCTATTTGATCCTAGCTTATAAGCACTGTCAACGCAGGACTCCTCTGGTTTAACACTTCACTTTTGATGTGACAGTAAACAGACCTAGATTTTTCCTTTACATTTTAATCTTTTTGTAATTTTGATGAAATAACAGACTGTTTGCTTAACATTTAAATCTTGCCTTCTTCCCAAAAGTTGGAAAAAAGAGAACAAAATATATTGGGACAGTCACCTGAGGTGGTATGAGCCACATTTTGAAGATGAGACTTAGGGAGTGTCACATGGCTAGTAAGTGAGGAGAGGGGTCCAGCCCTAACCCTTCTATGGGAAGCATGGAGAAGCATTTTGTGTCTATGACAGTTAACACAACAAAAGAATCTTCCAGTAGTGGGACCATACTGGGCTAATCTTTAGTTTTAAAGAACAATACAGCATTGGAAAAGGGCAGCTAATACATTAGGGCCCAATTGTATTAGTTGATTTCTGTTCTAGAGCAAATGAGAAAGAAGATCTGTTGCAATGACCCAGTAAGCAGTCATACTCAAATTTCTAGGTTATCGATCTGAATTAGTGTAAGACAGGAATGGAGACTGGAAGGGATAGCGATGTCTGCTAAATAGAATCATTTGAACCTTTCTGATCACCTTTTTCTTCTGAAAATTATTTGCTACTAAATAGGTCACTATCTCTCCTTGAGACAGATATGACTACAGACCTTGTCATTTAGGCTCCAGAATGACCCCCGCAAATAGCAATACTTTAAGGTAGAGAAGCAAGTACCCTTCCATTGCCTGCAGTTTCCCGTTCTTGTCAGTAGGATTCTGTAGGGTCTTCACGGGCTGTGACACTTCAGTAAGAAGCAGAGACAGCTGGACCAGGATTGGAGAAAGGTCTTACCTTTCAAATAAAAAAACCTAAAGGTAAATGTATAGGTTCTAGAAATAAAAACTAGAGTAGTAAGTACAAGCTGAGTCCGCCACAGCCCAAGGACATTTGAAACCAAAATAAAGGCTTCTGGAGTTTGGGTTTCTAAAATCAGTGCTCCAACAAGGAGACATGAACTGGGGAACTGGTGGGGTGGGGGAAGTCCATGGAATTGAACCTCTCTCAGCCTGGAGCCTTGAAGAGCTGCCCCTAGAAATCTGTCGAGTGATAAGTCAAAAGGGCGAGGAAGTAGGCCTCCATAACCTTCGGTAGGACGAAAGTCACAGGCATTGGCCCAAATAATACCAGCTTAAGTCAGGAACACTGAGAAATTAACATAAAACTGATCCAAGATCATTGAAATCATTAGTTTTTAGGTAGAAGCAAATGAAATTCTATTCAAAGAGCTCACTTTTATAACCTAGGGCTCTCCGAGCTCCCAACATATAAAATTCAATCATTGAGGACGGGCATAGCATTTTAAGCATTACAAACCGCCTAAGAAAACAAATCATGAGATAGAGATTGCAGATTGAATAAGTAGGCAAATTAGCATATGAACATCGAGATATGGGACTCTAAAACAAACTGAAAGTATATAGTAGATATTTTAGGATAATGGATAAGTAAGCATGAAGAGCAATGTGATATAGATAATAAAAATGAATAATATTTTTATTATTGAAATTAAACTCATTTGATGGGCAATAGCACATAGACACAGCTGTTAAGGGTGAATTGATAATTTTGAAGGTGGATCTGAGGCAGTTCGTTTGAAGCACAAAGATTAAACAATGAAGAATTTCTCCGGTTATATGTGGGGACTGCATCTTGGTCTGGAGGGGACATGGCCAGGAAGACCAGTGGTAAAACTTGAACCAAGTTGTTCAACGTGCCTGTCACGTGCCAGTGAGGTGGAGCTGGTGATGTCATTTTTTTAAAGGGTTCTATTACTGCCTTTTAGTGGGCTTCACTAGGGGACTGGCAGTGGAGGTGAGATGGATGAATTTGAAAGAAGTTTAAAGGTAGAATTAACACGATTGGGTGAATAAAAAAGAGAGTAGAAACATAATGGAGAAAAAAAGGCTGATTCTTCCTGTTAAAGTGGGAAGAAAACTTCAAAGTGGAGGTGTATTCATTTAAATGCACTTTTATTGTGCACTTTATTATAGGTATTGGACATTGATGAAAAGCATAGCCCCTAACTTTAAGGCGGTTCACAGAAAAGATGAAAAATGGCTATTTGAGCCCCAATCAGTTTGGCTCAGTGGATAGAGCATCAGCCTTCGGACTGAAGGGTCCCAGGTTCGATTCCGGTCAAGGGCATGTACCTTGGTTGCAGGCACATCCCCAGTGGGGAGTGTGCAGGAGGCAGCTGATCTATGTTTCTCTCTCATTGATGTTTCTAACTCTCTATCCCTCTCCCTTCCTCTCTGTAAAAAGTCAATAAAATATATTTTTAAAAATGGTTATTTGATGTGACCGATACTGTGATAGAGATGTGCGCAGGTTGCTATGGAGGCACAGTGATTTCTAACCATGTCTAAGGATGGGGGGAATGGGATCAAAGCAATCATCTCAGAGGACATGAAGCCTGAGCTGTGTCTTGAAAGATAAAGTCTACCCTAATGAAGGGCAAAGACTCAGAAGGAACAGCATGTTCAAAAGCCAAAGAACTTAGGACTTTTGTGTGCTTTGCATGCACACACGTGTGCATGTGTTTGAAAGGATTGGAGAGGAGGGCAAAGGAAATAAAATGAAGGTCCATCCTAAAATATGATACTTGGAAGTAAGTCTGTATTTCACTTACAAGCCAGGATTGATTGAGGGTCTTAAATAGGGACCAGATTTGCCAAGAGTACTCACTCTTGTGCCTGGTAACTTGAAAGTAGACCTGGAGGCAGGTAGCTCACATCTGGAGGCAGTTTCAGTAATCCAGAGGAGAACTGATAAGGACCTACCCTGCAGGTCATGGGGATGGAGAAGAGGGACCTGTCAAGAAGAAGTGGGAACACCATGCAGCGTGGGGGTGGGGGTGGGGGGGGAAATGGGTATTCCATGCAGAAGGAACTGCCTTCACGCAGGCCTGGAGGCCTGGAAAGACACCCTGTTATAGGGAGATGAGCAATGCATTTGTTAGAACCAGGTAAGGCAGAGGGAAGGGTAGGATGTGAAGCATAAAAATAGATTGAGGGCTGATTGTGAAGAGCTTCATATGCTAAGGATTTTGGAACTGATCTTAGTAAGAAATTATCATCATCATCATCATTTATCCTCATCTGAGGATATGTGGGTTTTTATTGATTTGAGAGAGAGAAAAACATCACTGTAAGAGAAACATCGATGGGTTCCCTCCCACACGCACCCTGACCAGGAATCGAACCTGCAACTGTACAGGATGACATTCCAACCAACTGAACCACCTGGCCAGGGAAGAAATTATTTTTTAAATGTTGAGTGATGCAGTTTGAACTAAAACTTAGAAATATTTTTTAAAAAGTTAACTTTGGCGTGCCATCACTCTTCTAAGTACTTCACAGGTACTAATACATTTAATCCTCATAGAACCTATTAGATGAATACCAGTATGACCTCTATTCTATGAATGGGGGGACAGGCATAAGGAGGATAAGGACTTGCCTGTGGCCTCATACCGAGGGAACAGTAGAGCCAGGATTCACACCCTGGCAGCCTACTCCAAGGCTCTCATTCTTAACCTTACCCTCACACCCTCGGTGTTTCAACCAAGATGCACATCCAAAGCTCATCTAGCACTTCTAAAGATACAGATGCTTAGATTGACTGAATCAGAATATCCAGAGAAATGATGTGTGATACTGTTTTGCAAAAGCTTCATGGGTAATTCTGTTGCCCTTTGCTCCCAGTTGAGTACGGCCGGCACCCAGTTAGGTTACGGCAGTGGTGCAGGCAAGAGGTGAGGGCCCAAACTACAGCCGTCTCTGTAAGGAAGAGGGGGAAACAGGTTCAGAGGGTAGGAGGCAGAATCAGTTTAATGAGCTGTAAGCAATGGGGAAGAATCAGCGTTGAACCCAAGGATCACAAAGTTGAATCTTAACTGGAATGATCCAGCCTAGACAGGATTCCAGGAAGAGGGAGGGTTGGGAGTAAGACCGATGCGTGAACTTCATTTTGAACGCTTGGGTGTGAGTGCCTGTAGGTCTTCCAACTAAAGATGTCTTACAAGAGAAAAGTTGCTTTTGGGGGTGCCTGTGTGCCAGCCACTATACGTGGCTTTCTCCACTGTTAACTCACCGGGTCCTCCCCTCAAATCTCTGAGAGTTTCCATTTTACAGAAGAAATGAATAATGGGTGTGATTCGGTTCAGAATGAACTTTGATAAGACCTTCTCTCTCTATTTCAGTCCCGTCGATGTGTCTCTTCTGAGAATATACATTCTAGTATATATGTAAATGTGTTTGTACAGGACACACCTTGGTCAGTACCACGGTTTTTAGCAGGTAATTCTGAGTGTCCTTGCTGCCAGCCACTTAGCTTTTAGGTTCACAAGTCTCGTGAAGTAGAAATGCAGTGTTTTTTTATGGGGTGTGAACCATGCCCAGGAAAAGAGGTGGGGAACTTACGTGTTCAACATACGTCATCTGGTCCAACTAGATTTGTTTACGGGTCATGCAGATTCGGGGAAAGGGGACTTAATAGCTTGAGGAAGTATTATATGTGCAAGATTATGATTAAACTCAGAACTGCTATCGCTGTGCATAACTCTGTGCTTACACTGTTTGTCTCTACTTCTCTACCCCAGGTCCCTTGGGAGAAACTCCTCGAGGTGCCCAGGCTGAGACTGGGGGGTAATGGCAGTGTGAGCCCTAGATGGTGTGAGACCAGCCCAGAGCCAGAAAATGGCTACAGCCTTGGAACCAGAGGACCAGGACCTTTGGGAAGAAGAGGGGATTCTACTGGTGAAATTGGAAGATGATTTCACCTGTAGGCCAGAATCTGTCTTGCAGAGGGACGACCCCGTGCTTGAGACCTCACACCAGAACTTCCGGCGCTTTCGCTACCAGGAAGCAGCAAGCCCTCGGGAAGCTCTCATTCGACTCCGAGAACTTTGTCGTCAGTGGCTGAGGCCAGAGAGGCGCACAAAGGAGCAGATCCTAGAGCTGCTCGTGCTGGAACAGTTCCTTACCGTGCTGCCCGGAGAGCTGCAGAGCTGGGTGCGGGGCCAGCGGCCAGAGAGTGGCGAGGAGGCGGTGACACTGGTGGAGGGTTTGCAAAACCAACCCAGGACACCAAGGCGGTGGGTGAGGAGGGGGAGTCCTGACCTGTGTGATGTGGAGGGGGACCATTTGCTGGAAGGACGGATTTGGGAGTAGGGCTGACGGGGCCCCATAAATCACCTTTAAATTTAATTGGCTCTGCCCTTGGGTTGTGCCTAGATCCATAAGCCCCATGGGGCAGAGGCGGTGTCTGTGTGTGTGAGTGTGACTTTCTGGTTTTTGAAACACCCACCTAGGGACTACCTTAAGGGCCCTCGTCACCCCAGGGTCCCGTGGCTTTCATTTTCCCTTCTTTAGATGTTGAATCTCCAATTTCTTGGGAGGAAGATTTTGTTACTTCCTCAAAGGTTCTCATAAACCCTCAGTCACAGATTTCTGCCCAGGTCAACAGCACATGGAAGCAGACACTGAGGGTTGCTGCGGGTGGGACAGGTAGCGATGGGAAGGCCAGGACTGAGGTCCTGGTAGGTAGGGACATGGTTGAGGGAGGCGAGAAAGCAGTGCAGTGTCTGATTGTTCCTGCTTTGATCCGGCGAGGATAACAGCTCCTTGCGTGCCCCAATGGAACTGGGGGTTCCCCTCTTCATCTGGGTCCCTCTGGGAGTTTTTTTCTATTGGCAGCTTCTCCTAAAATGAGCCCTGATGACAACCAAGACTTTCCTCCTGATTCCATGGTGACTGGAAGTTGGAATTATTCCCAGGTGACTGCCCATGTTCATGGCCAGGAAGTCCTGTCAGAGGAGCCAGTGCACCCAGGAGCAGAGCCTGAGTCACCTAGTGAGCTGCAGGATCCTGCGCAGACCCTGACCCCAGAGGAGTCCCATGCGGAGATCACACTGAGCCCAGATCCGGGGGAACCAGCAGAGCAGAGCCTGTGCCATGAACTGGAGCTGCAGCCCTTGCACGAGAGCGGTGGGAAGCCCCGGCAGAGTGTGGGGGTGGAGGGTGGGGTGGACTTCTGTACCGGCGAGGCTGGGGAAATTGGAATAATAATAATAACTCACAGGACAGGGTGTTGAGAGAGAGAACTAGCTAGAGTCCCTGTGACTAGGGCTGAGCTTAGAGAGCCGTGGTCTTGGTCATTCCCTTAGCATCCGTTAGTGTTGTAGATTGTGTTTGGGTTATTGGAGCTGCCCTTGATTCCCAAAGATGACGGGGGTTGCTCAGCTCTTTGTTAGTTTCAGGGGTGCATTGCCTATTGCTGACCTCTGCCCTCTTTTCTTCGTAGAGGTTCCAGTGCCCCAGGACCCAGGCCTTCCTGAGGAGAGGAACACTGGAAACTCAGAGATGGTCGCCCTTCTTACTGCTCTGTCACAGGTGCACCCTCGTGTCCCTCTATTCCCTAGAGAATTTGAAGAGCCATATACTCAATGGGTCAGACAGGACACCAATTTCCACTCTTCTTTTGTCAGTTTAAATTCTGTTCTTCACTTGTGGGGGCTGGGGAAAGGAAGTTGCATCTAATGAAATAAATTATAATAGTCTCAGTTGGATCTGCAGGCTCCAAAACCCCTTTATTTGCCACTGACCAGGGGGACTAACAGAATGGGATTATTTTGTAACTCTCCACTGCAACTTTGACGTTGTTGAATGGGGGTTTGTTTTGGTTTTTAGGAATAAACTTGACAGTCATTGGTAAGGATGACTGACTGCTGCAGAAATGATTTCTGAACTTGCATGGTGTACTCTTGCAAGGGCTGCATTCAGTCAGGCCAGAAGCGAAGCTATGTGGCTGGGGGGCAAAGGAATAGAATTTATCTGTGCTTTTAGACTAATGGAGCTGAAGACAAAAGTCTTATTTATGCTGTGTAGACTTTGTAAGTGATAAGAGAGATTAGAGAAGGTCAGTCAGGGAAAACTTCCTAGAAAAGATGACTTTTTACACAAAATGTAAGTAGCATTAAAGCATCAACTAGGGAATTGAATGATGGCTTTTAAGACTTTTTTTGTAATTAAACAATATTCTCAAGAGGAAGAACATAGTTCTTCTGAAAGGAAGTAAGGCGAGGTAGCAGTAGCAGGCCAGTGTGAACGTGCCAGTAGGGAAGCAGTGACATGGTGAAACACAGGTTTCCTGAGGGAGCCAAGTATCCCATTGGAGTCCCTTCTGTCTGCTGGGTGGATTCTGCCTATTCCAGAGACCTTCCTTCCAGGAACAGAATGGGAGGCTCCATGAGGCTTCGCATTTTAATTGAATCCTGCTGTTGTTTCAGGGATTGGTAACGTTCAAGGATGTGGCTGTATGCTTCTCCCAGGAGCAGTGGGATGATCTGGATCCAGCACAGAAAGAGTTCTATGGAGAATATGTCTTGGAAGAAGACTGTGGAATTGTGGTCTCCTTGTGTAAGGAAGTTCAAGTGTTTCTAGAGTGTTATGAACACAGAGATCTTTCTCCTGTTGGAAATTATGGGGGCTTAGAGCTTAGACTGTATGTTCTAGACTTCTCTTATGCCTACCCCACCAATGAGATTAAAGAGTTAGCTGAGTAAAATGATTTCCTTCTAAGATAAAGGGAAGAGAAATGCTTAGAAAATGGTTGAAAACTTCTAATAAGAAAGTAAAGTTATAATATTACTAGAGGCCCAGTGCACGAAATTCATGCATGGGTAGGGTCCCTAGGCCTGGCCAGCAACAGAGGGCCAATCAAGGCCTTCCTTCCAGTTGCTGGCCATGGTCTTCTTTCCCCGGCTGCTGGCTGGGGCCTTCATTCCATGCCACCCCCTGGTGGTTAGCACACATCATAGCGAGCAATTGAACTCCCTGTCGAACTCCCGAGGGGACAATTTGCACATTAGGCTTTTATATGTAGATCTAGAGAGAGATCACTTTAATATATTTGAGGTAAGCATGAGTTTTGAAACAATAAAAGTTGGAGATAATCTATTTATTTAAATATGGGAAAAGAGGGTAGCATTTACAGTGTGTAATTATTGAGGTATAGGTAAAAGACAAAAAGTATGCAGTACTTGGTTGGAGGTACTCAAGCTAAAAAGACCAAAGATATGAATGACTTACTTGGCTGATCTGCTTTTACACAGGGAATTGTTTAACCAATCATAATGTCCTATTTCCCCTCTTGAACAGCATTTCCAATCCCCAGATTAGATGAGATCTCCCACATTATAGAAGAAGAGCCTTTGGTTCCAGATATTCTAGAGCCTCAAGAATCTCAAGAGCCAGACATCCTGACTTTTACCTACACAGGTGAGGAAAGACCAGAGGATTCACAAAGCAGCTGGCAGTTCCTTTAGTCGGTGCTCCATTGGTTCTTCCAATATGTCAGGCATTACTGCTGTCTCCCTCTAAACGCCAAATCCTTCTATCCTTTTCCTCCTCTTACCCCTCCCATCATTCATTTGAGGTATATGTAATACAAAATGGGGCGGGGGGGGGGGGGGGCGGTATCGGGACTTTTGGAATTGTGGCTAAACCATTTATTAAGCAGTTTACGTAAACTTGATCCTCAGCCTCCACATTTGTGAAATGAGGATTATAACATTTGTCCAAATTAAGGCTATTCACAGCTTAAGATAACAAGAAAGTGCCTGCATATGACAGGCATTCATGTGACTATTTCCTTTTTTCCCTGTCTCTACAGTTATGAAATATGGGCTTCTCACTGTGTGGTCTGGCCCTTCCAGAACTGTTTTAAAATACCGCCCCCCCCTCCCCCCCAATTGTGTAGAAGGCATCATTACTTCTATAATTTTCTCCTCTCACCATCTCTTCAGGAGATAGGAGTGAAGATGAGGAAGAGTTTCTTGAGCAAGAAGATCTGAATTTGGAGACTCTACACACATCTGTTTTAGGAGATCCAGAAATCCACCAGACTCCAGATTGGAAAATAGTCTTTGAGGATGACCCAGGTAGACTTGATGAAAGATTTGATACAAATATTTCTCAACTTAATAGTTCAATAAATCTTCAGGAAACCGTACCTATCCATTCCCTGTTAGGGAAACCTCATGGCTGTCCTATATGTGGAAAAAATTTCACATGTAACTCCCACCTTGTTAGACACCTGAGAACTCACACAGGAGAAAAACCCTATAAATGTATGGAGTGTGGCAAAAGTTACACGCGGAGCTCACATCTTGCCAGGCATCAAAAGGTTCACGTACTGGGCACTTCTTATAAATTCCCCCTAAACCAGAAGAATTTGAATGAGACCTCCCCTCTGGTCCCAGCTGAGAAAACACCTGTTGAGAAACCCTATCGATGTGATGAGTGTGGAAAGCACTTCCGCTGGACTTCAGATCTTGTCAGGCATCATAGGACACATACCGGAGAAAAACCTTTCTTTTGTACTATTTGTGGCAAAAACTTCAGCCAGAAATCCGTGCTAACAACACACCAAAGAATCCAGCATGGAGACAAGCCCTACATGTGTGGAGAGTGTGGAGAGTACTTCAGCGACCACAGGCAGTACCTGACACACCGGAAGGCACATGATACTGAGCAGCTCTATCTCTGTGGCCAGTGTGGGCGGAGCTTCAGCCACAGGGCCGCATTTGCCAAGCACCTGAGAGGACACGCTGCAGTGAGGTCCTGCCAATGCAATGAATGTGGGAAAAGCTTCAGTCGAAGGGACCACCTCGTCAGGCATCAAAGAACACACACTGGCGAGAAACCATTCACGTGCCCTGCCTGTGGGAAGAGCTTCAGCAGAGGCTATCACTTAATCAGGCATCAGAGGACCCACTCAGGAACCACCTCCCAGCTGGGACCCCATGATAGGAGGTCTGCATTCAGCCCTGACCCCGGGGTAGGCCAGGAGAAGCCCTCTGGTCATCCTGGGGAGACCTTTTCCGGGGAGTCTCCCTGACTTGCCTAGATGGACATAACCTTCCCACAATTAGGTAAATTGCTCCTCTCAACTTCTCCTTAAGGAGCTATTTTGCCCAAAGTACAACCTGAGTTGAGGCTTCTTGACTGGAGTGTCCCTGCCTCTATGCCATCAGTATGAGGTAGGAGAATTAGAAGTCTTACGAGTTGTGGTTATTATATTTTCCCAGAAATAGGCTGTTAGATACCCTAAAGACCAAGCAGCCTCAAGTTAAAGTTGCCCAGGACAATTCCTTAGGTTTGGTAAGGGCTCGGATCTTAAAGCACACAGCCCTGAACTCATGGCCAGATATTTGCATCCAGATTGCTTTGCTAACCATTCACAGGATAACTACACATCTCACTGATCACTTCCTCGCCGGGCACTGTCCGTGATCCCGGGGAGAGGTTGGAGAAGTGTCTGATGGGCGAAAACCTCAAAGCTGCTTCACGTGGACCTTGTCAGGGTGCTCCATTCCCATTGACAAAGTGGTGCCAGTGCCAGACACTGCTGAAAAGGAGGATCTTGTCCGAAGCCTCTTTCCTTGTGGGTTTTTCATCCTCTCCTTTTAGAGTTCTCATGCTGTTCGCCTTCCTACTGTTCGACCAATTTCTTGGTTTTGTCCCCAGCACTTTTTCTACTATAAGTGGGATGTGGCATTTGGGTGCCAAGGGATTTGCAAAGCATAATTAAGTCATAATGAAAACATTTACATTCCCACATAGGTACAAGCCTGCCCACCCACCCCACCCTCTCCACAGGGGTTTGGGAGGGCCTTTTGGAACAGTGTCCACCTTACAAAGGCACTGGGTCACATCACTTACATAAAACTGGAGATCTGAGATCAGATTGTGGAACAACTAAGAAAAAGCTGTTGCTGCTGGCCAAGGCTATCAAGACTATCCTCCTGACACCTAACCCCCATGATCCCTACCCTGGTTCTGTGGTATCAGGGAACATAAGGAACCCCAGCACCTGGGACCCTGAAGAATTTACTAAAAGTAAATGGCTTTCACGTGTTTGCATTGTCTGCTTCTCTGTGGTTTCATTTTCATGTAATTAAGAACTAAGTCATAGTATCTCATGGCCCAAGGGTCTCTCTTGCCTGATAAAGGTTCTGTGGAAATGAGGTTGAATAACTATGAACCTCACCTGCTTTGATTGTGGGAGTGGCAAGGACTGGGGAGACTGTCCTCCGTACATGGAGCACAGGGTATGGGATTAAAGCATGAGAAGAGGGAGACATCTGTGCCTGGTTTCTTCTGATCTGTTTTTTTAATGCAGTGTACACCAGCGGAATATGGGCATAAGAACAAGGCCCAGACCTAACAGCTCAACCAGGAAATTCTCATTTTGGTCAGTAATGATACTGCAGTTGACTGGTTTGGTTTTAGTACAAGTCTGCCATTGTCCTTTGGAAATACGCACATGGAAATAAATGAAAGTAACACTGGCAGTCAAGTTCCCTGGGTTTTTTTCTTCTCTTACTTCCCCCATTGACTGCCTCCCACCCTACCCGCCCCTCCCCCAGGCCTTCAGCACCTTATTGTTTGTGTCCATGGGTATATGCATACATGCATACAAGGTCTTCGGTTTATTACCTCCCACCCACCACCCTCCCCCCACTTCCCTTTGAGATTCTGCACTCGTCCATGCTTCCATGTCTTTGGATCCACGCCACTCATTGGTTTATTTTGTTACTTAGATTCCACATATGAGAATGATCATGTGATACTTGTTTTCTCTGACTGACTTCTTTCACTTAGCATAATACTCTCCAGGTCCCTGCATGCTGTCTCAAAAGGTAAGAGATTCTTCTTTTTTATTGCTGCATAGTAGTCCATGGTATAAATGGGCTTTTTTATCCACTCGTCTACTGATGGCACGTGGGCTGTTTCCAGATCTTAGCTATTATAAATTGTGCTGCTATGAACATAGGGATGCATACATTCTTTCTGATTGGTACTTCGGGTTTCTTAGGATATATTCCTGGAAGTGGAATCACTGGGCCAAATAGCAGTTTCATATTTAATTTTTTGAGGAAACTCCATACTGTTTTCCATAATGGTTGTACCAGTCTGCATTCTGCATTCCCACCAGCAGTGTACTAGGGTCTCCCCACTCCCCCACTTTTTTAAAAATATGTTTTTGATTTCAGAGAGGGAGAGAGAAAAACATCAATGATGAGAGAATCATTGATTGGCTGCCTCCTGCATGCCCCCTACTGGGGATCAAGCCTGCAACCGGGCATGTGCCCTTGACTGGAATCTAACCTGGGACTCTTCAGTTTGCGGGCCAACGCTCTATCCACAGAGCCAAACCAGCTAGGGCTAGGGTTCCCTTTTCTCCACATCCTCGCCAGCACTTGTCATTTGTTGATTTGTTGATGGTAACCATTCTGACAGGTGTGAGATGGTACCTCGTCGTTTTGATTTGCATCTCCCAGATTAGTGACTTTGAGCATTTCTTCATATGTCTCTTGGCCATCTGTATGTCCTCTTTGGAGAAGTGTCCTTTGCCCATTTTTTAATTGGATTGTTTGTCTTCCTTTTGTTAAGTTGTATGAGTTCCTTGTATATTTTGGATATTAACCCTTTATCAGAAGTATCATTGCCAAATATGTTCTCCTGTGCAGTGGGCTCTCTTCGTTTTGTTGATGGTTTCTCTTGCTGTGCAGCAGCTTTGTATTTTGATGTTCCATTTGTTTCTTTTCTCCTTAGTTTCCTTTGCCTTAGGAGATGGGTCTATAAACATATTGCTACGAGAGATGTCTAAGATTTTGCTGCCTATGGTTTCTTCTAGGATTTTTATGGTTTCATGACTTAGATTTAATTCTTTAATCCATTTTGAGTTTATTCTTATGTATGGTGTAGGTTGGTGGTCTAGATTCATTTTTTTTGCAAGTATCTGTCCAATTTTCCCAACACCATTTATTGAAGAGACTCTCTTGACTCCATTGCATGCTCTTGCCTCCTTTGTCAAATATTAATTGAGCTTAATGGCTTGGGCCGATTTCTGGGTTCTCTGTTCTGTTCCATTGATCTATATGTCTGTTCTAGTGCCAGTACCAGGCTGTTTTGATTACAGTGGCTTTGTAGTGTAACTTGGAGGAATCACAATTCCAGATATCAAGTTATACTACAAAGCCACCGTAATCAAAACAGCCTGGTACTGGCACTAGGACAAGACTCACGGAGGAGGAGGGGAAAAGCTACACAAGGTGGAATTGGAAAAACGGGCGGGCTGGAGATGGGTTTTTTGCGGAGTGTAAAGCTGCATTTGTTGAACAGAACGAGACAAGGCTGTGTCCTGCAAGTCTGATCCTCACTAAGGGGAAGAGCCGAGCATGTTTAGATGCAGCTGCAGAATTTCACTTCACACAAGTTTGAGTTGCCTGGGTTCTTTTCTACGAGCATCTCTCTCTCACACATGACTGTGTAAGACATGCCATGTGGGGTGATGGCTCCTCTGGGAAGTGGGTGAGAGGGACAGGCCCACCGGTGGTACAGAAGGTGACATTAGCTTTAATGACAAATTGTCCGCTGTTCTGAACTCTGGGTAGGAGGAGAATCGGAGGCCTCTTATGTTATTGTTGTGTCTTCCTGCCACTGTGAGAGCCCGTGTGCTTCTGCCCCAGCAGCCCCACCTTGAGCTTCCCAGACACGGGGTCGGAAAGCGCTCCTTCAGATAAAGGGGAACAGCCATCATGGCTGAAGTTTAATAAAGCCTTTGATCACGTTTTAATCTATAAGTTATCTGTGAAAACAAAATAACCCACACCATTTTATTTTATCACTTATTTATTTATCTATATTTTAAAAATCCACAACGTTTTAGAGCCGTCAAGAGCCATCAAGGTGTGGCTGCACACCAGCTATGAAAGCAGAGTCAGTGTTTTAGGTAGTGCAATATTTCCAGCTGCTGAAGAGTGACATGAAATGACAAACTACCCCTCCTCAGCAAGAGAGACCCAGAGTTGATGCTTAGAAACTACTACCCGCACCCAATCCCACACAGGAGGATTCTCAGGTGATGAAAACCAAGATGGGGTGCCATTTCTTTGCGCAGGTTGACAGTTATGTGGGCCCCAGCATAATGCGCAAACCCACTCAGTGTACATACACGCTCAGATCTTCGGAGGAATGGAGCATTTAAAGAACATGGCAAATCCATAGACTCGGAGGTTACTAACAAATCTTAAATGCTGAATTCCTGTCTGTAAATTCCTTGCTGCCTTTCCATCAAAGTAAAACACACACACTGGCCTCTGGGGGCTCGGCACAGCCAGGCCTGGACGCTGACGGGACCCGGCACCCGTCTCCACAGAAGCCGTGGAGACAGGTCTCGCCCACGTTGCCGCCAACCTGAAGGTTCTTGCTGGAAGGTGTTTGCTGCTTGGAAGGGAGCTACAAGCCCAAGCCGCTCCATAGAGCAGACGAGGGACCAGGCACTCCTAGCTTCTATTCTGGCTCAGTCTCCGTGGTGGGGAGACTGAAAGGGTGTGATGAGGGGGGCGAGGGTGGATGGTTGTCAACATAGACCACTGACACGGCCTTTGCCTCAATTCCCTGGATCTAGAATCAAGTTCTCATGATAAAGGTGAAGAATGAGGATAGAGAAGCACAATGGGAGGACAGAGAAAACAGTAAAACAACAACAAAAAACCAATCCAGGGGGCCGTGAATTTCCTGAACCTCGTGAGCTGAGAGTACAGAGGTCTCCAGGGTTCCCTGTGCTGAGGACGGACGGGGGCGAGACCCAAGTTTCTTGGATTTTACGATCTGAGTAAAGCCGTGCCCAGAAGAGCAGGACCTTGGCTAAGATTTGTTTCCTCCTGCTTAACAGGCGGGCAAACAAGCAGGAGGAAGGCAGCTGCTCCCGGGAACCAGGAGGCTTTGGGTGACAGCCGCACCTTCTAGAAACGGAGCTGCTCGTAGGGCCAACTGGCATTTTCTGGCAAACCCAGGATGCAGTGTGAACGCACTTTCTGGAACAAGCCAGTGGAGGCGCCCTAGCAGCTGGCCTGCTGGGGACTCGGAGCATCTGAGGCCAAAGAGAGCAGCGCCCAAACTTCCTGTGCTCATGACCTTCCAGCGGCACCTCTGCCTCCCTGGGGAGCAGGTGGTCTTGGCCATCTGGAGTCTGGAGAGGCTGCTGGGGATGGGCTGGAGGCAGAGCCTTTGTTGGATGCATAGAGGCTACCTGAGTAGTTTTCAGAAACAGGAGTGTCTCACACGTATTAGGCTTCGTGCACACAGGCCCAGGTCACGGAAACCAGCCTGGAGCTTGGAGTGCCTGGGCCTTGTGCATGCACAGCGCACTCAGAGACGTAAGGAAGGAAAGACTCACCAAAGAGCAAACTATAAAAAAGAGAAACCCCTCCACAGTCGTGGGCCTGGGCTTCAGGCCACTGGGAGTATGGAGAAACGACCGATGCTGGCGGAATCTGGAGGTTTATTTCCAACACCCCCTTCCCATTAGTGTCACCTGGAGAATGTGTAGAGTCACATGTGCATCCCAAGTTCTTGAAGCCACAGGGGAGTCTTATGGCTATAGAGAGGGTCTGAGGGCTGCAGTCACCTGGCATGTCGGTCTCGGGCCCCGGGCAACGCTGCCTCCTGGAGCCGAGGTCCTGGTAGGCAGAAGTCTGTGAGGCAGGCGGCCGGCGCCGGGTGCTAGGACAGCTCGAAGCCCGTGTTCATGCTGATGGCGTAGCGCAGCTTCTCCCGCAGGACGCTCTTCTTGCTGTAGTTGGGCAGCTTGAGCAGGTTAAAGCAGGTGGAGGAGGTGGGCAGGCGGCCACCTGGCTCCCGCTTGCGGATGGTGAAGAAGCCCCGGAGGACGCTGCCCAGGGTGTCCCCAGTGTCCTGTAAGCACACAGCACAACCTCGGTTGGAGGTGCCTAGTGAGGGAGCGTGGGCAGGTGCCCGAACGTGAGGCCGGGGGAGAGGACCTGGCCGGTGCTGGGTGCTGAGCGGGGTGTGCTGCACCGCCCTGGGGAGGCTGGGCCTGTGAGTGTGCCCTCCACCACCAAGACCGGCCCCAAACTGAGGACAGCCTCGAGAGGCGAGTGCACAGAGCAGCCCCGCTCCTCGGGCGACACAGGGGACTCCTGTGTTAAGGAAGCGCCAGGAAATGGGGCCTCTGGGGAACTGCTAATTATTGAGTAACCAATTGTCAGAGCCAGAATACAGTGAAAATACTTTAGGTCCCCAAACATTTCTGCGTGCAGCCTCATGCTTCCTCCCCGACCTGGCCAGTGCTTGGCTGGGGCAGACTAGCTTGGGGCAGTCGCCTCCAGCAAGGAGGCTCGTTTCCCATGGGAGGATCTGGAGCCCAGACTGCAGCATCCTGAAAGGTGTGGCACCCACAGGCCACCAGGCTGCAGGAGTGGGGGGAGGGGGACACTTAACAAGGGCTACTCTTGGAGCACCAACCCCGCCGAGGATGACAACCCCTAAGGCATTCATTCTCTTTATAAAAGACAGGAAACGGAGCAGCCTGCCCAGCTGTGCAGCCAGCAGGTGGAGGAGTTGGCATTCAAGCCTGTGCCTGTTCAGTCCCTAGGTCCATGCCCTCACCCTCTGCCACACTGTCTCTCAGTCCTGGAGCCTGGCAGAGCAGCGGCGACTAAAAACACCTCCAGCTACTCCTCCCTGAGGGAGGAAAGAGGACCAACTGAGCTGAGGCGGCAGGGCCAGCCTGCTCTCCCAGGGGAACAGCAGACTTGCTCCACGGCTCCCAGGAGCCCAGCGGCTTGCCCTGTGGTTGGCATAGCACACGACCCTCCCCAGCCGTGGTACCTGGTCATCTGACACTTCGACACAGCGAATGGAGAAAGGAGGCTTGAGGTAGGCGAATCCCAGGAGCGGGGGCCTGGAGCAGCTGGTCACAAACTGCAACACAAGGCGGGTCGGGACAGGGGGCCGGCGCTCCCTCAGAAACGGGCCCTCGGTCTCTCACTCCTCCAGTGACGGGTCAGTCACTGCTGTTCGGCTGGCAGGATGGGTCACAGAGGGCACATTCGGCCCAAGAACTGGGACACATCTCATATGTCTCTTAAGGGCTCGTCTCAGACTAAAACGTGTGAAATCCACGCCGGCGGACATGACTAGCCGAGTCTGGTGGAGGATGTGTGAAGAGTTCAGGAACAGTGAAACTCCCACCAGGGGAATGGTCTCTGGTGGGACTGTCACGTTTTGAACATTACAACTTTAAAGACACCAATACAGGAGTCCTGATGAATGCCAGCCATGCTCTTTGCAAAATATACACTAATAGCCGCTTACTTGATGGTGCGCATTTTATCGGGAGATGGCTTGAGTGGCATTGTGTGTTCATACTACTGAGAAAAAAGCTACACAGAGGTAGTCCCTGGTGAATAGAAATGGAGACTATTTAAACCCTACACTCCAGGAGCAGATTGTCTTTATTTTCTTAAGGTAACAGCACCACTTACTTCTATAATGACAAGAAAGCAAGAAAGAGGCATGAGCAAGGCCAACGCCAGCGAAGGGGCAGATGGAGTGCGGAGCCCAACAGGCAGAGCATGCCTGTCCCTGCAGAGGGTCCGCGCAGGCTCGCCTCACCTCGAGGCCCTCCCCAGTTACTACCTGACCCGCCTATGGGACAGGGCATGCTAATGACAGGAGGTCCTCCTGTTAATGTCATTTTTCCCCAGTGTAAGTTATTACATCACCTGGCCTTCTAGATTTAGAATATCTACGTATGCATGCACGCACACATAGGTAACATGCACAGTACCTTCAGAAACATGGCTCTCTCATTGGGCGTGAAGTCGGAGGCCAGAATATCCCAGAGCCAGATAATGACCCTGTGACTTCCATGAAAACCACCGTAGTAGACTGTGTGCTTCCTGAAAACAATGCAGACACGGCTCAGTCACGCAGACACAGGTAAGCACGGCATTTAGACAGGCACTACTGACTACCAAGTCCCCTGAAAGCCAGAGTTCATGCCTTAATAACCCCATGTCCCTGGAAGCTAACGGGGCAGAGAGTTCAAGAGCTGGCAGCTCCAGAGCAGAAGTCAATAGAAGGTCCTGCAACTAGTCCTGAGAAGCTCAGAGAGCCCAGCAGTCCTCAAGATCTGCTTCACTTCGGTTTCTAGGCACACAAGTGGTTGGGTTTTTATTCCAAGCAGTTCACCCCATGAGCGGGGAGGAGAGCATCGGAGGTGGGCCCTGAAATAACTCTCCAAAGGGGACCCCACGGGGGGCCGCTTGCTTTCCAGGCTAAGAACTTCGCCCTCGCCAGCTCACTCACTCCTTACTTTAAATCCTCCAGGTCAATCTCAGCGTTGTCACCGGAGATGAGACGCTGGAGCTCAGGGGTTGAGAACATCCGGGTCCACTCTGGTTTGATGATAGAACGGAATCCGCTGATGAGGGCAGCCGTCTGGTTTTTGATTTGAGTGTGCATTCGAAAGTGTGCCATCAGATGGATGTAGCTAATTCTGTAGCCGACAGAAGAAAACAATGGAAATTAACAGGACAGAGTGGGCTGTTCCCAATGGGCTAGAAGATGAGTTAGGTCATTTTTGTTCCATTTTACAGAAACAAACAGTACCAGGACATTTCACCAGAACAACCAGATGACGATGACGGCTCTCCTGAACGGTACACTCCGTGCCTCTGTGAAGGCATTGAACGTTCAAGGGCATTACCTCATCACTTCTCCAAAAAGAACCGCACAAAACAGTGGGCCAGTCATTCATCAGGATAACACCCCAATGTGTCAAGAGTCAAAGCAAGACAATCTCCAGGTAAGGAGAGGGCCCTTCTTGGTACAAAGGGTACTTTTCCGGTCTTGGATTTATTTTCATCCTTTTGGACATACACCAATTAAGATGTAATGCAGTCCTCCACTGAGCTTTAAAGCAGAGAAAAGCCGCTTCATGCTGAAACTTCAATCAGAACCTTGCTCATCTGGACCAAGAGAGAGGCCGTGCAAAGGTGAGGCCGCAGAAAGTTCTGGCCAAATGCAGCTGGCTCATGTTCAGTTTCAACTAGGACGTCAGGGCACTAACCACGGCTCCAGCAGATGGTCTCCTGGGTCTGATTTTATAAACACAAAGGCCGCATGTACAATGTATAATATACTGCAACTGAACAGGTTAAGTACATCCCAACAGACTTGCTGATTTCTTAGCAAGCACGTACTCAGGGGTGAAAGAACCCGAGCCCAGCCCAAGTACAACTCTCAAAATTCCTATCAGTCCAATCCAAGGAAACGTGTTACCGCAGCACTCAGATCTGAGTGACTGACCTTGAAAACAGCCTACTTTAAAAATTATCCAGCAGCAAACTTGCACATCCATACACTTCAAGATGACCTTTCCTTGACTCTTTGAAGCCGGTTACTAATACTGTCCATTTCACCAAAGAAAGAGAGGGACTCTCCCATTTCACACCTCGGAAGTGCAGGGTCCAGCATTCCCTGAAGGAGGAGAACCGGGCACTGCCAGGCCTCGCAGGATAGGCAGCCTGCAGCACTGAACCCCGCTCTCACCCTGAGGTTTACACTGAGAACATGGAAGAGCGAGTGAAAGGACTTTGTCCACAGGAGTTTCCAGGCGGGGCAGGAACCTCACGCAACACAGGCTGCACGGACCCACTTCCTCCTACCACCACCTCTGTACCCTCATGTCTGGCACAAAAACCCACCAATCTGAGGGCGGCTGGCTGCGTGTGACGTGTCACGTATTCGATGATGGTGGCAACCACTGCTCTCATTTACTAAGTCCCTCCTGTGACCCAGACACCCTGGAAGGTCTTTTACACGCGAGCTCTCCCGGGAAGCCCTCTGCAGGGATGGTGAGAGGGAACACGGGCAGGAACAGGATCCACTTGCTGACGCCTCCAGCCTGTTCCTCCCAGCCAGGCTCTGTTCTCTCTCAGCTGTCAAACTAACGCCCCCGAGGCAAGTCAAACTGGTGCATCTCAATCCTGACAAGAACTGGGTCTGTTCTGAATGAAAACTCCCAAGCATGAGGCTGACCGAGGCCTCCCAACCCAGAGACACAATGCTCAGGACGCTGGGCTGTAACGTGCATCTGGTCCAAAGGCCTCACCGGGTGGGACCGAGCTCTCACGTGTCACTGAGGAGAGTGACACTCAGATTATAGTTCAGGTGCTCAGCGGAGCCTGGTGGTAGGAGAAGACGGACCGATTGACAGACAGGCCTATACTCCTCACACCAGGTTCTACTGTTTTAATTCGATGAGAATAGGCCGGGTGGAGACAGTGCATTGAGGGGTTTGGCTTCTAGGGACCAAAGAAGTTGACATTCATGACAGATTCCTGAAAGCCTGTTATCTGTGACAACAGCTGCCGGGCCTCAGAAGCTCCTCATATCTAAGACCTATCTGCTGCATCTGAACTTGCCACTGTGTTCTCAAGATCAGGCTTTCTACAACCGCCACCCTGCTATCATTCCTAAACGATCTTCCCTCCAGGTGCCTTCTGCCTCGGTGCCCTCTGGGTTCCGGACTGCATGCCCGAAGGGCCCAGAATCCATCTGTCTGCACCGAGGGCCATCGTTACATTCCTAAGAACAGTGCCTCTGGCCTCAGAAGTGCTACTGCAAACAATAAAGTGTCAGTTCTTATTTTGCACATCGACTTTAATACGATTTTGGCCTATGAACTCTAACCAGTAAGTTCCATTATAATATTTATGGCTTTTCTACTTCAAAGAATCTTAATTTTCAAAGTAAGCCCGGAGAGCCAGAATGAAGTCTTCTCAAGTGCTGACCTTAAAAATCGAATTGCGATACTCACTTATTTTCATTTGTAACAGGAATGGTCTTCCCTCCAGGAATCAGTTCATGGCAAACGAGCTGGGGGAGAAGAGGGGGAGCAATCACTCGAGAGGATTCTAATGGGGAGAAAGCTTCCTGCAGACAAAAGGGCCGACACCCACGTCCGGAAAAATGATAGAATTAAGATGGGACA
The DNA here is from genome assembly GCF_028538775.1 of Myotis yumanensis. Taxonomy (NCBI): domain Eukaryota; kingdom Metazoa; phylum Chordata; class Mammalia; order Chiroptera; family Vespertilionidae; genus Myotis; species Myotis yumanensis. The sequence goes on from NW_027223770.1 coordinate 21,321,117, forward strand.
TGTTTGGGAACAAGCATTTCCACAAAAAGCCTGGGCTTACACGCTTACACGCTTACACATCAGCAAGCAGATGCTGCACAATCAATACGAAAGGTATTTTTTCTCCAGAAAAAAAAAAAAATGTGGGTGCCAGAGAGAAAGATCTGGAAGGCCAGCCACGTGTTACGGGTGGCACTCTCTGGGCACCGCCACTCTAGGCGGTTTTCATTTTCACCTGTCTGCCCACATTCTAGCTGATACTTGGTTAGGAGTTTGCATTATTTTTATAGTCAGGAGAGAGAATTAAGAATGCAGGAAGAAGCCTCAAAATCTGATGAAAGATTTGGAAACTATAGAATCAACTGCTTTCCTCAACGTCAGAAACTTCAGTGGGTCACCTAAAGAAATGAAAGAGTGCGTCGTTTTCAAGCTAATTTTAATAGAAATTCTGTTAATGTAACTCTAAAGATGTGGACAGTTTGGAAAACAGTGACCTGTAGGGCCAATGCTGTGTGCATCATGGGGCACACCAAAGATTTTCAAACTAAAAGGGCCCTAGGAGTCGCCCAGCCTGGCGTTTCCCACAAAGGTCCCAGGGAGCACCCTGCCTGTGAGCGCTGATTTGACAGTCACTCCAGGAGATGGCATTCTCTCTGAAAGAGGAGTTCTGTGGTCAAATGCACTGGTATTCTTTCTCACAGGCTTCTCTGAGCCCTTAGGTGCCAGCCTGCTTGGCGGCTCTTCAGGAGGAGGGTAGGGCACATGGGCACTTACAGAGCACCCGGTGACACTGGTCCCAGCGAGGGCTCACACTCGGCAAGTGGCCCTTTGAGAAAAGGAACTTGGGGAGACCGAGCGGCCTCTGAGGCCACAGAGGCAGGGCTCAGAGGCAGCCCCGCACCCGGGCTCACGGCGTGGTTCCTCCAGAGCAGCCCTCGGGCCACATGCAAGGGGGCTCGTTCAGATGTCACCGGGACACACTGGAGGGGCCGGGGCACTTCCGAGAAAAGCTGAGAAGAACTCTGGGAGGAAACAGCTCTGCCCCCATGATTTCAAGGGTCTTTTTTCTTCCTGTTCTGCTCTTTGTGACGAGTTGGGATGGGGACAGGAGTCTGTTAGAGGCACGTCTTCTCAGAGCCTTCTTCCCCCTTTCTAAGTCACTGTCCTCATGAGTGACAGCTAATCCTCACCATGGCAACAAACGGAGCTATGACTTCAATTAGGAATGACCCAAAGCGTAACCTCAGCAGAGCGAGGGGTCTCAGCACAGCGAGAGCGAGCAGGCAAAGGCCAGGTCAGCTGTAATGGAAGGAGGAGACCTTCCCCTCCTGGCGAGGTGGGACAGGAGAACAGGCACGGGAGCCAGAGGAAAGAGAGGCCGGACAGACAGACACTCTGTTAGGGACCGTTGGGGAAAGCATCAAGGGCAGGGCAGGCCTCAGGAAGCCAGAGGGACAGAAAGAAGACTTCAGCCCCAGAAGTCAACCTACCTGACCCATGACGTCTTCATCGTACGACAGCGTCAGGCCCAGGTCGGAGATGTCCCCGTCGTAGCGCTAAGACGACAGAGAAGGGAAAGTGTTGGGACCCAGCAGGGCTATGTCCTTGAGGAATTGACACTCCTGCCTACAAGGTCTGCTTAGGCATCGACGGCTGTGGCCACTGAACAGCTGGAAGCAAAGGAGACAGCCACACATCCCCTCGAGGAAGGAGGCCCTGAGCATGGGTCCTGAGAGGCAGCGTCCTGAGGGCACGAGGGGCAGGGAACCTCATCCACCACACCCACCCTGCGGGGCTTCACTCGCTTCTGCCTTCCCGCCAGCGCTCAGCTAAGCCCCTGCCAGTCCACACTGACCTTAATGGAGGTGAGGTTTTTGTAGAACTCGGAGTCCAGGGAAGGCAGCTCGTCCACGGAGCTATAGAAGACACTGTGGTGGTGCCCGAGCAGCTGGCTCAGGAAGAAGGAGGCGAAGGGCACGTCCACCACGATCCCCTGGGGGAGGAGACAAGCTTGTTTGTCCAGATTCCGCCCCAATACTCCCATCAGGGGCAGCTCACGCCGCAGAGGCTCCAGAAGCATCTCCGGGCACTTCTGAAATTTTCAATCTGAAAACCCAACCAAGTCCCCCCGGGGACACCTCAGCATGGTGGTTATGGACATAGGCTTTGGAGCCACACCGCTCAGGGATCAAACCAGCTCTGCTGCTGCCCGGCCACAGAGCCTCGGTTTCCCACCTGCAAATGGGTGACAGCACAGCCTCCCTGCTGAGATTTGGGGAGCAGGTTGTGGGAGCTCAGAGGATAAGCACCCACCAGAGGCAGAGCAGGGCAAACAGCGGGGCCCAGTGCCCCCGTTTCTTACATCTGCACTGTTGTTATTGTTGCTGGGGAAGGAGGAAACAGAGATAAGGCCAGGGAAATGGGGGAGGACATTCACACCACCCCTCACCCTTCAGCGAAGCGGAGGGCAGATTTAGGACTCAGGTGGCCTGGGTGCGAATCTGCATTCTACCCCTTATCGAGCGATGAGACTCTGGAATAGCGCCTCCTCGAGCCTCGGTTCTCTCGTCCTTACAAACAGGACAGCGGCGGCCACGCCACAGGGATGCTGAGGACTCAGTGAGCCACACAGGAAGGTACCAGTATCTCTGTACAGTCACTGTGGTTCCTGTCCTTTCCTGGCTTTACCCTAATGACAGGCAGTTGACACGCTAGGTCTGATCACATAAATGCATACAAAGCCCATGGTACTTCCCACGTTTTATCGTCCTTTCCAGTTCGATGCTCCTACACGCGCCTACCTCATACACGGCCTTCCCCAGCATCTTGCCCACGAACTCGAAGAGCTGCAGGTAGTTCTCGTGGATGTAAGAGGTGGGCGAAGGGTAGAGCCTCTCGTCCCCACTGGTTGTCTGCAAGGAAAAAGGTGACAGAGGCAGGGAGGTGAGGCCTTGTGTGGAGCAAGCCCAGCCCTTCATCTCTTGGCGCCTCCGTGTGGCGGCTGGCAGCCCCGCTCCCTCCCCTGGAATACCTTGAACAGGTTCAGTGCCGGGTCAAACACCCTCTTGATGATCTCTTCCAAGAACTCCTTGAAAACACCGTCTTGATCGATCCCTGCCTCGTCCACCCCGAGGTCATTGACAAACTTCACGCGGATCACGCCCTTCATGGCGTGCTGGGACAGCTGCCGCAGCTGCTCGTAGCCGTCCTGCCGAGGGCAGAAGTGCAGCCCATTAGGACCCCGCTGCACACTCGGGGCTCCCCGAAGGCTCTCCTCCCTGTGGGAGCTCTCCAGTGGAATAGACGTGTGTTAGGGCGCATGGGCACATGGGAAGAGCAGTTCTCACCCGTTCTTAATGAGAGCCTGGTCAAAGGAAAACTCATTTTGTGGGACATGACTTTACCACTCTTCCCGGTGGGGAGACTGCCTTCGAAAGGATGCAGAGTCGAGAGACAGGAAACTAGACAAAATGAGTCACAACAGGCTCTCGGCCATCAGGGATGAAAGAAGCCTGGACCAGATCTCGCCCTCTCTGTTTTAATGATACAAGGATCTAGCTCATTGGTCATCAACCACACTTACAGACACACTAGAAGATGAAGAATAAAATACCCTCCACCTCAACTCCTGGTTCCTCTCCCCAGATCGTGAAAGGCCTTGTGAGCCATGCTGAGGAATTTAAACATCCAAAGGGCGGTGGGGAGCCCAGGAGTGGTTATGCCAGCAGCAACATGGCTGGCTTTCTGTCCTAGGTCTCTCTGTTGGCAGCAGAGCAGATGGCTGGCCGACCCCGACCCGGGGATGGGAGAGCTGGCTTCATTCTTTGGGGCCTTCGAGGCCTGATATCTATGACCCTACTGAGAATCTGAATTTCTTTGGCCTTAGTTCTGCCACTGGCGGGTGAGGGGACAAGCGGGTGTCCCCCTGAGGTTCCTCCCAGGACTGGCACGCTGCAGTGCCAGCCCCGTGCACCCTTGTGAGGGGATGCCTTCCTGGAGGACTAACCTGGACGCCTGGCACAGAAGCCCCGCCTTCAACACAAACCACAAAAAAGGAAGCGGACAAAAAGCCTGGGACATCATGAGTCTAATGCCAGCTTTTTGATGCCCCTCGTGTCCAAATCGACCAAAGGCCACGGGGCTCTCATGTCCTAACAATCAGACCACCAGACTGTAACACGGCTAACGGAATAAGTGACCCTCCTCCCTCCTCATTCAGTAGGAAGGCCAGTGATCAGTTTCATGACAAGATATTTCTAATGGGACGGGAAGAGGAAAACAGACTTTGCCTAAAACCTGAGACAGACACCCCTCCTTTTACGTCCCTTAGGGATGGGTTTTAAAACGCAGCCTCAGATAACCAGGACGTCAAGTGACGGTGCCATAAGCACTGACACCTGAGAAGAGAGTTGGGAACTCTCCAGACTTCCCGTGGGTGCTGGTCCCACTGGAGGGGGATGGTAGGTGGTGGGGCTGAGAACTTAGAGACAGGAGAGGTGCATCTGAAGAAAATGCGGGAGAAGGGAGTTTCTATTACACAACTGGGCATATTCTTCTTTGGGGTCGCCAGAGTGGCAACCTGGATGCTGCTTTGACTGTAGTGGGCCACTTCCCTGGCACCTCATCAGTGTATGTCTACAAAGAACTTCTGGCTCTGTGGTAATGCAGCTCCCAGCACAGCTCAGTCAACTTAACACCTACACTCCCGCCTCCACGTGCACAGTTGGGAGTCTGGGCCAAGGGCCTGCCAGGACAAATGGAGTTTGCACAGACACGAGATGTTCTGCACATCACACTTCCTGTCCTCCTTTAGAGGCACCAAGTGTTTGATGCTCTAACCAGGGGCCCTCCTGGTGAAAAGGAGAAGAAAACCTGTTTAACCAAGCAGCTTTTAGAGCAGGAAACAGGACAAATGGCCCCTTTCTGGCTCCCAGAGCCTCAATTCCAGTGTCATTAGATGAAGGAGTGACAAGAACAGTTCAGAGGCAACAGTTCACCCGCTGAAACGCCTACCCTCCACAGAGCACACTTCCTGTGGGCTTCTCACCTCCAACATCCGGGACCGCCGGATAGTGATGTGGGTGACGTGAGGGGAGGCGGAGCTGGTCTCCACGAGCCCCAGTTTCTCCTTCTCCTTGGTGACCATGTTTCGGAACAGGAGAACTCTCTGAAACGAGCAACGGTGGGACCAGAGACAGGGTCAATAGTTGATGATTCCCTAAAACACACTGGACAAGATTCATGGCTTTTAAGTCATTTGAGACGCAACTGGAATGGGATGCTTCCAGAAGTTAAAAGTGACTTGAGGGAACAGGAAACATTCCCCAAAACACTCTTGGGAATTAGAAATATAGCTTCTTCTCTCCCTCCTACATTCTCTCCAGCCAGACAGGCTGTCCGTCTGGCTCTCCAACAGCACTGCATTCTCTCACTCGAGGCCTTTAAACACTGCCCGCTTTTGCCTGTGCTCCCGACCCCTTTCTGGGCTCCCACAGCATCCAACCCTGTGGCACACACCCCATTCTACAGGACTGCCAGTTCATAGTGTCTTCAATCCCTGTACCTCCAGGACTTAGCTTCATGCCCTACAAGAGTAAGATCCAATCACGGTTTGCCTCTGCTGAATGAGTGAGCGCATTTATTTATTTCCAACTGGGTAACAGATGTGGAAAGCCAGTAGCCACGTGGAGGAACAGAAAGACACACGGGCCCTGCTCTGAGTGCGACTCACGTTTTTGTGAGGAATGACATGAGGGATGTACTGCAGGATCAGCTGGGCCCGCTTTCTGTCCTTGTCCAGTTCTTGGAAGAGCACGCTAGGTTTGAGATCCCTTAAAAAGAAAGACATGGGCTTGGGATAATGAAAACAAAAAACCCACCATTCTTGGCAAACTGCACCCTGCGGGCCACATGCAGCCTGCCGCCTATTTTCTGTCAAGTTTTAATGGGACACAACCATACTCATTCATTATGTATTGTCTCTGGCTGTGTTCGTGCCACAGCGACTGGTCTGCAGAGCCTAGAATAGTCACCGTCAGGCCCTTGACAGAAACAGCTGGCCAGTCCTGCTCTAGTGCCACAACTTACACAGGAGTTGACATGTCATTGATGAGACAATGTGGACACAATCTTATGTTTAGTTGTTGCAAGAGGATTCCCCAACCCCACCCCCCAAAACACCTAGCTGTAGTTTTTATCCTGCTAATTCTGATTTTTAAAAACTGCCATTTGCCTAGCATTACCTGTAGCTCAGTTCAGCTGAATATTTTTCTTCTTCCCAGTTTGGATAAGAAACACTTGCTAAATGTGACCGGGCTTTGCTGCTATAATGAGCTCTAACCATCCTCAGTGTACGCATATTGTAACAGAAGGAACTGCTAGGTGATCCGTCCCGACAGGTGTAGGAAGAATGGGTCTCCTTATGCAGGTGAAAGATGAAGGAGAGGGCCAAGTTCCTCTCTGCCCTGGGACGTGAGTGCAGTGTCCATAAACCCGCCTCCCCACCCCGGGCGCTCACTTTCGCAGCCAGTGGTCCTCAGGGGCGAAGCGGCGCCGGCAGTCCCGCTCATACAGCACCATCAGCCACCCATGGACGGACTGGAACAGCTCCAAGGTCTCGCCCTTGGCGTTCTCTGTGGGCACACAAGCAGGAGGCACCCTCACGAAGCTGATCAGAATGGAGACGAACTGAAAGGACAGCTCTGGTCATCAAGTCCCACCAAGGCCTTCCTCCCCCAACACCCCCTGTGACTCCTGCATGGCACCAACAGAGCTGAAAGGCGCCCTGGCTGTGTTCGAAGTGTCTACAGGACTGAGTATCTTTTAGGCACAATCACACCGCCTCCCGCTAGCACGTCATCTAAGACCCTGTTAATCTAAGGAGCTTTGTACTGAACCACTGGAAACACATCAGGAGGTGCATCTAACCCAGCCGTGGGCAAACTACGGCCCCCGCGGGCCGGATCCGGCCCGTTTGAAATGAATAAAACTAAAAAAAAAAAAAAGACCGTACCCTTTTATGTAATGATGTTTACTTTGAATTTATATTAGTTCACACAAACACTCCATCCATGCTTTTGTTCCGGCCCTCCGGTCCAGTTTAAGAACCCATTGTGGCCCTCGAGTCAAAAAGTTTGCCCACCCCTGATAACCAGAGGTGTTAGCGGGCACACATTTATCTTCTCAAAGATAAAGAATCAACACAAAGAATCAAAAGGAGATTTGGGGCAAAATTAATCATTACTAATAATTCCTGATACAAGCAAATCTTGAAAAACATGTGGGAGAACAAGACTTCTTTAACTTCACCACTGTCTTAAGAGGTCATAGATAGCGAAAAAATGAAACTTCTAATTAGGTGAAGAAATATGCATTTTCAGTTAACGCTGACAGCTAAAAAGGCTAAGAATCAGCTGTGTTCCTGACTGACCTCCCCGCCTGTAGCATCAACCGAACCATGGCCACCACCTTTACCTTACCTACGATGCCATCCCAGATCATCTTAAACACAAAGGAATTCAGAAAAGAGGAGATGGTGACCAGCTCTTCCAGTTTGAATGAAATTTGTTCTTCATACACTTCAATGTCATCAAGGATCCTAAATCAGACAGAAAATTATTCACAATTATCCACCAAGAAAAGGCAAAAAAAACTAGATCTGTACTTCTTAGAGGACAAAATAAGGTAACGAAATAAGTCCTATCTGTTAGAGATACTTACTGTAAAATTTACAGATAAAGTAGTAAATGTCTAGGATATGCTTCAAAATATGAGGGAGAGGAGAGCGGTGGGCGTACAGAGGAAGCAAGACTGGCAATGAGTTAACAGCTGAAGCTGGTGATGGGTGCACAAGAGTTCATTGTACTATATTCTCTCTACTTCCTATTGACTTGAAATTGTCCCCAGTAAAAAGTTAAAAATACAATTAAGAAGAAAACAATAAGCCCTGCTCTGTATTTCAGCTCTATCTGAAAATATCCTAAAACGGCTCCATTCCCTTTAGAATGTGAGTCGCTCTTGGGTCGCCCGTGACCTAGCAGGTCAGGGTCTGCACCAGCAGCTACGGACCCTGCTCTTGCCACCAACCTCTCACTCAGCTCTTCCCTCCATGATTCTTACCCAATCTGCCACCTACCAGCCCCTGAGGCCTCCTGCCAAGGCTTCTAGCCTGAACATAACTGCCTAAGGTTCATTCTATCTTATAATTTTTCACCAGCCTTTTGGGGGAAAAGTGGAATTAAAAGAATACCAAATACACAAGTAGACACCTAAGCTTAAAGAACAAGGAACTGAATGGGACTAGCATTTGTTAATTTCTCCCTCTGTGCCAGGCACTGTACTAAGTACCTGACATGCCTTTTCTCGTTCACTCCCTATCACACTGGTAATGTTATCTCCGTTGCCCAGGGCATCTCAGTAAGTGGTGGAGCCAAGTTTTGCACCCTGACTCCCTGGCTCTGAAAGCTTCCAGTAAACTAACTAGCACAGCGAGTAAATGGCCGAAGTAATTTAGACCCAGAGACTAGGAACCCCAAAGGCCACATTCAGTGGTACTGACCCAGCTCCCTGAAAGGATAGGAACTAACAATTGCTGAAGCCCTACTATGTGCCACCCACTCTGTAAATGTTTCCTCATCTGATGCTTCTAAAGCATCATTTACAAAAGCAAGCAGTGGACCCTGCCACACAGGCCAAAACCTTAGCAGGAATTCCATCAGTAACTGCTTCCTTACTGCCACTGCCTTCTAGGGAAGGAGTCCAGGCCCGCAGCAGTCAACCTACGTGATGAGGTGCCGGGAGCAGTCACAGAACAGCATCAGCATGGCCAAGAGCTGCTTGGACTCTTCCGTGTCATTGTTGAGGCATTCCAAGAAGAGCTTCAACCCTCCGTGGGGCCCCAGCTCACAGATAAACGCCCACAGTTTGGGCAGCAGGTCATCAAGGTAAGTGAGACCTGGGAAAAGACAGAGAAACCCAAGCTTCAGGGGGGGCTCCAGCTGGTCCATTATTTCCCTACCCACCAGGGAGACAAACACACCTACTAGTGAACGTTCAGTGTGTGAGAGAGAAGGTGCGATTACCAAGAAAATCATTATCACCACGAGAATAAGAGCTAACATGTAACAGGTGCTTACTCTGTGCCAGATACTATTCCAGGTACTTTACACGCATGATCTCCTTTCCAGTGTGAAACTCAATGTTATCTAAAGTGAAGGCCAGAGAAGTTTAAGTGGCTCAAAATCACACAGCGAGGAAGTGTCAGAGCCAAGAGCAGAACCCAGGTCTGTCTGACTCCAAGTGTATGTTTTAAATCAGAGATCAGCAAATTTCTTTCTGGAAAGGGCCAGAGTCGGTGTTTTTAGGCTCTGTAGGCCAATCTCTGTCACAACTACTCAATGCAACTATGATAGCACAAAAGCGGCTATTAGACAATATGGATGTAGCTTTGTTTCAATAAAACTTTATTTATAAAAGCAAGTAGTGGGTTGGCTTTGGCCCACAGGCAGTAGTTTATCGATATCTACTTTAAACTATCTTGCACGCATGGGATTGAACCTGCAATCCAGATATGTGCTCTTGACCAGGAATCGAACCTGTGACCCTTCAGTGTTTGGGCTGACACTCTAACCACTAAGAACAGTGGCCAGGGGGAAGCAAAGGACATCTTAACCTTGTGATGGCAGAACTCTCCAAGCCCACGAGCCCCGGCCCCAGCCGGTCATCCCCCACTCGGCAAATGGCACCACACTGGCACTGGGCTAAAAAACTGGCATCATCTTTGAAACTGTTAGGCCCCACTCCCTCAAGTCCAATCCGCCTCTGAAATATCACAAACCCTCCTGCTTCCATCTCCATCACCACACCAGTTCCGCTGTCCTCAGGGGGCACTTGGCAATGTTTGGAAACAGGTATGGGTGTCACAACTAGGGGGAAGGAGTGGGTGCTACTGGCACCTACAGGTGGTGGCCAGAGGCTGTTGAAACCCTACAATGGACAGGGTGGCTTCCACCACAAAGAATCATCTGCCAAACCGTCAACCCTCCTCCAGGCCAAGCCTACGTCGTCACTCATTACTCCACCATCATAGGCCTTCGTTACATTGCATGCAGTTCCCCATCTTATGCCTGGTCTCCCCACTAGGATATAACCCCCTTGGGAACACAGACCCTGGCTCTTTTCACCTCTGCACCCTCAGTGCCTGGCATAGATGGTGCTCTGTGAACATGTGAAGATGAAGAAATAAGTATGAAATGGAGAAGCAGCAAGAATTTATGTTTTAAAACAAAAAGTAAAATGCAGCAGAGAAGTTCTGAGTCCTTTATGTGGTAAACAGCTTCATGGCTTACAGACCTCTGTCCTCATGACACCAGTTTATCCCAGCTCCTGCACCACCACTTAAAGCCCCCGACACCCAAGTCTTTGCTCACAGAGGGGACTTTCTTCCTTGCTCAGCTAAAAAGGACAATGGTGGGCATATCCATGCAATGACGTGTTATGTAGCCTATACAAACAAGGTTTCTGAAGAATTTCTGACAAGATAAAATGCGTATTCAGGTGACTAATGGAAAAGATTAAACTATATATTTCAATCTAAATATATAACAAATAGCACACTCAGGCACAGGTAGTCATGACTGGATTGTGGGATGAAGAGTGGCTTAAGCTTTATTTTTTCAGCTTCCCTGTCTTTTTTAGTTTTCTATTAAAATTTTTTTAAAAGTAACTTTTTGCCCTGGCCAGTGTTCTCAGTGGTTAGAGCGTCGGCCTGGGAACCAAGGAGTTGCGGGTTCATCCCCCAGCCCTGGTCAGGTGAGTGCGGAAAGTGGCAGGTCAGTGTGTCTCTCACATCGATGTCTCTCTCTCCCTCCCCCTACCTTCCACTCTCTCTAAAAAAGCAATGGAAAAATATCCTCAAGTGAGATTTAAAAAAAAAAAGTGATTTTTTAAAAGCAAATAGTACTTCAGAATGAGAATAAAGAGCCAGGTCACAGGAATGGACTGGAAATGCCGGGATTGAGATTAGTTTGAGCTGTTCAACTACTCGGCCTCTAAGAATGGCTCACAAATACCCTCTTTCAAGGAAGCCAGAAGAAATCCAGGTGTTCCAAGCAAAACTGTCGGCCGGACGTGAGCCAGAAGAGGCCCGGGGCCTGCCAACCTGTGAGTATCTGCAGCCGGATCTGGGTGAGAGTGGTCAGCGAGGTCTGGTAGAGGACGCAGATGTTGCACACCTTCTGCACCTCCGCGGAGTCCACGCGTTTGCCCCCGACGGGCTTGAGGATGTTCCGCACCGAGGCAGACTTCTGAAACGCACGCTTCAGCAGATCTGGCACGGAGAGAAGAGGAGCGTGTGAGCGGAAGTGCCAAGTTCAGCCATCCGCCAAGTTCCACCCTGTAGGAAACGGCGTTCCAATACAGCTCCGAATTTACAGCCACAGCCAGTGGGGCTGCCGCCTGATTCAAGTCATCTCCTTGGGATAAATTGGAAGCACATTAACAATAGGATTTTAGGTAAAACCCAAAGACATCTTCAGAACCAGAAAATCCGATTCTTACAAGGGATCCTTTTACTGAACCACTTAACTTCAGCACCCACAAAGGTAAAAATTCCGAGGACTATAGTAGGGAAAGGGAGGCCTGGTGGGTCCCCAACTTTCTGTGCTTTTAGATGGAAGAAGGGGCGTCAACCTCACATACGGATACTCAGCTTGGGGCTGCTCTCTACTTTTGTTTTGACGCTTTCCATGTACATCCTGCGGAAGTTGTATTCGAGAGCCCATCGCACTGACAGGTGCAAGAGGGGACTTGGCAGCACAGTGGCTGGCGGAGGAAAAGCTGCCCGCACCTGGAAATCGGCAGGTCATTCCACTGAAGTATGTGTTGGCGGCAGTTCCTTCACTTTCGTCAGAGTGGGTCACAGGAAACCTTCCCCCAGGACCCACTGCTGAGCTGGAAGCCGGGTCAGGCACCCAGTGGCCCCTTCATCAAGAGCCCCACGTGGGAGAGTTCCTTTACGATTACGAACTCAGAAAAGCTCCACTTCCCCTAAGAAATAGGCCCTCGTCTTTATGAGAAGAAAGGGTCCCAAGTCCCTTTTCATTTTGGCGACTAGAAATTCAGAGCCAAATGGAAGTTCAGAGACAACCACGGCGGCCCTCGTGGATCCTTTATCAGTGGACGTTCTCTACACACGACCTTGATTTTGTTCACCCATTTCTATTCCCCAGGTCCCTGTTTTCTACTCTTAAGGACTTTCTGTCACTGTTTTGCTAAACGTAAAGTGATTTAAGCAGCTTCCAGGTCTGTGGGAGAGGTGAGGGTGACAGGAACAGAGCGGGCAGGTGCCCCGGGACACTCAGGAGCTGCCCCTCAGCCCCGCGCGGCCACGGCCGGGCCGGCTCCAGCCACTCACTCTTCACAGGAAGTACGTTCTGCGGGGAGGCCGGCTGCACGTGGGCCACCGGCTCCTGGTTCTCCAGCTTCTTGCTCAGGATGTCACTGAAGAAGATCCGGATCAGAGGCACCCCCCACAGGAACTGCAGCTGTTTGGTGACCAAGGGCATTGACTCGTTGAGGCTGGGAGAGAAAAGGAGACCAGGGGGTGGGGTCCACCCGGCGCAGGGCCAGGGAGAGCCCCGCGGTTCCCTAAGGGCCTTGCACTGGGAGGTAGCAGGACCTGCCACTCAACATGGTCAGTAAGATCATACTTTAAAAAGGGGGATCCACAAATTGCTGCTGAGGCCTGATGTGGAAGGCACTGCCCTTTATCTTCCCTGTCGCTCCACCCAGACTTCCTGTGCTGCCAACAGCACTGCTGCTCTCCCTCGGTCCCCACGCTCCACGTCATAGCATCTCCCAGACGCCCTTTATCTGCCTTTACCCTGATTCCATCCTGTTTACCACTCAGCGGACAAGCCATCTCACGCCTGCCATCTTGTCCTGTTCACAGCCAGCTGCAGGCCTGGCCCACACCCCGCTAACTCTCCAGCCTCCTAGGAGTCTCCCTGCCTTCAATTGCTCCTTCCTCCACTCCACACCGCACCCCAGCATCACTCACACCCTAAAACCCGCCTTCATCACCTCCCTGCTCCAGACCCTGTAATGCCTCCCAGCATCACAGTGGTAACGGCCACCACCCACTGAGCATGGGCCAGGCCTGCGGGAGGCTGACACGATTTATGTCATTCAACCCTTTGAGACACCTGTACCCCATGTTTCAGATTAGAAAAGTGAGATGAAGCCACTGTCCCAGGTGTCCCGAGAGAACAGGAGTGCAGCTGAGCCCAGGCTATTCACCTGGTGCTAGGCTGCCCCACCCTCTGCCCACAACATCCCGATGCCCAACACACAAGCCCCTCCATCCTCTTCAGTCTGGGGCAGCGCTCTGGTCGGCAGTTGAGAAATAGTCTTTTTAACTGGATGCCACTCAGGCACAAGGAAAAGGGAGAAAATCGTGGATTTCCTGCCGTGGCCCTCAGTTTTCTGCCTCAAGAGTCCCCGGCAGGGACCCCAGGCCTCAGGCAGACATGGAAAGGAAAACAGCTGAGCAGCACGCCGCCTCAGGTCCCGAAACCCGCTTCATTTCAGCCCAGGGTGCACATTTAAATTTGTGATGCCACCTTACTTCACCTCTATCTTCTAGAAGTGTTTTTTTAAAAATATTTTTGAGTTCTTCATTAAAAACGTTAACATTTATATTCCAGCTCCTGAAAAACATGTGGAGTGACTTCTATTCCCTTTGAATCATGTACCTTATTTTAGTTTCCCCAAAATACGGCAATCTAGGCAATCAATAAAATGATATTGAAGAAGGAAAGATAATACTAATAGATATTGTTCATAATTTACTAAATGAACAAAATACAAATTAATATAATCCCATTTTTGTGAAAAAACTGGTAGGAAAAAGACTGAATGGAAGTGCACACAGGTTGTCTTAGGAGATGATTTTTATTCTGTTGTGTTCTTACCTATACTTATACAATGACTATATGTGACTTTTATAATAAGAAACAAACAACATAAGCTAAAATGAAGAAAGAAGGGAGAGGTGGGGGAGAGGCAGGGGAGGCAGGAAGGGCAGGGCTTTGCCCCGGGACTCACCCATAGTCCACCGACTGGGAGAACCAGCCAAGGACGGGGTGCCAGTGGGTCAGGTTGGATTTCTTCTGGGTCACGTACTTCTGACAGTAGCACAGCATCTGCGTGAGCAAACTCACAAACCCATCTGTCTCCTCCTCCAACACTCTGGGACTGAGGGAGCCCAGGTGCAGGAGGTTGCCTGCAAAGAGAGAAGGCTGAGGGCGCGGGGTCCAGACAGACACGCTTCATCACCTCGAGGCCTGCGCTCTGCCTGGCGCTCAGGCAGCCACATCTCTGTGCGGGAAGAATTCCACGGGGAGGGGCACTTGTCAGGGCTGGGGCTGCAGGCGGTGCAGGGCCGAGACCTAGGCCAGCCTGGCTTCCCATCCTGGCTCTGCCCCAGGCCAGGGGTGACCCTCACCCCACCTCTCCCATCTTGTTTCCTCATCTATAAGACTGGAATAACGATCCCCACCTTCGATGTGAAGCCTGTATGGACTAACATGTAGACTGTCTGGCACATGGGGATGTGACATTTAGCTCGTATGACATTTTACTATTACACTATGATTTTAAAACCAAGGGTTAATGTAAGAAATGACCTTTTTGAAGAATATCTGAATTTCCATGGAAGTCACTGTTATTCAAAGTTAACCAAGGTTATTTAACATGTCTTGTGTGAGGACTCCCCTAAAATTTGGCCTTAAGAACCTTTTTCTATGTTAGGCACTGAGAATTAGGTACGTCTGCAGTTTTCAAATGCTTCTATCCACAACCCCTTTGATCTACAATGAAAACAGTAAAACAGATGATGTAGGCCTTACTCATCTAAGCCCAACTCAACTTCGCCCTCCCTTCTCCCAACATGAGAGTTATCCAGGCCACTCATCACGTTTTCAATTTTCCCTTGGCTGCCAAGAAGCTAAGGGCTAAAATTTAACATTCACTTACACTCACTCAACCAGTTTGCCAAGTTGGATCTATTTCCCATGTGATTTTCAACTTTACATGTCTAGTTTAACCGTCTATCTGATTACATGTTTCCTATTGTAAACACTTCTAATCATTAATAAAAACAGCTCTTGATCTCCTGAAAGGTGAAAAGCAAACCACTTGGGGTTTTCCCGACGCCCAGGACACAATCACATCCCAGCCTCAGCTACTCACCCATTAGACACAGTGTATGGCTTCCTTCTAAACTCTCACAGACATCGCGGCATCGATCTTTAGCTCTTAAAAATGTGATGAACTTACGAAGCATGTCATGAGATTCGACCACAGTGAGGCGCTGCGAACAATTACAGACTGTCAAAGGGGAAGCTGATGGAAGAAGTTCCCACGGGAGCATGAACTTGACCCCTGCAGGTCACCCCCCAGGAGCCCAACATGCTACTGATCGCCAAGAAGATGAACAAACACGAGAACCTCTTTCTTTGGGCTGCTAACAAAAGTGTGTCGACAGTGGCACGGATGTAGAAGAAAAATTAGGGGAAGAGGTGGGGATTAACAGAGAAAACAGTTTATGCTCTAATTTCCAAGGAAGTAAAAAATAGAAGGGGGAACTCAGGGCCCACTTACCTCAGGGGTCACTATGCTGAGATGAGTCACAAGAGCTGGCACAGACATGATGTGGACGAGGAATGGCCGAATCAGATTGTCTGAAAACTGGGCAGCAATCACAGGGCTAGACACAGACAGATCACCTTACTCAGAGAGGTTACCAAGGCCCCCCAAACCCCTTGAAATTATGCTTCCCATGATGGGACACCCACTAAGGCAGTGGTTCTCAACCTTCTGGCTCTTTAAATACAGTTCCTCATGTTGTGACCCAACCATAAAATTATTTTCGTTGCTACTTCATAACTGTAATGTTGCTACTGTTATGAATCGTCATGTAAATATCTGATATGCAGGATGGTCTTAGGCGACCCCTGTGAAAGGGTTGTTTGACCGCCAAAGGGGTCGCGACCCACAGGTTGAGAACCGCTGCACTAAGGGAAGGCTGAGTCACGTGACACAGCTATGAAAAATCAGTTTTGACGT
The DNA here is from genome assembly GCF_028538775.1 of Myotis yumanensis. Lineage (NCBI taxonomy): Eukaryota > Metazoa > Chordata > Mammalia > Chiroptera > Vespertilionidae > Myotis > Myotis yumanensis. The sequence continues at coordinate 21,337,221 of NW_027223770.1, forward strand.
TTTACTGACATGATGTCATCAAAATCTTGCTTAGCCTACTCGTAATTGTTGTACTTAAGCCCCCTCGGGTGACAAATTCTACAAATGCACTGCTGATGGTACATTTAACAGGGCACGCATCCATTCTGGTAAACGCAGCAGGGAAGGGGGCAAACATAGTTTAATGCATAGTCTCAGCCATCAGAGAGCTGGGGCCGTAATCAGGGAGCTGGAGAGGCACACGGGCACAGCCGGAAACCAGGGCCAGCGGTCCATGCACCAGGTAAAGAGGGTCCCAGCTAATGAAAGGAGCAGGGCGAGTTTGGGAAGGTCCTCATATACCATTACTTAAAGAAACATGTTGTTTTAGAGTGCAGAGATGTGCCTATATGGGAAGCAAGTTTAAAGAATAAGGAGTAATGAGTGTGGGCTCTGGAGTCGTATGGCCTGAGTTTAATTGTTGGCCCTACCACTCGCCGCTGTGTGACCAAGGACAAGTGGCTTACCCTCTGGCCTTAGCTTCCTCATCTATAAAGCGGAGTGAGAGAATGTGGTGAGGAGTCAGTTAATATGTGTAGATGCCTTAAACAACGTGCGGCCCCTCAGAAGCAAGTACGTTTCCTACTTACCGCAACGCCAGAGAAAAGGCCGCAGTCAAAGTGCCTTTGGACAGACAAGGCCTGGGTCTGGCCAGGCCACGGGTTAACAATATCTGGAAAGAACATTTTAACTGGTCAGGGGATGATGCCAACTTTGTATTCATTTGTTCTTTTAAAAAAAGAAGCATAAAAGTAAAATGAGTGCCTTGGATAAAAAACTATATTGGAATGTTTTTTAAAAATGAGGGGAGAGAAAAGTAATGGGGTGGAGGTTCATTAATACCACCCCTTCCCCTTTAAATGATATGTTTAATTTTTAAAATAATAAACAGTTAAAAAAAATTAACAGCGGATCCAAAGCCCAGACTTAACACTGCAAGACAGGCTTTTTTTTTTTTCCAAGTGAGAAAAATCTTTTAATCCTCTCATCAAAATCAGTTCTTAAAACATTTTGGTGTGTACTTTTCCAGAACTTTTCTGCAGTGTCTCAGTTTTTTCCAACACAAGGTATAATATGGGCAGCTTTATATAACTTGGTAAACACATCCCCAACATGTTTTTAACAGCTAAACAATGCAATACTCACACATACTCAACCCATTTCTACTATGGACATTTAGGTTGCTTCTAAGTTTTCATCATTCGAATAAAGTCTGTGGCACATCTTTAATGATTCTGTTAGAATGAATTCTTTGAGGGGCATTACTGCACTGACTGCACTGGTATATTCTTTGTAGAAGGATCTTATAACTCCAACTAAAGTCATCCCTATTTCCTTTGCTCAGTTATGATGGGTCTTCTCTTCTCAAAAGGAGTTCCTCTTGCAACAAGTTTCTTGACTAGTTTTTATATTGCCAGGTCTCCATTTCACTCTTCACTATCTTTTCTACTAGATTTCAGAAGCAGTTCCGAGTTATGGTGTCAGGTGGACCGCTTCGCACTGGGAGGACCTATGGACAATGTCGCCTGTGTGAGGAGCAAACGGAGCCACATCAGGACAGAACCCATGGCTGAATCAATGCTACTTCTCAGGAATCCTAAACACCAATTCGGCTTCTGACCATTCCTTGGCATATGGGCTGGCACAAAAGGTGCAGTGTGGACAGAAGGCTGTTTGAGGACAGAGCCAGAGAGTTAATTCCAGAACCAACCAAGGAGCCAGAGGGAACAAGCCTGAGGCCTCCTCCCTCAGTTTCAATTTCAAGTGACCGGACTGCACCTGTAGCCAAAGATAGAGCGCATTGAAGGGATCCTGGGGCCACCGCCCCCCTTTACACAAACCACAGTGACCCAGGCCGGGGAAGGCAGGAGAGGGCACTGAGCGTTAAACTCTTCCTGCAAAGTATTTCTGCGAGGAGGGCGCCAGATGTGCCAAAACCAAACATATAACACCAAGTTCAGGTGTGGAGCGTGAGGTCACCTATTACAGGAGGAGCTCACCCATCAGGGGGTGGTGGCACAGACCTGCAGCACAGAGTACAGTCCACGCTGGTTGAGATGTCCCATTATATTTGCACAGATGTGGTTCATGGCTGGTCGGAGACTCTCGCCTAAGGAAAGAAAAAGGACTGAGGAAAGAAACCCAGCAAATCTCTGGCCGCAAGAGGAACTGCTTAGGTGGGACAGAAAATCGGGCCCCAGGCCAGGGCCACAGGCAGCGAGATGCTCCCTGGCCTGCCTTCCCGCTTCCCTTGGGACTGGGACCAGAGTCCACGGAGATGCTGCATATCCGCATTCTCTCTCCAGAAGGCCCGGCTCAAGTGTCGCCTCTCAGGTAACCGGGCCCAGCATTCCCCCAGCCAGCAGCAAGGGCCCGGCCTTGAGCCCCAGAGCACCTTTCCATTTCCCTCCGAGGGCACAGAACTCTGTGCTCTGTGGCTGCCTCCTCTCCAACGAGAGACAAGCTCCTGCAGGGCTCAGGGCTCTCCATAGTTTAAATCCTCCCTAGAATCCAGGATAATGCCTTGAAATAAACCCTCCCTCCTGTCTTGGGCTTCTGCATACAGTTTCCTCGGCTTTTGGAGGTTTGTCCCTCTTCACTCGGTGGCTCTGACTCTCCCCGAGCTCTGAGCTCACTTGTCACTTCTGCAGGAAGGCCTGAGCCCCGACAGAGCAGGGCAAGGCTGTCCCTGCCCCACTAAACTCGCATTTCTCTTCCTTCTGAGCGCCGCTTCTCACACTATTGTCGCGACAGAGGATATGCATGTGACTTCTCTTTAATGTCCATCTCCCCACCAGCCTCTACGTTCTGTGAGCTGCAGTTCAGCAGGTAAAGCCCTGGAGGCCAGTGGCCGCCTCTGTACCTCCAGGGCCTGCACAGCACATGGCACACAGTAGGCTCTTTGCTGAATGGATGGATGAAGTGACGGTATGAAAAACATAAAGCTAAGCATAATGTTCAGGGAAGGAGGCAGCATGACAGTGCACATTTTATGGCCAAAAGAGAATTACTTGCTGCTGATTCACCAAATGAAACGGCAGGGCTTAGTGAGTGCCTCCCCTGGGGCTTGTGATGGCAAAAGTGCTTCTTACAAAGTAGAAAAGGTGCCCAAGCTCTGCGACTTGGGACAGACTTTGAACAAGTCCCACAGACCTTTTCCCCGGAGAATTTTCCACGTTGAAGTGTCTGTGAAGGTGACAAGCATCGTGAGGTACAGTGTGACGAGTCTGGATTCATGTAGGATTTCAGGCTGGACACAATGAAGAGGAAGGTTAAGACACACACACCCCAGTCCCAGACAGTGAAGCAACCATTCTGTAATTTTGCTGAGTGTTCTCGGGCTCAAGTAGTGAGTCAGGTTATAAGTACATATTCTTCTTCTTTGTCTCTTAGGGGATGACCACTGTCAGGAGTTAAACGACAGGGATTTTGACCCACGAGTGATTGCCTACGGAATCTAAGTACTCCCGGAATGGAGCACTGAGGATCCTGGGAAACAGGTGACCAGCGCTGGCCTGCTGGTTTTGCGTGCATTAGGAGCATGTGTATGCTCAGCCGTTCCCTGGAGCAACAGAGTGGAAATGCAATCGAGCATAACAGGGACCCTGGGTTCAGACTTCTGCCTTTACCACTTCCTAGCTCTGTGACCGTGGGCAAGTTTCTTAACCTTTCTGTGCCTCGAATGCTCATCTGTTGACTAGGGATAGTATGGCTGTTGTAAGGAATAAACAATTCATGTACATAAAGCACTAAGAGCAGCGCCCACCCGGCACAAAGATAACTCTACAATACTGGCTGTTATTATACACTGTTTCACAAGAGCAGGCTGGAGAAAGGCCCGATTCCTGTCTAGGCTCAGAAACTTAGCATGTGCACTGCAAGGGATCCTGGAAACCAGCTAGTGATGGCGAACCTATGATACGCGTGTCAGAGGTGATGCGTGAACTCATTTTTTTGGTTGATTTTTCTTTGTTAAATGGCATTTAAATATATAAAATAAATATCAAAAATATAAATCTTTGTTTTACTATGGTTGCAAATATCAAAAAAATTCTATATGTGACACGGCACCAGAGTTAAGTTAGGGTTTTTCAAAATACTGACACCCCGAGCTCAAAAGGTTCGCCATCACTGATAGTTGAAAGCTCTAAGCTCACAGAGAATGAGCGAAGGGAAGTGCCTTATTCAAGGCCACATGAGGAATTGGGAGCAGATTGAGGACTACATTTAGATATTCCCGGCTCCGGATCTGGTGTTCTTTTCTCCTAATGCGTGTTTCTCTGCATGAACTTTCAAAAATTTTTTTTCAAAGCAGAAGCGCCTCTTCTCAAAGAGAAATCCATTGTGGAATGCAGACGCAGACAGCAGGTAATAGAGAAGACCACTGCTCCGATGCCTCGAGAGGGATGGCTGGGAACGGATCCCTGGGAGCTCTGCTGACGTTCACGCCATCGCTCAGCTGCTACCCAAGTCCTTGCCAAGCCTCTGCCCTGGAAACTACATCCTACAGGCCCCAGGTGGGAAGGATACATTTACAGTGTTTCATTTTACCTTGAGCTGCTCAAGAAACTCACAGCAATGCCACAGCATGTCCTTGATCTGTTTAATCCATAAGAGGGTGAGATCTTTGGAAAGAGCCAGGGACACATACCACACCTACAAGCAGGAGAAAGAGGAATGTAATGGGCAGTTACAGGGATCAGATTACATAGGGTCTAGCTCCTGGCCAGTGCCAGATAAGCAGCCAATAAGGCTTAATTTAACCCGACACCCATCCCACTTACCTTGGGTTCATTCTCAGCATCCATACTGCTCAGGATGCAGCGACACAACTTTTCAAATCTCTGCAGAGAGACAGAAGGGGGGTCATAAATTCCAGCAACTGATAAAAATGGGAAAGAAGCCAATGTTTGGTGGGCACCTGGCATCTATTACAGATGACTATTTCCTGGAACTGTATTTCCTGGGCTAATTCTAACCTCAAAGGTACAACCAGTATGTTTTGTTTGGTTTGCAGGATCTAAAAGGAATTTGAAATTAGCTACCAATTCTTACAAATGAGAAAACTGAGCATAGAGAAGCCCAGCATCTCTTTAAAAAAAATCAGGGTCCACCCCTGGCTGCAGAGGAGTAGAGGCCGTGCCCTCTGGATGGGCGTGCCACAGACCCCATCGCTCTGTCTGAGGTCCTCGCCACCACTGTGAGTTACCATGTATTATAACTTATGTTATGTTTTATCTCATCAATGGCTTCTTTCTTTCTTTTTTTTAAATATATTTTTATTGATTTCAGAGAGGAAGGGAGAGGGAAAGAGATAGAGAAACATCAATGATGAGAGAGAATCACTGACCAGCTGCCTCCTGCACGCCCCCTACTAGGGATTGAGCCCACAACCCAGGCATATGCCCTTGACCAGAATTGAACCCGGGACCTTCAGTCCTCAGTCAGTCTTTCACCTAACCTCCCTGGCCCCCGTATGCATCTGAGTCCAACAAGTGCTCTTAATAGTCGATGAGAAAAGATTTGTGAGGAGGTCCAGAAGCACTGGGCGTAATCCCTGCAAATCAGGCCCCAAGAAGACAAAAGGGCCGGATGTGGGAGTGGCGGAGAGCTGCCCTAAGGACGGGATGCCTTAGCATTTATAAAAGACCTGGCAGACAGAAAGGACGATGTATGTTTGCTATTATTATTTTACCTCATTATCTTCTTTCATTCTGAACAAGAACAGCAGTTTCCTGGCAATCTTAAAAATACAAAGTGCACTTCTTCTACTGGACCCAGCGTCATCTGCTTTAAAAAACTCATCGATCTCTCTCCTAAGGGAGGGAAGGGTAAAAAAAACAAAAAAAAAAAAACTTTTTTCATTAGGAGCTCCCAGCAGCCGGAAGGCTTTTTCAGAACTGTTAGAGAAAATGCCTTCTTTTCTTGCTATTACTTGGGAGCAAGAGAAAACGTGCTGAGGAGTTCCTGGCACCCACCTGATGTCCCTCTGGAGTCGCCTCCGACAGAGAAAACTCCGCACGCGGGCCTGAATCCCAATGGCCGCCCGCTCCCGCTCCTTCTGCACCAGCCTTTCCTCCCGAGCCTGCCGGGCTCTATCGATGAACCACGCTCGCGAGGTCTGAGAAACGGTGAACATGTTTGCAAAGTTGCACAAACCCTGCAAGGGAAATGGCGAGCCGTCGGTGTAGATCACTGTATGAGAAACACACACAGCGAGGGGTTCAAGAGCAAAGGGTGGGCAGGGGTGTGGGCAGCAGCAGAGAGCTACCCAGGGCCCTCCACCACCTCCCAAAGTGCTAACAGCTCTCCTGGCACAAGTCCAATTCCTATCGGCTCTTTTCATGCAGCTCACCAGGGCAGCACTGCTGCTTCCTGTATTAAATAATCACATCTTCTTGAGAGAAAATTCGCAGCGCCTGGCCTAGGGCATGGCTTCTGTAATCGTTTAATGAATGAACAAAGCAGGACTCAGTCCCATCCATAAACTTCTAATGCAAGCCATGCGTCCTCTAAGTCAGGGGTCCCTAGATACTTGAATTCTTTGGAGCCGTCCACAGTATTTGGGAAGCCAGCACCAAGCAGTCAGCTTTTATTTTGCCAAGTCAAGACTTGAGGGGAAAACCAAAGATGAATATTTACCATCACTGTGACTTTTATTCATCCATTCATTCAGCGATTATTTACTGGTACCTACCTTGTGCCAGCACTAAAAAAAGTGTTTCATTTTTTAAAGGATCGTTTTAACAAAAAGCCAAAGGTACGTGATTTCAGAATGCAAGGCAATCATTAAATTGAATACGTTCTGTTTTATGTGTAACTTATTCCTTTGTCCTACTGATCCCATTCCTCCAAGGACCACTGACGCCTTTAGCGCAGAGCCTCTCCCCTCCGCTGGCTGGAACTTTTGGATAGAGGCTCTAAATGACCCGTTACACTGGTTGTTTTTTAATCCTCACCCGAGGATACTTTTTTTTTTTTTAAAGAGAGAGAGGACAGGAGAGAGAAACCTCGATGTGAGAGAGAAACATCAATCAGTTGACTCCCATCTGTGCCCCGACCAGAGATGGAACCCACACAACCCAGGTGTGTGCCCTGACTGGGAATCGAACCCACAACCTTCTCGTGCATGGGACAACGCTCCAGCCAACTGAGCCACCTGGCCGGGGCTACACATTTTTATCTCAATCACTAATAACTCTTTTCCCAAAGGGATGCTTTTTTAATTTTATTTATTTATTTATTTATTTATTTATTTTTAAATATATATTTTATTGATTTTTTACAGAGAGGAAGGGAGAAGGATAGAGAGTTAGAAACATCGATGAGAGAGAAACATCGATCAGCTGCCTCCCGCACACCCCCTCCTGGGGATGTGCCCGCAACCAAGGTACATGCCCTTGACCGGAATCGAACCCGGGACCCTTGAGTCCACAGGCCAATGTTCTATCCACTGAGCCAAACCGGTCAGGGCAGGGATGCTTTTTTAAAAAAATATATTTTATTGATTTTTTACAGAGAGGAAGGGAGAGGGATAGAGAGTTAGAAACATCAATCAGCTGGGGATGTGCCTGCAACCAAGGTACATGCCCTTGACCAGAATCAAACCTGGGACCCTTCAGTCCGCAGGCCAATGCTCTATCCACTGAGCCAAACCAGTTAGGGCCAAAGGGATGGCTTTGGCTAGCAGCCTAGAGCACATAGTACTGGTCCCTAGAACCTCCCGTACTAAAATGATTTCTTTAGATGCTTGATAACTTTGTCACTCTATCCAAAATATGTAATCAGCCCAGCTGACAAAAGCACTGAAATGAATTATCATAAATCCAGACTTCAAGACAAGTTCTTTACTAGGTTACTTCACTCACAGCAGCACCTACATGAAAACATCATCAAGAATCAAAGGGTCACGGGAGACTCCTCCCATGTCGATATACCGAGGGACCTCTGTGGCCCCTTTTCAACACTGCTTCACATCCTGTTAAACAAGTCTTTTCCAACACGTGCATGGCTCATCAGTAATTCTCAGAACAAATGAACAAAGTCCGCCTGACCATAGGAGGGAGAGTAAGAAGACGCGAGAAGAAGGGCTTCTGAATCATTCACTCTTTTGGCCCCAGCAGTGGAAGTCCAGAGAGCTCACCTGAGGACCTGCCTGTGTCGCAGAAATGCCAAGTAATCATCAGTGATCTCGCAGGGGACTCACGGCCACGGGCAGCTTCTCCCTTCAGAGGAGCTTGTCCTCTCTGGCAGAAGCAGAAGAAAAAAAATCCAGACTTAGGGTTAAGTTTTATAGGTAGGGCATCCTACATCTTCCTCACCGAGTACAGGAATACATTCAGTGCCTCTGGTTTAAAAAACAACACTGTGTTCTCTTTAGTTAATGTCTGGTCTAAATGTTAACCTTTAGCGCCACAGTCCTCACCGTTTAAAGGGAACTGGTTGAAAATACAGTTGGCCCTTGAATGACACAGGTTTGAAACGCATGGGTCCACTTATACATGGATTTTTTTTCCAATAAATACGGTAAATGTATTTCCTCTTATGATTTTCTTAACATTTTTTCTCTAGCTTACTTCATTGTAGGAATACCGTATATTAACATACAAAATGTTCACATACAAAAATGTGTTGATTGCTTATGTCATCAGTAAGGTTTCCAGTGAATAGTAGGCCATTAGCAGTTCAGTTTTGGGGGAATCAAAAGTTATACATGGATTTTCAACTGCGCTTGGGGTGTCAGTGCCCCAACCCCTGTGTTGTTTGAAGAAGTTATAATCCCAAAGAAGTTAATGAATTAAAAATTTATATGCGTTGTGATGTAAGCAAGAATAACGGGATAGAATATTAAAAAGCCACTGAAAATAATGTTTGACATTTTCAACAACACTGAAAACTATTTATGCCCAAGAAATTGTGTGAACCAGTATGATTCCAATTACATGAAAAAGAAAAATGCACACAGAGAAAAAACTGGGGGGGAAATATACCAGAATGTTACATAAGAGTGGTTGTTTTGAGAGCATGGCATTGTGGGAAATTTTGCTTCTTTACCGGGTCTGTTTTCTAGGTTTCCTACAGAAAGCGCATGGCGAGGCAGCTGATCCTGAGAGGCACTCCCTCGCTCTGCCATGTACTATCGGGTGATGTCTCAGAGCCTGTCTTCCTCCACTGATTAGCTCAGAGGCCAAGCATGAGGACTAAATGAGATGATAAACATCAAGTACCTACTGAGGTGGCTGACAAGCACACTCAGTAAGTCTAATGTATTATTATTACTATTTTTTAAAAAAAATTTAAATCCTCACCTGAGGATATGTTTATTGATTTTTAGAGAGGGAGGAAGGGAGATGGGGAGAGAGAGGGAGAGCAAAGAAGAGGGAGGGAGAGGGATAAGTGGAAGAGGGAGGGAAAGGGAGAGAGAAACATCGATTGGTTGCTTCCCATATGCGCCCCAACCAGGGATCAAACCCCCAACCTGACCCAGAATGAACCTACAACCTTTTGGTGTATAGGACACTCAAACCAACTGAGCCACCCGGCCAGGGCTAATGTATTATTTTTATAGACACAAAGTTTTTCTTGTTTTTTTTTTAGTCTTCTGTCACTCAGGTTCTTGGGGTGGGAGATAATGCTGGGACCCTTACATTCCTCACCCATTAGACAGGACTGGGTATGCTAAGATTCACCAGTCCGGTCACATGGGCAGTGAACCCCTGGCCCTGTTCAGATTGGGTAATAGCTTCAAGCTCCTGAGAGCTGCAAAGGAGCTGGGCCCAAGCCAGGAGCACAGTGGTTATGTGCTTTCCTTAACATGTAGACAGTCCCTCATACGTGGGGGAGAAGAGGGAGCCTCATCCTAATGGAAAAATAGGAGGCTGCACACAAACTGTGACTAAGTACCTGTCAGACTATAGCAAGGCCTGGTTAGCATCGTCTATAGGTTGTTGGAACTGGGGCAAAATGACATATAATGAAACCAATTTTCCCATAGGCTAATAGGCTAATTGATATAAACAAGAGTTAAGTTCCTATGGCATCTCATCAATGTTATAATGAAACAACACTGAACAAAACTATGTTATTGGAGGACCTGCTGGGTCTCAAACTTTCACTTCTCCAGGGGCCACTCAGGATAAGATCCCTTCCTTGACACCATCATCCCCTCACCAATGTTATATGTTGGTTTCTGTTTACAACATACGATAGCCTACACTTTGCAGTTTTTCTCATTCTTTCTTATTCACCTGCTCCACCTATATTGTCTGCTATAATTCATCAATAAGATAAAATACATTATGAAGTACTTATTAGGTGCTTACGCTGGCAAATGCCACTGAGAATCAAAGGAAAGGCTGTGTGTGACAGAACAAGCTTTGGATCGGACGAAGCAGTCCTTGGTTCTTTTTAGTTCTGATTCTACCTCATTTGCCAAGTTACTTGCCCTCCTTAGGCCTCGGTTTCCTTATCTGTAAACTGAGAGTCATAATAGTAACATATCTACTTCCTAGGGCTGCCGAAAGGTTTAAATTAAGGTTAAATGAAACATTTACCCTTCTTGTACCTCAATTCAGTCATCATGACACTGTCACTAGCATTAAATGAGAAAATATTAATAAAAGCATCTGGAAACAAATAGCATATAAGTGAGCTTTACTGTTTTGTCCTTAAGCAGCTTGCAATCCAATTAGGAAAACAACAGTGACATCGGTGGGACGATTTGGAGACAAGAAGCTGGTGACCATCAAGATCATATGAAAAGCAAAAGGAAAACATGAGACAGCACCCCCGTGAGATCATTTAGTATCTCCCATAGCCCAGGTCAGACCATCAGGAAGGGTCACAGCCACTATTTTCATAAGAAGAGACAAGACTCAGACTCCTCTTTACTTCAGTATTCCCACCGGACCTGCTCAAAATCGGCCTTTTCTGGATCAGGCCAACCTCATGGGGAATTATGAAAGAGACGAGACTCCAAAGAGTATTGTTCAGGGGTGAGGCGCCATAAATACCAACTGCTGACCCAGCCCGGAAGGATTCTGCCTCTTTGGTGGGAGGAGCTGAGCAGCCAGTCCAATGACCACCACAACCCAGATGCTGCTGTTTTCAATCTCACCTTCACGGGAGCAAATGAAATGTGGAGACGGGGCAGGACTTGTCAGGGGTCGTTAGGCTCCTGAATTTGAACTCAGATCCGACTCCAAAACAATAATTTGTAAATGAAACACACAAGACCCAGAGAGTCCCCGACTCACAGAACAGCAAAGAAAAGCTGAGAATGCGAGGCTGCCCGTGCGGCTAGGTCAGAGTCAAATGTCGAACAAGCTTTTCTTTACCGATATCACTAACTCCAGCTGCCTTTTCTGACTGCTGAGCGACTGGCACGGCACTAAAACTCCCATTATACAATACGCTCCGTGAGACGAGCTAATCACGCCATCTCACAGCGGGGGAAGCCGAGGCTCGGGGAGGTGAAGCACTCACCCGAGGTCACAGCGAGAAAACAGGATTCGAACTCGGGTTTCAGCGACTCCTAAGACCTGGCGTCTTCCCTTGGCATCAACCACAATAACAAAGCTTTTTCATCCGGCGTTAGTACGTTTCTAAAGGCCCCACGAATGAAAAGAGATACGCCAGCCGCTAGCACCTGCCCCTCCGACCAGAGAGGCGGGGACCCTGCCCCAGGGTTACCCTCCCTTAAGGTCCCCGGCTCCACCACCCAGTGCACCCACGGTCCTGATCCCGCTCGCTACTCGCAGGCCGCAGACCTTTACCCGCTCGAGGCCCCCGCGCTCGGGATCGGAGCCGCAGCGACTGTCGCCTCAGCCCAATACCCCTGAGCTCTGCCGGACCCGGGGCAGCGATCGAGACTCCACCACCATCTTGCCCCGGGGTGTTCTTTCTCCAAGCTCCGTCGGGAAACAACTCTCCAGTTCCGGCCAACGACAGTTCCGGAGACCTTCTCCACCGGGAATGACAACCTTCCTGAATCTTTTTCTCCGCTCTGGAAGCTGAAACAGTGGGGCATTCAGGAGCGGGACCAACGCCCGACCCAGCAGAGAGGAGATGCAACCTATTCCAGCCAGGCATGTTGGAAAGAATGCGGCCCACGTCTAGGAGTACAGCGGATCCTTTAAGAAAGCGCCCTCTGCGGGGCGGAAGTGAGGTATGGACAGCGGAAGTTCCCGCCCCGGCCCCGCCTCCGCCCCTGGCTCACGCGAGCTGGGTGTTTCCTGCCTCTTTCAGTCCAGGTTGGGAGACTCCGGCGTCCTCCAGCTTTTCATGGTAAGGAGGGCGGTGCCCACCGACTGGGAGCTCCGGGCGGCCGAGAGAGCGGGCAGAGCCAGAGAAGAAGGGGAAAGGGCCGACAGAAGGGGGTGGGGGGGTAAGGGGCTGTCGCGGCCGGGAGGAGGCACTTGGGGAGTAGATTGGGGGCGAGGCCGGGCCGGGCCGGGCGTGGGGGAAGGGCATTGGGTGGAAAATTGGCTGGGGTGGGGTCCTGGGGAGGTCCCTGGCCTTTGGAAAGCCGGGAAAGGGCATTTGGGCTCGGGGGGCAGATATGTGTGTGGGTGGGGGATGTCTCAGAGTCGAGTGCTTGTAAGACGTGGGAATGGGTGATGGTGAAGAGGACAAAGAGATGTCATTGAAGACGGGCATTTGGGTGGAGGGTTTGAGTTTGGGGCGATGTGAAGGAGACTGGGTGGGTTATGAGAGGACGGGGAGTTTGGGGTTTGGGGAAGTGGTCCTGGGAGTCGCTGGTTTTGGGGGAGTGGGGACGGGCTTCCAGGTGCGTCTGACCACGCCGTCGAATGGAGGAGAGAAATGGAGGGAGGCGGGCGGTGTGCGTTCCGCGCTAGGAGCTCCGTGGAGGGTGCCAGGGGCCCGTCCCCGCAGGGGCCGGCGCCTTGTGGCTGGGTCCTACGCAGTCACTTCCGTTGAGACCCCAGGTAGCCACACCTAAGGAGTCGGGGTGTCTCACCGGCGGTCCCCCAGCCGTGGGGGGTGTCTGTGTGCTCGGGCTCCTCCGAGAGTCTGCCCTTTGAATAGCTCTTTGTCCCGGGACGGGAATGAGCAAAGGTCAGCCCAGACCCTCGTTTCACTCGTTTGCCTGCGTCTCTAGACAGTGCAGTCCTTGGGGAAGAGGAGTGGATCCCAAGGCCAGTGCTGAGGAAGCAGGAGTCAGCGCGTACCTGAGTGTGGTCTGCTGCATTTCGCGTCCAATGAGGGCCACCTGAGGGGAAGAGGGCATTAAACCTGAAGAGCAGCAGCAGCTGGGATTTGTTAGAAATGGCCACCTTTTCAAGCCCTACCGCAGACTATGGAATCGGTCTGGGGTGGGGCCCAGCAATCTGTTTTAACAAGCCCTCCAGGGAATTAAAGCTCTGTTTTCTTTGGTTTGGGCTATAGAATGAAAAGGGCATGAGAGTGGGAGTGAGAGGACCTCCATAGTTCTGATTCTTAATTTTCTCCCCCCAAAAGTGGGACTGATGACATTTTCCTCCCTAGATTCTCGAGAGACATAGGCCAGCAGTAGTTGGTGTGCTGGTCGCCGGAAGAGAGTGTAATTCAGCAGTAGCTGTCCCATAGGGTTCGGGGGGAAAGTGATGCCGCCCTTACGTGGCTGATGGAATGTAGCTTGGTTGAAATGGAGCCACGGGCTTTTCTGAGTTGTGGAAATGCCCTCAGTTCAGAGAACGTTGTATAATTAGCATCAAGGTCTCGACTCTTAGATCTAGCCGGTTGAAACGTCGTAGCTTTGTGGCTCTCAGCTCTGGCCACACATGAGAATCCCCTGAAGAGCTTTTAAAACTCTGGTTTCTGAGCTGCCACGGTCCTCCTTTCCCCTCCCCAAATTTGATGCCTGGTTCTGGGTGAAGCCCAGGTATGAGGAATGTTTCAGCATTCCTAGGTGATGCTAGTGCAGCCAGGGCTGTGATCTCTGGTCTGCAAGGAAGCAGGAGGGGCAGAAGGAAAAGGACACTAAGAACTTCACTGTTCATTCCCGGGCGGGGGTATTGCGAAGAGTATGGCTTTAACTGCATTTTACAAGTTAGGAAACTGAGGCTCGGTTCAATCACGTGTCTGAACATCACATGGGAAGTAATGAAACCGAACTGCTGCTTAGGTTTACCAAACTCTCCACCAAACCTTCCACACATACTCTCCGTCTACAGAGAGTTGTATAGAAAACATGTACAGGTGAGGGATTTGGTGCCTTTTTTTCCCTGTTGTACTTGCCTGGGCCTCCTTTGAAGTCAGCGGTTTTCCCGTTCAGCTGACTTTTATTTTTTAAGCGTGCATACAATTGCTTCCTGTTTGTGCCTCTGAGGCTGTGAAGTAGGGGCTTGCTTTTGTGTATGATGCTTTGGTGTATTTTTATGTATGGTCAGGAACTCACCCAGGCCTGGAAGCTTCTCCAAAGCCATGAAGTTCACTGTAGCCTCATTAAGATACACCGGGCTTTTTAGAACAGTGGGTAGCAAGCAGTCCTGGCTGCACATTGGAATTACCTGGGGGACTTTTAAAATGTCTGCTGCCCAGACCACACCTCCAGGCCTGTTACATGAGGTTTCCCACGGGTAGGGCCCAGGCATGGGTATTATTTTAAGCTCCCCAGCGGGTTCCGATGGGCAACCAAGTGCAGGGCTACTGTTTAGAATCAGCAACAGTATACTCAGCGGAGATGGAAAAGAGAGAAGCCTTGACTTACCCATCTAACTGGAATAAACTCCTTTGCTGATTGAATGGAATCAGTAATCAATACCTCCAGTATCAATTACCTCTCTGTTTCTTGTAACCAACTTTGCTCTCCCCTGTCCCACCTCCCTAACCTCATCAAACATGAAATCCAACCTTTGAAACTAGTTAAAACCAGGATGACTGGGGAGTCCTCTGTGGGGAGGCTTGCTGTGAGAGGCTTATTGTCTCCTGCCTTGTGGCGTCAGCCGCAGCTCAGAGCCTCGGGCTCTCGGCCAGGCCTTTCTTCCTAGCGCCTCTCCTGTTGAGGTGACCGACCTTTGACCTTCGGAGGAGTGGGCTCCGGGAAGGTTCGGAGCTTTCTTTGTCTTTTCTGGAGTCTCAATCCAGATCGGGATGGTTTCTGCCTTTATCTCTTGTAATTCAGTCGGATGTCAATAGAGCTGGAACCAGTTTCGAAAGAGAAGATAATTTGAGACACTGAGGGCTTGAGTGTTTCGTGTTTGAGTGCTCACTCTGAGCCAGGGACCGTGCTGAGTGCTCTGTGCAGGCGCTGCTGTTGTCCCCATTTGACAGACCAGACTAAACTCAGATGACTCACCCAGGCTCCCCCAGCTGGTAATAGGCAAGGCTGGCGGCTTCAGTTCAGGTCAGGTCTGCCTTCCAAACCGCAGCCCATGGCCACAGGTCCCCTCCCATCTTTTCAGAGCTTGTTTGTATTTTCTAAAGAAGGGGCCCTCCTCTTTCAGTTTATATGTCATAGTTCTGCACATGCTGAGGGTGGCCATTGATAAAGCCATGGGCTCGGGCCCAGGCAGGACCTGCCCACGTCCTTCGCTTGCTCTGTCACCAACTCACTTTGGGAGGTGACTGAGCTATGGGTCGTGGTTGGTGGTAACTGTTAGTGTCGGTCTCTGAGGACTGACTTCAAAGGAAAGCTAGAAGGAAGGGGCCAGCACTGCCTCGAGGCCTCTTTCCTTTGATGTTTGGCCTCTGGCCACAGAGACCCCAGGTGAGCTAAGCCCAAGCTTTAGAGAGCGTGCCCCCTTGTGACGTTTGTACTGCTGCTTAAGGAAACCCTTGTGTTTCCAGAGGCCGCTCTCCCTCTGTGCCACTCTTCGAGCTCGGACGGGAGCCTCCCAGGGGGTGAGTTCCAGGCCACCCTTTTGAAGGGACAGTTGAAAGGACTGGCCATTGCCTCTCTCTTACCGTTCGAAGGCAGGTGGCCACCTATCAGTTCCTTATTTCAATGAAAAACATAACATTTGTGTTTTAAAAATTATAAGCTCATGATGAGAGATCTGTAAAAGAAAGGCAGGCCTGACCAGTTTCACTTAGTGGTTAGGGCTTTGGCCCATGGACCAAAGAGTCAAGGGTTCGATTCCTGGTCAAGGGCACTTGCCTCCATTGCAGGTTCCCCAGCCCAGGAAGGGGGATGCATGTGGGAGGCAACCAGTTGATGTCTCTCTCACTCTCTTTGATGTTTCTCTCCCTCTCCCTTCTCCCTTCCACTCTCTTTAGAAATCAATGGGAAAAATATCCTCGGGTGAGGATTTTTTTTTAAAAAAAAGAAAGGCATAAAGAATTTAAAACACAATTCTTTTTCAGTATCAGGGTATTTGTAAAAGCTTTGTGTCGTCAGTTCCTTCTAGCAATAGCACCAGTAGCACACCTGTAGTTGAAGTTTTGTCCTTGATGCATCGAGGGAAAACTCGGGCATCCCAGAGGATTTGGGCGTGCCTTGAAGGGTTTTGGGGAGGATTCAGAGGAGTGGGGCTTTGCTCTGGGTTGGATGCTGTCGGGAAGCAGGGCTGATTCTGTGATTGGGCCTCTGTAATTCCTATTTTGAAGGCGGGAAGAATGGAATGGGGCTGAAACTTGAGTTGGTAGAAAGGCAGCAGGATATTAGCCAGGATAAGGGGGCGTTTGGTCATTTTTGTGTTTTGGACAATGGTCTTGTGTTTGTGTTCAGGCACTTACGGAGTGGTCTTATTTATGTCCTTGATCTATCCATGGCCTTGTCTGAGGCAGTGTGCTGTGGGATTGTTCATGTTCGTAGGGAACACCAAGGCCCAGAAGGGGTGTCAGGCCAGGTCCTGTTGGGGCCACTTCCTCAGTGCTATTCCCCATATTTAGTAAATACTCAGGCATCTTCTCCAGCTGTAGGATCCTACCTATTCATTCAAGAAATGTTTCCTTTGAGTACACACGTGCTAGGTACCAGTCTCCTTTCCTGCGCCTGCTGAAATCTGGACACCGCCTTCATTTATTTCTCTGATTCGTACATGAGAGCTGGCAGTGTTGTTACGGAGACTATCAGATCGCACTGTTTTGGTTAGCGTAGTACAGGAAGTCTAATAATTTTGCAGTAACTTGCTTCCAAGAGTTCTTATGTCTGTTTAGTCCTCAGAAACACTTTTTTTTCTATAGGAAGTATTAGGAGTGGTAGTTGGGATCCTACTCACGTTCATAAAAACTCATTTCGTCTGTAATTCAGCTGAGAGCTGGCTGTCTGGTGTGCATGGCGATAAGGAGAGAGACCTGGGCAGTGCCTCAGGCTGCAGCCAGTGTGTTTGTTTAGTGGATAGAAAGGAAGTTCTCATAACACAAGAGTTAGTGGCAGAGTTGTACCTACCGGGTCAGCAGGTGAGGCCAGTGTATGAGGCCATCTGGGTGGAGTTGGGGGCAGATTGGGGAATACCTGTGTCTTGCCAGGGGAAGCCAATACCCCAACTCCCACCAGCTGTTGCCCTGCTGGCCAAGTTGGCCTCTGATTTTAAGAGAAGCCAGAAATCCAGATTTTTCTGTGAATTCCTGAGCTGTCAACATTGAGAGTGAAGTTTGTTTTCAATGCAGAATATACTTGGACTAAGCAGAACACATCTGGAGGCCAGATTCAGCCCAGTGGCTTTCAGAAGTAAACCAGACCTGGTGCCGTGACCCTGGTGACCTTGTGTCTTCTTCCTGGCAGGAAGAGATGTCAGGAGAAAGTGTGGTGAGCTCAGCGGTGCCAGCGGCTGCTACCCGCACCACTTCCTTCAAGGGCACGAGCCCCAGCTCCAAGTATGTGAAACTGAACGTGGGCGGCGCCCTCTACTACACCACCATGCAGACGCTGACCAAGCAGGACACCATGCTGAAGGCCATGTTCAGCGGGCGGATGGAAGTGCTCACCGACAGTGAAGGTAAGCCAGCCTCAAGGAGCTGGGGACGTGCTTGTGGTTGAGGGCTTCCTTCTAGCTCAGAACACCCCAGGAAATGTCGCACAGCTGCAGGTCGCACGGTGTGCTCAGTGTTCTCATGGTGTGCAGGGACCCCTGAGGAATAACAGGGAGACTCTGACCACCTAGTCCGGGGGGTGTGGTCAAGGAGGGCTTTCCGGAGGAAGAGGCATTTCAGCTGAGACCTCGAGACGAGGAGGAGTCAGCTGGACAGGGACTCACAGTCTCAACTTACTTGTTGATTTGCTGTGTGAAGTTGTTGATTCGCTGTGTGACTTTGAGAAACTCCCAGTCCCGCTCCGGGCCTCAGCTCTGTTAAATGGAGGCTGGACTAGCTACTCTAGTTGGTTCCCTTCCTGTTCTCGCAGCGATGGGTCTCTGATTTCAGAGAGAAGTTCCAGTGTGAGTCATTAGCATATTCTCTGGACACTTGTCCTCCTGGGATGGGGTCATGGCAGAGTTCACAGACCGAGTTCGAGGGAAGCCTAGAAAAGCAGAGCTGAGTCACAGCTCCCCACTTAGTCGTTGGTGATCCTAATCAGGGTAGTTCGGAATTGAATCACAGCTCCCCATGTAGAAGCTGGTGATCCTAATCAAGATGGTTAAGCTGTTGATGTCTCACTTCCCTCAGCTGGTGAAATGGGCACAGTGATCCCTGCCTCATGTTCGCTCATAGTAAATATTCAATATACATATGTTCGTTCAGTACTTGTTCTTTCTTGTGGAAAATCATGTTAGTAAGAGGCAAAGAACTGCTTAAAGTCATATTACCATAACTACTCCTGCCTTCCTGGAACGTCAAAGAGCACCTGACAAAGGGGAACGTCCTTACCTGGCTGGGTTTAGGGAGCAGGTCCCATGAGGTTTAAAAATGACCCCATCCTACATTCCTTGGCCTGAGATTGCTTGAGACTAGGCCAGACCACAGCCTGGCTTGACCCAGCTCACCTGTCTCAGGCTGCCTCTGTGCTGATGCCCTGCCTTTCCAGGGGCAGTGGTTCCCGAGAGGGTGGGTGAGTTGTGACTCAGGAGGTGGGATTGGGGGTCCTTGGCTGGTGTGCACAGTGCATTCTGTGATCCTAAGAGGGTTAAGCTCACTCGGGCTGTCGCCGATTGGGTGTTTCCCTCTGTGCCCTGGAGAGGGCGAGGCTGCCATTCCGTCCCTGGGCTTCCCGTGAACTTGGCTTTCCAGAACTGCCTGTGTCTTACTCAAAATAAAAGTGAGCTTTGTATGAGTGGGAGGATCTCCTCGCCGTGCCACACCCAGCGTTGCCCAGAGTATTTGTGGAAATCAAGACAATGGCACCCGGGCTGCAGGAGGAAACAGACCTTATCGGAGAGGCCAGGATTGTTGTGGCTTTTCTTCCGCCCTACCCAGTCTCCGGTGGGGCTCAGGAAAAGTGCCCAGGCGCTTCCCAGAAGCCTCGTCTCCTGGGAAGGCCTACCACTTGTCCCAAAAGAGACAGCGTCCTCGAGCTCACCTGTCCCAGACCTGGGAGATGCCTGGGAGTGGTAGCATGGCACCTGCCGCAGCTTCTAAAGAGCTGCTACAGGATGTCCTTCCCCCTCGCTTCCTGGGAAGCCCAGCATCTCCCGGAAGCAGTGCTGCCTCTGACACTCCATCCTCAGCTGTTTCCATTTCCCAAACACTCGGCAGCCTTCAGACCCCCTTGCAAAGCTCACACAAAGTGCCATTGTATGGGTGTTGTTTAAATGCTTTCTCAAAAGCTCCTGAATCCAGGCCTTGCTGGCTCTTATCAGCTGCTCTCTGTGGCTTCGTGTGGTCCCAACCCCCCGTCCAGGTCACCTCAGTGTGGCAGCCTCAGGGTTCAACCGCTGGCTTCGTGCTGAAGCCCTGTGGTGCCCTGTGAGCTGGGCTGTCTGGCTGGGTGTCTGCTCTTCCATCCTGCTCTGTGCCAGGCAGAGTCCTGTTGGTGAGTGCACTGCACCGCCTGACCCATGGCCTCAGTGTTACCTCAAGCACATAGTTGGGCCCAGAAATAGGGAAAATTTGCTGAATCTCAGCTTCACCCAGGAAGGCTTTCAGCTGCCGCAGAGTTTGCCACAAACGGGCTGAAACTACAGGTACAGCTCAGCCCGGCAAGTGAGTCCAGCAGCAGAGCCTGTGGCTAAAGGGCCGGGCTCTGAAGGCCCAGAGCAGTGTGTGTAGCTGTTGCTGGAAATCTCTAAAGGATGCCTGAGGGACTGGCTGCCCTGGGGAGGGACCTGGAGTCCAGGGTGGGCAGACTCTCGTGGGCTCCGTGCCCTTCAGCCTATATGAGTTTTGCACCACCACGTGCATGTAATTCCTAAACCAAGAAGAACCCGGGCACTGGAGTGAGATGGGCCTGGGTTTGGGTCCTGCCAACAGCCATAGCTAACATGGTGGCATGATTTCTGGGTCTTGAGCATTGTGCTCATTTAGACTATTGCTGTTCTCTGGTCATGTGACAGTGGGTGAGTGACTTTCTCTGAGCCTGCTTCCTCCTTTCCAAGTCTCCAAGGTAGTGCTCTTCAGAGTTGTTATGGGGTTTAAATGAGGAGATTAGGAAGCACTTGATCAAGTGCCTCTCATGTGGAGAGACTCCACAAATGGAAGTGTCCGTTGTGGCTCTAGTCCTGCCTGGGGTGGGGTGGGGTGGGGTGGGCAGAGTGCTGCCAGGAACTCTGGAGAAGCCTGCCTTAGCGTGGCTTACCGACCTCCTGCCTTAAGGTCTTTACATGGTGACTACAATTTTCTTCCCTGTTTGCCTGGTTGATTCATACTTACTCTTTTTATAAAATATATATTTTTAAATACATGAATATATATTTTATTGATTTCAGAGAAGGAAGAGGGAGAGATAGAAACATCAATGATGAGAGAGAGTCATTGATCAGCTGCCTCCTGCATGCCCCCTACTGGGCATGTGCCGGGACCAGGAATCGAATCTTGATCTCCTAGTTCATTGGTTGATGCTCAACCACTGGGCCACACTGGCCTGGCAGTACCATGCTGTTTGAATTACTATAGCTTTGTAGTATAGTTTGTTATCAGGTAGCCTGATACTTCCAACTTTGTTCTTCTTTCTCAATATTGCTGTAGCTGTTTAGGGTCCTGTGTGGTTTCGTATAAACTTTTGGATTATTTGTTCTAGTTCTATGGAAAACACCATTGGTATTTTGATAGGAATTGCATTGAATCTATAGAATGCTTTGGTCAATATGGACATTTTAACTATGTTAATTCTTCTATCCATGAGCACGGTATATGCTTCCATTTATTTGTATCTTCAGTTTCTTTTTTCAGTGTCTTATAATTTTTTGAGTACAGGTCCTTTACCTCCTTGGTAAAATTTACTCCTGGGTATTCTATTTCTTTTTTAATGCAATTGTAAGTGGGATTGTTTTCTTAGTTTCCCTTTCTAATAGTTCTTTATTGGTGTATAAAAATATAGCAAATTTCTAAATATTTATTTTGTAACTTGCTACTTTACTGAATTTATCAGTTCCAGTGGTTTTTTTAAATAGGGTTCTCTATATACAGTATTATGCTATTTGCAGATAATGACAGTTTTACTTCTTTCTTTGAAATTTTGATACCATTCATTTCTTCTTGTCTGGTTGCTGTGGCTAGGACTTCCAGTACTATGTTGAGTAAGAGTGGTGAAAGCAGACATCCCTGCCTTGTTCCTGATCTTAAGGGAAGTGTGCTTTTAGTGTTTCCCCTTTGGATTTTATCAAATGCCTTCTCTGCATCTATTGCTATGATCATGTGATTTTTAGCCTTCATTTTGTTTATGTGGTGTGTCACATTACTTGATATGTGGCTATTGGACCAACCTTGCATCCCAAGAATAAATCCCAGTTAATCATGGTGTATGATCTTTTTAATGTATTGCTGGATCTGGTTTGCTATATTTTGTTGAGGATTTTTTAAAATATTTTTATTGATTTCAGAGAGAAAGGGAGAGGGAGATAGAGATAGAAACATCAATGATGAGAAAGAATCATTGATCGACTGCCTCCTGCATGCTCCCTACTGGGGATTGAGCCCGTAAACCAAGCATGTGCCCTTGACTGGAATTGAACCTGGGACCTTCCAGTCCGCCCGCTGAACCAAACCAGCTAGGACTGTCGAGGATTTTTGCATCTGTGTTCATCAGGAATATTGGCCTATAACTTTCTTGCTTTGTAGTGTGCTTATCTGGTTTTGGAATCAGGATAATGCAGGCCTCATAAAATGATCTTGGGAGTCTTCCTTCCTTCTGATTGTTTGGAATAGTTGGAGAAGAATAGGTGTTAGTTCTTTGAAAGTTTGGTAAAATTCACTGGTGAAGCCATCCAGTCCAGGACTTGTCTGTTGGCAGCTTTTTAATTCCTGCTTCAATTTCATTGGTTGTAATTGCTCAGATTTTCTGTTTCTTCTTTACTCAGTTTTGGAAGAGTGTATGTTTCTAGGAATTTATCCATTTCTTCCTAATTTTCCAATTTGTTGGCATATAGTTCATAATATTTTCTTATAATTCTTTGTATTCCTGTGGTGTCAGTTGTTACTTCTCTTTCATTTCTGATTTTATGTGTGTCCTCTGTCTGTTTTTCTTGATGAGTCTGGTTAACCTTATTTATCTTTTCAAAGAACCACCTCTTGGTTTCATTGACCTTTTATATTGTTTCTGGACTCTATTTTGTTTATTTCCGCTCTGATCTTTCTTATCTCCTTCCTTCCACTCCCTGTGGCTTTGTTTGTTGTTCTTTTTCTAGTCCCTTTAAGTATAAGGTAAGGTTGTTTATTTGAGATTTTTCTTTTTTCTTGAGGTAGGTCTGTATTGCTATGAATTTCTTTTTTAGGACTGCTTTTGCTGTGTGCCACAGCTTTTGGGTGGTTGTGTTTTCATTTTCATTTGTCTCAAGGTACCTTTTGATTTCTTTCCTTGATATCATTGCTAACCCATTCCTTGTTTAGTAACATGTTATTTAGCCTCCATATATTTGTGTGTTTTCAGTTCTTTTCTTGAACTTGATTTTCTGTTTTTATACCGTTATGGTCAGAGAAAACGCTTGCTATGATTTCAGTCTTCTTAAATTTACTGTGGTTTGTTTTGTGGCCTAACATGTGGTCTCTAGAAAATGTCCCATGTGCACTTGAAAAGAATGTATATTCTGCAGCTTTGGAGTGAAATGCTCTGCAAATATCAATTAAATCAATGTGGTCTAATGTGTCATTGAAGGCCTCTGTTTCCTTGTTGATTTTCTGTCTGTAAAATCTATCCGTTGATGTCAGTGGGGTGTTAAAGTTCCCCACTATGACTGTATTACTACTGACTTCTCCCTTTGTGTCCATCAGTATTTACTTTATATATTTAGGTGCACCTGCATTGGGTGTGTACATGTTTACAAGGGCTATATCCTCTTGTTGGATTGATCCTGTTACTGTTTATGCAGTGTGCTTCTTTGTCTCTTATTATAGCCTTTGTTTTAAAGTTGCTGTTTTGTCTGATATAAGAATTGCTGTCCCAGCTTTTTTTGTTTGTTTCCATTGGCATGAAATATCTTTTCCATCCCTGTACTTTCAGAGTGTATCTTTTGATCTGAAGTGGGTGTCCTGTAGACAGCATATACATGGGTCTTGTTTTCTTACCCATTTAGCTACCCTGTGTCTTTTGATTAGAGCATTTAGTCTATTTACATTTAAGGTGATTATTGATAGGTACATATTTATTGCTATTTTATGATTTATATATTTATCTTCCTCTTTATTTATTTTTCTTAAAGAAATCCCTTTAACATTTCTTGTAATACTGGTTAGGTGGTGATGAACTCCTTCAGTTTTTTTCTTATCTTGGAAGTGCTTTTTTTCTCCTTCAATCCTATATAATAAAAGGCTAATATGCAAATTGTCCCCTCGACCAGGAGTTCAACTGGGAGTTTGACCAGGGGGTGGGGCCAGCTGGCCAACCACCTGCTGCCCCTCCCCCCAGCCAACCCTGCACCCCCTTGGCCCCCCCCCCCCCCCCGCCCCAATCGGGCCACCAGCCAAACCCCACCCATGCATGAATTTGTGCACCAGGCCTCTAGTTTTAAATAATAGCCTTGCTGAGTAGAGTAGTCTTGATTGTAAGTCCTTGCTTTTCATCACTTTGAATATTTCATGTCAGTCCCTTCTGTCCTTCAATTCATATTCTGTTGATGGTTATTTAGGTTGTTTCTAGTGTCCACCGTTAGGAACATTATCGTTCTTGAACACTCTCCCTGGCATGTGTGCGTTTCTCTAGGCCAGTGCTTCCCAGCCTTTGCCACATCAAGGGACACCCAGAAAATCATATTTTTACTTTGGTAAATGAAGGGGCTCTGACCTCCCCAGGCCCTACCCAGCTGCCTCTGGGGCTGCAGCAGTAAGATCTTAAACACAGTTGGGAGCTCTGTCCTAGAGTTCATTCCCAGGGGTGGCATTGGGGGTAGCAGCATCCTCACCTCCATTCGATGTGAACAATTGTGTCAGGTTACACTGCCCACAGAGGTCTGAATTTTTGCCGACACTGGGCACTGTCAAACTTATTAATTATTTCCGATTTGGTGACTATGCCGTGGTACTCTGTTGTTTTAGTTAACATTTCCTAATTTCTAATGGGTTGAGCATCTTTTTATGTTTGTTTGTGTTTCATCGTATGGCTGCCTGATTGCATCTTACACATTTTCCCGTTTTCCTTTTTGCTTTGTAGAAATAAGTGTGCATTCTGGATTTTATACCTTTATGGTTTTATTTTATATAAACATAAACAACTTAAATCTGACTCTTATGGGTTTTTAAATGGTGTGTTTTGGTGCCTCAGTTTTTATGTGTTTTCTTTTTTTTTCTTCTTTCCACTTGGCTCTCCTATCTACCCAGTGGTATTCAACCAGGGACGATTGGATCCCTCGGGGACATTTGTCCAGAAATATTTCTGGTTGTCACACTTTGGGGGTGAGAGTGCTACTGGCATCTAGTGGGTAGGGGCCAGGGATGTTGGTGAGGACCCTGTGATGTGCAGGACAGTCCCTCCATAACAGAGGTATCCAACCCCAAATGCAGTGCTGAGGCTTAGAAATCCTGCCCTAGAGATTCTGATTCGGAATGAGGACAAGAATCTGAATTTGTAACAAGGACCTCAGGTGACTTATGATCAGGCAAGTTAGGTCCGAGCAAGCTCCCTGTAGGAAGTGGGGGAGGAAAAAGAGAGGGAAGCACATGGGGTGCTGGTGGGACTGGGAGAGGGGAGCCTACCTCCGAGGTACCTGAAAGCCACACAGACTCCCTCCTGGGGGTGGACCGCCGCCTCTGGATGCTGCTTCGTTCGCAGGCAGCGATGATGAAATGTGCAAAGGGCTTGTCATCAGAGGCCTAACTTGAATGCTGGCAATAGACTCAGCTTTGTGCTGTGTACTCCCCAGGCGTTCCCTTATCGTACCTTTATGCCAGCCGTGGGAGGCACCATTCTTAGGAGAGGAAACTGCTGGACACAGAGGTCAAGTGGAACAGTAACGTCACCCAGCAAGTACGCAGACCTGCGTTTCCAACACAGGCCCACGCTCCTAACCCTGTGCTGTGTTGCGTCTCACACCATCCCAGAGCCTCTGGCCTCACTGCCCGTTCACCTCCCCAGCCTCGTCCAAGGGCCCGGGCTGCCCCGCTGTGCACGGCTTTCCTACACGGCCCTGTGCTCTGTGGCAGCAGGAAAGACGCCCACAAGCTTGACTTTTGCTTTTCTACTTGCAAGACTGATTCAAAGGGACAGATTCCTGCTTTGAAAGCAACTAAAATACTTTAAATTCAGAATGCTAATTGAAACCTCATGGGGAATGTGCCTGGCTCCTTTGCCCATATTTGTCCAAAGTATGATTCCTTCGCCACAAGCATTTCCTGGCGCATTCTTGAGCTGGAGCCCAGTGTGACGGTCCGCCCGTTCGCTCATGGAAACTGCGACAGGCCGTAGTCATGGGAATCACTTGATTGATCTTAAGGGCCCTTGCGCTTTCCAAGCGGCTGAGTTGTCCATGTGACAAAGACAGAAAGGGATGTTTTCTTCCCGGAGCAGCTGGGCTGAGGTTCCACTTGTCTCACCCTCACCGGCCTTCTCAGTTCCCCTGAAAGTAGTTTTCCTAAGTTTCTTCTTTTTTTTTTTTTTTTTTTTTTTTAATTAAATCTTTATTGTTCAGATTATTACATTTGTTCCTCTTTTTTCCCCCCATAACTCCCCTCCTTCCAGCTCCCACCCCACCCTCCACCCTCACTCCCCACCCACTGTGTTCATCCATAGGTGCATGATTTTTGTCCAGTCACTTCCCGCATCTCCCACACCCCTTTTTCCCCCAAGAATAGTCAGTCTATTCCCTTTCTATGTCCCTGATTCTATTATAATCACCAGTTCATTCTGTACATCAGGTTATTTATTCACTTGATTCTTAGATTCATTTGTTGATAGATGCATGTTTGTTGTTCATAATTTGTATCTTTACCTTTTTCTTCTTCTTCCTCTTCTTAAAGGATACCTTTCAGCATTTCATATAATACTGGTTTAGTGGTGATGAACTCCTTTAGCTTTTCCTTATCTGTGAAGCTCTTTATCTGACCTTCAATTCTGAATGATAGCTTTGCTGGATAAAGTAATCTTGGTTGTAGGTTCTTGGTATTCAGCACTTTGAATATTTCTTGCCATTCCCTTCTGGCCTGCAAAGTTTCTGTTGAGAAATCAGCTGACAGTCGTATGGGTATTCCCTTGTAGGTAATTGAGCCTCTTTCTCTTGCTGCTTTTAAGATTTTCTCTTTGTCTTTTGCTCTTGGCATTTTAATGATGATGTGTCTTGGTGTGGTCCTCTTTGGATTCCTTTTGTTTGGGGTTCTCTGCGCTTCTTGGACCTGTAAGTCCATTTCTTTCACCAGGTGGGGGAAGTTTTCTGCCATTATTTCTTGAAATAGGTTTTCAATATCTTGCTGTCTCTCATCTTCTGGCACTCCAATGACTCTGATATTAGACCGCTTAAAGCTGTCCCAGAGGCTCCTTACACTATCTTCACACTTTCGGATTCTTTTTTCATTTTGCTTTTCCAATTGGGTGTTTTTTGTCGAATCTTTGGTTTGATTATTGTACTCCTCTGGTCTGCTATTGGGTATAATATTCTTTATTTCAGTCCGTGTATGCTTACTTTCTAATTTCTTTATCGTAGCATCGAGGGTCTCATTAGTTTTCGTGAGGCTCTGCACAAATTTATGGCAAGCCCTCAAAATTGCGATTCTTAGCTCCATATCCTCCATTTCTGTCATGTTTTTTTGTCTCCGCATCTTTTATGCTTTCTTGGTGCACCCCCTTGTGGTCTCTGTGCGCAGTCTTGTTCTAGCCAAGCCTTAATTGTTGTAGTTAACACTAGAGGGATTTGACCCCCAGGCCGACTGGCTATAGGAATCAGCTGTATGGAAAACGTCTGCCTTCTGGGGAGGCGCTAATCCAGCCTTTGCCTGAGGCGATCGGCAAATGGCTGTGCGCAGGGTTTGGGCGGGGCGGGATCGACAGGGCGGGCGGAGGGAGCAGTTATGGCCACGCTCAGTCCCGTTCCCAGAGGCTCTGCTTCTCAGAACCCGGCAGCCGCTGCAAACCTCAGAGAGAAAGCTGCCCTCAGGTTCCAACTGATGCCGGATAATCCCGCTTCTCCCGTTTGAGTCTGGGTCCCTAGAGACTCGCCCGGATCTGGAGCCCAGAGTCTGAGACTCACTCCCGACAGAAAACGACAACCGCGCCCTCAGCCACCAGCCCGCTTTGCGCGCGCACCTCGGTACTTTGTATTTTCCACACTGCGCCGCCTCTGAGCCTCGATTTGCTGTTCTCTTTCCTTCTAGTTGTAGAGTCTCTCTTCAGCCAGCCTTCCTGTGGTTCTGGGTGATGTCCGTTCAGTCTTTTAGTTGTATTTTTGAAATGGTTGTTTGCGGCAGCGGTCTCCGGTGTTTACCTACGCCACCATCTTGGTCTCTCCTCTAAGTTTCTTCTTCTTGTTGTCTAGTTCTGCCTCCCCAATTTGGGAGTGTCACTGAACGCTGAGCCTCGGGGTTCATCTGTGGGAAGATAACACTGTCTTTCCATACCTTGTCAGCTTGTTGGAAGAACAACACTAGCTCCAGGGTAGCATAGAGGATGTTATAAGGTGGTGGCCCAAGGCCCAGTGCAGCCAGCAGGTGTGCTTCGGTTGCCCTACAGCACATTAATGACAGGTTTTTAAAAAATTAGTTTACCAGTCTTTAAAAATCAGATTTCACAGAAATCTGTATTTTTGGCTTAGCTTGAAACATCAGAGGCTCACACAGCCCTGGACCCACAGTTCTGCCTGGCCACTCTTAGCTGGAGCTGGGAGAGCCCGCCCTCCTTCCCCAATACCCCACGGGGCAGCGCACTGCTCTCTGGTCTCTCTGGTCAGCCATCAGCACAGCCCACCTGCACCCATTTATCCTGCCTGCTCCGGGCCCCCTCAGGCACCTGAGCTACATAACAGATACTAAGTCCAAACTCTGTGCCTCGATTGTAGAATTGGGTCATGTCCAACAGACCCTGTCAGGGTCACGGGTATCCCTCTCTTCCTGGAAGCCAGCGTGGGACTCCAGCTGCACCTTTGCAGTGTGTCTGCCATGTTCTTCCCACTTAGGAAACCATAGCTGTGTGGAAATACCAGTGGAAGGTTCTAGAGAGATGAGATTAGACCAAAGGCCCAGGAAGTGTGGGCTGAGGAATTGCAGGAGGAGAGCATGGAAATGGCCTTCTTATCAGCTCTCCTGGTGATTGTTGCAAAGATTACCTACTCCGCTGCTGCTACCAGGAGAGGGCTTTGGGCAGGGCTGGGTTTGGTTGACACAGGGGTGGGGGAGGTGAGCAGACATGTGACTCTGGATATGAAAAAGGTGCATTCGTTGCTCTTGGCTTTTGTTGGCCTCTGCCACTGATCCAGGGCCTGGGGGTCTGAGCAGGGCACAGTGGTGTTAGGAGTGGAAATGTGGGCCCCTTTTCCTGAACTGAGCAAAGAAGGTGGCGGTGCGGGGGGCATAAGGTTACTGGTTTCTGTTTAAACCTTCCAGCTGCCTCATGCATTGGTGTTTCTCAGGGGGGGACAGACGACCTGGGGAAGCTCCTTGCCTGGGGCTGCCCTGCTGGTCGGGAAGGCCAGACTGTCTGGCTTCTTTCTAGTTTTACATTTTCTACCCAGACACACACGGTCTTTGTTCCAGTCCTATTTCCCCCTCCAAATTCCACTCCCCAGGACATTTGCATTTCAGTAGAGTAATTTTGCAAAACCCATGGCATCTCTAGGGGAGGAATAGCAGGCCAGCGCTGAGGCTGCAGAGGGCACTGGGGAGTGGAAGGGCTTGTCTTCCTGGCCCGGCCCAGGGGTGGGGAACGTCCGGCCTGCGGGCCATATCAGACCCGAGAAATCATTTGGTCTGGCCCTGCCAAGGCATGAGGGATGAATTAATTAAATGTTTGACCAAATATAGCAGCCTAATTTTTAAGTTGATAATTTGTATGGCCTGCAAATGATGCTATAAATATCCAAATGGCCCTTGGCAGAAAAAGGTTCCCCACCCTGCCTTACCACTAAGAATGTTTCACTGTCCTGGTTCTGGGCAGCAGGGATTGTTCCATATTTGATATGGAAAAATACCCCCTCTCCTCCCCCCTCCCCCCGTTAGACTGCATTGCTTAAGGGCAGCTCTGTCTCCCTGATCGCTGTCTCCTTCACCATTTTATCTCCAGTTAATTGCTGTCACTAACCAGTGAGTGTGTGGGGGGAGTTAGGGATGGAATTTCCTGTGGTGGTCCTGGTGCTGGGGTCACCCTCAGAAACCACAGATCCAAGGCTGTGAGAGGGAGCCTTCTGCTTCCTTAGAAGTGGCTCTGCTATTTGAAAGTCTGAAAAAGTCTCAAGAAAGAAAAAGGCTCCTAGAAAGACGGACTAGAGCCTGGCCTGCAGGTTCCATTCCTGGTCAGGGCACATGCCTGGCTTGTGGGCTCAATCCCCAGTAGGGGGCGTGCAGGAGGCAGCCAATCAGTGATGTTCCTCTCTTTCTCTTTCCCTCTCTCTAAAAATCAATAAGAACATATGTTTTAAAAAGAAGAAAGAAAGAGGGAGTAGATATTTTTACTCCACAGGCCTTTCCCTATTGTTGGGGTCATTTGGACGCATTTTATCCAAGTGTGGCGTCTAGGTCCCTCTGGAGATGTTCTCGTGTAAGGGGTTTTGAGGGAATTTAAAGAAACGTGCTTTTAGACCTCAGGGCCCCTGGCATCCAAGAGCCTGAGACCAGGTGAGTCCCGTGTGGTTGTTCCCCGCCAGCAGGGTCTGGAAGCTGTGACTGTGCTCTAGTCAGGGCCTGGTCAGCCTTTTGCTGGTGACTCTCTCTCTGGTCCTGCCCTCCCGGAGGCAAAAGGAGCCAGGAGACACCCCAGTTCTCCTCGGGGCCCCCCAGAGAGGAGTGCCCATGTAATGAGCCCTTCCCTTCCTCCTTCTCCCGCTGCAGGCTGGATCCTCATTGACCGCTGTGGGAAGCACTTTGGTACGATACTCAACTACCTTCGTGACGGGGCAGTGCCCTTGCCGGAGAGCCGCCGGGAGATCGAGGAGCTGCTGGCAGAAGCCAAGTACTACCTGGTCCAGGGCCTGGTGGAAGAGTGCCAGGCAGCCCTGCAAGTAGGCATCACCCTTCCTTCCCATCAGGGGGCGAGGCCCAGACCCACCTGCCTTGCTCTGCAAAATGGGGTACTTCCTGGAGCCGCTCCCTGTGGGTCAGAGCTACCCACGAAGCTTCTCTGTAATGTTCAGGCCGCCTAACTACTTCCTGGCTTATTCCGCCTCCATGGTGTTGGATCCTCTCACCTGTACATCGAAACCCTTTAGTGCTGAGCCTGGGTCATAATACTTCATCAGGTTTCTGGGCCCATTAGGACTTCCTCTCACCCATGAGTTCTCGCTGGGAGCCTAGCATAATCTCTGCAGACACAGACCTCCCCCCCTCCTCAACTGGACCTGGGGCAGGGACATCAGGGTCCAGTCTAGTGACAGCAACATTTCTATGAAACCACAAAGCTTCCACACGTAGCCGGTGGCCATTCACGTCAGACAAAGCTCCCACATGGCAGAGTCAGAGAGCCCCTTTGGGTGGTCACAGGAACTGGATCTGTGTACGGGAAGCTCTTATTTGGGCTTCTCCCAAGCCACATGTCTGTTTGGCCCCCAGTGGACCAGTACCCATCATGCCTTGCTCCTCAGGAACTGTTTCCACACACCACCTCTACCCCCAGTCTATAACTCTAAGTGTCGTAGCCTTTACTTTAGTATTTTTATTTCATTTTTATGTTTCTTAAAGTAATACACATACATCATTTAAGAAGTCACTTAGTTTTGCAAGGTTGGTGTAAAAAATACCGCCAAATGCCCTCTCTCCCTCACATCCTCCCCCGCCCCCCACCCACAGGCAGCCTCTTTTAATTCTTTCAATAGTTATTAACTTTCGTATTTCTTATACTGCTATTTATTGGCATTTCAGTTTTCAATGTTATTTACAAGATGGCTATAGAAAATTCAGATTTAGCTCATGCACTACCACCATCCCCAGCCACTGCCAAACTTACGCATATTTCTCCTCCTGTTCTCCCAATGCAGGTTATTACAGTTTTGGTAAATTGGTATTCAGAGCGTGCATTGGGATGTCAGTATTGTTAACAGTTGAGCCACAGAGTGTACAATGACTGTTTCCTTTCTCGTGTAGCTTTTCAGTTTGCCAGACTGGTGATTGCTGCACCGTTGTGTTTGCTTGGTTTTCTGAGCACATCTCCCTAATTCAGCCCTAAATTCTCAGGAAGGTCAGTCTCCTGCTGGCAGGTGCAGACCCCGCAGTGCCTCTGATTCATCTTTGTCTTGGAGACATGCCCTTTGGGTTCCTTTCTGTGGTTTCCATTGGTCTGAGGTTAAACTTCCAAGACTGACCTCCGCCCAGTTTCTATTACGTTTATCTTCCTGTTCTACTTTCTCAGGGGTTTGTTTTTTGTTTTGCTTTTCAGTTTTATCTTTTCATCCCTTTCGTTGAATGTTTTACTTCTGCTGTCACATTTCTAACTTCAAAGGCCTTTTCTTGCTCTCCGATGCTCTTGTTTATGTAGCAGGCTGGTCTTGTTTCATAGGATGAAAAATCTGCTCTCATCTGTCTGATGATGCTGGTATTGGAGGTTTTCTTTCTGCCGCCTTCATCGTCTGACTCCTTCCCTTACTTTTTCTCTCTTTGTTTGGTCTCGTGTTTGAGAGGCTTTGCACTTACAATCGGATGATCCTTGGCCTGTTGAAATTTAAGAGGAAGCTCTGAAAAGCGGTGTGACTGTGGGGGGTCCTTGTTGTCCAGTAGGCTTCAGTGGTGCAGGATGGGCTGACTTTCCCAGCGGGAACCCCCATGTCAGATCTGCCAGCCTCTTGGGCAGCTCAGTTCCTGGTGGAGGAATCCTCCTCTCTTGCCCAGGGGATAAGCCCGACTGGCTGCCGTCTGGGATCTGAGGAGGGGAAGGGCCCGGGGGCTGGGGGTGCCTCACCATTTAGTCCCTCTGTTTCAGAATAGCAGCTCAGTCCTATACACACCTAAACATGGACCTTCTTTGCCAGGCTGGGGAAGGGGCTCTGCCACCTGGCGGGCGAGCCTCCCCTCTTGCCCTGTGCCCACCAGCCTTGAGAGCTGTTCTTTGAAAATCTCCAGGATCCTTTCCCATCTGCTGACTTAGGTTCCGGCTTCCTCCTTGCTTATCGCTCATCTGTGATCTGTTCTCCAGCCTCAGATTGTTTATGTCTTTTGTCTGCTGGCTTCACGTCTCTCATTCTTTTTTTCTTACGGGCTTACACTTTTCTTTATTCTTCTGGAGGCATTGCCATGGGGTTTTGGGTGCTTTGATGCAGTCATGTGTCATCTACCATGTTCAGGGTTTATGTTTGAGTGGCTCCCTGGGCTGTGGGAATGTGTCATCGTTCTTGGTGTTTACTGAGCACCTGGCGTATAACAGCCGCCAAATAGCAGACTTATTGGAGAACTCGACTCCTGGTCGTGCCCCCATCCTAACTCACTGGTAGTAAGAATCTTCCTCTCTTCCCACCGTGACTGCCCATCTGCCCTCACCAGAGCCTGCCTTTGCCCGTGGGCCAGCTTAACCAACCCAGTGCAGGGCAGGCCTCCTCGGCTGAAAGCACGTTTTGTTCCAGCAGAACAAAGATGCTTATGAGCCTTTCTGCAAAGTTCCTGTTATCACCTCATCCAAAGAAGAACAGAAACTTATAGCGACTTCAAACAAGGTATGTTGGAGGCCCCGTGGCACTCTTCTTGCTATCGGAGATGATAGAGGTTCTTCTGAACACGTTTTGAGATGAGAACTTGTGTAATTGCCTGAGGAAGACCCGAGAAGGGGCTACGAATGAGCCATCCTGTGTTCCCTGCCATTGGGGCACACAGTCTCCTTCTCGAGCCCGGCCTGGTGGCAGGGCCAGCCTTATGGGAAGCCAGTGGTTTATGGCATCTGCACTCCAAGTAACCCTCTTCTTCCTTTTTTAAATCAACCCGCAGCCAGCCGTGAAGTTACTCTACAACAGAAGTAACAACAAATACTCGTATACCAGGTAAGGCGCCAGCCAGGAAAGACTTCTGTACTTCTGTACTCGCTAGGAAAGCCTTCGCTCACACCAGCGGGCCCGGCTCCTCTTGTTCCCTCCAGATGAGGGGGCCCGCTTCACCTCGAGGAAGCCAGATAGGTAGATGGCAAGAAAGGGAGAGGCTAGAGAGGAGATAAAATTCACATGTACCATAAATTCACCCTTTTATTTTATTTTTTTTAATTCAATCAAGTTTTTTTTTTTTTAATATATTTTATTGATTTTTTACAGAGAGGAAGGGAGAGAGATAGATAGTTAGAAACATCAATGAGAGAGAAACATCGATCAGCTGCTTCTTGCACATCTCCTACTGGGGATGTGCCCGCAACCCAGGTACATGCCCTTGACCGGAATCGAAATTGGGACCTTTCAGTCCGCAGGCCGACGCTCTATCCACTGAGCCAAACCGGTTTCGGCAAATTCACCCTTTTAAAGTATGTAATTCAGTAGTTTTTAGCATATTACAGGTTGTGCAGCCATCACCTAATTTTTGAACGTTTTCATGACCTCCAAAAGAAACCTGGTACCCGTTAGCAGTCGCTCCTCATTTCCCCACCAGCAATATCTCCAGGTTTCTAGAATGCCTAGTGGCCCTTGGGAACTTGTGACTCTAAATCAGGAACTTGAGGGACCTTAGGGGGACCTGATGCAGTTACTCAAGACCCGTAATCTGAGCAGGATAGAGCGTCGCCTCAGCAGTTCCGTCCTGACACTCCTGTGCTTGCTGGGCTGTCCTCCATGCCCCACCTGGCGCAGTGCCCACAGGCCCATGCTCTCAGCGCTCCACCTCTGGCGGTTGCACACAGCATAGCAGCCTCTCTAGCACACTGACTAGGAGCTCAGGCTGAGCGGCTGGAGCTATCTTTTTTGAGGCCTTGGCTCTGCCATTCATTCGTTTTTTACCTCAAGTAATCACCCACTTTCTCAGGCCCTCTCTTTCCTTCTCTGAGCAGTGGGGGCTGGTGCCTCTCTCGTGGGTTATTGTGAGGCTGAAACGGGGTAGCAGGGATAATGGGCCCCACGTGTGGACACTCTGCCGGTGGCGGGGTTATCACCCGCTTGTGGTCACCTTACCAAATGCTCTTTTGCAGCAATTCTGACGACAATATGTTGAAAAACATTGAACTCTTCGATAAGCTCTCTCTGCGCTTTAACGGACGGGTCCTGTTCATAAAGGATGTCATCGGGGACGAAATCTGCTGCTGGTCCTTTTATGGTCAGGGCCGGAAGATTGCCGAGGTCTGTTGTACCTCCATCGTCTATGCCACTGAGAAGAAGCAGACCAAGGTGAGGGCTTGGCGCGGACGGTTCTGCGTGGCTGACCTGGCGTGTGCACTTGCACAGCTTTCATTGTCCTTTGGGGCCCGCTAAGGTGCAGACGCAGGTCCTAGAGAATCCAAATGGCGCTCCTTTTGTGCCACCCAGCATGTAGGGGCAGCCTCGCTGCACCTCAGTTCCTTTGCCCTAAGTGTTGACTCACATATCCCGCTACCCGTGCGTGGCCCGCTGCCAGCACGGCCTCCTGCTTCAGTGACCTGACGCTGCCTGTGCGCTTCCGGATCCTTCCCACAGCACGCTTCCCACCAGCACGGCCCCATCCCGTCCCGGTCATCAGAGCAACAGGGCTGCCTTCAAGAGCCTGACCTTAGCTTTCTGTCTACTCACTGCCATCTGTCCGTCCTCCTCTGACCCGCTGACCTAGAGCAGCCCTCCACCCTCACGAGGCCCACTCAGCATCCTTAGCTCCTACCCTGTGGACTTCCTACCGAGCACATGACCCCCTCAGTGCTCTGGACTCTGAGGATCTAGTTTTATATCATCTGCTCCAAACCAGTGTACTTACCCTCTCCCTTCTGTCTCTGCACCGTTCTGCAAAGCTAATGCATGCTGCGGGAGCTGTTCGGGCCTGTGCCCCATTAGGCCTTCTGTTTCCTTGCTCTCCTTGGGCTTAAATGGAATCCCAGGGGCTGATTAGCCTGAAAGTACTGGGTGGCGGTGGCGGTAGTAGGCCGTATGTGATGCTCGCTCACCTGCCTGTATTTCGTGGGGATGCAGGTGGAGTTCCCTGAGGCCCGGATTTATGAGGAGACCCTGAATATTTTGCTGTATGAGGCCCAGGATGGCCGTGGACCGGACAATGCGCTCCTGGAGGCCACAGGTGGCGCGGCTGGGCGCTCCCACCACCTGGACGAAGACGAGGAGCGGGAGCGCGAGCGCATCGAGCGTGTGCGGCGGATCCACATCAAGTGACCTGACGACCATGCCCACCTCCACCAGTGAGCAGGCAAGCGGACCCGAGCTCTCCTCCCTCCTCCCCACTCTACACTGACCCCGTGCAGGCTCCCAGGCACCTTCCACTTCCCCTGGAGTCTGGAGATACTTTTGTAACAAGCCAGATGATTTTGATATTTCTCGACAAGGTGAATTGATTTGTACCAGGTGAATGCTCCCGTGTTGTTGACAAGCTATGTCCAAGGGCTCTACTTTCTGTGAGAACCTGGAAGGCCTGCTGGGTTCTCAAAAGAAAAGTGTGAATGCGTATGAAGCGTATGTGAGGACTTTCGTTTGCAGTATTTATTTTTGTGGATGTTGACTACCTATTGGAGCTTCTTGGATGGCGTTGCCTTTGGGGTTCAGGGTGACCGCTCTGAGGGATCCTGCAGCTGGTGGCCACCAGGGGTGTCTTCAGGCTCCATGGTCCCTCATCCTCCCGCCCACCCGGCACTGGCTGGTGCCTGCACGCTTTCCAGGCGGCTTTGCTAGAAGTCCACTCTGCAGCAGGACTTCATGCCCAGAGCGTGTTGGTAAATAACTGCGG
Source organism: Myotis yumanensis (assembly GCF_028538775.1). Lineage (NCBI taxonomy): Eukaryota > Metazoa > Chordata > Mammalia > Chiroptera > Vespertilionidae > Myotis > Myotis yumanensis. The sequence continues at coordinate 21,373,650 of NW_027223770.1, forward strand.
CTTGTGGAGGCGGGACCTGCTGGGCTTCGTGTAGCTCTGGGTGCCTGATCTGTGTAGGGGCAAGCCTCTTGCTACCTTGGCTGGTCTGTGGTCTGGTGCCTGGTGGACCCCACACCTCTGGCTAGGGCAGAGCTGTGCTGGTAGTGAGTTCTCGCCCTTGTGCCTCGCTGCTTTTTCAGGAAGGCCGTCTGGCCTGGTTGTGGGCACAGCTCACAAATCGAGGGATCCATTCCTTCCCCCTTAAGCTGGGCTTACTGCCGCAGTAGGTGCCCTGCCCTTTGCTTAGAAACTCAGTGTGGCCCCAGCCTGGCATCCCTGCGGGACCACCGTCACCAGCAGCCTCGGGGCAGCTTGCCTGCTGTAAACATAGCCATCACCTGGAGACCCCTTGGGTGTCTTTGCCTCTGATTTTGACATGTATGGAGTGGCTGTCAGTAAGAGATGTGCAGATCGTTTGGGTCCGGTTAGTGTTCATGGTGTTCAGGGAACGTGTGTGACTGTGACGAGGGTGTGTGCATGTGGGGGATGGGCGTTCTCGGTACCTACCTCCCAGTCTCCTCTGCGCCTGTCAGGGACAGAAGTGAGATGTGACTAGTGTCGGTGGTTGAGACTAGACTAGGTAGAGTAGTTACAAGGTGATAGGAATGTGTGTAAGGTAGTGGGTGGTTTTTGTCCACTTTTCAAGGGAAACGTTACTGTTTTATACCAAAGGTATTAATGTGGGCAGCCTCTGAAACAATGTAGTCCAAAAAAAACGAGTTTATATTTTGAAATGGTTTTTACAGCTTCGACTTTGTACGCAATGCCCTACTTGCGACAGTTGTACGCCTTCCTTTTGTATCCAGCAGCGAAGCCTCCAATAAACCTTTAAACAATGGTGACAACCCCAAAATCAAGGACTGGGTAGATGCTTTTTAAACTGTGTGGGAACCTTCGCATGAGGCCGTTCGGATTTTATTAAGTGCTAAGGAAAGGGGGGCTTAAAAATGTTTCTTAAATATTTTATACTGTTCGAGCTCCAACTGCAGCCCTGCCATTCGGGTTGAACTTTTCTAGAAAGTTAAAGTGAATGTCAGTTCTCATGTTTCCTGTAGGAATGGAAAAGCCATCAAATGCATTGTTTTTAAATGTTTACGCGAAGAGTACGTTTGTGATTGATTTGTTTGGGCTTCTCCACCTGATGACCTAATGTCTCTGGCCGTCTCTATCCCAGGGGAGCAGTCGGAGGAAAAGTGAAAGGAGGGAGACAGAGGTCCCTACGACATTCCAGGTGAATGCTGCTGCATGGCCATGAGCTGACAGAGGGCCTTGGCTGGCGCAGCTGTTACCCAGTATATTCTACAAGGACCTAATTTTTCTTATGCTGGCATTGGGGCAAACAAGTCAGTATTTACGCTTAAGAACCGTCCAAGTAAAACACGGGCCTAAGATCTGGTAAAGAGTCAAGTTTTATTACATTGTAATAGCTTACAGTGAAAGGGGTGAACAGCTTTTGGTCCCTTGTAATCAAGTTTTTTCAACTACGCCACCTGATTGTGGTACAGGAGCCTGTGCCCGAGACGGCCCCTGGCATAGCCCCTTCTGTCGCCCTCCTGCAGCGGCTTAGCAGGTTGGTCGCTGGGCAGGTCCCAGCCCTCTGCTTACTAATAGGTGTGTGTACCTCCCAGCAGCTATTCAGGGCCCACGTGGGAACACGCAGCCCGAGTCTTGGATTGGGTGCTCTCTACACGTCTGTGTGTCCTTAAGCTTTCTGTTTCTCTATGCTATGGAAAAAGATGCTGTAAGCTTTAGAAGTCGTCACTGTATGTTGTGCAAACATTTGTGGACATAATGTACAATAAAAGTTATATATAATGCTTCTACGTAAGCCAGTTTTCTGGGTCTTTTCGGAAACCCCAGCACAGTGAAGTGCAGGGTTCAGCAGAGAGAGCTCGGCAGTCACAGTGCCTTCTACTCGACCACCTTGAAGTTGCTCGGGGTGGGAAAGCTGAGTCATTTCCCCGTAGCGCCTGAATTTAAACACCGAAAGGGAGTCTGGGGCAGAAACGCAGCTGAGCTTCTGAAAAAGCAAAACCAATCAATCAGCTGGTGTTGCCACCGATTTAATTTTGGGGAGACACAGCTCACCATCTGGGACCTAGAGAGCCTATGAGAAACGTTAAGGAATCGGGTACATTTCTAATTCCATGTATTTAAAGCAAAATTCAAATGTTGCAGCGTTGTGAACTTTCAGTTACTTACTCAGACCACCTCTCACACTTCATTGTGCCTTGGAGGCAGCCGGCAAAGGTAGAGAAGCTGTTTGCCTACCTTACAGTGACCGGGCAGAGTGCGCAGCGAGTGTCTATCCTACTGGGGACGTTCACAACCACCCTCTCGGTGACGTGACTCCCCGAGAGGACTTTCTACGTTAGCGCGACAGGGCAGCTGAGACGCTGGGGATGGGCGCTGGCATGAGAAGCCGCTCCGTTTCTTCAGAGCCGCGGGAGCCTTTCCTCGAAGGGGTAGCTTCCTGGGTCAAATCCCGCTTCCTACGTCCTGGCCTCGGCAGACGCCACCCTCTATCAGGACTTCATGCGGACAGACACCTGCAAGAGTCCACGCGGCGGCTTAGAGGCCTCACCTCGCCCCCCTCGGAAGGAAGCAGTTATCACCCCACCCGTCAGCATCACCCAGGTAGGTGATGTCGCTTCGACCAGCCACACAGAAATGGGCTCTCGAGGTCTGTGACTAGCTCTGTGACTCCAAAAAGGGAGCTGCTGGAGCTGGGCTCAGAATAAGCTACTTGGCAGGGAGGGCAAAGCTCTGAGCACCCGGCCATACCCGCAGCCAATGACAGCACAGAGCCTGGGGGTGAGATGCTAACGCAGGAGGCTCCAGTTTGGAGTTTGAGAACCACTGTGATGAGGCCCAACACCTGCACCGCCCAGGGAAAAGCGGGGCTTTGCCATTTAAACCCGAGGAGGGTTGAATGTCAGCTCTGGCTCCCAGTAAACATGGCAGTAAACCCATGCTTCATCCAGCATTTGGATCTACGTCCCCAGGACCAATTCCAGTTCCTTCCTGTTTCTCAGATGTGGAAGCAGGACTGGAAAGAAATGAACTAGCTATGATTCCAGTCTGTCTACAGGAGGACTGAAATTGGCAGCATTTTCATCTTTATTCTCATCAAAAAGTGCTTCCCTCCCTCCCTGACACAGCCACTCACCACTGTTAACTGTCCGTTTTTATCTTTATAGATTTGTTCTTCTGGTCCCGTGTCGAAAACTATTGTGCCTTCTCTTCCAGGACTGATATAAAACTGTAAACTTAAAATACACAAAACATGATGAGTTACTGACCTGGTGTTACTTTTCTCTCTCTGCCTTTGCTCTACAGAAGAAATTTACTTAGGAAGTTTTACTCGTTTCAAGGTTGAACCTGTTTGATTATAGAATTTGAGTAATGCAAAGACGAAAACCATTTCCATAACCAGGAAACTTACCCCATGTCTCTAATTACTCTATGATCAGTTTAGCTCCTTCAGTTTCAAGGGGCCACACTGCTGTCTGGGTAACTAGATGTCTTTATACTACAGCTCTCATGGGCTGGCTCTGCCCTCAGAGGCAGAGCAATACAGAAGTACCACTTTCCACATACCCACCTCTCACTGTTCCATCCACACAGGGATTTACTCTGCAGGTTTTAGGGATTGGGGCGTAATGGGAGCAGAAGTGTGAGGGAGCAGCCTGCTTTAGGGGCTCTGGGAGCCGTGCTGAGGGTCCGTGCACGGTCCCTGCCCGGCTGTGTGACCAAATAACACTTCAGAGCTGCCGAGAGAATTGAACAGGTACTCTATGCACCAGGGGTTTTTCTTTCATGTCCCACAGAAATGCCAGCACTTTTCCATCTGTAGGCAGCCTGCAAAGTGGAGGCCCCCTGTGCTCGACCAGCTGTCCTCCAAAACAGGCTTCCACAGCACAAGTGTGGCTGCTGCCTCCTCGGGACGAGGCCCACTTGTGACAGCTTCCCCCAGGGGCGTGAGCACCGCCTTTGAATACTGGGTCACAAAACCCTGTTCCCTGAGATCAGCCAGTGATCACCCACTTCTTCATTTCTCTGGAGCCCCAGGCATTGGGGAGAGAGAAGAAGTTCTTAATCGGAAGGGCAGGGTACCCACTGGAGCAGGGGTGGGGAACATCGGGCCCAGGGACTTGAAATTCAGTCACTCTAAGGCAGCGGTTCTCAACCTGTGGGTCGCGATCCTTTGGGGGTCGAACGCCCCTTTCGCAGGGGTCGCCTAAGACCATCGGAAAACACATATATAATTACATATTGTTTTTGTGATTAATCGCTATGCTTTAATCATGTTCAATTTGTAACAAATACATCCTGCATATCAGATATTTACAGGACGATTCATAACAGTAGCAACATTACAGTGATGAAGTAGCAACGAAAATAATTTTATGGTTGGGGGTCACCACAACATGAGGAACTGTATTAAAGGGTCGCGGCCTTAGGAAGGTTGAGAACCACTTGCTCTAAGGGCGCTTTTCATAGCAACATAAGTTTTTAAGTTGATGATTTTGTACGGCCCACAAATAACACTATGTAGGCAGAAACAAGTTCCCCACCCCTGCAGGGAGGCGGGCAAGGGTGACACAGTTGCCATTCCTGTGGGGACCTGTCCAGCAGAGAGCTAGGCAGTCACAGTACCTTCTGTGCATGAATGAGCATTTGAGCACTGAATGCCTTCCTCACGGGAGACGAAATCTCCTACCTTCCTTGAACAACATGCACGATGTTCTCCTTCTTAACCAGCATGACGAGTTTCGTAACAGCTTCAAAGACGTGCTCACACTGCAAGATGGCGTCCCCCTGGGGTGGGAGGAGAGGCGAGGACAGGGCGGTTTCAGTGGGAGCAGTAAAAAGAAAACTCCCCAATACTGCGGTTTCCCCGTCGTCCCCCCAGCATCTCGGCACCACGCCGGGCCCTCAGCAGAGACAGGTGGCCGTCGGTTACCTTGTGCTTGTTGGCTCCTGGTGAGACGTGAATGACGAAGAATCCATCGCTCAGGTTGCTGGTAGAGACACCTGCAGACGGATGGCAGTGAGGAGCCAGGAAGGGACAACTTGACATGAAACACAGGTACAAGGAGAGGTGCACCTCGGGGCTCCCCAACTCCACAGTCGTCCCCCTCGCTGGGCCCAGCAGGGCGAAGGGCCTCTTCACACAGTCCGTGTGCTGTTGGGCTGTCAAGGTTGTGCCCCAAATAAAAGTGGGCACGAAGAGGGCGACGGCCGTCCAGCCCGGACACTTGAGTGAAGGGGGCTCCACTGATATTTGCGCAAGAACAACAGGCCCCTACACCGTCGTCCTCCGGTCGAGGGCTTCCTGCCTGGGGTGCCGGGAGCCAAGTCTCCCAGTGACTGGCCCTGAGATGGCCTGCGTCTCACCTTTGAGGGCCGAGTACTCTATTTTCTGCTTGATTTTGGCCAGTTCCACCACGTACGCGGCTTTCTGCGTGAGGATGAGCTGCCGCTGGCGCGCCTTGAAGCCTTTCCTGTCGTATTTAATGACCGGGATGCCATACTGCAAGGAGGTGACCGTCACGACGGGTGGGGAGGAGGGGCCTCGGGGCTGAGTTGCTGGTTACTCAGAGGCTCAGATTTTGCATCAACAGGGTTTTCCTACACCCTGGTGCTCTAGTAGGTGGATTTTGTTAGGTTTTTGGGTTGTTTTTTCTTAATCCTCACCCAAGGATATTTTTCCCATTCATTTTGAGCGGGAGAGAGAGAGAGAGAAAGAGAGACATCAATTGGTTGCCTCTCTCACGTGCCCAACCCAGCCGTGGCCACCTGCCTCATGGATCTGCTCTGAGAGGTCAGCAGAGATGCCCTCTCCTCAAGGTTCTGTGGGCACAAGAGACCTGAGCTATAGGAACATCCTGTCTAGCCACGCGGGTGTCTGTTCTCCCGAGGATCAAAGTGACAGAGCAGCCAGCAGAGCCCCCGAGAGCTTGCAGACCTGCCTGGGATCGCACCGCTCCTAAGTAAGGCAGGCAGCCCAGTCAGTACCCAGAGCCCCGCCCACACGCACCCCTGCACGTACTCGGTGCTTCCAGGCCTGCTCCCCCAGAAAACAGGCCCCGTCCTCAGACTCCATCAGGAGTCCTGCCTGAGACCAGGCCCCGCTCTTCCTTACCTGGATTTTCTCGTTGCCGATGAGCTGAAGCACTTTGGGATTGATGTCTCCTTCGTCTAGGAGGGAACAGAGCACAGTGAGTCCTCGCAGAAGCCACTGGCATCTGCTGGCTTCCTGTCACGTACAAGGAGAGGTGGGGTCTCTGTGACCGAGACCCCAGCTGGGGCACAGCCATTGGGAAATGCTATGGAGTTGAAATTTTCCCCCTGGCTTTTTTAAAACGAGGTAAATGGAAAAATGTACTTACCTATCCGACTGTTGGCAAAGGGTTTATTCAGACTTTCCGCATAGCCTTCCTTCTTTCCCCTGAAGACTGCGCTGGTGACTGCCTTCTGCTGCATCTGGTGACACAGTTCAGTGTACAGCAGCGGTGGCCACGGGCCTCCGGGACAGGCACGCTCCCAAGTCCACGTGTGGCACCCCTTCCCGGAGACGCTGTGGGAGCTGTGTCCTTCCACACACACATCAGAACACACGCCTGGCTTTGACCAAATGCCCTAAAAATTGCTCCCCTGGCAAACACGGAGTTGCTACTTATGCTTGTTCTCTTTCACTTGCACTGGCTCCATGGAAGCGGGATGTGCAGAATTTAGGGAGCCATTTGTTGCTCCTGGGTCAGAGGTCAGCAGGCTCGAGCCTGCGGGCCAAGTCCAGCCTCTGGTCTGGTTTCGTAAGTCAAGTTTTACTGGAGCACAGCTCTGCCTTCAGTTACACGCTGCCTCTAGCTGCTCGGGGGCTCTTGACAGCAGAGCTGAGTCATTGCCATGGCGGTCCCATGACCCCCAAAGCCTGAAATATGTACTCTAGCCCTTTAGGGGAAAAGTTTGCTGACCTAGGACGAGCATAAACAAAACCAGACCTCCAGCACACGGGGCCTGCATTTGCTCTGCAGGGGCCATCTGGACTGTTCCCATGGTAACAACAGAGTGATGCCGATTATTAACAGCTGCCACTCAACAGGGCTCGGGCTGAGTGTTTAATCATCACGTGCACGAGGCGTGTGCCTTGGCTGACAGGTGAGGTCCGCTAACTAGTAGTTCAGCCGTAGGGCCAGTGCCCGCCCCTCCGCGCACCCCACGTCCCTACCAGCGCTTTCCTCTCGGCTGTGATCCCGCGGCAGTACTTCCGAACCAGGTTCCTCACGCACATTTTCCTGAGCAGATCCGATGCCTGTGGGGAACACACCTTTTTTCCCACCCGTCTCGGGCTGTGGCCACCAAAACAGCTGTGGAAACCTAGTTGAATTCAGTTCGATTTAAAGTGCAGAAAGCAGCTAATCGTCTCACGCTACCTTTTCTCTGCTGCTAAGCTAGTGGTTCTTAAACTTGAATGCACTTGAGAGACTGCCTAAAGAGCGATTCCTAGGGATGCTGGCTCAGTGGGTCCAGGTTGGAGCCCAAGAACCTTACCGTCTACAGAGGGTCCTCGGGCCACCTCCAAAGAGGCACTGTGGTAGATGACAGTCACCTAACCTTCCTGGAAGGCTACTCCAGGACAGACGCCATTTAAAAGTGCTCTGTAGCCCTAACCGGTTTGGCTCAGTGGATAGAGCGTCAGCCTGCGGACTGAAGGGTCCCAGGTTCGATTCCGGTCTTGGTTGCGGGCACATCCCCAGTAGGGGGTGTGCAGGAGGCAGCTGATGGATGTTTCTAACTCTCTATCCCTCTCCCTTCCTTTCTCTGTAAAAAATCAATAAAACATATTTTAAAAAATAAATAAAAGTGCTCTGTAGCCTGGGTAGCGTGGCTCAGTGGTTGAGCGTTAATCTATGAACCAGGAGGTCACAGTTCAATTCCTAGTTGGGGCACATGCCTGGATTGTGGGCTCGATCCCCAGTGTGGGGTGTGCAGGAGGCAGCCATCAGTGACTCTCCCTTCCTCCCTGAAATCAATAAAAATATATATTAAAAAAATAAAAGTGCTCTGTGTAACACACCTCCAATGGCTTTATGCTCCCAGGCTTTATGCAGACCTGCCTGGGCTCACACCGCTCCCCAAAGGCGTCTCGACCCACAGGTTGAGAACCGCTGCCTTACTCCGAGGGTTCTGAGGAGTGAAACCTCTGGTGCGTCACCTTGCAAGGACGTGCTTGGCTAAGGTAGCCCTTCCGAGCCCGGGGCGGTCCACATACAAACACAAAAGCTCCGTCGGTGCCCAAGCCCCTTGCAACACGAGTCCCAGCGGAGTCCTTACGTTTTGCAAGATGCCAGGAGGCCTCAGCCAGCGCTTGTCCAAGACGTTCTTCGGGACGTGATAGCGAAGATTCAAGATGTAATTCTTGCGCACGAACACGACAAACTCCTCATTGTCGGGGCAAAGAGGCTTGTCGCGATGGATGAACCCTTTGATGAACCTGAATTGGGAAGCGTTACGTTCGTTTTCTGACCCATTTCTTCCCCGCGTTGTGGGTTCTCTCCACTCGTTTGATCAGAAGAGGCCACAGGGCAGCGATTACTTAGATGGTTACAAAGGCCAAAGCCAGTGATGTCGCCCACAGGCCCAATCTACCCCAAAGGTCTGTCCCACTTCACCCACACAGTTTCTTCTTTGTTTTCAATAGTTTGAATTAGTTGCCAACAACAACAACAAAAAAGAGAGGTATTACATGAAAGCCAAATTTCCAGCTTTCCTGAAAAATCAAAAGATCTGCCTGGCATTTCTCCTTGGCAGCTGTCATCTGAGAGGGAATGAGCGTTCCAGTTGGCCGCAGTCCCCACCACACCTTACTGTCTTCTCCCAGCTCATGAGACCCACTTACTGTACGCACCTGGCGTCACAAGGCATTTATTTGACTTTGTGACTTTTGAGCTAGAGTCAGACTAAGAGAAGACTACAAATGGACTAAGTTGCAATCAGCATCAAATCAGGGTGCTCAGAGGAAAGAGCTGAATTCCTCACGGGTGACATCCCCAAAGGAGGATTCCCCGTCTGCACAAATCCAAAAAACCCAGCCAAGCCCACAACCTCCCCCTGCCGCACCCCTGCACCCAAGAACTTACCTCCTTACAATCAGCACAGCCCACTTCCTCCTCTCAGCCTCCTTCCGGGCCAGGGCTCCACGCCAGTGGGTTTCGAGTTTGATGGCTGAAAGAGTTCACTGCTGCCGTTAGGAGGCGAGCACCATCACATTGAATCCAAGAGGCTTTCTCAGAATCAGTCACCCAGGTCACAACCATCGGCACGCCCGCCACGGCGCTCGGCTAGTCCCGGAGATGGAAAGTGGGGTGAACACCCTCAGTTCTTCCCTGGGGGGCGCTCAGGGGGCACTGAACCCGGAGACAGGAGCACGGGGCGCTGTGGGAGGACCCCAGCTGCTCGGGGTCCTTTTCAGGGGCAAGCAAGGCGCTCATGTCTCTTTATACGTGTCTGACCACGGGGTTTGGTTTGTCTCCCTGTGTTTGCTTTTGTTGTCTACATTTTAAAATTGGGATACAGAGCCCTGGCCGGGTGGCTCAGTGGTTGGGCGTCCACCTACGGGGTCATGGATTATTGAGTGGTGTGTCCATAGATGGTAGTATTTTTTTACAAACCAAGGGAATTATAAATTCAAAATTCAGATGAGTGGGGAGGGACAGGAACGGGACTCATGTTCGTAACCTTTTCGAAAAGTTATTCTTTAAACATGCATATGTTGTGTATCAAATAAAATATGTCCATGGAACATAGAACACTATGTCATCATCTCTGGTAAATGAGTGAGTGAGTGAAAAATGAAAAGAGGCCCCAGAACTGGACCCTGAGCGCCCCCCCCCCCCACACACACACACATACATACATATACATACATATACACCAAGGTTTCAAGGACGGGCACGGGAGGATGCGCAAAGGAGCCCGGGCGGGGGGAGGAGATGAGAAATCGCTGGGCCCATGGCCAACTGGAAAGTTTCTGTGTAACCCTTACCTGCTTGTCTTTTTTTCACATACACTCTTCTTTCCAGGCAGGCTTTGTACGTGGCTTGAATCCTCGCCACTTAAAATAAAACAAAAGTTTGGTGGAATGACTTTCACGTGTGCCTCGCTGTAGTTGTGACCTTGAGGGGATGTCAGAAGTGACCCTCGGGGCTTGCAGTGCAGAGGGGACGAGGAAGCCAAGCGTCAGCAAGTGACACTCAGCCCAGCTGTCCGGAGCTTTCTCATCTTCCTCTTGCCGTCCCCCAGGGTAAGGCCCAGAGCCACCATCAGGAGGGCCTGGTTCCCTGGTGGGCATTACAGCCCACCCTCACCCCGCACCCTGCACCGACAGCAGCACATCTGACTACTGGGCCTGCAGGTCAGATGGTGGGGAAACTTGCAGCTAAGGGGGTGTGACCCCAGGGCTGCCGGACCACACATCCTCCCACTGACAGGCCCAGCTCCCTGAGGGCCCTGAAAACATGAATGTCACATCCCCTGGGAGCTGGTTCAAAACTCCCCTCCCTCCCCCCCCCCCCCCCCCCCCGCCAGCACCTTCCCATTAACCAGATCCCAGTGATGTGCCTTGACCGGGAATCGAGCCCACAATCTCTTGGTGCCCAGGACAACATTCCACTCAGCTGAACCACCCAGCCAGGGCACTATCTTGTTCCTGCTTCTCAAAGCCAGTGCTTCTAACATATCAAACACCATGTTGAAGATGTAGCCCAAGCTAAGCCCGTCATTTCACAGTCTATGGAAGTCAGGACAGAAAAAAAATAAAAATCATACCCAACTGATGTTTACTAAATTCAAAAGCATCTTCCGTGGCAAACAGAGTTCTGGGGAAGCGAATGAATATCTTGGTTCTAGAAGTGGAAACAAAGGTGTTTTCATGATTAATTGGTCAGCTACCATCTGTAGTGGGTCGCATAGTGGTCCCCCCAAAATCAGGTCCACTCAGAACCTCAGAATGTAAGATTCTTACTTGGAAATACGATCTTTGCAGATGTAATCAAGGGTAAGGCTCAAAGTCAGATTAGGGGGGGGACCCTAAATCCAAGCGTGTCCTTCCTTAGACAAAAATGAACACACACACAGGGAAGAAGGCCATGTGAAGACGGAGGCGGAGACTAGAGTGATGTGGCCACAGCCAAGGAATGTCAGGAGCCGCTGGAAGCAGCAAGGAGGGATCCCCAAAAAGCCTGCCAACAGCTGGAGTTTGGACTTGTAGCATCTCAAACTGAGAATGAATTTCTCTTGGTTGAAGCCAGCTAGTTTGTGCTAACGTTTTATGCAGCTCCAGGAAACTAACACACGATGCTAACCTGCAGTAAACTGTTTTCCTGCTCTAATGAATCATTCAAACCCCAGGAGGAGCTTGTGGGAACCCCCATTTATAGCCGATCGGTCAGAAGCCCAGGTGACAGCCTGGACACGGGACAGGCATCTGCTGTGGGGAAGGAGCCGTCTTACAGGGCTGGGCCATTCCCTGTGGGGTCTGCCACTCTCTCCAGGTCGACAGTGTCAGGATTGAGTGTCCGAGGCGTGGACTGTTCCGAGTGAGCCAACCACTGCGCGTGGAGGAGACACACGGGGGAGGGTTCTGCTTTAAGAGCTGCATTTAAATGCAGTGGATGGAGGTATCTGCTTATACGTCTATGTCATTTCCTGAAAAATGACTCTCTGGGCTCCAGATGGATGTGGATCAAAGCCCGAAGCATCTGACAGTGACTCCCCAGCCACTCACCTCCCCAGCTTGTACTCTTCCGGTTTGTAGCCGATGTATTTGATCAGCCGCTCTACGCCCTCTGCCGGAGGCCCGCGCCAGTGCGGCCAGGTGTCTGGGCACAGGGACTTGTACCTGGGGGGAGAGGCACACCCTGACCTTACACCATCTTCCCACCAGGGTGGCATGCCAGCTGCCCCGCGTGCTGTAGTAGACTCATTCCTTGCTTGAATTCAGATGCTTTGAATTCAACAATATACACTTGGCCGGAAAAAAAGAAAGAAAAAAGAGAAACTACTTCAATCGGGTGGGAGGTTTGGGGCCTGTCTTCATAGAGCAATGACATCATCAGACACCTCAAGAAACTCAATTCTACTCCTAGGGTATCCAGGACGGGGCCAAAGGGTTACAGTTGTCAGTATGCGAAACAGAGTTTATTCTTGTGTTATTACTAACTATTGTATTGTCTTCCATGCGAACAACTGTAAGCCCCTTTTGTCCCACCCTGTATAAGCAAGAGACAGGAAAACATATGTCCACGCAAAAGCTTATATACCAGTGTTCATAGCGTCATTATTCAGAATAGACAAAACGTAAGACACACAAATGTCCATCAGCAGACAGATGAGTAGATAATGTGTTCTCGGCAGCCTCTCTCACTAGGGGGTGAACACCATGCGGCAGGGGTGGGCCTGTCTGGTTCTCAGACAGCGCTGGTACCGGCAGGTGCTCGCTGGTGTTTATGGAAAGAATAAACAAGCCCCAGGCAGCAAGAAAGTAGGAAAGAGGTGTATGAAGTTCAAAAATTGCAGGAAGATGGGAGCATCATGTGTGTGGGGGGGGGGGGGGGGGGGGGGGGGATGGAGCAGGCAGTGGCTGCTACTTCCTGCCACTTCACCAAAAGGGGAAAAATGAAGGCGATAAGGGTGAATGAATAGCTGCTGAGCAAAAATGGTGTACACCCATTTTTCAGATTTTTGCAAAGAGGGTACCTCAAAAAAAACAAAACAAAAAAAACACCTGGTAAATAGCCTGGCAGTTCCTCAGTTGAACAGTGAGTTATCATCTGACCCAGTAACTTACTCCTAAGTATATGCCTAAAGAAATGAAAACTGCCCTAGCCAGTTTGGCTCAGTGGATAGAGCGTTGGCCTATGAACTGAAAGGTCCTAGGTTCGATTCCGGTCAAGGGCACATGCCTGTGTTGCGGGCTCGATCCCCGGTGGGGAGCGTGCAGGAGGCAGCCAATCAATGATTCTCTCTCATCATTAATGTTTCTATTTATCTCTCCCTCTCCCTTCCTCTCTGAAATCAATAAAAATATTTTTTAAAAAAAGAAATGAAGACATGTACCCACACAGAAACGTGCCCATGCATGGCCCTAGCAGCATTGTTATCACAGCCCGAGAGCGGGAGCCACCCAGGTGTCCGTCAGCGGATGAGTAGATACATACACGGTGGCCTAGCCACACAGTGCAGAATCATTCAGCCGTAAAAAGGAATGGATTATGATCCACGTTAGGACATGGATGAATCTTGAAAACATTATGCCGAGTGAAAGCCAGACACACAAGTCCCCCTATTTTACAACTCCATGTGTATGGGGATCCCCCCCGCAATTCTGTGCGGCTCCTATGCCCACGTTCCCACTACACCCTCTTCTCTTGACAGCCCAGTAGTCGGAGGAGATCAGCCCAACACTGACAGCACTAACCCAGCGCCTGTCAAGACCCAAGCGGTGCACGACCCATGCCTGCCCCCTGGTGGCAGGTCTATGCATTTGGCCTTGTCTTGCTTCCATTCCCATAAGTTGGGGTCTTAGTGAAACGAAGGGACACCGATGAACTGAGTTGGCTTTCTGTTCTTGGAAATATTCGTGTTTATCACCGTCACAGCCTCACAGCCGGAAGAACCAAACCGAGGTCCCTGAGGGATGGTGGTGGAGTCTCCGCCTCATCCAGAAACTCACCTCACCACAGTCCCCCTCCTCCGTGGCTTCGCTTTCCACGGTTTCAGTTACCCGCGGTCAACGTCAGTCCACAAACATTACATGGAAAATTCCAGAAACGAGCAGTTCACAAGTGTCACACTGCATGCAATTCTGAACAGTGTGATTAGTAATCATGGCTCCGTCCCGCTCTGTCCCACCAGGACACCACTCGTCCCTTTGCCCAGCGTCTGCACGCTGTGTACGCTCCCTGCCCGTCAGTCACCTAGCAGCCCTGAGCCACCACATCACCGGCACAGTGTCGCAGCGCTTGTGCTCAAGTCACACGTATTTTACGTAATAATAGCCCCAAAGCACAAGACCAGGGTTGACAGCAATTCAGACAAGCCAAAGAGAAGCCGCAGAGGGCTTCATGTGAGTGAAAAGGTGGAAGTTCTCAACTTAAGGCAATTTAGCATCTCACATCATCACAAGGTGAGTACAATATAATATGTCGAGAGAGACCAGACTCACGTAACTTTTCTTATGTCTATTGCTCCAATTGTTCTATTTTATTATTGTTGCTACTCTCTTTGCCTGATTTATAAATTAAACTTTATCAGAGGTTGTATGTCTAGGAAAGAACATATCTATAGGGTTCGGTACTATCTGCGGTTGCAAGCATCCACCGGGGGTCTTGGAACATACCCTCCCCCCCAACCCTCACCCCTGTCCCGCACATGCATAACGAGGGACTACTCTAGGTTCAGGTCAACAAAGCGAACTTCACCTTTGCAAGAAATGCTCATACTTCCGCCGGTACGCAAAGCCGGCCCGCCTCACCCGCAGGTGTTCCATCAGCCCCAGGTACTTGATCTGATGCCTGATGAGGAAGTCGTCAAACTTGCCTTGGAAAACACAGAAGAGGGGCGACAGTCAAGGACCCCAAGGCTCCATTTCAACCAACCGAGACCAGAGGCGAGCCTGCGAGCTGACGGCCTGGGAACTGGGTCCAGCCACACGCGTGCTTTCTTAGGCCCGAAGACAACATGAGTGTTATTTCATGGGGGAACTTTACAAGGAAATCCGGATTTCTGGTGTCTCTTAAAAAAAAACACACACCCCTGAGGTCTGGCCATTCTAGGTCTAGAGTCCCACAAGACAACGGCAGCTGGAAGGGAGTCGTGCTGCCCTTTTCAACGGGGTGTACCCTCTCCAGTTTGCCGCAGTCCCCTCCGCTCCCTATTGCCTTATGCCCAGGCTGCTTCACTCATTTTCTTCCTGCCCGGTCTCTGCAAGCCTTTGACTGTGTGACTGTGTTACAGACCATGGCGTGGGTTTAAGAGAATAGCTAAGTGAGAGACCGCTTTGTAAGATTGTTCGCTGGCTGGAGAGAAGCAACATGGCTTCCCCTCCCCTCTGGCGCCTGCCTGGCTCAGCCGAGTTGAGCCAAAGTCTGAGCAATGCTCACTCAGGACCACACGCCCCCACCCCGTTTACCTTCTATTATGTTATTTTAATACTAGAAGTCCGAGGCATGAAATTCACGCAAGGAGCTTGGCCCTCGCAGCCCCGGCTTCGTCCAGAAGGTCGTCGGGGACTCTGCTGTTCAGTCTAATTAGCATATTAGCTCTTTATTATATAGGATCTTTTTATTGATTCCAGAAAGGGAGAGAGAATCATTGATCAGCTGCCTCCTGCAGGCCCCCAACTGGGGATCATGGCCACAAACCGGGCATGTGCCCTTGACCAGAATCGAACCCGGGATCCTTCAGTCTGAGCCAAACCTGCTAGGGCCATGGTCAGCAAACCACGGCCCACGAGCCACATGCTGCTCTTTGGCCCCTTCAGTGTGGCTCTTCCACAAAATACCACATGCGGGCACACATGTACAGTGCGATTGGAACTTCGTGGCCCATGCGCAGAAGTCGGTATTTTGTGGAAGAGCCGGTATTTTGTGGAAGAGCCACACTGAAGGGGCCAAAGAGCCGCATGTGGCTCGCAAGCCGCGGTTTGCCGACCACTGGGCTACCTCCTATTATTACAAATGAAAAGAACTCATGCCCAGAGGACAAGGACAAGCCCATTGGTGGTGGTGAGGGTTTTAACTGCATTCCACCTCCCTCGCAGCCTCATTTCGGAGCCATTCACAACTCACTGGGTTCCTTCCTCTCGTTGGGCTTGATGCAGCGGATGTAGGAGGGCTCCTTGGAGATGAGGATTTCCAGAAGGCTGCTCAGGCTGGTCTTGAACTGAGTCCCCACCTGCAGGGAGAGGGAATGCGCTGAGACAGTGCCCCTCCCAGTTAACACCCAGAACAGGGTTAGGGCATGAGACGCTGGCCCTTGAGACCCCAGCTCTCAAGACAGATCGTTGTCACATTCTCACCCATTAAGAGGGGGCTTTGGCTGCCCTGGCCTGAGAAGCCCTTTGAGTCCCACACTCCCTCCCTCCCCCCCATTCTCTCTTTGAAAAGCAATGGGAAAAATATTCTCGGGTGAGGCTTAACAAACAAAAAGGAGAGAGAGAGAAGGATTTGGATGTCCTGGCCTGAGAAGCCCAAGGTCAGTATGGCTGAGCAGAGGCTAGACCAGCACCTACCCAGAATGCCTCACTCACTCAGCACGGATGCAGTTAGTGCCTCCTCGCAGGAGCCAGCATCGCTGCCAAGCCCATCGCCACCCCCTCGTTCCCGCTTCCTGGTCACCAAGCTTCCTGGTCACCAAGCTTCCTGGTCACCAAGCTTCCTTAGGGCACTCACACTACCAAGTTCTTTGATGTCATTTTCCCACACCCTCCCCACTAGATCGTGAGCCCATGAGCTCAGGGACCTTGTCTGCTTTGTTCTTGCAAATCCCGAGCCCAGCCCAGGGCCTGACTCCGTGGGTGCTCAGTGCATGTCTGCCAGCGACCACCCTGGGTGTCACCTGGGAAATAGGTGTCTAATAGAACCCACTGGAGGATGAGAGTTCCAGGACAAGGGGAGGGCTTACGGAGGGGAGGGAGCCCGCGGTGAGGCACCCTCTGGGGGAGGAGGGGAGGGAGCCCATATTGAGTGCACCCTCTGGGGGAGCTTGGCCACCTTTCCAGTTTCGCACGGGCTGGCTTCCCACTCACCGTGGGCGACCTCCTGCGGTTCTCCAGCTCTGCCGCCAGGAAGCACTCCTTCAGGATGCCGTTTCTGGACCTGCACAGCACCTGCCGCAGAGAGAAATGAGTCCCGTGCGCGCCATCCCAGACAACGCGAAGGTGAAAGGTTTGTACAGATGCCTCAGTGTCTGTTCCAGCCGTGACACGCTGGCTTCTGACTCGATGCCTGGAGAGGAAATTCCCGAACAAATCTGCCCCAAAATCAGTGTCACGGGGGTGTCCCAGACCCATCAGAAACACGCGTGGTTCCGTTTCAGACTGACCTCTTTCAGGTGCCTGTACAGGAGATCACTGTTCTTTTCCAAGAATCCTGCAAAACATTGAGTAAGGAGTGTTGGAACCAACGGCTTTGCGGGAAAATGCAATTCCATCCCAACCGATCGCGAAGGGAAATCCTAAAAACAATCTCACGGTTAGACCAGGCCTCAGCCTTGGCATCGGGACAGCGGAGGCGGGATAACTCTGCTGTGGGACCCTCTTGTGCCGTGTAGGGTGCTGAGCAGCCTCCCTGGCCTCCACCACGAGGTGCCAGTGGCATCTTCTCCACTTGTGGCAACCGAATGTCTCTAGACACTGTCAGACGTCCCCAGGGGACATCGGGAGAAGCAGGGCCTCAGTGCCGACCTCATGGTACCCACGCTCCATTCTATATCCCCATGAGCTGCCACGGGAAGGCACAGCCTTCACACTGAGCATCGTACCCGGGAATGCACAGCCTTCACACTGAGCATCGTACATGGGAATGCACAGCCTTCACACTGAGCATCGTACCCGGGAATGCACAGCCTTCACACTGAGCATCGTACCCGGGAAGGCACAGCCTTCACACTAAGCATCGTACCCGGGAAGGCACAGCCTTCACACTGAGCATCATACCCGGGAAGGCACAGCCTTCACACTGAGCATCGTACCCGGGAATGTACAGCCTTCACACTGAGCATCGTACCCGGGAAGGCACAGCCTTCACACTGAGCATCGTACCCGGGAATGTACAGCCTTCACACTAAGCATCGTACATGGGAATGCACAGCCTTCACACTGAGCATCGTACCCGGGAAGGCCCAGCCTTCACACTAAGCATGGTACCCGGGAAGGCACAGCCTTCACACTGAGCATCGTACCCGGGAAGGCACAGCCTTCACACTGAGCATCGTACCCGGGAAGGCACAGCCTTCACACTGAGCATCGTACCCGGGAAGGCACAGCCTTCACACTGAGCATCGTACCCGGGAAGGCACAGCCTTCACACTGAGCATCGTACCCGGGAAGGCACAGCCTTCACACTGAGCATCGTACCCGGGAAGGCACAGCCTTCACACTGAGCATCGTACCCGGGAATGTACAGCCTTCACACTGAGCATCGTACCCGGGAATGTACAGCCTTCACACTGAGCATCGTACCCGGGAAGGCACAGCCTTCACACTGAGCATCGTACCCGGGAATGTACAGCCTTCACACTAAGCATCGTACATGGGAATGCACAGCCTTCACACTGAGCATCGTACCCGGGAAGGCCCAGCCTTCACACTAAGCATGGTACCCGGGAAGGCACAGCCTTCACACTGAGCAATTGTTAGTAAAGAACACCACACCAGTGAATGGCATTGAGACAATGGAGGGGGCACTGAGTTCCAGGGGAGACTATGCCTTAGGCGAGGGAGCGCCTGGGAGGGACGTGCAGCCTTTCCCCAGAGGATGCGGAGGCCCTGCCTGGCTGTGGCCTGTGCCCGGGGCACCCACCTTTGGTGCAGTAGGTGACCTCCCCCGCGTAGTGGAACAGTCGGAACTCCATCCAGCCAATCCTCTTGCGGCCCTTTGGACCCGCCAGCTTCCGGCTGCAGCGAGGTGGACACAGACACAAGCTGAGCCTTTCTCATCATGGCAGCAAATGCACCAAAGTACAAAGCAGAGGGAGAGAGGCCTCTGACGGTGCTCGGGACCTGACAGCCAACTGAAGGCCAGCAGGGAGAGCTGACCACCGGGGGCAGTTCCCAGGAAACCCTGCTGCCTGTTTCATCCTGGTGGAGACCAAGGGCTAACAGGAGACCCTCCCTTCCCACACACACTGAGGAATAAAAAACGTGCGTGAACCGCAGAAACAGTTACTTTTACAATGAAGTCACTTCCATTTTCCGGGTGACAACTAAGAAACGATTTTACCACCTTACATTTTTATGATGTTGAGAGATTAAAATACTCAAGAAATAGCATTTTTCAGATTGTGGTGATTCATAATTTTTAAGTAACTTTTTCTTGACGTGTATATACACACACACATATCCTAAGTGTATATAGCTCAACAATCTTCCTTTCATGAAGTTATAGACTGTTCATTCTAACGGCTGTATTTCATTCCCTATGTGATTATACCACAATTTATTTTTCCATTCTTGATTCATTTAGTTATCCAATTCATTTTACATATCATTTTAACATTCTATAAGAGGTTTGATAAAGCCACTACCATTTATGGAATCCTTACTATGGCCAGAAATTGCACCAGATGACTTATACAGTCATTTATAATTCTAGAAGGTAGGTATATTAACATCCCCACCTTGTAGAATGGGAAACACAGATGCAAGAGTGTTGGTTTGGCTCAGTGGATAGAACATCGGCCTGTGGACTGAAGGGTCCTGGGTTCGATTCCGGTCAAAGACAGGAGGCAGCCAATCAATGATTCTCTCTCATCATTGATGTTTCTCTCTCCCCCCCCCTTTCCTCTCTAAAATCAATTAAAAATTTTTTTACATAGAATTCGAGTTTGATTTTTTTACTAACAAAAAGGATGCATATACAGCAAGTCCTCACTTAACATAGTCAATATGTTCTTGGAACGGTGGCAAAAGAACATAGAATAAAACCACTTTTACCATAAGCTGTTTGATGTAAATAAGAGTCAAGTTCCTACAGCATCTCATCAACCTTATAATGAAACAACGTTACCTGAAGGCCTGCTGAATATGACTGGGTGCATCCTAACGGGATTTCTACTACGAAGACGTAGCTGTACTCTTGGGGAGCACCGCCCACCTCCCCAAGAAGATGGATGTGCCCTGCAACGATGCAACAGCTCATCACATGCAATACCTACGTTTGGAAGTGCGCATGCTTCCCCACTTTCTCTTCCAACTTCTCCAGGAAACTCAAGTCAGAAGCAGGACCAGGGCGGATACATTCTTCATCCTTCAAACGAAGAAGAGAAGCCTCAAGCCACAGCAACACACTCGACCACGTCCAAGTTTTAACACGCTCACCAGCTCTGGCAATGTCCTGCACTCACATGCGGTCATCTCACTCAAGTTCAGGGGAACGTTTCCAGGGAGGGGGCCTAACCCATCACATGTTCTCAGATTTTTTTCAAGAGAACCACGGAACCAGAGAGGCTGGAAATTCCATGAGAAAGCAGCTCTGCCACCCCCCGAGCTGAGGCATATCCCAGGACACCCCACAGCTTCCGTGCCCAGCTTGCTTACACACGCAACCTCATTTTTTTCCCTTAACTACGCATCTCTGGCAAGGAACATACAGATCCCCCTTTACTCGGAGCAAAGCCTCATGGGAAGCAAACTATAAACCACTTGGGCCTAACGTCTCCTATTTCTCGAGCTCTGCCTTTCTGTTTTCTATTCTGGGTCCTCCACAGCGATAACATTTCACTGACCATCTTTTAAAAAATAACGATGAGCCTGGCTGGTGTGGCTCAGCAGTTGAGAGTCAACCCAGGAGCCAAGAGGTTGCCGGTTCAATCCCCAGTCAGGGCACATGCCCAGGTTGCAGGCTCCATCCCCAGTAGGGGACGTGGAGGAGGCAGCTGATGGATGATGACATTCCTCTCTCATTGATGTTTCTATCTCTTTATCCCTCTCCCTTCCTCTCTCTCTCTAAAAATAAATAACATATTTTTTTTAATTAAAGATGAATCAACCATGTAGCTTTTATTAAGACAACAGTAACAACAAAAAGAACCTGGTTACGGTTGGTGAGACAACGCTCATTAAGTAGCATTTTTATGCTGATCTCATTTATGGAGAACCAATGGGAGTAAGTACTTTTTACTAAAATATCTTTTGTTGTTAATCCTCACCTGAGGATATTTTTTTCCATTGATTTTTAGAGAGAATGGAAGGGAGGGGGAGATTCAGAAAGAGAGAAACTTGGATGAGAGAGACGCATCAACTGGTCGCCTCCAATACATGCCCAGACCGGGCTTGGCATTGAGCCTGCAACTGAGGTACATGCCCGTGACCAGAATCGAACCCAGGACTCTTCAGTCCACGGGTCGACACTCTATCCACTGAGCCAAACTGGCTAGGGCCTCAAATACCTTAACATACTGGTCTAGCAATCCCTCTGAGCATTGAATGTACAGACACTCGAGTACGTCAGCCCATGCTTCCCCAGATGTCCCCATGGCTGGTGCCCTCACCTCCTTCGGGTCTTTGCTCAGATGTCACCTTCTCAGTGAGTCCTTCCTGAACCACCAATGATCTAAAATGGAGCTGCCCTCCCCAGCACATCTCATCTCGTCCTCTTTCTCCATTGCACCATCTACACATGTTGCCCATTAACCTGTTTGTTGTCAGGCTCTCCCTGCCAGAATCCAGAGCCTCCACTGGTTTTCCACTGCTGTGTCCCAAAGCACAGGGCACAATCCTGGCCCAAAGCAAGCGTCCGATGAGTGTTTGTCGAATGAATGAATGAATGAATGAAGCCTGAATGTTCACCATGGAACAGGCATGGCTCTGAGCCCTCTGCCTACATCATCTCACTAAATGTGTCCTTCCAACTCCTCTCGGAGGTAAGTGCTGTTATCACTGTACCCGTTTCAAGAGGATACAAGTCCTTGTGTGCGTTGTAAACACCGGGTGAATAAGCTCTAAGTCAGTGGTAATTGTCTCACCAGGATGGAGATGATTCCTTTGTGTCTTTCTTCAACCAAGTCACAGATGATCTTGTTGTTGAAATACTGAATCGGCTCCCACTGAAATGACAGAGGAAAGAATTCTCCATGGAGGATTTGGATGAGCAGAAGATGTATTTCTTTTAAACGGGTTTTCCGACATTTTTTTCAAAAATCGATTTGTATCTCTAACATTAAAAAATAATAATCCTTTCTGAATATCAAAATAACTTCCTGGGAAATAGGCAGAGCAGGAGTACAGAATAATTCTCAGTACTAATCAGGGGAAATCGCCAATGAAATCCTGCGTCTCAAGGAAATGCCTCTCACAAGGTTATCAAATGGGAAGAAAACCCCAAGACGTTTACCTCTATGCCTTCCATTTCATATTCTGCCTGTTCCGCCTTTAGGGTTCTCTCGATTAAGAGCTGCTGGAGCTTCTCGTTGCAGTAATTTATACAGAACTGTTCAAAACTAGAGATGCAAAAGGTTTAAAAACTAAAGCTATGCACGTAGGCCAATTTTTTTTTAAGTTGTATTTACTTTTTTTAAAAAAAGTTAAATTTATTGGAGTAACACTGGTTCATAATTATATGTTTCAAGTATACAATATATAACACATCATCTGTGTATTGCGTTGTGTGTTCACCCCCCAAAGTCTGGTCTCCTTCAGTCACCATGTATTTGCCGCTCTTTTCCCTCTTCATCTCCACCCGCCCCCCCCCCCCACCCCCTTCCCCTCTGGTAACAACCACACTGTGTCTGTGTCCATAAGTTTGTTTGTTGGTTTTGTTCCTTCATTTGTTGCTTTCAGTTTTATTGTATTCCCTTATTTTTAAGGATGCTTTCTAATACAGAAAGATCAAAATCCTTATTAATCAAATACTCTAGTGAGCAGACCACAAGAGTCGAGCTGGAAGACAATTCCCTTTTCCATGGTTATTCCACCGCTAGAACCGCCAGTCTATGCAAATCTGGAGAATTTCTGGGAACGAGGAAATCAACTCCCATCACAGTAGCGAGGCCTGAAGCCAGACTCAGACCTGAAAGATGCACCGAGGGCCTCACCCGTTCTTGTCGAAGACCTCGAACCCGTAGATGTCCAGCAACCCGATCACGGTTTTCTTGGTGAACTCCTAGTCAAGAGAGCACGCCGTTCATCTTTAGGCCTTTCACGCCGAGACGCTCAAATCCCAGTGGCTGCCCCCAAAGCGGAGCTGTGGCCACAAAGCTCATGCCTTCTCTCTCCAGCAGAGGCTCCCAGAAGCAGCTCCGGGTGGAAACATTTCCCAGCTCACTCCCACCTGCGGCCTGTCCACTTCCCACCCATCACCCGGGCAGGGACGCCTCCCCTCCTGATTCACTGTCTTGCTTAACCCTCTCCAACTTGACTCCCAAGCCCACATTTGATCTGGAAGGAAAAAAGGGAGGGAGGGAAGGAGGGAAGGAGCCTTATAGACCAGTGATGGCGAACCTTTTGAGCTCGGCGTGTCAGCATTTTGAAAAACCCTAACTTAACTCTGGTGCCGTGTCACATATGGAAATTTTTTGATATTTGCAACCATAGTAAAACAAAGATTTATATTTTTGATATTTATTTTATATATTTAAATGCCATTTAACAAAGAAAAATCAACCAAAAAAATGAGTTTGCGTGTCACCCCTGACACGCGTGTCATAGGCTCGCCATCACTGTTATAGACAGACAACCAAGGAGACATCTATCCAGGGAAAAGACAGGTGGTACAGATGTCATTTTAAATAGAGAGCCAAGTGTTATTGGGCAAGGATGGATAGTGAGAGAGAACATGCCTATTTTTTAGGGACACAATTGAACATTCTGAATGGTGTGCAGGCATACTTCAGGTTATCGTGCCTAGCTTTACTGCACTTCCCAGATGTTGCGTTGTTACAAATTGAAGGAAAGACCCTCCCCCCCCCAAAGAGATATAACTGGCTTTATCGCGATACTCGCTTTACTGCCGTCTAGAATGAGCCCTCAGTCTCTCTGAGGTAGGCCTGTACCAAGCTGATGTCTCCCAAATCTGCCCTTCACAGCCTTAACCTCCATGAGTTCCACCCCATCCACATACCTTGACTTCGCGTATCATTTCCTTCATTTCTAGCTTTGAGTAAACCCCCTTTTCATTTAAATTCCACTTTAAAAGGAAATGTGATCAGTGGGTGAGTTCAAAGGAGTCGTCGTATTTTTCTCTGATACACACTAAATATGCTACTGTTGAGATTAAACGTTTCTGTATATACTTCAAGCATCCGGCATGCTTCATATGCTCTGCGTCCTGTACTTTGGGACACACTGAGAGAATCATTCAGCAGGCACTTTAGGGAACCTACTGTGTGCTCGGTGCTGGGAATGTAGGTATGAGAAAGGGAACCTACTGTGTGCTCGGTGCTGGGAATGTAGGTGTGAGGAGATACTGTCCCTACCCATCAGGAGCTTATGGTTAATTCTCACAAATTGTTTAGAGTAACAGTGTAAATTATTTTTTTTAATATTTTTTATTGATTTCAGACAGGAAGGGAGAGGGAGAGCGAGAGAGAGAGAAATATCAGTGATGAGAGAGAATCATTGTTCGGCTGCCTCCTGCACGCCCCACACTGGGGATGGAGACCACAACCCGGTCATGTGCCCTGACCAGGAATCAAACTATGACCTCCTGGTTCATAGGTCAACGCTCAACCACCGAGCCATGCCAGCCGGGCAATGGTGTAAATTATAAAACATCACCATGTTCGTGAGAACAAGCCATCCAACCCGTGGGGACTGACCTTGTTCACTAAGGAGGAGTTGATTTTGTTCACCAGCCACGTGAATGTGCGCCCATAGACGGCCTTCGCCATCGCGTCCCTGGCGTAGACAGAGTTTTCTAGCGTCAGTGGGCAGATCACCTGAGAACAACAGTGGCATAAGGTTAAAAAAAAAAAAGTCCCTGGAGTTTTCAAAGTAGCCTTTAAAAAAAATATTTTTAATGGATTTTTAGAGAGAGGAAAGGAGAGAAAGAGAGAAATGTCGATGTGAGAGTGAAACATTGATCAGCTGCCTCCTGCACGCCCCCTACTGGGGATCAAGCCCGCAACCCTGGCATGTGCCCTGATGGGGAATCGAACTGGCAACCTTTTGGTCCACAGGATGACACCCAACCAACTGAGCCACAGCCAGGGCTCAAATTAGCCTTAAATGATGACCCCAGGAAGGATGCTACCCCCCCGGGTCCTGCACCGAGCAGCTATTGCTGGAGTGGCAGGCACCGCGCTGAGCTCATGAGATAAGCCCATGACCAAGACAAACAGGGCCAGCCTTTGTGGGCCGGACTCACATTTGGGGAGCGGGGCACAGTCAATAAGTCACACAGCCCAGCTGGTGTGGCCCAGCAGTTAGCATCAACACAGGAACCATGGGGTTGCCCGTTCAATTCCCAGTCAGGACACATGCCTGGATTGCGGGCTTGATCCCCAGTCGGGGGCCTGCAGGAGGCAGCCAATTGATGATGTTCCTCTCTCATCAATGTTTCTCTCTCTCCATCCCTCTCCCTTCCTCTCTCTCAATAAAAAAAATATATATTTAAAAAAATAAGTCACACAAAGAAGTCATGTTGTTCTCAAGCTGAGAGTGACAAGTGCTCTAAGGAGATGCACCCACTGCCGTAGGGCAGGGGGGACATGAGCAGGAAGTGACCTGGGAACTGAAGGAGCAGGAGTCAACCAGAGGAAACACAGGGAAGGGTGTTCCAGCAGAGGGAACAGCATGTGCAAGGACCCAGTGGAGGGAAGGCACGGAGACGGTGAGGCGTGGAGAGCGAGCTGACGACCGTGTGATGTTGGGGGGAGAAGTTAAGGCAGGAGACGCTGGCAGGAGCTGGGTCAGGCTGGACCTGGTGGGCAGGGCTGGGGGCCACCACCCTCGGCTGCAGCGGAGGAGAGAACAGGCGTGTCCCACCCAGAGCCGTCGTTACCTCCTCGGTTTGGGCTTCAATCTTCCTGTGGGTGAGAGCTTCCAGCAGGGCCGATGGCTGGACCCCCAGGAGCTGAATAAATGGAAACCAAGATGAAAGCCATTCAGTGACCTGAGCTGACTCACAGCTTAGGAAGAGTTCGAGGAGTTTCCAGGCTCAGGGTTACCTGCCCCGAGTGATAACTGAGCTTTAATGCAAAACAGACCACGTTAGATCTCCCAACCAACTGGCTTTTACCCTCGTCCTCAGCCACCCTCGCCTACCGCCACCCTCGCCCCCCCGCCACCCCTGCACGCTCACACCTCCTAACCAGCATCAGCTGCAAGAACATGGTGTCAGCCACTGAAACGTGGGCATCCAGCTGCCTCGCTCCCCCCGCACCCCCACCCCCTCCCACACATTCCCCCCCACCCGCATCCCCATCTCTGAAGACAAGCATCACCTTGGCGATCCACTTGATCTCGTTGATGACTGGAATGGTGGCACAGCCCTGGTGGTTCTCTCTAAAGCAGACGTTCCCCAGGTGCAGGATGCTGGCAATGATTCCAAAGAGATTCTAGGAACGTGGGAGGTGGTGAGGAGGATAAGGAGAGAAGCCGCAGCCGCCTGATCGATACATGTCATCAGGGGAGGCACCCAGGGACAACCACCCCGACTTCCGGTCCTGAGCTCACAGGTCCTTCCTTCCCCAGACCCGGGCCTCTGAGTCACTCCAGGTACTAGGGTGGGGTGGGGAAGAGCCACCCCCAACCTCCATCCTCAGGGGTGGGTGGGGAAGATGTCCCACTCCATCTCCTGCCCAGGACACCCGCATTTTTACATCCCCCCCCCCCCCGCAATAAACCATTTAACATTCAAACGCCATGGTCCCCGATACATAGATATGTTGGAATCCTATTCTGGCCCTAGAAATATCAATAGTTTAGCCATACAAAAAAAGACCCAAAGATATAAAAATGTTGTTTACAAATCCTACAAGTTGTCCGTTTGTTTCGAAATACAAGAGTAAATAAATAATTCGATGGGGATTCATTATCTACAAGAGTCCCAAGATCTAAATGTTTGCGATGGTACTTGAGGGAAGGAGAAACATCACCCCCTCTTTTCCCACAACAGGCGGGAAAACGCAGGGCTACCAGCAACACGCAGAGCCCCCGTCAACATGTGACTCCCCCATGAGCAATGACGAATGTTCGGGTGTCAGCCAGTCCCGTGCGCAGTTGGGATACACTTATACCGACAAAACGAGTCCTCGCCTTGGCCGGGTGGCTCAGCTGGTTGGAGCATCATCCCGTATACCAAAGGCTGCGGGTTCGGTCTGCAGGCGGGTCACGTACAAGAGGTGACCCAATGATGTTCCTCTCTCTCTTTCTTTCTCTCCCTCTCTCTCTCTCTCTCTCTCTCTCTCTCCCCCTCTCCTCTCTCTAAAGTCAATAAACATATCCTTGGGTGAGGATTTTTAAAATATACAAGCAAATAAATAGTCATCATTTACTTAAAATTAAGATATAACTAGGCGTCCTGCTTTCCTGTTGGCTGAATCTGACCGCCCGCCCAGGCAGTCACCAGGACTGTCCCCTCAGCTCCAGGCTCCCAGGGCGCATGCCCGCACCTCCAGGTCGTCTTCAGTGAAATCGATGACGGCAAAGGCATTGGAGACGGTTTTCCAGTCGTTCCTGTCATTCATAGACGACTCGTTGGCGCCATGAGCCTGCTGACACAGAGTTGGGTTGCGTAATGGCACTTGTACACGGACAGTGAATAGCTCCTACCCCAGAATGCTTTTCTCCACAAGCATGAGAGCGCCAGGTCTATAGGACGTTCTGAACCGTGACTGTCCCCCCAATCACCCAGCACCGGGTGACCTGCCAGCTGCTGCTCTATTCCGATGTACGTGGAAGTTTAGTTCAAAATCTCCACCCGGGGAAAACTTCCAAAGTCACATACTCGTGGTATTTCCTTTTGTGTGTTTTTTAAAAGGGGTCTTCTGGCTATTTTTGCTTAAAAAAATTGAAGATAGCCCTGACCGGTTTGGCTCAGTGGATAGAGCGTCGGCCTGCGGACTCAAGGGTCCCAGGTTCGATTCTGGTCAAGGGCATGTACCTCAGTTGCGGGCACATCCCCAGTGGGGGATGTGCAGGAGGCAGCTGATCCATGTTTCTCTCTCATTGATGTTTCTAACTCTCTATCCCTCTTCCTTCCTCTCTGTAAAAAATCAATAAAATATATTTTTAAAAAAATTGAAGACACATCTCAATAAACACCTGAAGTGTAGGGGGACATGACAGTGAAATTCAGAAAACAATCCGGACACGCTTAGCAACCGCCAGCCAAGCCGTGACGGCAGGAGGCCCTCCCTCGTGGAAAGAACCGTTGGGCCTTTAGAGAGAAACACAGTCGTGCAAACACGGTCACCAGCAGAAGCGTGACAAGTCGTGTCTCACTCACTCGAGAAGCTGTCTTTTAAATAAGTCACAGATCGACCAGTGTCACAATTTAAAGAAAAAACAGCCTAGATGAGGGCTTTTATTTAAAAAAATTTTAAAAATACATGTTTTTTATTTATTTCAGAGAGGAAGGGAGAGGGAGTGAGAGATGGAAACATTAATGATGGAGAGAATCATTGATCAGCTGCCTCCTGCAGGCCCCACACCGGGATGGAGCCCACCACCCGGGCATGTGCCCTGACTAGGAATTGAACCCTGACCTCCTGGTTCATAGCTCGACGCTCAACCACTGAGCCACGCTGGGGCCAAAGTGTGAAGAACAGTCGCTGGGCTGCCTGCAGAATGGTCTGAGAAAGTTCTTGGGAACTTGGGAACACCCCATTGAGGGGCCCACAGACACCCCGTCCCCCCCTCTGTAGGGCCACCGAAGCCGGGTGCCGGCTCCCCACCTGGGCCAGGTATCTGTACAGCTGGGGGTCTCGCTCCAGCCCCAGGTAGGCCAGCAGCTGCTCCTCGCCGCCCTCCAGCAGCTGGTAGAAGATGTGGAAGTTCCGCTCGCCGTGGTTCTGATAGACAACTCGAGACTTTTCTATCAAGTAACCGATGATGTGCCCGCCGATGGGAATGCCCTTCAAAACAGGACCACAAATAAAATTTAAAAATGCAGCAATGACAGCAGTAACCAAGCCACCCTCTATGGGTATTTTCTGAGAAGAGAAATTCTGAAGCAGAATGAAGTCGGATCTATCCGTCTCCCATGACTGGTGTTTCCCGTCGGGCTCTGTCTAAAAGGAATCTTGCCTCCCCCAAGGTCATGAAGATGTTTCTATGTTTCTGTCCGGAAGTGTGATTGGTCTGCCGTTCATGTTTAGGACTATAATCGACGACTATGTAATTTCTGTATATGAAGTGAGGAAGGGGGTCAAAGGCCATCTGGATTTCCAATTGATCTGCA
Organism: Myotis yumanensis; assembly: GCF_028538775.1. Taxonomy (NCBI): domain Eukaryota; kingdom Metazoa; phylum Chordata; class Mammalia; order Chiroptera; family Vespertilionidae; genus Myotis; species Myotis yumanensis. Next base: position 21,402,815 of record NW_027223770.1, read on the forward strand.
ACCTTTGTCAAAAAGACAGCCCTGTCCCCCCTGAATCAGTGTGGTGCTTTTGTCATTAAATCAGTGACCTATACGTGGGGATCTTTCTGGACTCTATTCTGGCCCATTGGCCTGTTTGTGTATCCTTGTGCCAATATCACACTGTCTTAATAATGATTTTTTAATAATTGGTCCCATAAAGGATTTGTATCCCAGAACATATCTAGAACTCTTCCAAATCAATAAGAAAAAACACAGCCCGATTAAAAATGGGCAAAAGCCTTCAACAATGACCAAAACTTCATGAATAATCAGGAAGATACAAACGTAAGTCACAGTGAGAAAGCACTAACCCCACCGGAATGCCAAAAACAGAAAGGACCGACATCCCACACGTTGGCCGGGGCAGGGAGCAGCGGGAAGTGTCAATCATTACCGCACATGTACCACTTCCGGGGACAGGCCCAACATGAATGAACGCTTGTGTCTACTGAGAGACATGCGCACGGATGTTCGGAGCACAGTCTGCAATAGCCCCAAATGTCCATTAAAAGGAGAACAGAAAAATGGCAACCAGGTCACACACCTGAAAAATGAACCGCCGCCACATGCAGCCGCATGACTGAACTGAACGGAGAGAATGTTGACTGAAAGAACCCAGACCCAAAATATAATTCCATTTTTGTGTCGGGCTTCTTATTGCTCCCACTGCCATACAACCCCTCATCGTGTGAACACCCCCCAACTGCACCAGCCACTCTCCTGTACACGGACAGTCAGCCCTCCCCAGATGTGGGTTGGTCCCCTCACGCGCAGTGCTCTGTGGGCTTGCACACCTGCAGGAGTGGACTGTCTCCACCTGAGATCCAACCTCACAAGATAACACAGGGTGGGGTGAGAGAAGGTTAACAGTTGTGAGTACGCAGAACAGAGTTTGTTCTTGTATTATTGAGTCAAACTGACGAGAGGCCCAGTGCACTAATTCGTGCATAGGTGGGGGTCCCTCGGCCTGGCCAGCAATCAGGGCCAATGGGGGCCATCTCACTCAGTCCGGGGGGGCGGGGAGGGGGGGAAGGGACCATGGGAGGTTGGCTGTGGGAGCCCACTGACCACCAGGGGGGCAGCTCCTGCATTGAGCATCTGCCCCCTGGTGGTCAGTACACGTCACAGCAACCAGTCGACTGGTTGTAATGGTCGCTTAGGCTTTTATATAGAAAGATTACTGTATTATTTTCCATCTGCACAACTGTAAACCTACTTTCGCCCCACCTGTATATCGTTTTCCAAATGGGTTACGCTAACATACCCCCCACCACCACCCGTTAATGATCCACATCTTTGCCAACACCTGGAATTATCTTCATTTCCACCATCTAGAGCAGGGGTCCTCAAACTACGGCCCGCGGGCCACAGGCAAATACAAATATTGTATTTGTTCCCGTTTTGTTTTTTTACTTCAAAATAAGATAGGTGCAGTGTGCATAGGAATTTGTTCATAGTTTTTTTTTTAAACTATAGTCCGGCCCTCCAACCGTCTGAGGGACAGTGAACTGGCCCCCTGTTTAAAAAGTTTGAGGACCCCTGATCTAGAGCAGTGGTTCTCAACCTTGGCTGCACATTAGAATCACCTGGGAATCTTTTTAAAATCCTGAAATTCTGTTTCTTTGTTATGGGGTGGGGTCACAACATTAGTAACAAAGAAACAGAATTTCCGGAGGATGAGGCCCAGAAATCAGGATTTTAAAAAGATTCCCAGGTGATTCTCATGTGCAGCCAAGGTTGAGAACCACTGCTCTAGATGGTCTCTCACTGCAGTCTTTATTTGCATTTCCTAAAACAAGTGCAAATCCTGGAGTTCTCAGCTGTTTGAGCCAATAAGTGCCCCTCCTTCCTTAAGGTGCCTTGGGGGTGGGTTTCCGCCGCTGGTGAGTGAAGGGGTCCCCGGGAACAGTAATGGGAACTGGAGTGTACCTTAAAGTCAAACTGTATGTCCATGTATTTCCCAAATCTGCTGGAGTTGTCATTCCGGAGCGTTTTGGCATTTCCAAAGGCCTTGGAATACAAAGTGGGGAGAGGGGAGCGCTGAGCCGAACTGCCACTCACTGTCCTCTGAGCTCACTACGCGCATCCAGTTCCTGAGCCCAAAGGACATGCATGTTATGAGAACAGGAGGGAGGGGGAGCCAGGGGTGAAAGCTGTACTCTATCTCCTAAGGAACCGCTAACTACAGAGGATTGGACGCCAACTACTAGGGTTGGACCTAAACAGAAAAAGGGGGAAAGCATATCTTCTCCCTGGAATCCAATCCAGGAATAGATTAGAAATGGCCTCAGGAGAGGTGTAATATAGGACCCTCGGCCCTTGCTGTTCTAGAAGGAACAGTTCATGGCCCCCATAACCAGACCCCTTTCTTCTTATGTCCTAAAGATAAATCATTCAGCCCAAAGGCCCACTGGAAAAACTCTTCCAGCATCTTTTTACACAAAGGGCAACAAAAACACAGGAGAAAATAACTTGTTCAAAGTTATCCAGCGAGTCAGTGAATTGCAAGAGTAGACATAACCATCCAAATGATTTTAATAATAAAAATGTAAATCAATAATCGAGCATTTTAGTGCTCCTTGGTTTTGCAGAGTGCTTTTGATGCGCTCGTCTCATTTAATCCTCAAAACCTCCCAGGAGGTAAGTACTATGAGTAGACCCATTACACAGATGGGAAAACAGGCCCCAGAACATGAAATGACTTTCTGAAGCTTGCTGGTGCGTGGCTGCCCTGGGATTACCATCATGCCCGCTGGACTTCAAGATCATGCCCTTAACCTCAATACCACCCGACACCCCGCTTCTTAACTCCCAGACTGTTACCTCCCCGTTTTGACTGACCCACTCCGGGGATTCTTCTTACTTAAGTGCCCTACCGGGAACTCGCCTTGATTGGGCCTCCACGGTTCCTTACCTCCAGCACCGGGTTGGAGAGCAGCAGTCTGTCCCGGGCGATTTCTAGCGAGTCGGTCATGGGGCAGGTCATTGCGAAATACTGCAGGATCTTCTTGGAGGCCTCCGTTTTCCCTGCCCCGCTCTCCCCAGAAATGAGGATGAGGTGGTTGGTCAGCTCCGAGCACATCATGCGGTAAGCGTTGTCAGCTATGGCATAGCTGGGGAGGTGGAACAGAAGCGGAAGGAGCGGGAAGTGGCTGTCACGCTGCTGCCCTTGGTTCTGACGCCCACAAGGCACCCTGCCTCCAGGCAGCCACATCCAGGCCGAGGCACAAGGACACCGAGCTCAGGCAGAGATCAAACCCATCACAACCCACTCCCTGATCACACGGGAAGCGTACTAGATGGCAACGCTCAAATAGTACACGAGGTGAAGTGAAGAATTTGAGCAGTGACAGAAATAATTTAACAAATTTATTTTGTTTAATCTATCAACATTTCTTATAAAATTAAGCCAGATACTAAATTATATCCCTCAAGAGATGTGCTATGAGTTGTAGGGAAAATTAACAACTTGTCTAAATATTAAACAGTTCAATAGATATAATAAGATCTCCCATTTTCTCTCAAAACCTAGGTTGCTAAGAATGTAGGGACAGTCCGGTCGGCGTGGCTCAGTGGTTGAGCGTCGACCTATGAACCAGGAGGTCACGGTTTGGTTCCTGGTCAGGGCACATGCCCGGATTGCGGGCTCGATCCCCAGTGTAGGGCATGCAGGAGGCAGCCGATCAATGATTCTCTCTCATCATTGATGTTCCTCTCTCTCTCTCTCTCTCCTCTCTCCTCTCTCCTCTCTCTCCCCCCCCCCCCCCCCATTCCTCTCTGTAATCAATAAAAATTTTTAAAAGAGTGTAGGGACAGGAAACTAAAAAGATTTTAAAACCTTTGTGATACCTTTACAACAACAGCTAAAACTCTCATGAGGGATTTATCTCCAAGATCAGAAACCAAAGCATGAAGATCTCCCAAGACCATAATCTTTGCATGTGGCCGAGTTTGAAAGCTGGCTATTTCGGAAACCATTGGTGGTAGTGATGCGGAAAGGTTTATAAGCGCCCTGGGAGGTGAGAAAACGAGTCCCCAAGAAAAATGGAGGGAGGACATAAATATTAGCCCGGAGATCAGCCAGGAAGGAGAACTAAGAAAGTTAGCAAAGCCCAAGTCATACAGGAAACTGCTTGCCTTAGGGATCTGCAGCCTTGGTTAAGTTTCTGCCCACGGAGAATCTCCTTAGCTGCCATGACACCCAGGCACCAGTAGATGGAGCAGTAGCAACCCACTTCCCAGAGAAGACGCCTCTCTAGCCACTCTTAGATTTCTCAGCATTTTCAAAGGATTCCACCTCTCATGGTATTTAAGCTGAGATTCCACAATGATCTGCTGATGTTTTCTACTGTGTTGAAAGATTTATTTTACGAGGCAGCAGATACAGAATGAGTGAGACACAGAACGTAATGAGTATGTGTCCAGGATTTGGATGCACAGGTAGGTGGGTGGGTGGGTGGATGGATGGATGGGTGGGTGGGTGAGAAGAAGGGAGAAAAGGAGGGGGAAAGAGAAGGAGGAAAGAAGTAGAAAAATACTCCTACTGATGAGCCGGCGAGGGCTACTTACACATGTGGTGGCAGCTCAAAGAAATTGACCCCTTGGTAAAGCTCCATCTGGCTCAGGGTGTAGATGCCCAGCTCCTGGTACGGATTCACGGACACGAGGAGGGTGCCAATGTATGTCTAGAGGAATGGACCAAAGCACCAGTGAGGCATCCCGGGGTGCAAGTGGCCACCGTAAAAGACCGTCACGTGCTGGGATCCCCGTGCGTTCATTCAGAGCTGGGGCTAGAACGTGATAAACAAGACAGGTGGGGGTCTCTGTTGTCATGGAGCTTGGTGGACAGGGGCAGATAAAGAGCCAAGGGCTCAAGGCTGTTTCCACCAGAGATGAGTGGTAAGAACGGTGTAAATAGGGTAATGAGAGCAAATGATTGAGGAAGGCCACCTTAGCTGGTGGGCTTAGGGCCGGCTTCCTCCAGGAGGTGACATCTGAGCTGAGACTTGAAGGATGAGGAGCAAAGTCATGAAAAAAGTCAGCAGGAAGGGTTCTGGGTTGGGGAAGAAGTGTGGCGGGTTGGCTGCCACGGAGGCCAGGGATGGAGGGGAGAATGGAAGGTGGTAAGAGATGATGTTGGAGAGGGAGCGAGTTCACGTCACACAGCGTATGAAGGATTGGGGGGTTTACTCCAAATGCAATGGATGGCGGAGACGCCGCTCTCCCCGCTGGAATGAAATACCTGCCCTGAGCCATTATGGAAAATGAATGACTTTAAGAGGGGCACACCACGCTCTGACGTAGGTTTCACCACGGTCTCTCTGACCATCGGGCAAAAGCAGGGTGAGCGAACACACCAGCCATTTAAAACTGGGCAAAAGCTCCCCAAGATTTCAACACTGGATTCTATTAGGATTCAAGTGTTGGAAGTACTTATATTTGTAATACAGCCACTAAGTTAAAACTGCTTGGCACATAATTAGGAATAAAGGTAAGCTTAAAGGATTTACCTGAAAACTTGACCAATCAAATTAGGGTGGGGTGATAAATGGAGAATTTAATAACAACTGGCCACCACTAGAAGCAACAGGACCAACCTGAGTAGTACTGGACCCTTGGAGATTCAGGGGGTGTGGTGGACCCCCTCTTATTTATGCCTCCCTGGTATCTAGTTCCCCTTCGTCCAACAGATTCCTATGAGGGACCCTCTGCCCCAGCTCTCAGTGCATATCATAGGATCAGAGGGGCACTGGCCTCACTCCTCATCGCCAGGGGTAGCCTTGGGTAAATATTCTGTCCCATCAGAATATTCCTCATTCCTAGCTATTGGGATTGGTTCAGAGATAGGCACGTGACCCAAAATAGGCCAATCAGAGCCAATCAACATCTGTGTATCTGGGAAGACTTGCTTTCAGCAACTCTAAATGGATGTCAGCATGGTTCTGTCAGCAGCCAACTTGTCACCTTGTTGAGAGGCTGCCCCAGAAGGAAACCGACCCAAAAGAAACCAGAGAGGTGGAAAAGATCCCGCAAGAGGGAGAAAGAGTCCTTAAGACATTACTGAGACCCTAGATCTATTCATAGACCCTACAGTGACATAGGCCCATACATTCCCTTTTGAGGCTAAGACGGGTGGGTTAAGTGGTGGGTGTATCGCTGGCCGCCCAAAAGGCCTTAAGCCCAAAGGATGAAAAGGCATCCGATAGTGGTCCCTCCGCACCTCCCTGCTCCGGCTAACCCAACAGCGTGATATTGCTCTCAGTCGACAGAGCTGCGAAGGCAGGGAGGGAGCCGCCGCAGGAGGAAAACAGCTGAGAAAGGGGGTACGTTACATAGATGAGGTTCTCCCGGAAACGCTTGCGAAGATTGTCCAGAAAAGCAGATTCGCTGGTGTGCGCGTCCAACAGCACGAAATCCTGCACCCCGACCTTGTCGCGGGCGGTCAGCGCCCCTTCCATGTGCAGGCGAATGTGCCGCCGCCTCACCTCTTCTTTCTGCAGGAAACACAACAGGCCTCAGCTGCCATTTCGTCTCCGATTCCTACTGCCCGTCTAATGTGGGAACAGCAAGACCCTAGGCCCTGGGGATGGTAGAGAGCCAAGCATGCATGACGCCGTCTTCATGAAGAGTTCACATCTGGTGAGAGGTACAAGAGGGTGATGATAAAAGCAGCAACAGCAGTTAACAGCAGCAGCCGATGGGGTCTGAGCGTGTACTGTGTTAGGCACTAAACACCTGCCATTTAATCCTCCTTCTGCCTCTATGACAGAATGGCTCCTACAGTTCAATAATAAAGAGTCAAGCTCAATAAAAACTGGGCAAAAAAAAACATGAATGGACATTTCACAAAGGGAGATAGACAAATGGTCAAGAAACACCTAGAAAAATGCTCAGCGTCCTTAACCATCAGGAAAATGCAAATGCAAACCACAGGGAGATGCCTCCACCAGAACGGTTCAGAGAAAAGAGACTGACAACACCCGATGTTGGCGAGGACGTGGAGCCGACGAAACGCTCCATCGAACAGGGTCAGCGAGACGCAGAGGGATAGAATCCGTTCGGGGAGAAGTCTGGCAGTTTCTAATGAAGTCACGGCGCCTCTCCCCTTTGATCCGGCAGTCCCATCCCCGAGTATTTACATAAGACGAGTGTAAACACGCGCTCACAGAAAGGCCCCGAACACGAAGGTTTACACGAACGTTATTCATCACGGCCCCGAACTGTAAACAATCCAAATTCCCATCAACCGGAGAAGGCGCGAGGGCCATGGATGCCACCGAACGGGCCCGGCGATCAAAGAGGAACGCTGGCGTGCACGGGGACACCGTGGCTCTCAGACGTGCGGCCGAGTGAAAGGACGGGACACAAAAGGCCGCGCGCCCTCTGGCTCCATTTATATGAAATTCTAGGACAAGCAAAACTAATCCACAGAGAACATCTGAACAACCGCCGCCTGGTTAGAGGGGGTTGTCTGGCAAAGGGCAGGTTTTGGACTAATGGAAACGTTCTCTGACCCAAGAGGGCTGGGCGTTCCACGGGTGGGTCTCTCTGGCAAGGTATGTGTGAAGACGGTGTGCATTTTGATGTGTAAATTTTTTTATTTTTTATTTTGTTTGTTTTTTAATCCTCACCCAAAGATATTTTTCCACTGGTTTTTAGAGAGAGAGTGGGAGAGAGGGGGGAAGACAGAGAGAAACATCGATGTGAGAGAAACACATCGATTGGTTGCTTCCTGCACTCGCCCTGACCAGGGCCCGGGCCGGGGAGGAGCCTGAAACCAAGGTACGTGCCCTTGACCAAAATCGAACCGTTTGGTCCACAGGCCAATGCTCTATCCATCGAGCCAAACCGGCTAGGGCTGCACATTTTATTTTTAAAAGAACCATCAAAATAATCAAGTGGGAGGGGGTGGGGAGTGGGTGGAGGTATAAACGAAAACATTTATGCCAGGGTAGCTTGCTGGGTATGGGAAGGATTTATTACACTATTCTGTTTACTTTGAAATGTAATTGAATTTCCCATGATAAAAGTTTAAAAAAAAAAAAAAAAAACAGAACGGCCACCAGGTGTCTCCCTACACTAGCCAAATGGAGCTACAAGAAAACAATCAACTGCTCTCTAAGGTCGAAAACAATGCATTTAGATAAAAAATATTTCAGTGATTCTGAATATTCTCACTTTAAAGTTGCTGTTTTTTTATAGGAGAGGCAGCACAGCGTAGTGATTAAACACAAGGACTTTGCAACGTGAGCCTGCCCAGGTTCAAGTGCCATTTCCGCCTGCCTCTCGCCGGCAGGACAACCTTGGGAAAGTCTCTTGCTCTGTCCAAGTCCCCGAAGCTGCTCTGTGTCTGTAAAACGGAATAGACTGTGCCTCCTTCCCGGGGCTGCTGGTTTGAACAGAACCAGGGAGAGCACTGGGAACGGTGCCAGACGCAACGCCAGCTCTGTAGCACTCGCTTCTGCCCTCGACCGTATCAGTGACACAATTGTTAGAAACAAGAATATTACAAAGAAAAAGTCTGTGGGTGAGCAGTCGATGAGCCCCGATTGGGAGCAGGCTGGAGTCTGAAATACTATCGGAGCTGCACCCACAAATATGACTCAGTCAGATCTCTGCAGGCGGAGGGTGGTAGAGATTAACAAACTTCTTCCTTTTTTAAAAAATGTTTTTATTGATTTCAGAGAGAGAGAAGGAGAGTGCGAGAGATAGAAACATCAATGAGGAGAGCGAGTCACTGACCGCTGCCTCCTGCACGCCCCCTCCTGGGGATCGAGCCTGCCACCCGGGCATGTGCCCTGACTGGGAATGGAATGGTGACCTCCTGGTTCATGGGTCGATGCTCAACCACTGAGCCACACAGGCCAAGCAACAAAGCTTCTTTCTTATCTGCCCTGGGGATGGGAGGGTGCTGTGCTTACAAGAGTGAGAGCCCTGTGGTCAGCCCAGGGCCTTATGCAACGTTCAGTCCAAAGAGATTTGACAAAACTCGCTAAATTAAGGAATGAAACAGTGAAATCGTAAAATGCCCAGTGAGATGTTCAGCTATCCAACGCCCCCTGGTGGTGAGTGAAGAAGGCCGAATTCACACTGACAGCTCGACCCCAGTGCTTGGGCACCCAACCCTCGCCCATCACCTGCAGGCAGGCTCCAGGTTGCCGGAGGGGAAAAGGAGGAGATGGGGGAAAAGCACCGAGAAGCACATCTAAACGCCATTCTTTCAAAATAGAAGCTCGATCTACTTCGGTTCTGCCTAGATGCCACCATCTGTCAGGGAAGCAGTTTCCATTTTGTAACAAAATTGGAATACTGAGGCAAACCGCCCCCACCCCCCTCCTCCCGCTGAGATAGGGACTGCTCCTGCCAGGCTCAGTGCCCCGCATCCTGGCCAAAGATTCCCTTTCGCTGCTCAACATCGGTAACAATTAAACGCAAACAAATGAAAGCAACAACAGCACCAGGTTATTACCATGAAAAGACACATAAGGGAGAGGATCGCACACAACACTGGGAGATTGACGTGAGATTAAAACCCCAACGCACTGCAAGCGGAATAGTACATTTTAACTATCCCTCAGAAATGCAATGTTGCCATAGGTTAATATATAAGTATAGTAGAGGCCTGATGCATGAAATTTGTGCAAGAGTAGGCCTTCCTTTCCCCGGCTGCCAGCACCGACTTCCCTCCGGCACCCGGGACCCGGGCTTCCCTCGGAGCCCCGGCTTCATCCAGAAGGTTGTCTGGAAGGATGTCCAGAAAGACGTCTGGTCTAATTAGCATATTACGCTTTTATTATTATAGATATTGGCCCAGTGATATGATTCCTTAGAATTTCTTCTAAGGAAATATTTCTAATAATTAGAACATGTAGCTGTTTCTGTAGTGTTTTATCTAAAATGGTAATTGAGCCCTGGCTGGTTTGGCTCAGTGGGTGCAGAACCACAGTGACAGAGCGACGGCCTGAGAACTGGAGGGTCCCCAGTTTGATTCCGGTCAAGGGCACGTACCTCCGTTGCAGGCTCCTCCCCAGCCCGGGCCCTGGTCGGGGCACATGCAGGAGGCAACCAATCGATGTGTTTCTCTCACATCGATGTTTCTCTCTGTCTTTCCCTCTTTCTTCCACTTTCTCTAAAAATCAATGGAAAAATATCCTCGGGTGAGGATTAAAAAATAATAATAATAATAATAATAATAATAATAATAAAATGGTAATTGACATTCAATTTATAACAGTAGCCCAGTATATGACACCGGCTAGAGAGAATACATACAGAGATGGAAGTAATGCTTATGAAGAGGACATAAGCGAGGCTTTCTCCCTTTTGAGGGGCAGCAGCAGAATGCACAGGTATATGTGAACTGGGATTACAAACTACGCCTCAATGCATGCTCACGGACTGGCTGCGACATGGGCCGGACACAGTCACACCAGGTGGCACGTGCAAATACTGGATTCTGCACACCATCCCCATTTCCAGCGTTGGTCTGCTTTTCCCACTGACGGGTCCAAAAGTATTTTTCTTTCTTTCTCCTGTGATTCTAGATGTCTGTCTTGAGCCTCCCAGCATCCGCAGCTCCTCCTCCTCCTCCGACTTCCCCTAGAGGTGCGTCCTCTTCCCCTCCCCCCTCCGCCCCCATCCCCCGTGGAAGGTCTCAGGTCCAAGACACTCCCAGTCCAGAGGGAGGCAGGAGACACAGCTCTGACTTCCAGAGTTCTCCCTTTAGGACTTAGATCTCAACTGCACGGGGCGTAAAGAAGGAAACCGGCCTGGCTGGCGTGGCTCAGTGGTTGAGCGTTGACCTATGAACAGCGAGGTCATGGTTCGATTCCTGGTCAGGGCACATGCCCGGGTTGCAGGCTCGATCCCCAGTATGGGGCGTGCAGAAGGCAGCCCATCAGTGATTCTCGCTCATCATTGATGTTACTATCTCTCTCTCCATCCCCCTCTGAAATCAATCAAAATATATATTTTTAAAAATAAGTGGAACAACAAATCGATGTTTTTTTCTCTCTCTCAAATCAATAAACAGAAAGTGCTGGTTTCTGTTTCTATTCCTCCTCTAACACAGAATCCGAGTCTATAGCTTCAAAACCAACAAGGATTTCAGGCAGCCACTTGCACACAAGTCCCCCTTCTGTCCACATCTCTAACTCACGGATGAGAAATGCTTATCTGATTTGTTTTCCTTAGTACAACACTTCAACACCACTGTTCCCATGGACAGAAGCAAGACTGTGGACATTCTGGGTGACAGTTCACACACACCCCACGAGGACCAAAGGGACTTTTTCCAGGAAACAAACACCTCTACTCCCTACCCCATGAAGGCAGGTGGCCGAGAATTTGGTGAACTACACCTTTCCGAAGACGTTACCCTACAAGCATCAGCACATCACAGCTCTTCCTGTCTCCAGGCCCTGAACATTATCAGTAAGGAGAGAGAGAGAGAGAGAGAGAGAGAGAGAGAGAGAGAGAGAGAGAGAGAGAAAGAGAGAGAGAGAGAGAGACCTTTGCTCTGGTGCTTGTCTAACTGGCAACAAAAAAGCATTGAACTCTGAAGCTGACATCTCCACACTGATTCAAGCAGCACAGAAATTGGGTATATGCCTGAAAAAACTCAAAAACAGGTATTTGCAAAGATATATGCCCCCCCCCCCCCCCATGTTCATTGCAGCATCATTCGCAGTGGCCAAGACACGGAGACACGGAGACAACCTGCGAGAGAGGACTGGATAAAGATGACGCGGTCCATACACACACAATGGAATACCGCTCAGCCGTAAGAAAAGGCGAAATACTGCCATTTGCAACACATGGATGGGCCTTGAGAACATGATGCTGAGTGAAATAAGTCGGGCAGAAAAAGCGAAGAACCATAGGATTTCACTTATACGTGGGATACAAATGAAACTCGTGGACACATACAGCGGTGGGGCGTGAGCCGAGGGAAAGGGGGTGAGGGACTGGGGTGAAGGGAGCCTAGTGAATGCTGACGGAAGATGATCTGACTTTGGGTGGTGGACACGCAGTGCAATATACACATCTCGTATCCTAGAAACCCACCCCCGCAACTGTATGATCCCGTTAACCAATGTCACCCCAGTAAATTTAATATAAAAAAAAAAGAAGCGCAGAAACACCCATTTAGTTTTGTCATAAATGGATTAGAGTTGGCACACAAACCCCAGAGTCTCAGTCTTAGGGAGACACGGAATATGCCTCAACCCCCAGCAGTTTCCCCAATAAAACTCACTGGGAGCCTTAGCCAGTTTTGCTCAGTGGATAGAGCATCAGCCTGCAGACTGAAGGGTCCCAGGTTCGATTCTGATCAAGGGCTCGATCCCTAGTGGGGGGTGTGCAGGAGGCGGCCGATCAATGCTTCTCTCTCTTCATTGATGTTTCTATCTCTCTCTCCCTGTCCCTTCCTCTCTGAAATCAATAAAAATCTATATGAAAAAAAAAAAAAAAAACCTCACTGGGAAAAAACGAGGTGGCATTTGAGATTCTCTGCAATCTCCTATTGATCCACACACATCCAGGCCCCCTCCAAAAAAAATAAATAAATAAAAATGAACTTTTAGCCAAGAGAAAGCCCCAACCATCCATTCCTGGGACCCCTTGATTGTTCGCAAGCAACAGGCTCCCAGCGTCTTGTCAAGGCTGCCCCTCCGGCCGCAGGCTCGGGACAGAGGTCGGGGCGAGCTGCTTCGCTTTCCCAAATCAAAGCGGGGGGCGAAGCAAGTGAGAAAATCTCCCGGGTTCACACACCCCTTCAGAGGCCGCGACTTGAAACACCCGCCGTGTCTCATGGCTGCCATCTTGCCAAACATTGGTTTGCCAAAGGCGGCCTTTGAGGGGCTCGGGGCTGGGAACGCTGGCCGCCGGCCCATTGAAGCGGGGCCCGCACAAAGGCCTTCCTGCCACAATCCCCGTGCTCGCGAGGGACGACATCTCTCGCCCCCAAGAAAACATTTTAATGCGGTACAATCCGTGACACAGATCACCCCCCATTTCCTTTCAGCAATTATTCATTAGAAAACATTTAACGTCGCTGCGGATTTCACACTGGGCAGTCTGCGCACAAAGGACCCGCGATGGCCCATTTAGAAGGGGCCGGGGGCCGCCTTTTCTCATCTGAGAAACTCCACGGAGGTGGGGCCCGCGGCGAAACCGTGCGGTTAACGGTCAAAGCCCCCCTGCCTGCCCTGACACTCATTTCAAGATGACAGGGGACAAAAGAGATTTGTTCTGTGCAAGCCTGTCTGGGTGCCCGGCCACGATCGGGCCCCGCACACATGAAACCGCCCGGGCATTTCATCCCACCTGCCAGCCCCCTCCCGCCTGCATCCCCTCTCTCCTCCGAGGCTTGGCTCGTTCCCACTTTAACACAAAGAGACAGGTAAAGAATATGGCGAAACGCTGCCCATTCAGCATGTCAGCTTGCATCATACGATCGCCTGTCAGGTCCCCTGCAAGCTGCGAGGCGCTCAGATGTCTGGGTTCAGACCAGAAATCCGGCCCGCGGGCTGGTTATAGCTCTGGGGCGGGCGGCTCCCCGGCCACCCCCCTCCCATCCTCCTGGGGCACAACGCCACCATTTCACAGACCCCCAAAACCATCCTGAGTAGCAACAGTTTGAAACTTTGGCAACGTCAACGAGGGACCACAGGCCGACTCCCAATGGGCTCTGTGTATATTCCTTTACAGCCTGCACTTGACAATGGAGCTAAAAGCTCAGGCCCGCAGACCCAGAAGGCTGGTCGTAGTAGGAAAGGTTGGGAAATAGTGTGTAGACATTTCTGAAGACGTTCTCAAGAGGCGAAAACAGTTGAACACGGAGGAACCTTCCCTGAAGTGGTGCGAGGAGGGTAATGTTGTTGAAAGTGTGGCCAGAGTAACGGGGGTAGCTGATCAGCTGGGATGTGTTCAGACCTAAACACGTCCTAGTGTGGTTTCTACTGTGCACGCTGCATGAGGCTGCGTGGGCACCACCGAGACGCTTCCAGAACACCCTGGTTCACACACACACGCACACACACACACAGGGAGCACACACAGGCGCTGGCATGCACGGATTTTCAGCAATGGTCCCGTGTCACTGTACTGTTGTTATTCCTGAGGGCAACGCTGAGGTTCACGTGTTACACTTGCTTCTGATGACCACCATGGCGTGTCACGGAGTCAGCCGCGAGAACGTGCCGGGTAAGGTCAGTGTGTCCGTGGGGAGAAAGCAGAATTCAGAGTGAAGCCAATGGCAGAAGCCCGGCCGGTGGTCAAGGAGATTCTAAAGACACTTTGGATGTTCTATGTCACAGGCCAGCAAACTGACCCGCGGGCTGAGTCCGGACAACTGCCTATTTTTTGCCACAAGTTAAAATCATTATTAGAGTAATATAGTATAATATAATATTATGTTATATTATATTATACGAATATACTATCTATATGTAAAAGGCTAAGTGACCGACCATATGTCCACCCAACCGTCCAACCAACCAGTACATATGACATGCACTGGCAATTTAAAAAAAATAAACGTTGACTCGTGCCTGTGCAATACATATAAAGCTCTCGCTGGCACCAACTGCACGCTCGATCTGTCATTGTCGATTATAAATTTGGTTGACACTTCTATTATAGAGAAAGGGCGAATAGCGATATTAAAATATTTCTTCCAATTCATTTCCTTTCCATGTGCACGAATCCGTGCACCGGGCCACTCGTAACTCTCTATTATAATGTTATAGTAATATTATTATTTTGTGATATGAAAAAATTATGGTATTCAAATGTATGCCCATAAGTACTTATTGGATCACGGCCATGCTTACCGTTTATGTCTGTCTGTGGCCACTTTCACACTACAGCGGAGATGAGTGTTTATGGCCTACAATATTTACTACTTTGACCTCTACAGATAGCAGTTTGCTGATCCCTGCTCTCCCTCCTACTTAGCACATATTTCTCTTTTCCTTAGGAACCAGACTCCTGAATCAACGCTGCTTACAAACTGCACGCACCCAGAGCGGCACAACGGAACTGCAAACACAACCCTTTCCACATCGATGTCAGTGGTTTGGGATCTGTCCCTTAAATGTGAAGTCAGGTTACTCCTCCTCCATGAAGATCTTCCTTATGCCCAGCATTGCTAAGTGTTGCAAATAAGGTCATTTAGAACTCGAGTTGGGACGTTATCTTTCCAGACCCACGGTGGCTTCCTGAGCACCAAACACAAACCTAAGTGTAACTGTGCAAACGGCAGGGAGCGGTGTCTCCTATGGGACGTAACCAGTGTTTGCTCCACTGACAGACAGACAGACAGGCAGACAGGTCAGCCTCTCAGGGAAGCCCTTCCGCAGCTCCCGTCCCCAATTCCGCATGACAGAGCTCAGAGACACTAAAATCCAAACCAGACGCACCTCAGGCAGCAGGCACGGCCGTGTTATTCTGATGGAAGGGGTCTCAGCTGGGGAGCTAACCAGGATCACACGTGAACGATGCGAGCATTTCACACTGCGCGCTTTCAGGGCTCTGATTTGCTCAGCGCTGACAGCTCACCGGCCGCACCGAGGGACTGTGTTTTCATTTAACGACGGGAGGACTGCTGGCGTTTTTGTCTCCAACGGCAGCCTCTTAATCACCGCTGAGTGAGTATAATTATGAATATCGGCAGCCGGAATGATGCTTCTAAATGACCTCCGGGATTAGGCAGCCTCCTAGCAAGAATTAGAGCAGTTCATGCCGTCTTAATTGCCTCATGGGAGTTGCAGGTGGAGGAAAAAAATTGCAGTTACACGGCCATATTTTTCAGCATGACTAGGGACTAAAAATATATAAAATGCATGGCCTGTGGCCCTGGCCGGGTAGCTCAAGCTGGTTAGAGCATCATCGCTATAGGTTCAATCCCCAGTCAGGGCACATACAAGAATCAACCAATGAATGCATAAATAAGTGGAACAACAAATCGATGTCTCTCTCTCTCTCTCTCTCTCCAATCAATCAATGAAAAATTTTAAAAGAAAGCAACTGCCCAGATGATTTGCATAAAGTGAGCTTTATTTTTTTAAATATATTTTATTGATTTTTTTTACAGAGAGGAAGGGAGAGAGATAGAGAGTTAGAAACATCGATGAGAGAGAAACATCGATCAGCTGCCTCCTGCACACCCCCTACTGGGGATGTGCCCGCAACCAAGGTACGTGCCCTTGACTGGAATCACCTGGGACCCTTCAGTCTGCAGGCCGACGGTCTATCCACTGAGCCAAACCGGTTAGGGCTAAAGTGAGCTTTTGAATGAATCACCCATGAACTAAATATGCCAACACGTGGATGATGTCCAATCGAGCCACAGGAAGTACTCGGTTAACATCAGCATCATTATTCGTGTGGCTTTAATGCTTCCTTTTGCTTCACTCATCAAACCCAGCTCCTTCTGAAGGTAATTTCTAAACGGTTCCATCTCCAATCTTTTCAAATAGGATTTTTTTTAAAAGTTTGCTTTGAAATAATCACACACTCACAAGAAGTTGGGAAAATAGTGCAGACAAGGCCCAGGTCCCCTTCCCCCAGCTGCCCCCCAACATAACATAACTAGAGTTCCAGGAGGTTGACACTGGGACCATCTTCAGACTTCTTCCAGATTTCACTAGTTTTTACATGCACTTGTGTGCGTGCATGTGTTTCTATGTAATGTTACCACATGTATGGATTCATGTAACTACCGTGGCAATCAAGATGCAGAGTCGTTCCATCATCCCTAAGGATGCTACCTTTTTAAAAAATATATTTTTATTGCTTTCAGAGAGGAAGGGAGAGGGAGAGGGAGAGATAGAAACATCAATGATGAGAGAGAGAATCATCAATCGGCTGCCTTCTGCATGCACCACACTGGCAATCGAGTCTGCAACCTGGGTATGTGCCCTGAGCGGAATCAAACCACAACCTCCTGGTTCACAGGTCGATGCTCAACCACTGAGCCACGCTGGCCAGGCAAGACACTACCTCTCATAGTCTTACCGACCATCCTCAGACTTCTAACCATCCCCTAACTCCTGGCAACCAGGGATCTGTTCTCTATCTCTATAATCATACTAGAGGCCCAATGCACGAAATTCATGCAAAAGTAGGCCCTCACAGCCCCAGCTTTGTCCGGAAGGTCGTCCGGATGGTCATTCCGCTGTTCAGTTGATTTGCTTTTATTATTATAGATGGAGACATACAGTATATAACCTTTAGAAGCTGTCTCTTTTTTTCACTGAAATAATGCCCTTGAGATCCACCCAACTTGTTGGATGTACCCACAGTTTGTTCTTTAATATTCTAGAGTATTCCATTCAAGTAATGTTTTACCAAGGGAATCTGGGAATTAATTCACAAATTAAAGAAAAATAGCACCCTTCATTTTTAAAAAATGTAACTACAGACAGCCTAGCTGGATTGGCTCACTGTTGAGCATTGACCTATGAACCAGTAGGTCACAGTTCAATTCCTGGTCAGGGCATGTGCCCCAGTTGTGGGCTCGATCCCCAGTGTGGGGTGTGCAGGAGAGAGCCGATCCATGATTCTCTCTCATCATTGGTGTTTCTACCTCTCTCTCCCTCCCTTCCTCTCTGAAATCAATAAAAATATATTTTTAAAAATATATGTATATACAACCACATACAGGTAAATCTACATGCATACTTCCACATGGATGTCATACAGCCATGACGACAGAAAAGGGCACAGAGACCTCACTTGAGGACAGGCCTACCAGTTGCATTTCCTCTGGGAGACCAGTGCCGCCGTGACCACGCCTCCCCACCAACCAACCAATCGTTTCTCCCCGAGACTCATGCTTCCTGGAGCCGCTATTGGAGATGTAATGCAGGAAGGGCAAGTACAACCTGGACCTCTGGGTCAGGCACATTTCTGTCAAGGGCAGTGCCATTTAAGTTCCCAGTTGCCAAGGTGCTATAGAAATGGATAATGGACGGAGTGGATCGATGACAAGCCGGAGCTAGAGTTTCTTGGTTGTGCGTGAGGCTTCTGGGGCCGACTCCTCAATTATTCTGCCCACGAATATAAATGCTTCTGTGGCCTCTTAGCTCTCGAGAGAAGGAGGAATAATCCTTCAACACTCAGTGCTTTCTAAATAGATCACACAGCAGATGGTTATGCAAACAAACAACAGAAAAAAAAAATTGTCCTCCTCCATCGTTAGGCCTTTAAGGAACTCCTGGAAAGCGGTAATAGCTTGGACACGCAAATTCTATCTTCCGTTGCCCCAGAGAATTTTTTCCTTGTCAACATGCCGATAAAAACACCTCCATTTTACCTTCTTAGGGGATCTTTACCGGGGCCAATTTGAATTAGCACATCGAAAAGTAAACACACTCTATCTGGGATAAAAAAATAAATAAATAAAATAAAAATAAAAAGAGAAAGAAATGCAGACAGAGCCTTACACCTAAGCGCCAAAATGACCTACGATTTTCTTCACTATTAGGTCACCATCTATTATTTAAGGTTCCACCTGCGCCGCCCGACACCGCAGCCACTAGCCACACGTCTGCATCTCGGTGCATTAAAACGAAGTGAAACGTACAATTCCGCTGCCCGGTCTCAGCCGCCGCGCGTCCAGCCCTCAGCCGTCGCATGTGTCCTGCAGCTCCAGGATGGGACACTGGGATACAGACCACATCCTTCGTCATGGGGAGCTGGACGGCGACACTGCCTGGGACCAACCTGAAATGAACTGTTAACACCCCACCCCTTGGCTCTAAAAGATCACACGGTCCCCCACCAAGCAAAGGGGGTGCCTCTAAAGAGCATCTTAAATAACATTTTCACCCAACAAATTCAGCATCTTTATCCATGGGCCCACTGCGGGCTCGGCTGGGAGGCCCATTTAGAGGCTCCAGGCTGCAGAGAGGATGCTAAAGTGAGGCCACCGTCGAGTCACATTACCTTGGACTCCATCATGCCCGGGGGTGTTGGGGGGGCAGAGTGCGTGGCTAATAATTATTCCGCTCGCCCTTCAAAACTTGCTTCTCACCGGCTTCTGATCCTGCGACGCATGACACTCGGCAGCGAGGTCTGAGGAGAGTCTAGCTCGCTGGGCGGGGCGGCATTAAAAATTCATCCTGCGAGGCAGTGACTGCATCCTATGGCTGCCCACCTGTGGGCACCCGGGCCACCTGCGAGTGATAAGAACTGGAAACCTGACCTGCCCCTAGATTACATTACAGCCACTGCTGATCTTTGATTAGTCCCTGACATTCCCGACCGGTTGCCATTGATGAAAGAAAGTCAGGACCCTCCTGAGCGATTGCCGCCCCCCCCCCCCCAAAAAATTCTCCCAACCACTCGGCCTGGACCCCGCTCAGCGGAACTCCCCTTGGGATCGTCTGCTGGCTCCTTTTGGAAAAGTTTACGTCCTCAAACGGCAGGAAAGCAAGTCCCCTGGCAGCCTGAAGGTTCATAGCAAAGGGACGCTGGCTTCCCCAGGTTCCCTTCATGTTCATTGTGTTATTGTTAATTTTCAGATGCAAAAATAGCCCGTGTGCGCTTACGCATTAACAAATTACAATGCTGCCCTGGCTGGTGTGGCTCAGTTGCTTGAGCATCAGTCCTGTGCACCAAAAGGTCACCGGTTCAATTCCCGGTCAGGGCACATGGCCAGGTTGTGGGCTCAATCCCTGGTCGGGGTGCGTGCAGGAGGCAACCGATCAATGTGTCTCTCTCACATCGATGTTTCTCTGTTTCTTCCTCTACCTTCCACTCTCTCTAAAAATAAAAAATTAAAAATTAAAAAAATCAGTGGAAAAACTATCCTTGGGTGAGAATTCACAAATAATAATAATAAAGTATCCCTTAAGAGGCCAGGCAAGTAATAGCAGCTTCTAGAATCCTCCTTCCAGGATGGTCTGCTTTGCTCACAAGCTCTTGACTCTAAAGAGGGCCCAGACTTTGAGTCTAAGTGTTTGGTGACTCCAAGGAGCCCCCCACCCCACATGGCACACTCGCCCCGGGGCTATGGCCCATGCTGGATCTCAGGATTCCCACCTCTGGTGTAAACAAGTTCACGAAAAGCCCTGGGAGGCGGTCACGCGTGTCAAAGAAGGAATTACTTTCCATTATGAAATCTGGGACTACCGAAAACCCTACAGACCAATAGCAGAGACAGGCGCTCTAGTGAATTTCCCAAAATGGATTTCCTACTCCGGGAAAGCAGAAAATAACGGATGATCGGGAAACATCAGGCTGACCGTAAAGAAACACAAAAGCATATGCTATGTGAAGCGTTATCTATTCCAGAGTAAATTAGAGTCATTAGCAAAAATGAGTCCCTGACCTAACCGGCTTGGCTCAGTGGATAGAGTGTCAGACTGTGGACTCAAGGGTCCCAGGTTCGATTCCATTCAAGGGCACGTGCTTTGGTTGCGGGCACATCCCCAGTAGGAGGTGTGCAAGAGGCAGCTGATCGATGTTTCTCTCTCATCGATGTTTCTAACTTTCTATCCCTCTCCCTTCCTCTCTGTAAAAAATCAATAAAATATATTTTATAAAATAAAATAAAATATATTTTTTAAAAAACAAAAAATGAGTCCCTTAAGTTGAGGAAGATTTATCCATGGCAAAGTGCCAGGCCCAGAGCCGCCTTCAAATGCCTCTTCAGTGAGCAATCTATCAAATGGCGTCCAGAGTTATAATATTCATCCATTTTGAAAGAAACACATACAACTACTACTCACACGCTGAAAAGGCACCCTCTGACATAAACAGGGACAGTCCGATCCAGTGATGACTGGTGGGTTAGCAGCCCCAGACTACAACCCTGCAGCTCGGTGACACCAAACGAGAGACTACAGGGCCGCATCCTGGAAATCCTACAAGGCAACTTCACTTTGAACTTGCAAGCAAACTTCCAGGCGCGATCTGCATGAAACGGGGCGGCGTTTTGTCCTAGAACAACGGGCCCCAATTAAAAATAATGAGGCCTGTCTCCAGCCGCCAGACCCCATTAGAGATCATGAGGACCGATAGCTCCCGAAACAGATTCATTTTTCTCTGACAGACGAATTGGGACAGGGGTCTCGGGAGGGTCATCGGGGCAGGCCTGGCCACAAAGCCTGGGTCGCCCAGGCTGAAGAAGTCCTCACGAACTCGGTTATTAAGTAAGGAAGTGGGAATAACCCCGCAAGACGTGCACTCAGCAGCCACTGACACGCCGCCCCGTTCGGATACACCTGACATCTGAGAAGGGGTTAGTATCCAAGATACACAAGGAACCCCTACAACTCGGTAGCAAAAAAAAAAAAAAAGCAAAAGGCCAAGGACCAGAATAAACATTTTTCTAAAGGAGACATACAAATGACCAACAGGTAGGTGGGAGTAAGTTCTACATCATGAATCATCAGGGACATGCATGTCAAGACCACAGGGAGGTACCTCCTCGCACCTGCAGGGATGTCTATTCCCAAAAAGACAAGCGGTAATAAGTGTTGGTGAAAATAAGGACAAAGGGGGACCCTGGTGCCTTTTTCATGGTAAGCAACGGTCTTCCTCGTTTGTACAACGGCAACACTCATTTCCTCATTTAAAGGGAAAAAAATGTTATTCTGGCCAAAACCAAACAAAAAACAAACACCACAACATAAAATTGACCATCTTCAGCATTTCTGTGTCCAGTTCAGTCGTGTGAAGGATGTTCACGTTGTCACACGACAGATCCAGAATTTTTTCATCTTTCCAAACGGAAACTCTGTGCCCACAGACGCGGCAGGAATAGGGACCAGTCACGAAGCACCGCTCAGGTTATCCGGAGAGGCCTACAAGCGTCCGAGCAACGCAGGACTGTAAGACCTTCTGGGCCCTGACTGGTTTGGCTCAGTGGATAGAGCGTCGGCCTGCGGACTGAAGGGTCCCGGGTTCGGTTCCGGTCAAGGGCATGTACCTGGGTTGCGGGCACATCCCCAGCAGGGGGTGTGCAGGAGGCAGCTGATTGATGTTTCTCTCTCATTGATGTTTCTAACTCTCTATCCCTCTCCCTTCCTCTCTGTAAAAAATCAATAAAATATATTTAATTTAACAAAAAACCTTCTGGGAGAGCAAATAATTGGTCCAACAGCGAGGACACGGTTGTTGTCACTCAGCTGGCCCATCTCGGCCACAAATCCCTGTGTTTAGGAAAAGCAGAACCAGGGTGGGGTGTCTGCCTAAAAGCAAGACAGGTTCTCCCATCAGACGTAGACACGGCGTCCACTTGCACTCTGAGGAGCGCCAGCACGGAGCCGTGTTTGCAAAAGGACTATTTAGGACACAAAGCTCATTTTGGTGAAGATTGCCTCGCTTTTGAGAAACAGACCCTAAAAAGCCAAAACAATTGTGCTCAATTCTTTTTTTCTTGTTTTGATTGATTTCAGAGAGGAAGGGAGAGAGAGAGAGAGAAACATCAATGATGAGAGAGAACCACTCATCGGCTGCCTCCTGCACACACCCTAATGGGGATCGAGCCCTTGACTGGCAATCAAACCTGGGACCCTTCAGTCCGCAGGCTGATGCTCTATCCACTGAGCCAAACCAGCTAGGGCCACTGTGTTCAATTCTTTCAAGCAGCCCAGCCTTTCGGTTTTCTTTTGAGGGAACTTATTTTGGGTGGAAAGTTATTTCTCCCCTTTCCTCCTGAGATCAAGCCAGTGATTAGGAGGAAGATCTTTGGGTGTATATAGAAGTTGCATGTAAATCTAAATTAGCGTTGAAACGGCTAAGTCTTTGGTTTAAAATTTCAGTGAACAATTATTTTTAAAAATATAAAGTGTAAATATAAACATTAATATTACTATAAATATACTAGTAAATATTTAGTTAGTTCAGAGTCCCAGGCACACACCGGCTGCTCACTGGCTGCCCTGTGGTCTGTATTGGAGACTTGGCGTAGGAGTTTGCCATTTTTATTCTCCAAGTCAAGCCCGTTATGGGCTTTTCAGTCCGTGGCTTTGAGGAGTGACGGTTTCAAAATCAGGGGCATGGCACTTTTTCATTTCAGGTGCAAATTAATTTCTAATTTGTAGAGCCCTCCCTCTCCAGCCCCCAGCCCAGCGAATACCTTTCTGGTGATTAAGTGAACAGCAGATACTGGTTTGGATGATGAGCTCTCTCCACAGGGCACATCTGCTCGGCCCACAGCGAAGCCGCTCTTGGAAGCAAATTCTCGTGCGATGTGGAAGGGTTAGGCTGAGGCAGTGATGGCGAACCTTTTGAGCTCGGTGTGTCAGCATTTTGAAAAACCCTAACTTAACTCTGGTGCCGTGTCACATATAGAAATTTTTTGATATTTGCAACCATAGTAAAACAAACACTTATATTTTTGATATTTATTTTATATATTTGAATGCCATTTAACAAAGAAAAAAAACAAAAAAAATGAGTTCGCATGTCACCTCTGACACGCGTGTCATAGGTTCGCCATCACTGGGCTGAGGACACGGGAGAACACTCCTGCGTACACCCTGGCGGGTTTCAGCACGCGGAAGGCGCTGCAGAATCTCACAGAGGGCAGGTGATGACATGGGCACGTTCTTGGGGGCCTGAGCGTCCCAAACAAGTCAGGCGCTAGGACCTCCACCGACTCCTCCAGCCCCCATTGGGGAGGTCTTTTTGTCCGTTACACCCAGGCATGTAATCAGCGATTGTTCCCATTGTGAGCCCCAAATTCACCATCTGTACGCTCCAAAGGGCCCGGGGATTGTTAAGGCCCCGTCCCGGTGGGATTAATCTGCAATTTCACACCGAATGATTTTTAAGTATAATTTGTTACAACGATACAACATTACCATTTCCAAAACACACAGCCGGGACTGTCCCCTCACAGAGGGGACGTGTCCGGGGAGCGCTACCCTGGGACGAGAGTCTGTGCGATAGTCTTATCTACTCTTCACTTTAGACGCAAATGGAGAGAGATATTGGGGCGGGGGGAACCCCAATCCAGAACCTTGGGAAGGGGTCCTAGGAAAAAAAGCAGGTTGCTTTTGATTCCTGGGGAGCAGGAGCGGCAAGTGCAATAGTGATAAAGTGAGTTCTCTGAGCAGGGTTGTGTGTGTGTGTTTTAATATACTTTTATTCATTTCAGAGAGGAAGGGAGAAGGGAGAGAAAGATAGAAGAGCCCGCAACCCGGGCGTGTGCCCTTGACTGGAATCGAACCCAGGACCCTTCAGTCCGCAGGCCGACGCTCTAGCCGCTGTGCCAAACCAGCTGAGCAGTGTTTTAAAACCACTCTGGGTTGGTGGCTCGGGGTTGGCAGGATAAAGCTGCTTGCGGTGAAAAAATTGGAGCCTAGATTCTTTGCTGAGCCAAGAACTGTTACAGGCCTTTTTGTGGTCCAAGGAGGAGCCCCCCAAATCAGCCTGTGCTGGCTTGAGGCACACGAAGAATTTATTCCTCATCGTAAGGCTCTCTTCCTGTTCACGTGTGAAACAAAAATTAACTTCCACCGCGGAAAGCCTCTTTTTAAGAGAAAGGCTTTATTGGGCACGAAAAGACCAGGTCCTCGGGCGTGATGTCTGAACCACCAGCAACCGGGCTACGTGAAGAGATGAGCCCGCCATCCTGGAGTTGAGCGTTTTTATACATCAAAGGGGGGTGAGGGGGAGATGGGAGCCATTCTGAAGGTCACATCAGCGATAAACAGAGGGGGTACGGGAAGGTGGGGTGGGCCAGCTCCGGGACAGGCACCGTCAGCAAACACGTGGTCAACCCAGTGAACTAGCCGTGGGCAGCGGATTGGAAAATCCATGTGCAAATAGGACTGGGGGGTGCCTGGGGCTCCAGCACGCCTGGCTGTTCTTCCTGTCGGAATCAGGGAAATAGCCACCTGGAAGTTAATCCTCAATTCCAACAGATTTACAGGAATGTGAGGGGCCTTGTGTCAGAGCTGGTCCACAGCTATTAACAGGCTGTGTTCTCTCAGGTGGGAAGGTAGAGGGAGCCACATCAGAGCCCCGCCCTCCTCTCTGCAGGGGGTACAGTCACTGTAAGGAGAACCCCCAAGGTGCCCAGAGCACTTAGCACCCTGCTGAGCAGAGCGAATTGTCCACAAGATAGCTCATTCATTCATTCACTCATTCATTCATTTTCATCCTCACCTGTGGAGTAAGGATATTTTTTCCACTGATCTTTTAGAGAGCATGGAAGGTGGGGGGAGGGGGAAAGAAAGAGAAAGAGAAAGAAATATCAATTGAGCTATCAGCTGTTAAAGTGTGTATGCATTTTGGGGGGACGCCCTGTACAATTACTTGGCCATAAAAATGAATGAAATCTTACCATTCAAGGCAGCATGGATGGATCTGGAGGGTATTATGGCTACGTGAAATAAGTCAGAGAAAGACAAATACCATATGGTTTCACTTTTATGTGGAATCCAAAGAACAAAATAAATGAACAAAACAGAACAGACTCATAGGTACAGAGAGCAAATTGATGGCTGTCAGATTCGAGGGGAGCCGAGGGGCTAGGTGGAAGAGGTGAAGGGATTAAGAAGTATAAATTAGTAGCTACGGGTTAGTCACGGGGATGTAAGTACAGCATATGGAATAGAATCAGTAATATTAATAACTATTATGGAGCCAGGTGGGTACTAGAATTATTGAAGGGTTCACTTCGTAAATTAGATAGATGTTTAACCAGCATGCTGTGCATGTGAAACTAATCCTGCATCATAAAAGCCTAATATGCAAATTGTCCCCTTGACCAGGAGTTCAACCAGGAGTTTGACCAGGGGGCGGGGCCAGCTGGCCAACCACCCGTGGCCTGTCCCCCCAGCTGGTCCCACTTGGGGCCAGTGGCAGCATGCAGCTGGGGGAAAGCAGGCCCCGGCCAGCAGCCGGCAACTGGCAGCTGGCAGCCGCTAGGGCCCCTGCCCATGCATGAATTTCATGCACTGGGCCTCTAGTATAAAATAATATTGACTGTCAAGTGCAATTGAAAAATAAATCTTGGAGGGAAGGTGGGGGAGGGTGGGTGGGAGGTAATCAACCAAAGACCTTGTATGCATAGATGCATAACCCATGAGTGCAGAAAATAAGGTGGTGAAGGCCTAGGGCAGGGGATGGGGGCGGGCTGGAGGGGGTTAATGGGGGGAAAGGGGGGACATAGGTAATACTTTCAACAATCAAGAATTTTTTTTTTAATTTGTTATTGATATACATGAGCTTGCACTGAAGTTCAAGGATGGGCTGTAGGTTACCATGCGTGGAATTTCGGCATTGGGTGGGCCTCAGAGGCGGGCCTCAAAGGTGAATCCCCTGCACCTGTGTCCATTCCCTGCTGGGTCGAGGGCACGTGCTACCAGCAGAGGAGACAGGCCGTCTGATTGTTGGAAAGGTGTTCCTGATACCGACTAGTTAAGCCCCGGAATCTACAACCGGTGATCTCAGCTCTGTTTTGTGGCGTCACAAACCAAGATAAGCCTCTGCTTTTTCTTTTTACCCCCTCCCCTCCCAAAAAAAATCCTCAAAATTTAAAACAATAACACTTTTTCATGAAAAACGCCTGCACATGTTGCCAAAACTGACCCCTACACGAGGTTATCATAAAGGGAAGGAGAAAGTTTGGAAAAAAGCAAAAGCTCCCTCGACGTGCTCGGTGCACGTTCACGGCCCGTGCTCTTGAATGGGTTTCATTTTCTGAGCCCGTAACCACCTTTCTGAGGACAAGACGATGTTCGAACCGGGCCGGGGCAGGAGGACGACATCATCAAGAATCAACACCATGACAGTGTTCCCGCCCTGGGGACATCCAAGGGCCTCGCATCCTTTTATTAAGTAAGATGTACGGCGATTATAAGCGGCGACGCCTCCACAAAGGCCAAAGAGAACCACAATACACGCATCAGTCATGCTCACCCAGCAAAGGGGATCAGCGACCAGGACTCTCCCATGGTCTCCCCCAGGGAAAACCAATTCCGTGCCCCCGTCTCCAGAGCTGTGTTCCACATCTCGCAGTGGTTTCACGGGGCTCGGAACCTCCCATCTTACGGAACCAGGATCAGAAATTATTTTTAGAGGTGGCACCAAACTTGGAGCATGAATACTGGGTAAGCTTTCCATTGAGAACTTCCTTTTTTTTAATATATTTTTTTTTGTTATTGATTTAAGAGAGGGAGAGATACAAACATCAATGATGAGAATCATGGATCGCTGGCCTCCTGCACGCCCCACACTGGGGATCAAGCCCACACCCCGGGAATTGAACCGTGACCTCCTGGTTCATAGGTCGACGCTCAACCACTGAGCCACGCCGGCCAGGTTGTTGAGAACTTTCTTTTTTTTTTTAATTTTTTAAGGAAGGGGAAGGGAAAGGGGAGGGGAGAGGAAGAAGAGGAAGATGAGGGAGAGGAGAGAGAAGAGGGAGAAGGAAGGAGAGGGAGGGAAGGAGAGGGAGCTGAGAACTTTCTTATAAAAAAAAATGCCACTTCACCAGTTTTTAGCGACTGACAAAGCAAGAAAAAAAAATTTTAACCTGTTCATTTGCAGAGTATCTATTACGTGCCAGACACAGACTGGGGGACTGTGGCCGAGAGGGGGTGTTCTGGTAAAATCATTCATGGAAACCCACTTGGATATTTCTGCTTAATGGCCTTCAGCTCACTATACCAGCCAGTGGTCAGCGGGGAAGAAAGAGAACTGTGTTGCCCAGCTGCCGTGGCTCAGTGGCTGAGTGTCGACCTATGAACCAGGAGGTCACGGCTCGATTCCAGGTCAGGGCATATGCCCGGGTTGCAGGCTCAGTCCCCAATGTGGGGCTTGCAGGAGGCAGCCGATCCATGATTCTCTCTCATCATTGATGTTTCTATCTTTCTCTCCCTCTCCCTTCCTATCTGAAATCAATAAAAAAATTTTTAAAGAGAACTTTTTTTTTTTTGCTACAAATCATATATTCCTGACCACACTCCTGGGTCCCTCCTCATTACCAGAACATCAGAACAACAAGCAAAGCCAGTCAGGATCTTAGGAAAACGGAGAAATGTTTCTGGCCTGGGATAAAATCGAGCCTCTTATCAAACAAAACCTGCTTTAAACTTACTAAGTGAGTTAGTAGTTTTTAACCTTACAACGCAAACACGGTGCCTACACAATGCATCCGAAGGACTGGTCTCCCCACTTACAACTGAGTTGCTTTAAGCGCATCCTCAACATGATAAATATTTATTTCTTACAAAGCCTCAGGTACCCTAGCTCGGAACAGACCAGGCAGATAACCGTACTGCTCAACTCTCAAAATTTCAGAAACGCGGGCCCAGATTCGAGCTTTTTCTACGACATCCAACCACAGAGTAAACAGAAACGCCGTATACTCATCGCTTTTGCTTCCTTCCGCGGAGTCTGGTGACCTGGGTTTCTGTCCAGCCTTGTGGGAATCCCGCCGGCAACCACGCAGCGACTTCTGCAAAATCAGGACCCATCTGAGGCCCTCCCCTGCCAGAAGCAAAGGCTAAGACCCTATTTATGTAGCTATGGACACAGGTGAGCTTCGCCTTCTTTAATTAAAGAAAAAAGGGTGCTGGCCATCTTCACCTCAGTAAGGAGATCACCCGGCACAGGTGTCCACACTGACTAGTACTTGATCCTTGAGACGCTGGTTTAAAAATGAGGATCTCCGCGGAGCATCTGAGATCTTGCTTCCCCGCAGTCGTCACCAATTTGGTTCAAATAAACTCATAAAATGTCTCTATAGGTTTGGCCGTTTCTTATGTCAACAACCAGTAGACATAAGTTGCAGGATTTCTGGAAGACGGTCCATCATTGCATCGTTGATTACTCTTTTGTTGATTACTCTCACGTGATTGCTATGTTTTTCTAATTGTAGGTTAACTTCACATGTCAGTGTCTATCAGGAAATGGTGTTCCTTGCCAAACAACATTTGGGGGGGCTGCATTTTCTTTACCATCTTTTTTTGCTGGCAAGTCTTTGGAATATGATTGCTTTGATCCATCTACGCTTGAAAAGGGATTCGTGTGTCTACCGCTTGATATTGGTAGCAAGCATCTGAGCCAGCCACTCCTACACAACCAACGTGCTCAAAATGCATGAGAAATAAAAAAAGTAAATGAATAAATATGGATTCTCAGCTCTTCCTTTCTGTGGTTCTGATTTCACCCCAGGTGACTCACACAATTCAGCAGGCGTGAGGACACCATCCATGTATAAAAGGGGGGAAACACGGGACTCTAACCAAAGAAGGGTTTCTGCTGAGATCCCTCGGTTTTCTGAGTAACTAACAGTAAATGTTTGAGGGGCAATATTTTCACACCCAAGCAAAGCACTCAAAACCTCAATCTTTAGTGCAATCACCACACTTGCCCGCCACAATTCCAAGGGGGCTCTTGAGGGCTGCCTGGAGCATCCTGAATCTCTCTCTTTAAGAGAGAGAGAGAGAGAGAGAGAGAAGAGGGTCCTTGCTCTTCTTTTCCATAGCGCATGTGTCCACAGAACTAAGACGGAATGCCTTTTATTTTGAAAGCTTTATGAACTCCGTCAGCTTCCAGAAGAAAGACTTTCTTTCCAAACTGTTCGAAAGATACAACATGATCACATCATGAAAGGGGCTGTCGCCTCCAAAGGAGGTTGTCAAGTCACCCCGTTTACTTACAGCTCCATTAAAGATTAAAAGAAATAAACCCAAATGCTTCGAATCCGTAGGTACGGACCTGCAACTTAACCGGTGAATTAATTAGAGGCCGGTCATTCGGGGACACTGGAGGCATTGTAAACTACCGTTATAATCTCTCAAAATACAAAATTTAAATATATGCAGGTGGGAGAGAGATGACAAATGAGAAAGTTGCATGACCATGACCTTAACTAACATCTGTAAATTACTTCTCCCGTTCCACCTCCCCCCCCCGCCCCTCCCCCCCCCCCCCCCCCCCCACATACACACAAACCCTAGAGCAGTGGTTCTCAACCTTGGCTGCACATTAGAATCACCTGGGAATCTTTTTTTAAATCCTGATTTCTGGGCCTCATCCTCCGGAAATTCTGTTTCTTTGTTACTAATGATAAGGCCCAGAAATCAGGATTTTAAAAAGATTCCCAGGCGATTCTAATGTGCAGCCCAGGTTGAGAACCACTGCCCTAGAGAATGCAAGCTGATCTGTTTGTTCCTGGCCTAGAAGAAAGGAGGAAGGGCGCCCAGGTGCTCCAAGAAAACCATTCTGGACATGGACCAGCGCCAGGGCACAGCCCACCTGAATGGAAAATGAAATCCAGGTACACCCAGACCAGGGAGGCCCAGCTCCTGTCTGAACTTAAACCACAGATGCGGAGACGCGTTCCCCTGGCCGCAACAGGAAACGTAACGCGAGGACGGCCTCAAAACCCCTAGAAACCTCCATGCTGGGGCCTGATGTCCCCACCTGCGGGCGCAGAGGCTTCGGTCACTTGCTCGCCTTGCCCCCTTGGCCCACTCATTAGGGCTCAGAGCTTCCATTTCCCCATCTGCAAAAAGGGGACCCTCCTAGCTGCTAAGGGGCTGGTGCAACGAATACGTAAATAAATAAAGGGTGACTATTCTTGTTGTTGTGATTGTGGCAACTTATTCCGACGGAGGCTCAGGAGTGCGAGGACCGGAAATGCACACTTTCCTAGGGGATCAAACCCCTCCAGCCTTTCCGAGCGGACTGGGGGGACCTTTGTGCGCGCTCCGCCCCGCCCGCCGCCCGCGGTCCGCGCCACCTTTCCCGCGGCGGCTGCCGGGCCGGGCGGGGCGGGGCGGCCGGCGGCGCGGGCCCCGCGGCCGGGAAGGCGGGAGCGCGGGCGCACCGGCGGGTCGCAGCCCCCAACGGCTCCGCCGGCTCGATCGCCGCTCCGGACCCGGAGCCCCGCAGCCTCCGCCGCCGCTGCGGGTTCGGGCCGCGGCCCATCCCCGCGGCGCTCGCTCCGGGCCAACTCACTCTCCACGCGGGCCAGGGGGGCGCATCGCACAGACCGGGGGCGCCCCCCGCGCCGGGCCGCCGCGCTCCGCCCGGCCCCCCTTCGCTGCCCGGCAGGTGGAGGCGCCCGGCGCGAGCGCTCCCGGCCCCGCGGTCCCCTCCCGCCCCGCGCCGCCCGCCCGCCCGGGCGCAACTTTCTTAAAGGGACAGGTGGCCGGAATCCGGTCTACCTGCGGCCCCGACTCGGCCTCCTGGCCCGTCCCCTCTTTAGGGGAGAAAGAGGGTTGCAATCTCTCCATCCGCCCACCGCCCTTCCCGCTGGGCAGGGACGGATTGCACGTTTTCATGCACCCAAGTATCCTTTTGCAATTTAATTCTTTTGGCCTAAATCGCTCCTCAAGGCAAGCTCGCAGGCATGTAGCTGCTGCCACCTTGGGCCAAGTGTGAAGAGGGGTGTCCCTACCCCTGCGCCCCGCCCCACCTGGAGCCCCAAGGCGCGCAAGGCTCCGCTGGCTGCAATCCCCTTGACCCTGCCCTGCAACTGACCCTCGGGGGAAAGACCCCCCGCGGGGCTACTGCGCATGCTCCGAGCTGGACAGCTCCAGAGAGGGAAATTTAAAAACGGTTCTGGCTGCGACGGCGACCAAATTGCAGGACGCGAGGGGCGAGCGCGAGGGCGTCCCCCTCCGCAACCCTCGCCCACCCCAGGAGCGCGGGTAACGGCGGCCCGGCGAGGACTGGCTCCAGGTACCGCCATGCAAGGTCGGCTGTGCTCCCTCCTCCCGGGAAGTGCCGGGCATCGCATTTCCAGCGCGGAGACCCGTGCACCGGGCTTGCGGGGGCTGCCTTATTCTGCTCTATTTTTATTTATTTTTTTCCTTCCCGGGAATCCCTGAATGACTTTTGGGGCGGATCTGAGAGTCTTTGGTGGGTTTCTGTGTACGTTTCAGGCTTTGAGAAATTTAGGAAAGATTTCTTTTTTTAAAGGCTGTTGTTGAAGGCAGCGGTGGGTGGGGGTTGGATTGGCTTGCTGAGAAGGGCAGGTGGCATTTCTGAAGGCATTTCCAGGGCGGGAGCCATGCGGGCATTCCTCCTTTTGCAAGTAGGAACTGGGCTCCCCTAGAGAAACCAGCACGGCACCTCCAGCTGTCCTTTCTTGCTTTTTATTTTCAAAGTGATCAGAACTGCATGCGGTTGAAAATATTAGCCTGGGAAAAGAAATCCGGTTTTTCTGATTTCTATTTTTCGAGTCCCCATTTCCGAAGTCTTGACATTTAGAATCTAGAGTCTTCCTCTGCCCTTCCCCCATTCATTCGAAAGAACCTGGAATTTCATTCCATTCTCTTCCTTCGCTTCTAAAACCCTGTGGAATTGCCCTGGGAAAGTGACCTGGGACGCCCAGGAATTCTCTAGTACTTTTTTTTTCTTCCTGATTCTTTCTTTTTCTTTCTTTCTTTCTTTCTTTCTTTTTTTCTTTCTTTCTTTTCTTTTCTTTTCTTTTCTTTTCTTTTCTTTCTTTTCTTTCGTATACTGTTGGTTGTTTGAGCTCCGTCCCTGTGAACTGTGGGAAAGCGGTGGTTTTTGCCCTGTCCACATCGTTGCTCACGGCAGCTTTGTTTTCTGCTTGTCTTTTCTCCAAGGAGATGATAGAAAGTGACATCTCATCCATAATGTCAGGAATTATTCGACACTCAGGGCCAAGTCATCACCGCTCTCCGCAGGAATACAGGTGAGGGCTTCGACCAGAACAAACGATATGTTTCATCATTGTGTAAAGGGGTGCGTGCTGTTGACGGTTCCTGAAAACGATTGTTACGTTGCATTGTGGGATTCTGTAGGAGAGCCGGGACGTTCTGATGTCAAGGCTGGTCTCTCTGAGGGTGCTGAGCTCGTGGCCTGGAGCAGTGGGATCTCTAAATGCCTGTGGTCCTTTGTCCTTTGCAAGAGAAGCCCTCGCCTGGTTTAGAGACTGGGCATCCTGGTGAATGTTAAGATGACAAAAGCAGCCATGGCTTCCCCTCCAGTGGCCCTAACAGGGCTCCAGGAAATGCCCCCAAAATCGGGGTCTGGCTTCCCTCCTCCTTGGTGCACTCCTGGGTTCTACTCCTGGCTGTGTGACTTTGGACAAATCCCTTGCCCTCTCTGGGCCTCCGTTCCTGGTCAGGTAAATGATGCTCTTGAATTAGATGGTCTTAAGGTCCCTTCTAGGTCTCATGTGTTTGAAGAATACATGAGATGGAGACTGAGGCCAAAATACAGGACTTCTTGAGACAGGATGAAGGGAAATACAAGTGCGGGTGTGGAGGTGGGATGTGTGGGAGGCTTCACCTTTTTCTCTTCAAACCTCAGGCCTAGAAAGACCCTTCGGGGGCTCAACTAGTCCAGCCCCTTCTTTTACAGATGGGGAAACTGAGGCCAAGAGAGGAGAAGGGGCTTGTGCAAGATCACACAGCAAATGGGAGGGATTAGAAGAAAAAAGGAAGGACCTGGAATGCCCCCTCTACCCCCCACAACCTCTCTCCCTTGAGCTCGGAGAGGCCTGACATGGTTCCCAGCCCCACCCCCATGGCAAGCACCAGATTATGGAGTGGGAGCAGGACAGGGGCCGGCCTGAGATGAGCAGGCTGTCACCTCACATCCCCCATCCGCCTCCGGTGCCGTGTAGGGAAGACTCCCCCCCGCCCCACCTCGATTAGAGGGAGGTGGCTCCCTGAGGGCGGTGGGTTTGGCGGCTGCTTTCTGAGACCCAGATGAGGCACAGATTCAAACACACATTTGCCGGGAGCCTGCTGTGTGTGGAGCTGTGACCCCAGGTGTGGGCCAGGCACACAGCAACTGGTGAGCACCTGCTGTATGCCAGCCCCTCCCTTCCAGCACTCACCTCAGCCTGGGATGCTGCTCTAATGAGTCCTATTGTACAGGTGGGGAAACTGAGGCCCGGAGACATGAAATGGCCCTTCCCAGGATCATACAACCAAAGACCTCTGGGTTTCCCGCCAGCGCCCAAGGGTTTAAATCAGGGGTCCTCAAACTTTTTAAACAGGGGGCCAGTTCACTGTCCCCCAGACCGTTGGAGGGCAGGACTATAGTTTAAAAAAAAACTATGAACAAATTCCTATGCACACTGCACATATCTTATTTTGAAGTAAAAAAACAAAACGGGAACAAATACAATATTTGTATTTGCATGTGGCCCGCGGGCCGTAGTTGAGGACCCCTGGTTTAAATAATGGCAGGCGGAGTGGGGGCAGCGTAAGGGCTGCGAGTTTGGGCTCTGGAGTCCGTTAGAATCCCCGCTTCTCTGGCTGTGGGGAGCTCTCTGAGCCTCAGTTTCCTCATCCATAAAATGGGGATAGAGGTGGCACCCACGACCTGGAGTTGTTATAAAGATTAAATAACAATTTCTGACTCTGCTGCTTGCCCATGGAATGATCCTGGGACAAACGGTTTTTGTCATTCACATGGATGCAGGGTTGTTTTCTCACGTGAAACAGCTAATATGTCCAGAAGGCAGAACGACATCAGCAGCAGCAGCAGCACCATCATCATCATCATCACTGGTGGTTTCTTAACCCTTATCACCTGCCTGACCTGGGCCACAGCGACCCCATCAGAGTAGCACTGTTGTGCCCATTTGGCAGATGAGGAAACCAAGGCCCGACCAGATTAAATGGCTTCACAAGGTGATGCCGCTCGTTATGGGCACAGTGAGAACTTGCACCTGAGGCTGTGGCCCCTGCAGGGTATGGTGGCTGCCAACCCCCATGCCCCATTGGTGAAGAAAGAGCACAGGTGCTGGGACAGAATACATGGTCCGACCACCTCCCAGCTGTGTGACCCTGGACAAGTCACTGGCCCTCTCTGTTCCTCAGTTTCTTCATCTGTGCAGCGGAGCAATGGGAGAACCCAATTCTCAGGTTATTAGGAGGTTCTGCGCCCCATCTAGAGAAGTTGTTTAGCCAGGCCTGGGGCAGAGGGGACGTTTTCATGATCATACACCAACTCCCCACCCTCCCCCTCCCACGAATCCCACTTTCCCCTGCGTAATGGCCCTGGAGAGGTTTATGGGCTTCTCACCCGCCTCCCAGGCCTCCGAGAATGGCTCCAAGGACCCCTCAGGACTGCTGGTCCAGCCTGGCTCCAGCCCCCTCACAGCGCCCCACACAGGCTCCTCGCAGCCGTCTGCCCCTCATCCCTAGGGGCCCAGTATGGCCGTTAACTTTCAATGGTTGTGTTCGGGGAGGTGGGGGGAGTGGGCAGCAGCTGGAGGCGGCCGCCCTGTCCCCAGGGAGTCAGTGGCCGGGCCTAGACAACAAATTGGCAGCAGTCTCCCCGCCTGCAACCCTGTGGCCAGGGGCCAGGGGTTGGGACAGCCCTGACCTCCCGGGCAACGGCAAACGGCTTGTGCTCAATGTGGGTTAGCTGCTTTCCCCCTGGCTCAAAGCCTCTTAGAAGCGCTAAGAAATCGTTATTAAGCACCTACTGTGTGCCGGGCACCTGCTAAGCTCCTTAGCCAGTGCACCATCCCATTTCATCTTTATGGCAACAACCGTGAGACAGGTCCTGGCATTATCCCAGCTTCTAGACAAGGAGGCGGCTCGCCCAAAGGCATGCACGCAGGAAGGGGCCGGACCACAGATTTTAACCACCTGCCTCAACCTCTGGAATGTATTCTAGAGGTCGAGTCCAACAACCCCCTTTTACAGATTGGGAAACTGAGGCCCAGAGAGGCGAGCGAAGGCTGGCTGCTGGCTCCTCGGGCCCTCACCTTCTCCCAGGACCATGCCAGACCCTCCTCTCAGAAATTAGGTGACCTTGGGCAAAACCCCTTCTCCTTGCTGGACAATGGTTTTCTCATCTGTGAACCACAGCGCAGGGCACACAATAGATACTTAATAAATACTCATTGGGTGGATGGGTGGCTGGGTGAACATCGTGTGAGATATATAACACATCCAGGCTATATGATCGTGATGACAAAATTCTGTCCCATGGACCAGATGGGCGGACACCGCTTGCCTTTCCTCCAACCTCCCCCTCCTCACCCCCCCTGCTGAGCTCTGTATGGCGATGGTTAACTCCGTCAGTGTAGCCCCACCCCCATCGGTTGTAACCTCCTTGCAGAGCGTGTGGGCTCCATCTGTCAGAGGCGGGACCATCCCAACATCCTACAGTCCTTCACTCTCCTGGTGCCTGAGCAGCTCCTCAGTCTACACTGTGGGCAAGGAAGAGGGCAGCCTTGCTGAGGTCTAGCCCTCCTTCGGGGTCCTGCAGTCCCACCCCCAGAAACATGCATGCAGCGCGCGCACACACACACACACACACACACACACACACACACACACACAGATACACACACACGTCCCAAGCCAAGTTCTAGAAAGGGAAGATTCCCCTTTCCTAATTCCTAATGTAATCATTTCATATTATGCTCCCTCTCGGCCCAGTTGGGCATTTCTGCGCTTGCTTTAGAGTTCCTTTTTCCTGGACACGGCTACAAAAGCTATGTTGGCTAAATAAACACCCCTGTGAAATGCTTAATCCCTTCCATGTAAAGGTTGAATTGGAAACAAGGACAGTCTGTGGTGATGTAACAGTTTCTGACTAACCACATCTGGAGGAGGCAGGTGAGGCTTCTTGTAACCAGCGTGGAGGTGATATCCCAGGGAGGCCCCGCATGCCTCGGCACCGCTGGGGGGGTCATCTGACCCCCTAGTGACAGTGCTTTCTGGACAGATCCCTCCCAGTGACCATGAAAGGCAAGAGGAGAGAACGCAGTGAGGAGGCAGGAGGAATCATGGTTTGAGCGCCTCCTGTATGCTGGGCACTGTCTTACAGTTAATCCGCCCTCTGTCCTGGGAATCATCGTTACTAACCCATTTTACAGATGAGGAAACTGAGGTGCAGGGAGGTGAAGTGACTTGCCCAAGGTCCCACAGCTACAAAGGGGTTGACATGGGATTTGTGACCCCAACAGATGTTCCTTCTGCTGCTCAATTGCTATATCAACTCTAAGGAACCCCAAGATAGGAAATAAAGGGTTCGCCGTGGGCTTGACTTCAGCTCTGTAGGCAAAGATCCCCACAGAACTGTACTCCATCCACAAATATGTGTGGCCCTGTGCAGGCACCTTTGCAAGAACACCACCACATGTCACCGTACAGACAGGGCAAGGGCCCTGGGGTCCAGTTCGCCTTGGTGGACAAATATTTGGGAGAGAATGAAAGCCTGGACTGGTGTCCTCTGAGTCTGTTCGGGTGTAGGACGAAGTTATCCCTGTCTTCCAGGAGTTTAGCGTCTACAAGGCGGATGTAGATGAGAAGAGATGCCCGAGTAAAAGTAATGGGTAATTGTGGGAGTTTGTGTCACGTGTAGACAAGAATGGCAGAGATCATTCTAGGGGATGAAAGACTGGGAGATGCTGACTGGTCTGGGAGGGCTTCCTGGGGGCAGTGGTATCTAAATGGGCAGACGGCATGCAAGATACGTTGGAGCTGGGATGGAGGCCCTGTCTTCCTTGTCTACTCCAGCAGGTATGTAATAAGTGTCCCCAGGCTGCCAGGCCTTGTTCGGGGAGCTGAACAAAACAGAGGGCTCCCCATCCTGACCCTTGAAGAGTGAGGCTCAAAACGTGTATAAATGCAAAGTAAAGGGCCACTAGGGTTCGGGAGTGGCCAGGAAGGGACTCTCAGAGGAGGGGACGTTTAGGCTGAGATCAGAAGCCTGAGAAAGAGCCTGCCGGGAATGAGTACATGGAACAGCATTTCAGGTAGAAGGAACAGCATGTGCAAAGAGAACAGACTATTGGAGGAACTAAAAGATAAACAGGTTTGCCAGAGCAGAGGGGATGGGAAGGAAGAGAAGGGAAGGAGGGAGCCAAGGGCCAGATCATGGCAAGGGGCTGGACTCCTGCTCCCTGACAAGTTTTCAGGACAGTGACAGGTTCTGATGTCCCTTTTGAAAGGCCACTCTGGCCGCTGGGTGTTTCATAAGCGCATCTCTAGCTCTTGAGCCGCTCACTGTCCTGCACTCTTCCCGTGGTTTACCTACTCTGATCACCTCTGTTCTGCACAGGAGGAAACGGAGGCTCAAAGGCATCGAGCCGCCTGCCCAAGGACCCCCCATTAGGAGTGGAGCCAGGACTGGAGTCCAGGTCTCTCTCGGCTCACCCCTCTAGTGCCCTGCTCCCCTGGCTCATCTTCCATCCCTCCAGCAACATGACTGATTAAGGACATGGCTGAGGTTGTCAGGTTGGTCCCCCCGTCAGGGTAGGATGGCAGCCAGGGGTGTCTCACGTCCCCCAGGGCCACCACGGGGTCCCCTGACCATGGCTCTGCCACCGTGGAGGCACCTAGCAGATTCTTCTAAAAATGGTATGACGGTGGTTTGCTCTTCCCCATTTACTTCAGCCAGGCTGGCAGAGGCTGAGGGAAGAGGCTCCAGGGTGAGTGGTTTAAAGCCCAGCCCCTTTGCTGACATGCTGTGTGGCCGAGGGGCATCTCTTCCCCTCTCTGGGCCTCAGCCGTCCCATCTGTGAAATGGGTATGACCAGTAGCCACCCCACAGGCCGTCAGGAGATGAAGAAGGTGCAGAGCTAAGAGGACTGGCAGGAAGGTGGGTACGCCATGGGGTAGTTCTCCCTCCTCTCCCTCTAGGCCCGCTAGAAAGTGAGCTCCTTGGACAGGAGTTTTGTCTACTTCCCGGAACAGGGCCTGGCACTGTTTGTGAGATGCTTTGGACACTCTGCTAGTGGCCATCCCTACGGAGGCCACTTTATGCTGAATCCATACTCTTCAGAGGACGTTTGCCGTAACGGAACCTCTGCTGTGCAGTGCACATTGATGAGCTGGGCACCTGCCTGCATGGGCTCATCCAATCCTCAAAACAAATCCCCTGTGAGATGGGTATAGGTGTTAGCGCCCCCATTTAACAGATGAACAAACCGAGGCTCAAAGAGGCAGATGACGGCAGACAAGGCTCACAGCTACTAAGTGTCTGGGTGGGATTCAAACTTGGGCCTGGCCGACCCCAGAGCCCACACTCATAACCACGACACAAACGCCACAAAGAGAACAATGAGGGGGGACGTGGCCTGGGCTCCCCGGCTGAGATGGGCTCACGCAGGGCCTGGGCCTGGGCCTTCTGAGGAGCCAGAGTCCTCTGAGCAAACCCACCAGGGCTTGCGGGACAATGCGGTGACAGCACATAGGAGCCCTCGGGAAATGCTGGCTGCGTCACGACCCTGATGACATGTTATTCTGGTGTTGGTTTTCCCAGGGTGCCACCTCGCTCCTGACCAGGCTCTGCCCCCCCACCGTTTCCCACCCCTCAGCATCTCCCCATTTCCCAGGTGCCCTGCAGGCTGTGCGTCCCAGTGGCAGCCCCGCAGAGATGGAAGGGACTCAACCCCTTGTGTTCCGGATGGGGAAACTGAGGCCTAGGGAGGGCAGGTGGGAGGTGCTGGGGAGGAACCTGGGGCTGCTGCCAGGAGGCAGCTGAAGCACATTCACCTGGTCGGCCTCACCTTTCCTATCTGTGAATCTGTGAAAGGGGAGATGATGCCCCCTAGGGGTGTGTGTGTGTGTGTGTGTGTGTGTGTGTTCATAAGGAAAAGATGGATATGGCTGAGCTTTGGAAAGAAACAAGTGCCCCCAGCGTCGAGTGGGGAGCTGTGGGCAGCTTCCGGAATCGGGAGGGGACTCTGAAGTGCCGGACAGGTATTTGTATTTTTTTTTTTTGCCCCCAAAGCTGGCCGCGCACTGATGGGGAGCCCTGTCTGTGACAGGTCCCCCCGTGGTTTGAGGAAGGCGCATTGTCAGGGGTCACTCCTGAAACCCTGAACTAGCCGTGTCCGCTGCGTTTTCAGCCAACGCTTAGTGAACTGTTACCGTATTGTCCGCAGCCCGTGTAGAGTAGGTGCCATTTTATTCCCATTTTATACACGGGGAGACCGAGGCCCAGGGAAGGTGAGGTACCTGCCTCGGCTCACACAGCCAGGAAGCGTGCAGGCGGGGCCCACCCGCCTTGGGGTCATGCCTGCTTCTAACCACTGTGCTACTCTGCCTTCCTGGAGCCCCAGCGCCAGTGCTGTGTGGAGGGAACCTCTCCTCTGTCACCCCTGCTTTTCAGATGGGGAAACTGAGGCTCGGAGGGACGGAAGCGTGCCAGGATGGTAACGCGTTGGGAATGCAATGAGGGGGTTACCTGCACGCGACTGCCATGAATTACAGGATCCTTGGAGGCTGCGTGGGCTCACCTTTCACCCAACAGGGGCCCTTGGCTCCTGCTTGCATGCCCCTGGGACAGGGAGCTCACTACATGGTGTGTGACCTCCGTACCCAGCTCCCAGGTTTCCAGAGCCCTGACCTGTCGCTTCCTCACTGAGGGGGTGAGCTGGGGGACTCTTTTTATTATTTTATTGTTGACAGTGTTACAGACATCTGCCTTTTTCTCCCTTTTTGCTGGGGGATCTTTTATAAGGAAACATACTAAAACTCAGAATCCCATGAAGTCAGCTCCTGAAATTTCCAAACCTAACTCAGATTTGTACTTGTGATCAGGCGATGTAGAAACACCACAGATTTTTCCATTAAGGCCAAAAGGAATGTTCTAGACCATCGCCTCTTGGTAGGAATTTCTGCACCATCCACTGTGGCAGCCACGGAGCACGTTGGATGTGGCTGGTGTGATAGAGACGCTGCGTCTGTGATTTTATTGTTAATGGATTTAAATGGAAATAGCCACAGGCAGCTAGTGGTTCCCTATCGGCTGGCACAGTGCGAGGATTTTCTGGAACGCACGGAGCACGTCCTTCAACCACTCCTGCAGGGCAGGGGAAAGGACAGCGGGCTATAATGAACCCAGTCTCTGGCTGGGGTACCCTACACAAGCCCGTTTCCTCCCTGGCCTCAGTGTCCCCATCTGGCAAATGGGAAGGCAGTAATGATAACAATACCTGTCTGATCAGACTCTTGTGAGTTTGACATGAGACCAAACACGTAACCCACTTTAGCTCAGGGCTCGCCACCCCAAGCCGTGTCCACGGGGGAGGGTGGGGGAGGGGCATCTGGGAAACCCGGGTCTGTGTGCTCATTTGTGCAGCCATGAGGACTTACTGAGCACTGTGTGCCCAGCCCTGGGTTGGACTCTAGGGGTCCAGCTCCTCCCTCAGGGGGTGCGTGGTTCCTGCTTTAGCA
Source organism: Myotis yumanensis (assembly GCF_028538775.1). Classification (NCBI taxonomy): domain Eukaryota; kingdom Metazoa; phylum Chordata; class Mammalia; order Chiroptera; family Vespertilionidae; genus Myotis; species Myotis yumanensis. The sequence continues at coordinate 21,443,947 of NW_027223770.1, forward strand.
TCAGGATCTCCTGGGGCCACCTGCACCCAGCAGGGGGCTCTGCCCCTGTCCTGGCCTCCTCCCTGCCAGACCTGGGGTAGCCCCAAGGTCTGGGGGTGCAGCCCCTGCCCTCCTGGGGACATTAGCGGGGCTCGGGAGAAGGTGGAGGTGTGTGGTTAACCAGGGTGCTCCCTGGGGCTCAGGTGGGGGGACACTAAAGGTGCTCAGAGCATTGACGGGACTGCTCAGGCCTCAGTTTTCCTATCTGTAAAATGGAGGGAGAATGTAGCCCAGGCTCTGGCATACAGAAGTGCTCAACAAACGAAAGCCCTAGTGGGAGCAACCCCAGGGGCAGGAGGTGTATGTGACCCCCAGAGCCCAAACCTTCGAAGTCCTCCACTCCCTTGAGGCCCTAAGTTGATCATGAACATTAATGATATTAATATGAATGACAGCTAAGTCAGACACTGTTCCAAGTGCTTTACATGCAGTAATAGTTAATCCTCATAACATCCTATGAGATAGGAACTTTTTATCCCCATTTCACAGATGAAAAACTGAGGCTCAGAGAGGTTGAGTCAGTGGCCCACAGGTAAGTGGAGACCAGGATTAGAACCCAGAGCCCAAGCCCTTAACCACCATAGATACTGCCTGCGAGATGCACCCACCACCAGAGGTTTGACCCAGGAACCTGGTTTATTTACAAGCCACCCCACCACCATCTGGGTCTCTGATGGGGCCCCCACCTTGAGAAACCTGCCAGCAGGGACTTCCTTCCACTCCTCCCTGTGGCCCCAGCGCCAGGCAGAGCAGTGAGGGCGGTGGGAGCTACAGCAGGTTGCTGAGCGAGAGTGGGGCTCCCACCACCAGAAGCTGGGCCATGGGTGGGCCGGCCTTGGGGTGAGCAGGGGTGGGTGGGAGCCAGCCAGGCATTCCTGACAGCAGGTGGCACACCCGGCTCTCTCCCTCAGCCTCACTCTGGGGTCTCCACGGGCCGAGGGGACAGATGGCATCACCCAGGCCCGGGCCGTGGCTGTCACTCGGCCAGACGAGTTACAAGTGGCCCAAGGGGCGGCAGCTGGGGGCGCTGCAGAAACAATGGCGTTGAGACCCCAGGACAATGGGGCCACGTGCCACAGGGGCAACAGTCGTTTGTCACACAATGGGCCGTGGGGGGCGGACAGCAGCCGGGCCAACTGCTGCCGCTGACATGGGCCGGCCGAGTTTTCAAATCATTTCCAGGCCGTGTTTTCCTGCGAGGCAGCCAATCGCCGGGCAGCTGGGCGTCACCTGATGCCAGCTTGGTGGGCCCAGGCCCTGTGACAACTGAGCAGCAGTGGCCATGGCAACGCTAATTGTGGCCCTAAAACACAGGGAAGGAGAGAGCAGGAGACATGGGAAGAAGGGGGAAGCGAGAGACAGGAAGAGAGAGAAGGAGAGCGAGAATACCAGACCGGGGGGCCCTGCAGGTGGCAGGGGGCGGAGGCCGGTGCCCGTCTGTGGGTCCCGGTCACGTGCCCGAGAGAAGCAGAGGTGGCATTTCTTCCCGCTTTCTCTCTCCCTCTCCAGCTCTATGTGTGGCACTTGGAGCTTGGAATTTGGACCCGGGGCCTGCCGGCAACAAACCAGACAGCCCCTGGCTCAGGGGGGCAGGTGTGGGCATGGGCTGGGCTCCTGGCCCGTGTGCAGCCACACTGTCGCCTGGACGAGGTGCTGCTGTGGGCCCAGTGCTCTCGCAGATCGGGCACCTGCCTGGCATCCTCACTGGGCAGCCTTTCTCCTTCCATGGAAGGTGCTGTTTGGGCTCATGAATCTGTTCTGGGCTGGGGGGCATGGGTCCTAAGTGGAGCCTCCAGTGGACTCGGTGCTCTGAGCCTCAGTTTCCCCATCTGTAAAAGGGGAATATGAGCATATCCTACCTGTCAGGGTTGCTCTGGGGATTGAATGGGCCTATGTTTTTAATTTATTTTTATTGATTTCAGAGAGGAAGGGAGAGAGAGAGAAACATCAATGATGAGAGAGAATCATTGATTAGCGGCCTCCTGTGTGCCCCACACCGGGGACAGAGCCCACGACCTGGGCATGTGCCCTGTCTGGGAATCAAATTGTGACCTCCTGGTTCGAGTGGGACTATGCTTTTTGAGAGCAGATGCCATTACCTCAGTTTCCCCATCTGTAAAATGGGTACAATAATACTACCTGCCTTATGGATTAACCGGGAAGGTTTCAATGGCCTAATTCCTCGAAAGGACTTGATATGGTGCTTGGCATATAGTAAGTGCTCAACAAACATTAGTGCTCATCATCTTGGGGCCGGGGCTAAGGAACGTGTTAGAAGAGTGAACGCAGGAATGATCTGAGGCTGTGTAGTCTGGCTGCCAAAGGGAGGGTCCTGGGACCAGGATGGGGAGATTGAAGGGTGGGGGAGGCTCGGGGAGGTCAGGGGCTAAGGGGGAGACTCCAGAGGTAGGGGAGCCCCTGGAGCTGGCCTGAGCTCCCGCCCCTCCCGAGCGCCTGCCCTCCCTGCAGGCTCCTGGCCACCACAGGCGACGAGGACCTTCCCGGGGACCTGCAGTCACTGTCGTGGCTCACGGCCGTGGACGTGCCCCGGCTGCAGCAGATGGCAAGTGGCCGCGTGGACCTGGGTGGCCCCAGTGCACCACCCGCACACCCAGGTAGGCCCAGGGGCAAGGTGGGACGGTGTGGGGGGGGGCAGGGGAGGGCGACACCTAGGAATGCCACCCACCTGCGGGGTGGCCATGGCCGGGCCACGCTCAGGGCCTCTGTCTCCACATCTGTGACATGTGCCTAATTCTGTCGTCCCCGGAGGCATGTGATTCACTCATTGGCTCACCGCTATGTGCCAGGCCCCCTGCGAGCTGAGGGTTCCACAGAGAACAGACAGCCCCGCCCCTGCCATCTAGAGCAGCCAGCAAACGAGGGCCCGCAGGCCTGTTTCTGTACAGCCTTTGTGTACAAGTGGTTTTCACATCTTTCAAGGGTTGTAAAAAAAAAAAAAAAAAAAAAAGGCAGAAACCACCTGGCTGGCCAAGCCTAAAATATTGGCTCTCTGACCCCTCGTAGCAGTCTACTGACCCTGACCTAGAGGTGGAGAGAGAATGCATGGAAGGTGCTGAGCGCAGGGCCCGGCACATAGTAGGTGCTCAGTCAATGGCAGCTGGTGGCAGTGACCGCAAGTGGATCAAATGCCTAGAGACACAGAAAGTGCTGAGCAAAAGCGATCAGCAAAAGCAAGCATCGCCGTGCCCTGGAAGCATTAGTGGCTGAAAAACGAGCCACCAGGAGTATTTCTTTCATTGAACAAGTTGTCCACCTCATAGGTGGTAGCCACGTGGTACAGATGGGGAAACTGAGGCTGGCCCAAGATTATCCCCAACCCATTCTTCATCACCACCCCCCAGGGAAGTGATTTGCCAGCACCTACTACGTGCCTGGCCCCAGAGGGGTGGTATGGTGAAGAGTCCCGGCTTCAGGCCGCGTGGCCTGGGTTCCACCCTACCACGTGGTCTTGAGGGAGGTGCCCAGAGATGGGCTGTCCCTGCCAAGGCCACAGTGCCTCCAGCTACGCGGCGTCTCTCTGTTTCCCTCTTGCAGGTTCCCTGGCTGGGGTGGCTGACCTCCATGCAGGAGCCACCCCAGGGCCCCTGATCCATGGCCCGGCAGGCATGGCCCCCCCGGGCGTGCTGGGCCTGGGCCCCATGGCCAGCCACAGAGCCAGCGTAAGTGCTGCTGCATGGGCTGGGGAGCGAGGGGGCATCCTGCAGGCTTGGGGTCTGTTCAGTCACTCTGACCCTCTGTCTCTTCCTCTCCCTGCCCCTGCAGATGACCCAGTTCCCTGTGGGGGGGCAGCCCCCCTCCAGCCTGCAGGACCCACCGCAGATGTACTCTCCGGCTTCCCAGCCACCGTTCCCGCTCCCCCGAGGCGCCCAGCAGGTACCAGGGGCTCGGAGGGGCCCTGGACTCGGAGGCAGACACCCCTGACTTCGACTGGCCAGGGACCCCTCTGAGCCTCTGTGTACTCCCCCAGCACATGGGAGTAACATTCCCCGCTGAGTCCATGCCAGGGGCTCCTTCCTTCAGTTCTCCCTAAAGCCCTGCTGTGGGTGCAGACCAGACTGGCTCCGGGGGGCTGTCCACCCCACACCTCATCTCGCTTTTCTAGCCCGGGGTGGGGGTGGGGTTACCGTGAGTGACTTATGCCCTGTCTCACCATCTCTCTCTCTGCTGCCTGTCCCCTGTCCCTGCCTGTGGGAAGTGCCCTCCTGTGGGCCTGTATGGCTCCCCGTTTGGGGCACGACCTCCCTACCCCCAGCCCCGCATGGCTGTGCATTCATCTCAAGAGCTGCACCCCAAACACTACCCCAAGCCCATCTACTCCTACAGGTGAGATCCAGGGTGGGCCACGGTGAGGGGGGCTCGAGGGGTGAAGGATGCCTGTAGGGCACCTCGGGCAGCTAGGTGTGGTGGCCCAGACTTCCAGGGGGGGAGGATGTGGGGACTGGGAGCCCCCAGGTGTGATACGCTGTCAGGAAGGGCCACCGTGTGGTCAGCCGACCCCCAGGGTTGAGAATCCACTCCAGAATTGGGCCCAGGGCACAACACTCTGTCACTCACAAGCTGTGTGGCCTTGGGGAAGTGGCTTGGCCTCTCTGAACCTCAGTTCCCCCTGATGTCTAAAGTCATCAGAACAATAGTATTGTGTGCTTCACAAGGTTTGGAGGAGGGGAGTAAAGAGCCTCATTAAAGTCTAAAGGCCCACAGACATTATTATGGGGAAGGGATAAACAGAGGGAAAGATGGGGTTTCTCAAATCGCTATCAATGGCTGAGCCCAGGGTCAAGGAAAAAAGGGCAGGGGGTGGGGAAGATGTAGGGCCATGAAGAGGTATCTACCCTTAGCACCATGAGTGTCGGGGCTGGTACCCGTGGGTCAAGCAGGGCAGGCTTCCCGGCGGAGGGGACCTTGGGCTGTCGGCCCGAGACGCCTTCATGCCTAGCCTGCCCACCTTCGCCTCCAGCTGTCTGATCGCCATGGCCCTAAAGAACAGCAAGACGGGCAGCCTGCCTGTGAGCGAGATCTACAGCTTCATGAAGGAGCACTTCCCCTACTTCAAGGTGAGGCGCCCGCAGCCGGGGCGGGGGTGCGAGAGCTGCTCTGACCTCTCCCGAGCCCTGTCAGACCCAGAAATGGCCCCAGGCCGAACCGAGCCACCCTCCCGGGCTCCCAGTTATGCCTGAGACCTGGCCGTGAGGATGCTGGCACATGTGCACTCCCACAGACACGGGCAGAAAAATCCAGAAAGAGAAGGGGTATTTGAGCTGGGCTCTGACGGATGAAGAGGAGCTCACGCGGCATCCCGGGGGCAAAGGGCAGAGGGGCAACCTAGCTACTCAGCACAGGCTCCGTATAAAATAGAAGGACGCAGGACACACACCCGGGCGAGAGCCTTTGCCTCTCTGAGCCTCGGTGTCCTCGCCTGCGAGATGGGGAGAGTCGTCCCCAGCTGGCAAGTTAGCGAGGATTCTGCATGTCAAGGGCCTGGCAGCTCCCGGCACGTGGTTTCGTCATTAGTAATGTTGTCCTTGTTGGCATCAAAGGAGAAGGTCAGAAAGTGCCAAGCTGTGGGGTCCCCAGCCTGGACAGTGTGCTTAGCAGAAATATTGTAAAATAGTGGCGGGAGGGGCAGAGGGGGGAGGGAGGGAGGGGAGGGCAGAGAGAGAGAGAATAGGGTACCATATGAGGTGCATTACAGTATCCGGTTACCGAACAATAAACTAAGAGCATTTAAAACTGGTTGGCAGTTAATACACTTGACCGATTATCCATGCATTAGCATCCTCTCGCTTGCTTGCTCCATGAGTGGGCGAGAAAGTGGAAAACCCAGCAGCCCTGGGCCCTGTTCTCAGGTAGGAACCATGATGGAGCTGAGCTGTCGCTGCCCCTTTAATCAGAGCATACATAGGCCCTCCAGTTTGCCACAGTCCCCACCACTCTCTCTCGTCTTCCCAACTCGAGGTGGAATGTTGGACCCTGTCCTGTAAGCCCGCGAGGCCCGAGCCTGAGACCCCTCTGGAGAGAGGGTTTGCAGGGGGGTCTCTGGAGGGAGCGCCTGCTGCCCATGTCTCCCCACAGACGGCGCCCGACGGCTGGAAGAACTCGGTGCGACACAACCTGTCCCTGAACAAGTGCTTCGAGAAGGTGGAGAACAAGACGAGCGGGTCCTCGCGCAAGGGCTGCCTGTGGGCCCTCAACCTGGCCCGCATCGACAGGATGGAGGAGGAGATGCACAAGTGGAAGAGGAAGGACCTGGCTGCCATCCACCGGAGCATGGCCCACCCGGGTGAGGCCCAGACCCGCCTGCCACCCCCATAAACACACACACACACATCACCGCCCCGCCCTGCCCCGCCCCAGCCCTCCTTCCTCCTGTGACTTCATACCCACCCCCACCGCCGGCTGAGGGGCCTGGGCAGACACGTGACCAGCTGTGGAAGCCACTAAGCAATCCCTAGTCCTCACACAGAAATGCTGACACGGGTCTAAAAAATTGTAGCGCCCAGAGTGGGCCGGGAGGTGGAGAAACAGGCGCCTGCATGGGCAATGGGTAGGAGCATAAGTTGTTCAACTTTTCCAGGGCCAAGTAATAGGTCCAAACCCTACACACTGTACCCATTTATTGGTCTGGTTATTCTACCTCTGCCAATTAATGCTGCAGAAATCAAAGGTTTGTATGTATGCGCATCTATAAACACTCACATATGCATATATCCACACTCGTTTCCCTAGATAGTTGAATGTATGTGTACACACACACATCTATACATGGATATCTATCTATATAAAAGCCTAAGCAAATGTCCAACTGTTGGACTGTTAGTTATGATGCACACTGACCACCAGGGGGCAGACGCTCAATGCAGGAGCTGCTGAGCTGAGGTGACTTGACAGCTGCGGTTCTCAGGTGACACACCCAGAACCAGAGAGGAGGGAGCCCGATTCCGGGGTGCATCACCCTAGAACCGCCCTCTCGTAATCCGGGACCCCTCGGGGGATGTCAGAGAACCGATTTTGGCCTGAACCCCACAGGCCAGGCCGAGGGACCCCACTGGTGCACGGATTGGGCCTCTATAAAGAGAGAAAGAAAGACTGGAAGGAATATACCAGAATCTTTACCATGAGTAGAGAGAACACTGATAATTTATAGATGCTTCTGTATTTCCCAGCTGGGGATCGAACCTGCAGTCTAGGTGTGCGCCCTGACCGGGAATGGACCCTGCACAGGACATGCTCCAACAAACTGAGCCCCCCGGCCAGGCCGCAGTCACACCTCCTACTGTCTCTTAGGAGCAGGGAGTGGCTAAGACCCCTTCCGTGCTCATTCCATCCCAGCCTCACGGGCCTTGTGACCCCTGCGTCACCTCCCTCTTGCAGGGCCGTGATGAAGTTCAAGTGAAGCCCAAGAGCATCAGGGCCACCCTCTAAGGCACTGTCCCATGAGGGGAGCCACTGTCATGGTCCGAGGTGCCTCTCGTTCCTGCACAGCTTGGGTTTCATCACATTCCCACAATGACCCTGTGCAGCGCACGATGCCATCTCCTGGGTGCAGGGCCTGAGGTTCACAGAGTCCGCAAGGCTTGCTCAGGTCACCCGGGTCCTCGCGCGGGGATCTGGGCTGCCAAGTGACCTCTCCCCTTTGCCTGCAGAGGAGCTGGACAAGCTGATCTCGGACCGCCCAGAGAGCTGCCGCCGCCCTGGCAAACCGGGGGAGCCAGAGGCACCCGTGCTGAGCCACGCCACCACGGTGGCCATGGCCCACGGATGCCTGGCCGTCTCCCAGCTCCCGCCCCAGCCGCTGATGACCCTGTCCCTGCAGTCGGTCCCCCTGCACCACCAGGTCCAGCCCCAGGCACACCTGGCCCCAGACTCGCCCGCCCCGGCCCAGACCCCACCCCTGCACGCCCTGCCGGACCTCAGCCCCAGCCCCCTGCCCCACCCGGCCGTGGGCAGGGCTCCCGTGGACTTCATCAACATCAGCACCGACATGAACCCCGAGGTGGATGCCCTGGACCCCAGCATCATGGACTTTGCTCTGCAGGGTGAGGCTGGAGGAACGGGTGATGGGAAGAGGGGCAGGGGAGAAGGTGGGGGGGGGGGGCGGGGCAGGAAGACAGAGGAGGGCTGTCTGCATTCACCCCCAGCTCATTCCTTCAGACACTTCCAGCCACCTGGGAACAGCACATTACACCAAGCTATGCATTCACGGTGCTTACTGTACACCAGGCCTGGCCCAGCATTTCACAGGCAGCCTCCCACCTCACCCCACAACAAGCAGGCCTGGGAGGCCGCTTCATAGCCCATTCCGCCAGCGAGGACACGGAGGCGAAGAGAAGGCCCAGGGTCACCTGGCTAGTCAGTGGCAGAGCCAGGATTTCAACCCCAAACATCCCATCAGTAGCTGCTGCCGCTGCATGTGCCAATCTCAGGCCGGTCACACTGGCCCGCTGCCTGGCACACGGCCATCCTCCATGCACGGGAATGAATGAGTGAGTGAATGAATGTACGAACGAGCGAACGGACAAACAAGAGGTCAGGTTTCAGTGAAGGCTCATGGTCCATCCACTCACTAACACTGGTGTACCTACTATGTGCTAGCCCATAGCCTCTGTCCTCCAGGCATGTCTAGCGAGGAAAATGGACAGGCGAGCAGCGTAGTCAGCAAGCAAGCTAGTGCGTTAGTTGTAGCTGGGAAACGGGGGTGTCGGAGCCTCCCTGCTTCCCCCCGGATTCTTGTGTGTTAACCTGATGAAGGAAGGGAACTGCTGTTTTGTCCTCCGGCTTTGACCAGGAGGGTACCCCTGAACGAGGGCTGAGTGCTTCCACGCCTCCCTGGTTTAGGGGGTGGGTTCTCAGATGCCTCTGTTTCATCCGGGGGAGCTGAGGCTCTAGGACAGCGGTTCTCAACCTGTGGGTCGCGACCCCTTTGGCGGTCGAACGACCCTTTCACAGGGGTCGCCTAAGACCATCCTGCATATCAGATATTTACATTACGATTCATAACAGTAGCAACATTAGTTATGAAGTAGCAACGAAAATAATTTTATGGTTGGGTCACAACATGAGGAACTGTATTTGAAGGGCCAGAAGGTTGAGAACCACTGCTCTAGGAGGAAGTGACGTTCCTAGGGGTGCCCCATGGGGAGGTGAGGGCCGGGCTGGGACTCCGGCTCCTCTGGGTGTTTCTCCGACAACACGGAACTTTAAATCCCACACGTGGCCCCGGCCCCTCCCTAAGAGGGGATTGGAACTCGGGTCTGACATGAGCCAGCTCACTGAACGCCTTTGTCTTTGGAAGGGAACCTCTGGGAGGAGATGAAGGACGAGGGCTTCAGCCTGGACACGCTGGGGGCCTTCGGAGACTCCCCCCTCGGCTGTGAGCCAGGGGCCTCGGGCCTGACCCCCGTCTCTGGCAGCAGCGATCAGTCCTTCCCGGACTTGCAGGTGACGGGTCTGTACACAGCGTACTCGGCTCCGGACAGTGTGGCCGCATCGGCTGCCGCCGCCTCCTCTCAGTACCTGGGCGCCCCTGGCAACAAGCCCATAGCCCTGCTGTGAGCTGGTGGCCTCGCCCGCCAGGCCAGTGCTCCTCCCGCTCCCACAGGGGGCTGAGCCTCTCGGGGGGGGCTGCTGGCACCCCCTAGCCTCCCACACACACCTCCACAGAAAGCCTGTGGGGCCTCCCAGGTCAGGAGGACAGAGGAGAGTGGACAAGCATCCTGACCTCCTCCCTCCCTGATGCTCCTGGGACCAGAGATGCGAGGCCTCCAGCCGGCCTCCCGCTGGGCCCTGTCCATGATCTGCAGCCCATTGGGGACGCCTCGCTGCACCCCGGAAACACCCTGGTGGGAAGGAAGGCCCTTTAATTTATTCTCCTCGGATGAACCATCTGCTGCAGCCTCGAGTGGACAGGCCCTGAGGCCCAGGGTGGCAACCTGACTTCTCTTGGACTGCAAGAGGCTGAACTTGGAAATGGGTGCCCCTCCCTCCCTCCCCCCCCCCCCCCGCCCCCGGCCTCCAGGCCCACTCCTCCCGTAGTCTCCTAGAAGCCCATAGAGCAGATTCCCGGGCCACGCCAGGCACCGTGACCCCGAGTACATTTATTTATATTTATTGGAGCCCAATCAAGCCACCTCTTTGAATCCAGCTGCAGCCCTGGAATGAGACTCAGGGTCCCGGTCTGCATCCCGGCAGCCCTAACACCTAAGCTCTCCGCGAACCCCGTCTCCAACGGGCTCTGAGTCCCCTTGAGGCCCGGGCTGCTCTGTAGAAGGAACAAGCACTTTTGATCTGTGAAGCATCCAGTTTTGAAAACATAGAGACCACATAGTTTCCGAACTGTTCAGTCACGATTCCGATCTCTCCCCGCGTGGACGAAGGGGGGGGGGGGGGGGGGGTGGGCACACTTTTGGGTCGCCAGGGCTTCCTAAGGGCAAATCGGGTTGAATGAGTGGGGAAGGGGGGCTTTGAGTCTGGAATTTAAGACGCCCCAATGGGAAGAAAGCAAACTGAACGCTGGAAAGCTCGGCCCACACGGTAAGGGGGTGCGGGGGGACGAAGCTGCGATGCTGAGTATTCATTGGCACTTGTTTATTTCATTGCCCTGTGACCATTTTAATGTGGTTTTTTCCCTCTTGTTGCCAATTACTGACCTGCCCAGTGGCGGGTTCTGTAGACAGCTGGGGCAGAGGGGAGCCAGGTGCGTGGCTTGGAGAAAGGAGAAAGGGATCTCCCAGCTCGTGGCTTGAGCAACTAGGTGTTTCTGTGGGGGCGGGGGGGAGTTCCCCAATCCTCAAGCCAGAATTTTCCAATGAACCAGCAGGTCAGCCAGCCCCCGGGGAGACTGGGGGTTCAGCCCTGTCTTGAAGAGCCATCTCTAAGTCCTCAGACACAGCCCCGTGCTGCCCGTCTGCCCAGCTCTGCCGGCTGCTTTGGAGGACACACCCCCACACGTTACGAAGTTTGAGCTGTTGTTAATGAAGCCCCGTGTTCGGGTGACGCGGGGACTATGTAAGCGTAGTATTGGATAACTTGTCTGTCAATAAAGGCTGAACGGCAGCTCTGTGGCTCCCAGGGCGGGGTGGCCGGGGTGGACAGCAACATCACACCTCGCAAGGCAGACCCTATTTACAGATGGGGAAACTGAGGCCCAGAGAGGTGACACCACAGCCACACGGAATCCAGGTCTTCTGATGCCAGGTCCCCATCACCCCGGACACTGGGAGGAGACTGTCACCACCAATAAGTTAGCACGGCTGCCACTCGCTGTCCCTCAGTGCCAGGCTCCTGTCAGGCACTGTCTCAGCACCATTCGCTGCTCAGGAAGGGGAGGGTGGGGAGGACTCTAGGCCAAGTGAAGAGGAGCACCGAGTCCAGCGCTCAGACTCCAGAGCCGGAGCCCAGCGGGACGAGGCGGGGCTACCTCTGGCGACCCCTGGGGTGGACGAAGGCTGCAGTTCGAGCAGCTGCACCCTCACAGCGCCAGGCCCCGGGCTGGGCACTGCCGTGAACCAGCTGTCAGTCCCCATGACAACCCTGACAGGCGTGTCATTCATATTACACCCAGTTTGCAAATGAAGAAACTGAGGCTCAGGACACAGACACCAGGGGGTGAGGGCATGAGTGGGGGGTGGGGGACATGGGGAGATAAGGACACATATGTAATACCTTAATCAATAAAGAGAGAAATAGGCTCAGAGGTAAAGCAGGTGACTTGTGCCACCCAACACAAGAGCAAAAGGATGTAGTGATTAGGAGTCTAACTCTTAAGCCCACCCAGGAAGTGGCCTGCAGCCTCCCTAAGGAGGCCAGATTCTCACACACACACACACACACACACACACACACGTGACATTAGCAAGTAAAAGGGTATGCGAGGAGGGGGCGGGGGTGGTATGAGGCCGTGCTGATGGGGGCCCCCCAGTGGAGACCAGGCAGATGGCAGGGAGAGGATGCCTGCAGCCACCCTGGGCTGCCTTCTCCTCAGCACCCGCTTCTCAGCTTGGCTCCAGGGGGACCCTGTGACCCAGGCCCGGCCGAAGAACGCATCACAGCCTCCAGCTGCCCCCAGCGACTGGTTGGGGTCAGAGGACAAGTGACCGAGGCCTGTGGGTCACAACCCGTACATAGCACCACCCAAGGACTCCCGAGAAGGGATGGGGAAGGGGCACCCTCCGGGGTGCTGACCTGGGAGGAAAAAGCCTGAGCAGCCGGGTCACCATGAGGAGAGGGCAGGAGCCGTGACGAGTCTGACCTCCGTGCCTGACACAGGCAGGTGGGCCCAGGCCCCACAGGCAAACCTGCCAAGGTCGCAGCCACAGTCCGGGATGCGCTGACACCAAAGGAGGCACGAAGGGGAGACCGGAGGGGCCGGCTTCACTGAGGCTCGCTCTGGAGATGGGCAACTAACAGGGCACCAACCACCTGGGCCCTGCCACCTGCCGCACTGAGACCAGCACTCACAGGCGGCCTCTCCCTGAAACCTCTGGGCCATCCGCACAGCGCTGGGGGTCCCATTTCCCAGGCGAGGAAACTGAGGCTCAGAGATGGTGAGAAATCACCCACATTCTAACAACCAAAGTCATCAAACACTGGCGAACGTGTAGGGGGGCTTATTCCTCCTTCTCCCCGTGGGAGGTATAACCCCTGGGGTGGGCAGAAGAACGGCCTGGTTCCTTATCCCCAGAACCCGAGGCCATGTTACATCAAGGGGCATGGAGGGAGCAGGTGCAATTAAGGGTGCTGATTAGCTGCCCTGAAGAGAGAGTCTTCTGGATTCGCCAGGTGAGCCCAATGCAACCACGGGATCCTTATCAGGAAAAGAGGGAGGCAGGAGGGTCAGGGTCAGCTCTGAAGATGGAAAAATAAAACAAACAAACAAAAAAGTACAGAAAACCGAATCTTCCCTTAGAGCCTCCGAGAGGACTGAGCCTACCAGCACCCTGGTTTGAGCCCCCTGAGCCCCAGGTCAGACTTCTGACCGCCAGACCCGTCGAAAAATAAATGTGTGGATTTTAAGCCACTGCGCGTGTGGTCATCAGGGCGGCAGCCGCAGGAAACACACATCACCCTGTTCACAGAGGAGGAAGCAGGCTCAGAGTGGCTGAGCACTTACCTGTGACGAGTGACGCGCAGGGCGGATTTGGACGCCCTTCCTCCCCACGGTCTCCTCAGCCAGAGGGCCCGGCCCGTGGGCGGACGTGGAAGAACCTCCGAGGTTACACTGCTGGGATCTGACCCCAGGCCTGCAGGCCTGCTGGCTCCAGGTGTGGCGCTGGCTCATCAAGAGGTTTAGGGAGAGGAGAGAGATACGGCCAGAGCTGGGCACGAGGTGCTGGAGCCAGGGACCGCCACCTCTGGACGACGCTGGTCGTGCCCACCTGTTCTTCCTCTGGGTGTAGATGCCGGAGCCCTGAGTCTGGGGGTGGGAACAGGACAAACGCCAAACTAAGGACTGAAACGTGGAGAACTTCCTGGGCGGGAGGCAGGGGGCGTGGCAGCCCGGGCAGGAGCAGCTGGGCGGGCAAGGGAGGCACAGGCAGGGGGATCCAGGAATGGAGACTGGCTGATGGTGTTTGTATATCCTGTCTAGGATGTCGGAGAGATGCCAGTAAAATGATTCAGTGACTTTTGAGTTAAAATTACTTCTAGGCTACCCCTCTTAGGGTGGCTACCCTTATTAGGATGGCTACTATTAAAAAGAAAAAGCTGCCCGGCCGGCGTGGCTCAGTGGTTGAGCGTTGACCTATGCACCTGGAGATCACGGGTTTTTTTGTTGTTGTTTTTTTTTAAATATATTTTATTGATCTTTTACAGAGAGGAAGGGAGAAGGATAGAGAGTTAGAATCATTGATGAGAGAGAAACATTCATCAGCTGCTTCCTGCACACCCCCTACTGGGGATGTGCCCGCAACCAAGGTACATGCCCTTGACCGGAATCGAACCTGGACCCTTCAGTCCGCAGGCCCGACGCTCTATCCACTGAGCCAAACCGGTTAGGGCTGGAGGTCACGGTTTGATTCCCGGCCACGGGCACGTGCCTGGGTTGCAGGTTCAATTCCCAGTGTGGGGCGTGCAGGAGGCAGTCGATCAATGATTCTCTCTCATCACTGCTCTCTCTCTCTCTCTCTCTCTCCCTCTCCCTCTCCCTTCTCTGAAATCAATTTTTTTTCAATGTATTTTAAAAAAAAAGAAAGAAAAAGCCCATGAAACAAGGGCTGGTGGGGATGTGCAGAAACCAGAAGCCTGCGTGCTGATGGTGGGATGTAAAATGGGGGTGGGCGGTGGGAAACAGTATGAAGGCGCCTCAGAAAAATGAAACAGAACCATCATATGACCCAGCAAGTCGACCTCCGGGTATAAACCCCAAAGAAGTGAGAACAGACTTGACCAGATATTTGTACATCCACGTTCATAGCAGCGTTACCCACGGCAGCCCAGCGGTGGGAGCCGCTCAGATGTCCATCGGTGGGTAAGTGGATGGACAACACAGTGGACTATTGTCCACCTTGGAAAGGAGACGCTGACACGTGCTCTAACACGGACGCACCGTGAGGCCGCCACGCTAAGTGAGATAAGCCTGTTGCAAAAGGACCAACACTGTGGGATTCCTTGTCTGAGGTCCTAGAGCAGCCAAACCCCGAGAGAGAAAGTAGACGGCGGTTCCCCAGGGCTAGAGGGGAGGGGGACACGAGGAGTTAGTGTTAGTGGGTTTGGAGTTTCAACTGGAGCTGAATAAAATGCTGTGGAGACAGAGGGTGCTGGTGATGGTTGCACAACAATGAATGTACTTCATGCCACTGCACGTCAGACTGATACGTGTTATGCATATTCTGCCACAATAAGCAATGTCTTCTAGGCCCTTGGCCTGTGTTTCCTGCAGACGACGCTGCTCGGAGATATACCACACGGGTCAGGATATCACAAGACAAAACTCCCCCTTTACTCAGCAGCCAGCGGGACCCAGGGATCCCCAGGTATATGTCGCCTTACAACCCCACCTTTCACACATCACACAAAAGGGGGAGCACAGCGGCCGGGTCTCCAACGCACCGATCGGCTCGGGGTTTACGGAAGGGGGGCAGCCTGGGTGCACGGGACCCCTCTGACCAGCTGTGTGACCTTGGACAAGTCCACTCATCTCCAAGCCAAGGTTCTGTCTAGAAAGATGAGGACACAGGGCAGTACACGTCTCAGAGGCTCAGAGGATTGCATGAGGTGGCGGCTCACTGGTTAATGCCCAAGCATTCTGTCTGGGCCTGCGCTGCTCACCACACGCAGGGGCCTGGTCCTTCCCGGCCCTGGAGGCTGGCCTGCTACGGCCCCGGAGGGAGGAACGTCGGCCTCCTCAGGGAAGGTACTTGCAGCTGAGGGCCAAGGGGCTGCATCCACAGCCAGGAGCCTGTCGTGTCTGTGATCCAGTTGGAGAGACTCGGTACTCCCCCTGTAGCCTTCGGGGGAGGAAGTCCAGTCCCGGCTGCAAAGCCCAGCGGTGGCAGGAGGATGGCGGGCTCCGGGGAGGGGGGGGGGGGGCGCGGAGAATCGCTCGGGGGCCGGGCGGTGGGGGGAATCGCTTGGGGAGGCGGGCTGCCTTTGCTGATCCAGATATTCAGTCAAGGCCAAATGCTTCCTTTAAAAAATAATTTATTCCACACATCTCATGGTAGGTTCCTCCACCCCCAGTCCCTGGGTAGCAGCTAGTCGTCAACCGGTCTCTCCCTGCAGAATCAAGGGGCGTCCCCGACACAGAAAACATTCGGTTCCCAAAGCAGCACGGGCTCCCCGCTCCCTGGCCTCGGGATGGAACCACCAGTAATTCATTAGTCCCCCCCCCCCTCACTGCCCCCACGCCAGCGATGTCATTAGCTGGTGACCAGACTATTTTTTTTTTAACTCAAGACAGCCTCAAGCATCTGGCGTGCGAGGGGGCTTCCCTGGGCAACCATTGTCCTCCCAATTGGCCAGGCGTCACGTTGCATGTTCTCAAACTGCCCGTCACTGACGTGGGGGCGGCCAGCTCCCCCCGTGGCCGGCACCAGGGACGATGGATGAGGCCGGGAGGGCAGGCCCTGCGCTGTGCAGCCTGCAGGGCTGTGCTGGTGGGCGTGTCGCAAAGGCTCCCTGAGCAAATCGGCGTGGTCCTGTGGCCCAGTCCTGGGAGACCAACAGCTCTGCCCCTCGGGCTGGATCCCGCCACAACATCAAGGCACCAGAGGAGAGGGTGACGGTGACTTGCAGGGGCCCCCCACAGTGGTGGTGGCCATCCCAGCCCTGATGCCTGTGAGCAGGTGGGCTGTGAGTTTGGAGGGTTTTCCGCTGCCTCTGGAGCCCCAACAGGGCAGGAGGGTACCTGGAAAGGGTGGCCAATCCCGTGGTGGGGGCGGGGCTGGTCCTTGTCCTCAGAGGGAGGGGCAGGCAGGGGGCTGTGAGCCTCCCAGAAGAGATCTCCATGTGCCCGGGACCTTACCCCTGGGCAACTCCGCTCATTTTCCACTCCTTTCCCCAAAACAGAACCTCTGCCCCTGAGCGCTAAGCACGGCCTGCCGATGGGCCATCCCTAGCGACTCACTAGGGGACATCGGGGAACAAGATTCCATTTTATTCTCTTAATAAATATCACGGGTACCCTTGCCCGGGCGACTCGACAGTCTCCAAAGAGCAGTGTTACAAAAATAGGTTTCTCTTCTTCGTCTTGTCTCTTTCTTTCTTTCCTCGGCCTCTGTGTTCTGCTGAAATAGAGATGTTTACAGCAAGAGCCGGTCTCCGAGTAAAAAAAATAAGATCCCACGATCTGATATAAAACGAGCCTCAGAGGACACCTGGGTCCCGCACGCCAGGCACCGGAAGGGAAGGGAACTCGGGCGCTTGGGTTCAATTCGATTCAGCGATGCAGCAAAAATGTCTTCAGAGACAAATATTCCCAACAACGGAGAGGAGGCGCTTTCCGCCTGGAGAGGGCGCCCCTGAGCGGTTTATTGGGACAGGAGTGAGGTGGGAGCCAGCAGCCCTGCAGAACTGCCCGAGGACTTTTTGTTTTAAAAAGCAAACCCCCGTGGTCCTGGCCAGGACCTGCGGTCGGCGGGCCGGTGCGGTTCCTCTTGGCCGTGGTGCTGCGAGTGGCCGGTGGGCAGCGCTCAGGTGGAGGCCGGGCTGTCCATGGTGGACAGGAGGTGAGCGACCTGGGCCCGCTGGGCCGGGCTGATGTGCTCGCTCATGTACATCATGCAGTCCACAGCCACCTCGGGGTTTTCTTGGACCAGGCTGCAGGGGACGGGAGAGAAGGGTTGGGGTCACCCAGCGTGGCCCTAAGAATCGCTGTGCAGGGCCATGTCACCTTCCTGGGGGGGCAAGAACCCCGAGCTCCCCAACCTCTTCCTGCTGTGGTCGCCATGGGGGGTGACGGTCCCATGGGGGGCAGGAGGGAATACGGCCTGGGGGTTAGGCTGCCTCGAGGAACGACAGGGGACCCTACAGGTCACTAGTTGTGTTACTGAGACCTGAACTTCAGCTTCATGCCCCAAACGGGGTCCCACATGATCTACTTCCTTCCTCCCAGGGGACCCCATGAGAATGGGGGGGAGCAAACCATCCAGAAAGGCTGATACCGAATGGGAGCCAGCAGCCCAAGGCCTGTGGGTTCTCTGGCCATGACCTTGGACAAGCCACCCTTTTTATTCCAACACGATCCTGAACTGAAATCCTCGCACACCCTCACACGGCACCCCCAGGGCTCTGGGGGAGTCGCGGCCTCTTTGCTGGGGGCTGGGCCCAGGGCTGTGGTGGGGACCTCGGGGCCTGCAGTGTTGGGACAGGCAGCTGGAGGCCGATCCCAGGTCTGCACTTGCTGGTCAGTCCGAGGGATGGGCGGCCACTCACCCTCGGATGGTCTTGAGGACAGAATCCCGCTTCAGGTACTTGATGTTCTCGCCGATGGTGGAGCGCAGGCCGTCACCCACCTGCCAGTGCTGCTCCAGCCACTGCACCACCATCTGGTTGTTGTCCCACAGGTAGGCCTGGGGGAGAGGGGGAGCAGAGGCTGCCTCAGGGGGGACCCGCGGCTGCGCAGGCCCACCCAGCGCCCACCCGCCCGCCTCCGCCCTGGCCCACCTTGACGGCGCCCTCCGTCTCCACGAACCAGCGGCGCAGCATGGACTGGATGTGCACGTGGCTGAGCTCGCTGCTGACCTGCAGGATCTCCTGCTTCACCTGGTCCTCCAGCAGCAGGCGGCGCAGGCGCCAGTACAGGAAGGTGCGCGAGGTCCTCCACTCCAGGATGTCCTGCGGGCAAGCCCAGGCCTGAGTCCCCGCTGCCCGGGGCTGAGCCGGCGGTGGGAGCGGGCTCTGGGATCCTGCCCATTTCACAGGCCAGGAAGCTGAGGCCCGGGGAGGTGAAGACACCCCCCCCCCGAGCAGCGGCAGAGCCAGGACTCTGCCAGAACGTTAGACGGGCTTCCCAGAGGCAAGGCGTAGCAGGTGACTGACTCTGGGACGTCCTCTTGGGGGTGGGGCCCTGGGGCAGGGGTTGTGATGGCCAGAGGTAGGTGAACACGGGGCAGAAACCATGCTTCCCACACCCGGCTCAGCAGTTACAGCCACACACAGACTGGTGGTCCCAAACCTCCCTGCCTATTGAAATCTCTTGGGGATTTGGGGGAAAAAATACTGATGTCGGACTCCCACTCCCGAAATCCTGATGTAGCTGGTCTGGGCATGGGCTCCGGGATGTTGTGAAGCTGCCAGGGCGATGCTGACATGCAGGTGAGCCCAGGTCTCCTCCCTGAGCTGGAAGCCAGTGCCTGGCCGGCCTGGCCGCGGCTGCTTACGGAGATGACGCCCTTCTCCAGCATCCTGCCCGGCGTGTCGTGGAGGTCGGCGAACTGCACCGCCACCTGGTGGTAGATGGGCAGTAGCAGCTCCTCCCGGGCCTTCAGCCGGCCCTCCAGGTCCTTGCGCTCCTTGTCGGAGAGATCAGCCGCTCCTGCGGGCCAGGGCACAAACCAGAGTTTGCAGGAGGCCTGAGCTCTAACTGTGACCGCACCCCCAAACCAAGCTGCTCCTGTAGGGTCAGAAGCACCCCACAACGGCGAGATGGGGCCGACTTGCTACATGTGAACATTCAAAATCTCTCCCAGGTTGGTAGCTGTTTGGGTAGGTCTCCCACAGCCGCGTGGGCTGGGCCCCCCTGACCGCGGAGGGTGGCGCACGGCAGACCCTCGCACCTAACTGCTCCACGAGCTTCTTGTAAGTGGGGTCGATCCTCCTCATGGCCTTTATCTGGTCTTTCTTTCGGAACTTAATCTCCACTGTTCCCTCCGGCTCCAGAACACCCCCCCTGAAAAAACAAGAGGTAGGGGTGAGGTGGGCAAGGGGTCCCCCAGCCAGTGACAGCCAGCCAGGAGACATGGGGTTGAGGCGAGGAACCAGGATGTCTGGGTGTCAGTTCGGAGCCCTTTCACTGACTCGCTCTGTGACCCTGGGCAACTCACCTTCCCTCTCTGGTCCTCTGCTTCTATATCCATACAATGAGGGGCTGAGCCTGTGTTTTAAATAAAGTTTCTGAACTCTAGGAGGCCCTTTCCGCTCTAAGCCTGTGACTTTTTCCAGGACAGTACAGCCCTCCGGCCCCTCAGCCGGTCCTTCCTGACCTTCCTAAGTGCTGCTCTCCCCCAGCCGGGGTACCGTTTCTTATCTCCTTACAGCTCTCAACGGCACAATGAGGAGTCCAACCCAGTCCCATAGGAGCTGCCCTCCCATATCCAACCCTCTCACCCACCCCTCAGATTCCTCCGGCCCCCTTTTCCTGTGATAACTTGGAAGCCCTGAGGAATATTGTATGTAACTCTGAGCTTCCTGGCAGCCAGAGCAAAAAGTGAATGAGGCTGCTCATGCCTGAGTCCTCCGGGAGGATCTGGGCACCCTGGAGGTGGGACAGGGTTAGCCGATCTGTGCCCTACCACAATGCCTAGCATTGCCTGGTATGTGGTAAGGTGCTCGATACATAGTCATACACAGTCACTGAATGTATGGATGAATAAGGGCGTGAACACAGGAATAGGATGCCTGTATTTTGGGCAGAACTACTCTTAAGGCCTTTATATCCTGCACAGCACGTAGCAGTGAGTCTTCACTCTGCCAAGGTTTCTCTCCCTGCAGACCTGGTATCCCGTCATGCGAGTCTTCATTCAGTCGTGTGTTTGCCGCTATTTCTCAACCACCCAGTAGGTGTGATTGTGCCAGGCAGGCCCTGGGTTATAAAACTGGACAAAATGCAGCCCCTACAGGAACTCAGAGCTCTGGGAGAGACTGGTTCTCACTGGTCTTATTTCCCTTTTCGTCCTGGCTGCCAGGTAGCTCAGGTGCTTATGGTCTTTCCTTACTTGATTGCAAACTTCCTTGGGGAGCAGAGGAGTGTAAGTTAAGAAAGAACAGACAATTCCTCCACCACCTCTTTGCTTCGGCCACTTGCTCTAATGAGAAAAACCCAATTGGATACTGGACTCGAGTTTCAGGTTAAACTGGAAGCGCTCCATCCTTCAGAAACAGAGCGCCCCCGAGATCCCAAGCCGGTGGCTCAAAGGTGAAGGGGCCTCCGACTGGCAGAGAGAATAAGAGAAGGCTGAGGCAGGCTGAGGGCGACACACCCACCTGCTCTCTTTGTCTGCGTACATCTCTATGCACAGCGGGTTGATGGTGGAGTCCAGGACCACCCAGGAGCCGCCCCGGAGCTCCGCGTAGGGCGGGATGTAGATGAGGATGGGCTGCTTGTACTGCCGGAGGCCGTCCACGATGTAGGCCCCGAACTTCAGCACCTGGTCATACATATCTGAAAAGCAAAGCGACTGCCCTGTGAGGCGGCTCTGGCCCAGAGCTCATGCGCAAGCAGAGCGTGTTGTGCTGGGGGCTCCGGGAAAGCGTGCGCGGCTGGGAGGCTGCCTGGCTCTGTGAAAAGAGCCTGGGCTGAGAGTCAGGACCGGCCCAGGCACAGGGGGCTCAACCATCTGTGTGGTTGTTGTTTTTTAAATATATTTTTATTAGTTTCAGAGAGGAAGAGAGATGGAAGAGAGATAGAAACATCAATGATGAGAGAATCATCGATCAGCTGCCTCCTACATGCCCCACAATGGGGATCCAGCCTGCAACCCAGCCATGTGACCTCCTGGTTCACAGGTCGACACTCAACCACTGAGCCACGCCGGCCAGGCTCAACCATCTGTTTTATCCCAGGGATCTGGGAACAGTCGCTCTCCCTGCCTGGGCCTCCACGTCCCCATCGCAAAGGGAAGCATGAGGGCCATCGAGCGCTAAGGTCCCTCTGGCTCTGACTCTGCCACACCCTGTCCCACGTTCCCAGCCACAGACGCACAGTCCCTTCTGCTCTTACTTCCCAAGGGACACCCAAGAATGTCCCTCCAAGTGCCAGACACCCTCCATGGTCACATTAACGCAATAATAAAGTCAACTGTAACCACGTGGGCCCGAGAGGGGCCCATCGCAGCCTGACCTTGGCCCCCCCAGGTTGGCCCTATTCATATCCCCTTCCACAGAGGAGGGAACTGAGGCTCAGAGAGGTCGCCCAGCTAGCGAGGACTCACCCCAGGTCTGCCCGCCTCCCAGGCCAGCTCTTTCCTCAACACCCCGCTGACAGCCATTGTACCTGCCAACATGCTCGGGGCTGACTGCCGGCCACAGAGGCTCCCAGCAGCCCCCTGAGGAGGGCAGGGCAGACACACCACCTCCTCATCTTACTGAGCGGGGAGCACGGAGCTGACGGCCCCATCCCTCGGCAGCTTCTGGGACGCCCCTCCCCGCCCTGCCACTCACGGCGTGACCTCAGGCAAGTCCCACCATGAACCCTCAGTTTCCCACCTGTGAAATGGGCTGTTTCCAGAACTGCTCCCATTCTCAGGGTTGTGCAGGGGGCTCAGCTAAGACGACGTTGGGACCAGACCCAGAAAACACGGTGTCGCCACCCCGAGGGGGTGTCCTGGGTGCTGGCCCTACGGTTTCTGGGCACCCACGGGGGAGGCTGCCTCACCTTTCATGCCACCGGAGAAACCCCGCCAGTTGGCAAAGATCATCAGGGGCAACTTCTCCTGGTTGAAATCCTTGATGACCTGGGCCGTCTTGTAGGCGGAGTCCGGGAACCACACCTGGCCCGCCTGCTGGGTTATCTGCAACACAGAGCCAGCCGCGTGTGACGCCTCTGGCAGGGGCGGCCTCGGGACCTGGGATGGGCGGGCACCCTGACCAGCGTGGGCACCAGCACCAGAGCCAGGCTCACAGGGAGGGCGCCTCCCACTGCAGCCCAGAGAGGTCCTGCTGCCTGTTTACAGGCTCAGAGGGGCCTGAGCTCATGGGCCAGAGTGGAATCCTAGGACCCGCCCCCTGGCTTCTGAGCTCCTCCCAGAGGCCCAATCTAGGAACATCCACAGGGATGGGTGAGAGGCGGGAGGGACTCCCAGGACCCTCTGGCATCCTCTGAGGAGGAAGGAAGCTGGTGTGGAAGGTTCTGCCACTGCAGAGAGGGGGCTGGGGAAATGGCACTGAGTCCCAGGCCGTCTCCTCCGAGTCTCTTAGCTGGAGTGGCAGGTTCGCAGCCACCAGGACCCACACCTGTGTCTGAGCCGATGAAACAGCAGTCCCAGCCCCCGGCCCCTCACCTTGGCCTCGGAATCCAGGTTGGCAGGGTCTGCGGGCACCACCACCTCCACCGTCCGCGTTTCCACGGCGATCACGCCGACAGGGATGCCCCCCAGCCTGTGAGGAGGAGCACAGGTGAGCGGGTGCGGGGCGCACCCCCAGGCAGTGCAGGGGGCTGTGGGGCCCACCCAGCCCGGCTGTCACACTACGGGTGTCCTGGGAGTGGGCAGCGGTGGCTGGGAGGGAGGCCCGCAGGGACAGCGCTGCTGTCACTGCAGGGGGTTTACTGGACGGCAACGCAGCTGTCCAAAGCAGTAAGCGCTTGCGAGCCGGCAGCTGGGAAGGTCCCGTGGTGCTCGCCGGGGCCACGGCCGCCACGGGAGGGGAGGGCCCACCAGTGACGGCCTGAGGCAGCGCTGGCTGCGAGGACTCCCTGTGATGATGCCACGTTCTCTGTGCCACAAGCCACGCGGGGCTACCGAGCGCTTAGAATGGGGCGAGTACGACCGAGGAACTGACACGTCACCCCCTTTCGTTTTCATTCATTTACACTGGGGTTGCTGCCACCACGGTGGGCAGCACGATCTAGACACCAAGTCGCACTGGGAAAGGACGGAGGGACACTGAGCCCAAAGGAGCTTTGGTGCAGGGGATGCGTGACAGCTGCCACGGTCACCCCCGGACACGGTGCCCCGTGCTGTGTGACACTGGATTACTCTTTCCTGTCGCCCAACAACCCCGTGAGGCAGGCGAGGGGAGAGCGAGCTTCCGATAAAGGAAGGGCCTCCTGAGATTGCCTCCCAGGTTCTAAAAAATGTTTTTAAAGTGAAACCCTCATGGAGAAGCGACTGGTGCCCATACCAGGCTTCGTAGGTTACTACTGACTGCAGGGAGCTGAGTAATAACAGTGATCATGACCAACAGCAGCCGCTCCCACTTACGGAACATTTATAATGTTGTTTAAGTGCTTAACATATGTGATTACTTCAAATCGTCATCACAGTCCCCTGGAGGTAGAATTCTCACCCCCATTACAGATGAGGATGTGAGAGCCCAGAGAGGGTAAGTGATGGAGTGGGGGCTGCACCGCAGGGCCGAGTCCCCAGCCTGGACGCGAAGCAGCTACATCGTGCCAGGAGTCTGTGTGTGGTGGATTCTGAGGATGCCGCTTAGGGCTCCATAAAGGGCGGAACTCTCCCTCAGGCCCCTGGCGTCACCTAAGGAGATGATGGCTCCACTGCTGGGGAGTGAGCTGCTCAGCTCTGAGAGCATTCAAGCAGCTAAGCCTTTCACAAGCTATGCTAGACAACAGGACTCCTGCCCGTGGCCCTCCTGAAATGGAACCCAGTTGTGAGTGTCTGTGTTCTAGCGAGACTCCCAGGGCCACCTCTGAGTCCCAAAGGGGTCTGTGGCCCCCGGGGCTGGAGCGCCCTGTCCCAGGGGTGGACCAGGGGCAAGGATCCCAGCCCCCAGCCAGAAGGTGCCCGAGATGCCTCCCAAGGCCACAGACAAACCGAGACTTTATGAAGAAGCTCGTCGTCCAGAAAACCACCCACCAAATTAAGTCTTTCCTCTGGGAAATCCTGGGGCCAAGAAGGAAGTGTCGCTGGGGCCACCTGTCCTGGCACCTGGGAGTCCCCATGCCCGGCGAGGCCAGGGGTGCAGCCTGCCCGTCCTCAGGGTTACCTTGCTCGTCCCGTCACCACGGTCTGGGCCCAGGGCGCCAGGATTTCCCTGAAGCTGCCCTGGTCGAAGAATCCGCTCTGCCAGGACCCCTTCAGAGCTGTGGGCAGAAGGCAGAAGCCCGGGCTGAGGGGCCGGGTGGGTGAGGACCCCCAGGGTCTGCCGGAGAGGGCAGACTGTTCTGGGGTTTCTCTAAGGAGGAGCCTGATCTTGACCCCGCAGCCCAAATGCCTTTTCCCCGGAACACGACACAGATCCCAACCCCTTGCAAAGAAATAAACAAATAAATAATACAAATTTTAAAAATTAAAAACAAAAAAACAGAACAGGCCTGCAAAGTTGATACCAAGTCAGGGATTCAGTTCATATAGAATATCCGACCACATCAATCCCCATCAATGCCAAGCACAGAGAGGCCCTCATCACATCTCTGCTGCTTCTTCCCAAGAGGCAAACAGCTGATGGGCGCCTTCAGGGGGTGGGCTTCAGAAAGGGACCAGCTGCCCCGAAAAACTCATCCGTGACCCCTGACCTGCTGGCTGTAGCTTAATAACATTGAACCTCCCATTTAACAGAGAGTAACGTGTTCAGTTTCAGAGAGATAGATAGATAAATAGATAAATAGAGTGAGGGAGAGAGAGGGACTTGGGGGGGAGGAGAGAGAGAGAGAGGTGTGACAAGCTGCGCTCCTGGAGGGAAGTGGTGATGTGAGCCACCCCTCGGTGCGCATGACTGCAGGTTGGATAAGAACCACCAGGCAGCGGGAGGGTCTCAGGTTGCAGGTGTGGGAACAAGGTGGCCCTACTTCAAGGTCAGCCTGAGGCCTGGCCGGATGGAGAAAACCATCACTAAGAAGTTGGACATTTTTAAATCAAGATAAAGCCAGCCCCCTCCGTGCGCACAGGTGAGAAGGCCAACAGAAACGGAAGAGAGGGGGCAGGCACAGGGCTTCTTGCTGGCAGAGCCCGGCGCCTCCCGACAGGCCCCCCTGCACCGCAGGGACGAGCGGCCGAATGCTGAAGGTGCAGCCTGCGAAACCCGAGACTCGGGGCGATGGTAACAGGGTAGCTCGGCTTTCCTGTCCTGTTCTGGGTGCTCAGAGTGTAATCATATACCTCCAGGGGACAGACCTGCTGCTTTCGGAGAAGGAGAGGATGTGTGTGTGCAAGTGCATGTGTTAACATGTGTGCACATGAGTATCTGCATGTGTGTATGCATGTATGCAGAAGAGGTGAAGCTGCCTGTCCTGGGTAAACTCACAGACAGCTCCGTTGTGAAGGTTTAACCAAATAGAGAGAGAGAAAGAAGGAGGGAAGAGGGGAGGGAAAGGAGAGAGGAGCCAGGACTCTGCACCTGTACAACCACAGGGCAGGTGGGGAAGGTCACGACCTTGTTGCCCTGCATCTCATCTCCATCCCTCAGCTCCAGAAACCGGAGGCTGGTTCCATCCTCCTCGGTCAGTCGCTCGGGAAAGGCACAGAGTAAAACCTCAATTCCTCCGCGCTCTCCGCAGGGGACCTCAGGCGCACCCCCTCAACACCGATGCTCCCCACCCAGGGCTCCTGCGTCTCAGGCCCAGGAAGGAGACCCGAGACCCAGGTCTCAGGCAAATGCCTGGGGACTTACTTGGGTGAGGCCTTCCTGCTAGCATCCACCGGGGGTCGTAGGGGGCTCTCGAAGGGGAAAACTCAATCTCTCTGTCAATGGGGTCAGTGGGTGTGATGATGGGGACCGGGCTGTGATTATCCTGGAAAAGAAAGCTGTGTCTCCAACTCTGATTGCTACTGAGGGGGAAAGCCAGGAATCAAATCTAGCCCATCCCCTCCTAAAGGATCAACCGATAGCATCATTGGCCATTGATTTTTCTTTTTAAGGCCAAGAGCAACTAGTGCAGGGTTGGGTGCCTGGGAGGGAGGGAGGGAGAGAGGGAGGGAGGAAGGGAGGGAGGGAGGGAGGGAGGGATAAAGAAGCATTCACCCAGCCACACCTGCAGAGCTCCCTGCTCCCCGTGCTCCCACACCACGCAGCCAATGAACGTCATGACAGCGTCTCCAGGCGCTAAGCTGCAGGAGGGGGATGCCGCACCTTTGGCATGTAGGACAGCCACTCCAGGATGGTATAAACGCCCTCGAAGTCGTCGGGCACGGTGATGTGGGAGACGCCATTGTAATGCATGATCTGCACGCCGCCCAGCTGGTTGTTGGACGTGTAGACCTCTCTGCCCAGGACCTGCTTAGACACGGCCGGGTTAGCAAGGTCCTGCCCAGCCCGGGGACCAACTCCCTCCTGTTTGGTGGTCATCTCCCTCGGTGGTCCTCAGCCCTGGCGGCACGTTGGAATCACTGGGAGCTTTTACACACCCGGATGCCCGGGCTGCACCCGGTCCGATTATATTAGAATCTTGGGTGTGTTTTTTAACTTCTAGATAATTCTAACATGCAGCCCAATTTGAGAAGCAGTGTGTCCTTTGATGACCTTGATTACGATGACTTACGATGACTTTGGTCATCTCAAAAGCAAAACGTGCCCGACTGGCATGGCTCAGGGGCTGAGCATCGACCTATGAACCAGGAGGTCGCAGTCCCATTCCTGGTCAGGGCACATGGCCCAGATGCAGACTCGATCCCCAGCAGGGGGCGTGCAGGAGGCAGCCGATCAATGATTCTCTCTCATCATCGATGTTTCTCTCCTCTCCCTCTCCCTTCCTCTCTGAAATCAATAAAAATAAAAAATAAGTAAAAAAGCAAAGCCCTCCCTCATGTTTCTGACTCAGTGGGTCTGGGACGGGGCCTGAGGATCTGCATCTCAAACCCGTCCCCGGGGGCGCTGATGCTGCTGGTTCCGGCCGCACTTGGAGACCCTCAGTGGGATTTGAGAACATTCTATCAGGGAAGCTTTACAGCAACGCGGCAATGTTGCCATGGCGTGAACAAAGCAGAAACCACACTGCACATCCACTGAGATTCGGCACAGGGAGGGAGGAGATGAGAGGGAAATACACCAGAATTACAGCAGGAGCACAGTTACATGTGGGGGTCTTTTTCCAATTTTCTGCAGGGTACAATGCTATCTTATGAATTTTAATAATTTTTTGAAATTAACTAATTTTTGAAATTTAAATGTCAGGAACATAGAGCCAAATCCTTTTCGGTTTGGGGGTTTGTTTGTTTTTTTGGCGGGGGTGGGGTGGGGTGGGGTGGGGGGATTCCTAAGAGGCCCAGATATTTGCAAACTGGGAAAACAGCTCTTACATCAGTGGGAATGATACCGGTTTCACACTGAGAAGACACCACCAGGGGAGGAGGGGACGAGGGGAGGAGGGGATGGGAAACGACCCCCAGGCCCTTCGCGCTCACCTTGTTGAGGGCGCTGGCTCCGGTCAGGATGATGTGGGAGTTTTCCACCTGGATCACCCGCTGGCCCAGCCTCACCAGGTAGGCCCCGATGCCCAAGGCACGGCAGGTCACCTGTGGAGACAGGACCCCTTCTGAGTTCCCGAGGCTGCCCCGCCCCCAGCAGGAACCCGATGGACACAGATGGCGACCGGAGTCAGGGCCGAACAGCAGAGGTGAAGCCTGACCTTGAGGCTCCCTTGACCTTGGCTTCCCACCCAGGAGTAACCCCGTCAACCAAGAGGGGTGCTTTAGACAGGCAGCAGGCACGGAATGTTCTGGTTCCCCCTCCCAAGGCACGCGGGGAGCCCTTCTGAGCTGGGTCATCCATGAGCTCTCGCAGCCGCTCCCACGACCCAAAGGACGGCTGAGGGTGCGTGTGAAACGGGACATCCGAGCGAGGGCTGTGCCGCGTGGAAGTCTGTGCCCAGGTCAGTGCCCCGGCTCTGACAACGTACTGTCACGTGTGAAAGATTCCGTCACGGGGGAGGCTGGGGGAGAAGTGCCCGGGACCTCGCTATACTAACTTGTAACTGCTGGGGAGTCCAAAACTATTTCTAAATAAATGAATATGCACACACACACACAGTTGACCTTTGAACAACACAGGAGTTAGGAGGGCTAACCACTGCCCCCAATAAAATCAGTGAATAACTTCCGATTCCCCCCAAACAACTACTAAGAACCTACTATTGTGTTATATGTATTGGGGGCTGTATGGCTATAATGAAGTAAGCGAGAGTACCTTGGCCAGTGTGGTTCAGTGGACCGCCCCCTCGTTATCAACTCTTTCCTTTTGTGACTATTTTAAACTTCCTAAAATAAAAGGTTGAGACATAACAGACAATGAAGCCAGAGGAGACTCACCAAG
The DNA here is from genome assembly GCF_028538775.1 of Myotis yumanensis. Classification (NCBI taxonomy): domain Eukaryota; kingdom Metazoa; phylum Chordata; class Mammalia; order Chiroptera; family Vespertilionidae; genus Myotis; species Myotis yumanensis. The sequence goes on from NW_027223770.1 coordinate 21,472,585, forward strand.
CTGATGGTGACGATCTCGTCATAAGCCAGGGAGCACTCCCCTGCAATCATGCCTGAGCCCCTCAGGTTCTCCACGCCCAGGCCGTCGTCCTTCCCGATGATGTCCGTGATGACGTACCTTCAAGAACCAAACACGAGTTAAAACGCAAGATGGGGTCCAGAGAAATCCCAGGCTGGCCCCTCGCCCAAGGGCCTGAGGCGGGAGGGGCAAGCCGGGGGTAAAGCAGCCAGAGGCGAAATGGAAGTCGAGGTCTGGGACCTCCGTGATTGGCCCTAAAGTTTCTAGGAGACCGTGCGGAGGCTGTCTTAGTGAAATGTCATCCCCACCGTGCCTTCTTCCTGAAGCAACTGAGAACACCATTTGGTCTAGAGCCGTGGTCGGCAAACCGCGGCTCGCAAGCCACATGCGGCTCTTTGGCCCCTTGAGTGTAGCTCCTCCACAAAATACCACATGCGGGCGCACGTACAGTGCGATTGAAACCACGTGGCCCATGCGAAGAAGTCGGTATTTTGTGGAAGAGCCACACTCAAGGGGCCAAAGAGCCGCATGTGGCTCGAGAGCCACGGTTTGCCGACCACTGGTCTAGAGAGATGGGGAAGCCACTTAGCTCACAATCAATCAATCAAGACTGGCCACCCAAGTGTGAGAGACACTGTACTTCCTAACCTGTTCGAGATCCACAAGGCATTGAGCAACTTAAAGGTTTGGGGGAGGCCCTTAGGAAAGGTGCTTGTTAGATCTCATGGAACCCAGTGTTTCCCAAACCTACTTGATGATGGAAGTTTCTCCTCCTCCCCACGTATCACCAACTAACATTGCAGAAAACTCAGCCTGGGAAATTCTGATTCAGTCACTCTCACAAAAACAACAACAAACCCACTACTTTCTCTGGAAGAGACAGCCGGTAGCTGTGATGTTCGGGGGGTGGGGAGCGGAGCCGACCCCTGCCCTGCCCACACCTTCCCAGCTTGCCAAATCACTGCTGCATCCGTTGGCTAATTTGATCCTATAATGTGAGCCTGCAGCTCTGGGGACTTCATGGGAAATTGATTTGACCCCCCTTGTAATGTCTATATTTGTGAGAGGCACGGCTTATTTGGGGATGAGAAGGAGGGGTTCACCTCCGAGAACACCCCAGGTATTTAAGTCAAAGCTCCAGGGTCCCACTGTACACACAGCCCCACCCTCTTGGAAATACCACCACAGACGGAGGCAAAGAGACAGGTTCCCCAGCAATAGCTGAAATCAACCCCAGGCCAAAGGAGGGAGCCACCTGCCACTTACCTGGATTCTCCTTCCTCCTCGATGTGTTTGCAGTGGACGGAGTTCAGGGCGCTGATCCTGGTGTACTCTTGGGGGGTCAGGTACAGGTACTTAAATCCCTTAAAAACAACAACAACAAAAAACATACTCCAGTGAGGCTATGAATCCATTTTCCTGCCCTTGACAGGAAACTGTTTTTAAAAACATATCAACACTGCAGAATGGATGTTAATAATGTGTTAACGATATGTTAACATGTCTGACTTAATACCATGCTCATAAGAGCTACAAACGCAAGATCTGCGTTGTGCTAATGCTTTCCCCCCAGCCTCACAGCATCGCCTCCAGCCTCCCTGCTCCGATTCTGTTTCCCAGTTACCTTCTCACTATTGCTCCCCTAGCGAGATTTTTCAGACTGTTTTCCTTATTCCCAGCCTCCCCCACCCGCATGTTGTTGTAGTACTCTGTGTGTGTGTGTGGTGGGGGGCATGACTGCCCCCTTCGAAATGCAGGCTGTGGTTGCAAAGAGGGACTCTGTCCCCTGCATTTTCACGTCATAAAACGCGTGCTCTCGCTCATGTGGCCTTCCAGTGTAGCTGGTGTCTCCACGTCTCCCCACGATTTTTAACAAATCTCCGAGGCCAGGGACGATGTATATTTCACCTTTGCATTCTCAGTGTTTGCTGCATTCAGGAGAGACAGTATATATTCTATATCTGTATATACATCTGCATTAGCTCAGGGTTCATAAACCTTTTTCATTACTGTCCCCTAAGGAGCCTTTTTAGGCATGTTTTCCTAACGGCCATCCCCTTCCATGAAATTCAAAATATATATATGTATATATATTTTGTTATTATTGTTGATTTCAGAGAGGAAGGGAGAGGGGGAGAGAGAGAGAGAGAGAAACATCAATGATGAGAGAGACTCATTGATCAGCTGCCTCCTGCACACCCCACACTGGGGATCAAGCCCGCAACCCGGGCATGTGCCCTGACCCAAATCGAACTCTGACCTCCTGGTTCATAGGTTGACGCTCAACCAACTGAGCCACGCCCAGCCGGGCTCCCATGAAATTTTAATACCGATACACGGTATGCCTGTTTATGTAGGATATCTGTGCTCTATATGGAAAAAGAGTAATAAGACTTGTTTCACCCCCTGTGGGCACTGTCGCCTCCACTGGAGATACAGTGCCAGCCGAGCGGAGCGACACTGCCACACCGCTCCTGACGTACCTTGTGGGGGTCTTCGGGGTCCACCCACGCCACCTTGAACACGTGCTTGATCTCCTCGGCGAGGCCGATGCGGGCCCCGCTGTTGGCGGCGAGGTAGATCTGGGGGATGCCCTCGGCCCGGGCCAGCTCGGATGCACGCAGGTACAGGAGGTCCTCCCCGACGCCGAAGGACCCGATGCGGAAGGTGATGTCGTTGCTGATGAGGATCACGTCCCGCCCTTCCGGATACTCCCGCGTCTTCAGGTTCATCTTGAAGGCCACCATGCCCACCTGGTGACGACACAAAGGCACGAGGGAAGCGGGTTTGTGTCTTCGGGGGGACACTCTCGGAACGGGCGGCTCCGGCCAGGCGCTGGGCTCCGCTGAGACCTGACCTCGTTTCCTCCGGGAAGTCGGTTCATCTCCACCAGCTGGCCCTGCGGGTCCAGCACCAGCTCCGTGTATGTCAGCAGGTCTTTGGGGTACTTGTCTGGGGAGGCCCACAGTTTAAAGAGAGCCTGGGAAGAGGGGAGGAAAAAGAAAAGCCTGAGTCACCAGTAGGGAGGCACATTTACTAGTTCTTTCTCTTTTTAAATCATGAGCTACTCTTTCTTTTCCTATTAAAAAAAATTTTTTTTTATTGATTTCAGAGATGAAGGGAGATGGAGAGAGAGAAACATCGATGATGAGAATCATTGATCGGCTGCCTCCTGCATACCCCCTACTGGGGATGGAGCCCACAACCCGGGCATGGGCCCTGATTGGGAATCGAACCTTGACCTCATAGTTCTGTGGTCGGCAAACCGTGGCTCGAGAGCCACATGCGGCTCTTTGGCCCCTTGAGTGTGGCCACGAAGTTTCAATTGCACTGTACGTGTGCACCCGTACGTGGTATTTTGTGGAAGAGCCACACTCAAGGGGCCGCAGTTTGCCGACCACTGTCCTAGTTCATAGGTTGATGTTCAACAAATGAGCCACACCGGCCAGGCAATCATGAGCTACTTTTAACATGCAGAACAACAAATCGCATGGTTTTATCAAATCATAATTTTCCGTAGTTGCTTAAGATTTTTTTTTTTAAATAAGATGTGGTTGGAGCCCTTATTGTACCCCTCCTCACCCCATCCCTGACCCTCCTCCCCACACCTACCCACAGGGAATCATTACCCTGAATTTAGTGTCTACCAGTCCTCTGCATGCTTGCATGTTTTTATTTCATCATGTATGCATACATTTAGCCATGTAGTAGTCTTTTGCATGACTTAAACTTTAAGTAAGTGGTATAGCACTACACTCATCCTTCTGCAACTTGCTTCTAAATATTTTTTTCAATAAATACTATAAATGCATTTTCTCATCATTAGGATTTCCTCAATAACATTTTCTTTTCTCCAGCTTACTTTATTGTAAGAATACAGCATGTAATACATGTAACATACAAAATAGGTGTTAATCAGCTATGTTACCCAGTAAGGCTTCTGGTCAACAGTAGATTAGCAGCTACGTTTTGGGGGAATCAAAAGCTATATGAAGATTTTCGACTGCACCGGGGGTCGGCACCCCTAACCTCCACATTGCTCAAGGGTCACATGTAACTTCTTTTTCTTCCTAAGGAGACCCGGGCCCGTGCTGCGTCTCAGCCGCGGGACTTGCCTGCCTGAACATTTCCGGGAAGTCGTACACGTAGGTGGTCCCCAGGGACTGGGCCTGGAACCGCTTGGCCTGAAGCAGGTCCTTGGTGACGTAGGGAGTGTTGATCAGCATCCCGTGCTGGGCTCCTTGTTTGTTGCCAAAGGAGTGAAACATGATCTGGGCCAGAAAGAAAGAGACACAGAGCGTGAGGGAGACACGTCTCAATGAAATCGCAGCGCGGGGAGCAAACCTGTCACCTTACGGGACAAAGCGAGTGCCTGGCATTGCTCACCTCTCTTCTGCCTCTGTGGGCAGCCAGCACAAGGAGGGACAGTGGCAGATGTGGACACAGCCCCCAGAATATAACTATGACAGTACCACACGCGCACGCGCACACGCACAGCCAAACAAGATGGCCTCAAAGTGGATGGAACCCGGAGGAAGTCCGAATTTGGGTTAACAGCACTGAGCCCGGGGCAGTTTCCTAGTTTGACAAGGTTGGGAAATTGGGTGAAAGTACATGGGAACTTTCCGTGCTACTTATTTCTCTGTATTATTTTTGCAACCTCTGGAGAGGAATTATTTCAAAACGAAAAGATAGCTGCCATCCTAAAAAGGGGATATTTGACTCACTTCACAAAAGTCTGTCCTAGAACATGGTTGTGGGAAATACCTATGTCCCTAAGGGAACCGATGCGGGAGGCTGCAGTATAATCATCCAGGGCACCCCACATCCGATCCCCGACATGGTCCCAGATGGATTAAACACGGAATCCCTGTCCTTCCCAGGGGAGTGAACAACGGGGATTCAGCAGAGCTCGCAGGGGCTGCCGGATTCCGCGTGGCCAGGCAAGGCAGCCACCAAGTGCGTTTCCCTCCACGTCCCACTCGAGGGCGCAGCCTGCCTCTGCCCTGACCTGGGGACCCGCCCCGCCTTACGTTTCCGGATCTGGGGTCAGTGACTTCCTTGTAGAGGCTGATGTCCAGGTAGTAGCCTGACTCATTGGTGATGAACAGGCGGATGGGGATGGCGCTGCCGGCGGCCGTCTCGCGGATGTTGATCTTGACCTCGGCCTGGAGCACGCGCAGCTTCCACAGCCGGCTGCCGTAGCGCATGACCATGGAGCGTACGGCCTCCTCGATCTGCCCGGGTCACAGCAAGGCCCGTGTCAGAGCCCGGGCCGCACACACTCCCAGCAGCTCTAGCACTGACAGCCATGCAGTGAGGATACGCCGAGTGCACAATGCCCGGGCACAGTGTGTATCCAACAACTGCTGGCTACTAATGACCAAAGGCACTGGCCGAGCACTCAGAGCTCATTCTCCCCTTTTGTTTCGTGACTCAGAAGAGCCGGCATCTTTTTTTTTTAATCCTCACCGAAGGATATTTTCCATTGATTATTAGAGAGTGGAGGAGGGAGTGAGAGACACATGGATTGGTTGCCTCCTGCACCAACCCTGACCAGGCTGGGGAGAAGCCTGCACCCGTGGTATGTACCCTTGACCAGAATCGAACCTGGGACCCTTTGGTCCACAGGCCGACGCTCTATCCACTGTGCCACACTGGCTAGGGCGGTGCCAGCATATTTATCCCCCGTTTAGATGAGGACACGGAGGCTGGTGACCAACAGCTCGTGCTCCTTTGGGACACCACCTGTATCCCATCATGCATCTCCAGCCCACACATCTTCTCTGCTGGGAAGTGGGGGGACGGGTGGGGCGGGGCACCAGCATGGGCCCTCTGCACCCCACAGATGCCAGGATGAGGCACCAGGACCTCTTTCATCCCACAATCACCACCTTAAACCCTGCCTGCTCATGAAGAAAGAGTCAGCGGGGTCCCCGGCAGAGCCTGGACCCGGGGACAGGACACCCTTTTGTTTTGCAAGACGTTTGGGGCATCCGTGTGGTCCTCAAAGTGAGGCACGCTCATGCGCGTCCTGTAACTCGGTTCCCGAGCACCAGGAGGCGGTGCCCAGGGCAGCATGGCACGAAGAGCCATTGGTCCCCAGGAGCTGAGCCCAGAGCGGGCGAGGGCCCGGAGAGAGACCTTGTAGGGGTCCATGACGACGGTGGGCACGAAGTTGAGGAAGATGTGGTTGCAGTCGGTGCGCACGCTGGTGTTGTTGAAGGCCACCTCCAGCTCGTCCATGGCCTCCAGGAGCAGCCGCTCGCCCTCATTCTGCAGGTACTCGAAGGAGGCCTCCTGCCAGGGGGGGGCAGCCGCTGAGGCAAAGCCTCGGAGAGGAATCGCTCTGCTCCCAAAGGTGTGCCCGGCGAGCACAGTAGAGCCCCCTCCGAAGGCCTGGGGCTGACAAAGGCTGTGCGCCTTCACCGTCTGTGTCCGGACGCTCGGACAGCTGGGGCCTGGCTGGCCCTGGAGGGACTGCGCCTTCCAGAGTCAGCCGAGTCCTCGATAGGAAACAACTCCCCGACGAGCACACCTTCCAATGCAAACCAGCGCCTCCAGAGCCCCCACCCCAACCACCTCCTCCGTGGGGCTCTCACACTCCAGGACGCTCCCCCCTGCCCAGGTCATGCCGGCTCAGGTACCGACACCTACAGACAGCCCTGTGCTTACAGCCCGCTGAGACTCCCCGAACTGGCCAATCCCAGGCCTGCTTACCTGCCTCACCCACTCCTTCCTGCAAAAACCACAACAAAGGCTCTCGCCCATAACAAGCTCCCCCGCCCCTCCCCACGCCCCCCCGCACCCCCCCCACCTCCTGACAGCCCTGGTGCATCTCCATGTGGCCCTCCACGGCCTGGCGAGCCCCCCTCTTGGGCACTGTGAGTAACGCTCTTTCCAATGGCAACTGCCCCCTGATCTGCTGGCCTCACTGCACCTCAGCAATAATAAAACCGATGCAAACATCTACTTGACCGAGGCAGCAAATCAGAGATTAGCTCAACATCCATCAACGGGGGATCAGTAAAAAAAGTTACACACAGCCGAAACCGGTTTGGCTCAGTGGATAGAGCGTCGGCCTGCAGAAATAACAGGGAGCAGGGGGTGCGGGGGGCGGGAGAGCTTGTTATGGGCGAGAGCCTTTGTTGTGGTTTTTGCAGGAAGGAGTGGGTGAGACAGTTCCTCAGGGGAAGAAAGAAACACCCCGAGACACGTTACCTTCGTAATCAGGTCCGAGTGCCTGATGATGGCGCGGATGAAGAACCTGTAGTCGGTCACCTCCCCGCCCTCCTTGACCTTGGCAGCGCCCAGGTAAAGGTGCATCTTGTGGTTGGCGCAGGGCACGGCCGTCACGTCAAAATTGCGCATCCGGCTGAGCTCCAGCTGGAAGGCCAGGGCGGGCTCCAGGTGACGGTAAATGCGATCTTCTGCAAACTGCAGGCCGACGGAGAGAGGACGGACAGACACACAGACAGACACCCAGTTGGACGCTGGACCGTGACCCTGCTAGGTCCACACCCTGTCCTGCAGACCGCTGGTGTCTGCGGGTTTAGCCCTCGAAATGTACGGTCATTATGTCATAATTGTGAGCAAGCCCCTGGGTTCAAGAGGGCTGGGACTTTGCAGAGATCCAGACGACATGCCAGGCTGGCGTGCGGGCAGGAGGCTCCCGGGTGAGCCCAGCTGCTTCCCAGCACCTGCCCACACAGCCAGCCAGCTCCCTCTCTGGCATAGGACAGGGTATTTCTCAAGAAGTCACTGACCCTTGGTTTCCTTATGGAAATTCGTCCTCAAAAGAAAGCAACGGATAATGCTTGAGACTAGAGCCTGGCCGGCGTGACTCAGTGGTTGAGTGTCAGCCTGTGGACCGAGGGGTCTCGGGTTGGATTCCGGTCAAGGGCATATGCCTCGGGAAAAGGCTCCTCCCCAGCCTGGGCCTTGGTTGGGGCTGGTACGGGAGGCAACCAATTGATGTTTCTCTCTCACATCGATGTTTCTCTCTGTCTTTCCCGCTCTCTTTCACTCTCTCTAAAAATCAAGGATTAAAAAAAGAGAGAGAGAAAAAAAATAGGTTGGGAGGACCATCTTTCTGAGTCCAGCAGCAAGTCCAAAAATTGTCCCCATGACAGAGGGACACCTGCAGTGAAGGCTGAAGGGCGGGAGGCGCGAGGTCTGAGCTCCACATGGAAATTCGGGGTTCTCCTTGGAAATACCCCAGAGGAAGCAGGGGAGTCTGCATGAAAGTTGCCACGTTCTCGAGCACGGGGATATCTTAAGGACTGGGACAGTCTTCCTGAAAATCAAAGATGCCGGGGAAGAGAGAACAGTATCACTGCTTTTGGTCATACCTCATCTCTTGCTCTGAAGGTGAAAAACTTGGGAAATTCTTTCTGCAAAAGAGAAATCCACACAGAAGACCATTAAATCCGGCAGGACGCGTGTCAACACACGTGTGCTTGTTCTTTACGATGACCCCATCTGCTTCTAGGATGAATCACTTGGAAAGCCGTCCTCCCTAGCGCTCCATCTCTTCCACCCCCATCTGCAGCGTAAACGTCAAGTGAACGGCTCTGGGTCTTGGAGAAGGGAGGAGACGCAAACGGGGCGCCGAGCGCCGACTGACCTCCTGGGCGATCAGGAACGTGATTCTTCGGAGCCCGTAATCCACAAGAATGTTTTTCTGCATTGAAAACCAAACACACAATGGAATGGTATCAGCCACAAAATGGGATCAAGTCCTGATACATGTTACCACACGGATTGGCCTTGAAAGCATTATACTGAGGAAGATGCCAGTCACAAAAGACCTCAGACTGTCGGATGCCATTTATATGAAATGTCCAGAACAGGCAAACCCGTAGTCGGACAGTAGATGAGTGGTTGCCTGGGACATAGGAGGAGGGCACCGGGTTGGAGAAAAATGGGGAGTGACTGCGAAAGGGTAGAGGGTTTTTTGGGGGGCGAGGGGGTGAGAAAATATATTATAATAATGTTTACACAACTCTATGAATATACCAGGATGCACTGGTACACTTTAAATGGGAGAATAGTGTGCTATGTGAATTATATTCAATGTTATATTAAAATATACAGACTTTTTAATATGTCATGCAATCTTTCATGATGTTGACAGGTAGCCAGTTTGATTCCTGGTCCACATGCCCAGGTTGTGGGTTTGTTCCTTGGTTGGGGTGCATGCAGGAAACAACCAATAGATGTTTATCTCTCTCTTCCCCTCTCTCAAAAATCAATAAAAACATATTTTTAAAAAAACCTACTGATAATGTTCTGTTAAAACGAAGAAAAAACAGGCAGGGGAAATATGCCAATACTTTCACAGTGGCTGCCTCTGGACGGTGAGGCCGTGGGCTTTGTTTTAAAACCTACTTTTCTGATTTGTCTGCACCTTAAACATGTTCTATGATGAACACCGTCAGCTGTTGACTGACCAAGCAAAGGCTAGGTACATCACTGACATTCACGACATTATCCATGACTCAGCACCAGGCCAGGTCCTCTGGGGGACCTCAAGTCCAGTCCATCAGGATAATATGGGGAACACAACACACACAATCACCACCGAACCAGGAGGGTCAAGAACTAACAGCCAGACACCGTGGCTGGCAGATGTGATTATATATGAGCTAAGAATCTTAGCATCCCAGATGGGGAAACTACGGACCAGAGAGGTACAGTAACCTGCCTGAGGCCACCCAGCACCTTCCTGCTGTTTCTCCGACCTACACCTGCCAAGCTGCTCCACGTCTGTTTGCAGCTGAGGCCCTTGAGCATACTAAACAGGTGTCCCTTTTGCCAGGGTGAGACTGGCAATGGCCACCACGTTTATAAAAGCAACCTGCGGTTACCTGCGTACACGGATGTCAAGGCCAGTGACCATTTCAAAATGGTGACTTTTCTGGGCTATCCCAACACACATTCCACCAAACCCAGAACTATATACTGAATGTGTTTCTGTGCTGAGTGGTGTATAAACTCTGTCATTTCATCATTGCACAGCCTAAGTGTACAGATTCTGTCATTTCATCATTGCAACCCTGGGAGAGAGAAATGCCACCCCCGTGTTATGGGGAAGAAGCCAAGGTTCTGCTTCATTCGGCCACCGCTGTCCATGGTCACGGCCATGGGGAGTAGCAGAGCTCGGGTGAGAAGCCAGCTCTGTGGCTCTGAAACACTCAGCAGGTCCCGGGCGCACGGGACACCTCCCCAGGACAGCCCGTCCTCCTCCCCCGGGACCCAGAACCAGAGGCACACGCAGGCACCTTGGACTGCACGAAGGTCCGCAAGATCGGCACCAGCTCCTCATCCTCCAGGTGCTCGGCGCACTGGATGGCCACATTCAGGATGTGGATGGGCTCTTCGCGTAAGTTCTAGGAGGGAACAGGGCAACGGCGTAAAGGACCCGGGCCCTGCCCGCCCCTCCCCCGCTTGCTCCTGCTCAGGCACTTACCTTGCAGTCCTCCTCACAGTACACGGAGGTTTGGGCCTTGCTGAAGAGGGGGGTGTCCCGGGGCACGTTGGCGAAGCAGGAGATGACATCATCGAAGTTCCTGGGGATGCGGGACAGAGAGGGAGGGCTGAGGCCTTGCTCTGCCTCGGCCGTGGGTCAGGCCTGAGTCCTCCCTTCTCCCAGCCACCACTCTGCGAGCTCATTCTGTTCCTGACCAGGTCCAAGGCACCACGGACGGGGTCTTTCCCAAGAGGGAAGAATGACCCCATGTGATCTGAGATCACGAATAAAAGAAAGGCTGTCTGGACTCTGGGGCGTCAGCTGGGCCCCCCTTTTACCAGCTAGGAGGCCCTCATGATTCACCCCACGTCTCTGAGTCAACTAAGGACAACAGAAGTAACCACTACAGCTCCTAGCACTGTAGTGAAGACACAACATAACCCAAACACAATGCGCAACACGCAGGAAAGGGTTTAAAAAAAGGCACTAATTACAGCAGGACTGATCACTGACATTTACTATGCTATTTACATATCAATGATACTTTAAATACAATATTAAAATGTACTATTTCACTTAATTTTTCTGGTGACCCTATGAAGTAGTTCCTTTGCTTATTCCCATTATACAGATGAGAAAACTAAGGCACAAAAAAAGGTCAAGCAGTTAGCTTCGAGTCTCACAGTCAGGAAGCGCAGAGCCAGAACTCGCACGCAGGCGGGCTGACACGAAAGCCCCCACTCTTGGCTACAATATTGTTAAACTGCGATTATTCATTTGTTGTGCGATATGTCTGGGCCGCCCCCACCGCATGTGTCACATGAACAGAGGGGAGTCAGAGGCAGCTCACTCGGCCCCCTCGGGGTGCTGGGGAGGCACTCTGGGTACCTGGTGAACTCCTCGAATCTCCTGAAGGCGACCATGGCGCCCATCCGCTGGCACAGGGGGGAGAAGCCGCTGTCCATGTAGAGCTCGGTGCTGTGTCTCAGCAGGTCGGGATTGGTGATGCTCACGGGCACGGCTATCCTGCAGGGGGACGGCCGGTGGGGGTGAGGTCGTTGCTGCGGATCTGGCCCCACGAGCTGCTCCTGCCCTGGAAACCGGTGAGCCAGCATCGGAGCTCTCCCCAAAGGGGGCATCCAATTGGAGGTGGAGGGGACTGAGGTCAGCGCCAGGGCTGAGGACTAAGAGCTCAACAAGTGAATGAATGAATGAATGAATGAAGCATACATAGGAGTGTAGTCCCAGCAGGGTCCCTGGGTAAATCCAAAGTAGTGAACTCAGCCAAACGGGATGAACACTCTCAGCGCCAGTTTCTCCAGGAGTGTCCCGGGCCCGGAAGCCTGGGGAGGGGCAGGCTCAGTTCTAGAGACACCCCAGGCCTCTGCTCCCCTAACACTGCATACCGGTTGGGGTGGGAGGAGGGCAGCATGAACTGGAATTCCACCACGCAGGTGCCGTCCGGGAGCTGCCGGTGCTGCAGGCTGTTTAACTCGTAGGCGATGTAGCCCCTCCGCACATACACCTAACGGGACAGGAGCACAGAGGACATTCTCTCAGGGGAGCGCCTTCGCAACCTGAGAAAATTCAGGCTGGAGAAATGACTTCTAAATTATCTCTGAGCCATCGTTAAGAGCAACTTCGTTCACATTTCAGAATGTTACTTTCTCTGCAAAGGGCTGGATAGTAAATATTTTAGGCTACAGGGGATATATCATCTGTATCACAACTACTTAATTCCACGCTGTCACAGACAATATGTAAGTGAATGGATATGGCTGTTCCAATAAAACTTTATTTATAAAAACAAGCAGGGGGCCGAATGTAGCCCACGGGCTATAGATGACCAACTCCTGCTCTAGATTAGTCCTGTCCAATAGAAATGGGATACAAGCCACGTATGCAATTTTAAACCACTTTAAAAAAAGGTATCAGGTAAAGAGAATTTTAATAATAACTTTATTTCATCCCTAACACCTAAAGTATCACCATTTCAACAGGTAATCAATATGAAAAATTAGTGGTTGCATCTGGAGTTTGGATTTGGGGAAATTTCCCACTATGCCTGATACAAATGGTTTATGGAGCCTAAAGTGTGCAAACTGTATGATTTATGTTCAACATGTGCTTTCTTTCTGGGAGTTTAGAACGCTGGTGTGTGCTAGCCAGACGGTGCCCCCAGTAAAAGCCTGGATGCCGAGTTTAACTGTGCCCTGCGAGGCAGCAGGAATGGCACACGAGATAGCAGGGGTTGCCAGCAAGGACTCTGGACAAGGGCAGACCTAGTGTGAACCCTCGTTCTGCCACTTCCTTGCTGTGTGACTTTGAGCAAGTTGCTTCACCTCTCTGAGCCTCAGTTTTCTCCTCTGTAAAATGGGAATAGTAACGGTACTACCTTATCAGTAGAATAAGATCATGCCTGCAAGGGTGTGGCCCGGGGTCAGGTATGTGGATGCTAGAACTGGCCCGTGCGGTACTGTGCGGTCCTAGGGGCCTCTCCCACTTACCTCCAAGGATGCCATGCAAACCACCTTGTTGACGTGATAGAAGAAAGTGGGCAGGACGTCAAATATGGTCGTCTCCGAGAGTATTAATTTCTACAGGAAATGAGAAGGAAAAAGAGAGAAAAGTAAACCTGAATAAATTTTTTTTAATATATATTTTTATTGATTTCAGAGAAGAGATAGATAGAAACATCAATGATGAGAGAGAATCATTGATCAGCTGCCTCCTGCACGCCTCCAACCAAGGATCGAGCTCACAAACCAGGTATGTGCCCTTGACAGGAATTGAACCCAGGACCCTTCAGTCTGCAGGCCAACGCTCTATCCACTGAGCCAAACCAGCCAAGGCAATAAATTTTAACCAACACTCGGATGAGTAGGAGGGGTGGGAGCAAGGGGGAGAAGCCGGTAATGTTATCGCCAAGCACTGCCAGTACCGCAGGCCCATAAGATCTGAATGTGGGGCAGCTCTGAGTTGACTGCACGGGGCTCCCAGACGCAGAGGGCACACCTGGAAGCTTGTAGATGAGCAGAGTAGGGGGCAGGGGAGCCCCGGGAAGACGAAGCCGAGACGAAGCCATGTGAGGCTGGCAGCTTCCCAAGCTCCATCGCCTCCTTCCCGGGCGAGCCCTGCTGCCTGAGAGCCCCCCATGCTCCCTGCCCACCCCGCTCCTCCCACCCCCGCAGCCCCTTGGGCAGCCCCGGCCTCACTGGACTAAGCCGCTGGCATCTGTGACTGTGCCTTGCACCGAGGGCCAGGGAGCCCGCCTCCCCCTAGGCCCCACCTGGGCCACAGCCTTGCCCTGTGGAAGGTGGAGGGATGGAGACAGCCTCACCTTGAGGTTTTCCGGGCAGAACTGGTGGCCGTACCTGTCGATGGCCGACAGGAAAATGGACTCCACCTGGTTGTGCCTCAGCTCGTAGGAGGGGAGGTGGGAGGCGATCAGGACCTGTGGGGAGGGGAGGGAGGGGCCGGGGTGAGCCACCTCACAGGGGAGAAGCCAGGGGCGAGGCCCATTGGGCTGGATGTGGGCGGCAGCAAGGGGCTGTGCACGGTGGGGACGGAGCATGGCACCCCCGAGCACAGTGGCGACCGCGTCCCACAGCCCCACCTGTCTGGCTCTGAGGGCCACTTTGCAGTGCTCGGTCTTGCTCAGCTGCGTGAGCTCACTGAGGATGGCGGTCAGCTCCTCCGACAGGGAAGGGTCTGGGCCACAGAGTTCATCCTTTGGGGGAGGAAACAGAATCGAGCGGCTGTTGTCCGGCAGAAGGAAACATGCCGGCACCATCCTCAGCCAGGGTGTGGCTGCCCCGGCAAACCAGACAGCTGCCGGCCTCTGCAGACACCTGGCACAGCCGGAGGCACATCCCCTCCCCTTTCCACCATCACCCTATCCATTCATTCATCTACCCAAACACACCCTAACCGCCCCCCCCTCCCCCGGGTAAGAAAAAAATACATCTGAGTCTGTGCCTGCATCACTACCAAAGGCCAACAGTGATGGGGTGCTTCCTACGGCCAGGCAAGCAGCTAGGCCCGTGGTCGGCAAACTGCTGCTCGCGAGCCACATTTGGCTCTTTGGCCCCTTGAGTGTGGCTCTTCCGAAGCCTTAGGAGTACCCTAATTAAGTTAATAACAATGTACCTACCTATATAGTTTAAGTTTAAAAAATCTGGCTCTCAAAATAAATTTCAATCATTGTACTGTTGATATTTGGCTCTGTTGACTAATGAGTTTGCCGACCACTGAGCTAGGCCCTCGACATTCATCTCCCCAAATTCTCCCAACCCTTTGAGGAGCTGCCATCATAATCCCCAGTTTACAGATGAGGAAACTGAGGTCAGAGAAGCAATATGCCTCACCCCCATCATGCCAGGAGTGCCTGGCACACAGCAGGTGTTGGTTATGAGCCCCCCTAGGGGCTGACAACGTTTATCGGGACACAGCCACGCACATTCGCTTACAGGGTACACAGGCAGCTTTGAGCGGTCCGGCCTGAGACCGTATGACCTGCAAAATCTAAAATATTTCCTCTCTGGCCCTGCCCGGAAAACGCCCGCAGACCCAGCTGCCCCTGCCCGGGTGGGGCGCCCTGCCCCGCTTACAATCAGCATGATCACCAGCTGGTTCTTCTTGGCCACCTGCGCGTGGGAGAAGATGCAGTGCAGCACCTGCGCCATGTCCGGCTTCAGCTGCTCCCGCAGGTTGATCACGCACTTGTCGTAGTGGGCTGCAGGGAGACAGGGCCACGGGGTAAGGTCCGGCCCCGCCCGCCCCGGGGCGCGTCACCTGGGCCAGGGCGACTCTTGCCTTGTTGGAAGTGGTGCTCGACTTGTAAGTATCTCTTCAGGAGATCCAACACCACTGCCTTCATGTAGCCACGGGTCCCGCTGCGGTATCTGGGGAGGAAGGGAAGGCGCCTGAGCGGTCCACTCCACCTCTTGGCGCCTGAACATCCCCAGGCAGGGCTTTTAGGATTTCAAAATAAGGCAAACGAGTCAAGTCTGTGGGGGATGCAGCCCTCTGACCCTTCGGCCTGGGAGGGATGCCAAGTTGGTTCATTTGCATGAGCTGTAGGGCAGAGAGCAGAGCCTTGCCCAAGGTCACACATCACGCCCGAGCCTTCGGATGGCGCCTGCCCCATCCCCAGAGAGAAGGAAACACACTTACAGAGTTGGGATGCTGAAAGGGGTCAGCCTTGCATGCATGGTTGAAAAGAAAAATTTCCAATTAACCATCCACTGTGTAAAGACAGTTTGGAAAAAAGCAAGACTTGAAAGGCATTTACCAAACGGTTTGTGTCAATTTCGCTTCCCTTTAAAACCCAATTTTAACCTGGACGTTCCCTAGAACATTTCTTCTCGGTCATCTTGAACACAGGGAGTGGGGTTTCTCGGGAGGTGTGACGCTGAGTTTTAGAGACGCCGAAACCAGTTTAACCCCAGTATCACCCAATAACAACAAAAGAGAAGAAGAACCTATAACACCCGTTTATTCAAGTGCGATTTTAAAAATACACAACATGGCCCTGGCTGGGTGGCTCAGCTGGTTGAGCATCGTCTCGTGCTATGAAAGGTCGCTGGTTCGATTCCCAGTCACCAGGTTTTGGGTTCAATCCCCCAGTTGGGGCACGTATGGGAGACAACCAATCAATGTTTCTATCTCACATCTATGTTTCTCTCTCTCTCTCTCTCTCTCCCCCTTCCTATCTCTCAAAAAAAAAATTAATGAAAACATATCCTTGGGTAAGGATAAAAATAATTAATTTAAAAAATGAATCCACTTAGAATGACTTATTGTGCCTGAGGTGCTTTTATTCCCATTTTATAAACTGGCAAACTGAGATCCACAGAGGTCAGTGCCTTGCCCGGGGTTCTGCTGTTAGGAATGGCTATGCCAGGACTGTACTCAGGGTTTCCCGACCCCATGTGCTATCCCCCAGGTCGAGCCTGCCCCTCCGAGAATCCCACAGCACTACCCTGGTGTGACACAGGGGATGATTCAGAGTGACAAGTGCACCCCACGCAGGGCCCAGGACTCACCTCTGGACCAACTGCACGATGCTCTGCGTGTTCATGAAGAAGACTTCCCGGTCGGCCTTCCGCTGCAGGGTGGCCGCGTGGCAGTCCAGGATGTTGGCTATCTGGACGGGAAAGAGGACAGGTCTGGCCACTCACAACCACACAAGCTGGTCGCCACACAGAAGTCACCTGAAGGACCCTCCCAAGGCTCCCCTGGAAGACCCGTCTGAGGCTCATTTGGAAAAAGAAAATTCCAGCCCCAAAGCCCTCTGGCCACCCAGAAACAGCTCTGTCTGTCCTGCTCAGTGTGTTGCTTGAGGAATTCAAGAGCCCAGCATGGCCCATCGGTGTGGCTCAGTGTCGAGGAAATCACGGTTCGATTCCCCTTCGGGGCACATGTGCAGGTTGCAGCTCGATCCCCACGGGGGGGTGCGCGGGAGGCAGCCGATCGATGATTCTCTCTCATCATTGATGTTTCTATCTCTCGCTCCCTCTCCATTTTTAACAAATACTACATATACTCATAGCTGCAAGATTATCACCTTACAAGGAGGAGAATCTAAGCTACAAACTAACAAGAAAAACTCACAACTTCCTCTATCACTTCAGGCAGCATCTCTTTGAAAATGCTCACTCTGGCCCTAGCCGGTTTGGCTCAGTGGATAGAGCATCGGCCTGCGGACTGAAAGGTCCCAGGTTTGATTCCAGTCAAGGGCATGTACCTTGGTTGCGGGCACATCCCCAGTAGGAGGTGTGCCGGAGGCGGCTGATCGATGTTTCTCTCTCATCGATGTTTCTAACTCTCTATCCGATTCCCTTCCTCTCTGTAAAAAATCAATAAAATATATTAAAAAAAAAAAAAAGAAAATGCTCACTCTGTACCAACTGCCTACTCCTTTTCTGCATCCGAGTTTTCTGGGGTGAGGCCCAAGAACTGTTTATGTCCCTCTAAGCATCTGCTGCCTTGGGGGGGAATGCTGGGATTCAACAGGGAAGGCTCAGCCCCCAACATCTCGGGCCGTGTGTGGGTTTCACGATGCCCGGGTCAATCAGAGGGCAGAAGTCCAGCCCGTCCGGGAGCTGAGTTCCCAAGGAGCCACCCGGCCTGGCGCGGGCACCCGGTGGGGTGGGGCGGGGGGCACACACCTGCTGGCTGGGGAACTGGCAGAGCACGGAGGTGATGTTGCTGGCGTACTGGGCCATCACCCTTCGGACCGATTTCTCCACGGGGGCAGGGATGCGGCCTGACACGTTGGTCATGATATCCTGCAGCTCCAGCAGTGGCAGCGACGGGTGTCGCAGGGTCATCATGAGCTTCTGCACCCACTCCTTCAGCTGCAGCGGGACCACAGCATCAGCCGGAGGCCCCGCAGGGGGTGGGCGCCACCATCCACCACGAGGCACCCCACACACTCAACCCCTCCAGGCCCCATGCACCCAGCAGACTCTGGGACAGTCCGGAGTGGAAGGGTCCCCTGGCCACAAGGGGGTGCCCAGCTCTCCCACTAGGAAGGTCCCACGTCCCCTGCAGGAATCCACACAGCCAGCATGGTTTGAGGATAAAACACAAGGCCATGTGCCGGCCAGTGTTGCTCAGTGGTTGTGTCGACCTATGAACCAGGAGGTCACGGTTCGATTCCTGGTCAGGGCACATGCCTGGGTTGAAGGCTCCATCCCCAGCGTGGGGCGTGCAGGAGGCAGCCAATTGATGATGTTTCTGTCTCATTGATGTTTCTATCTCTCTATCGCTCTCTCCTCCTCTCTCTCTAAAAATTAATAAAAATACTTTTAAAAAATAAAAGTGTGACCCACATTGACTCCTTTCTTAACTGATTACCTGAACATTCTCAGTGTGGAGCTGAACTAAACCCGGAAACACCAACTGTCGCTTTTACGACAGTTTGTACAATCAGACAGAAGTACCCTGACGTGTACAATCAAACCGAGGGCAGAACGGGCATCAATAGAGCCCTCTGACCTCAGGGAGCCAACCCTTCTAGCTCATCACACGACCTACATGTGTGTGGGAGACACACCGCCCTGCACACGAGACCTGCCTTTATGCTAAAGATGGGTTCCGGCAGACAGTAGCCGCTCATGACGTTGGTGAGGTTCTCCAGGACGGTGTGGAAGACCTGGTTCAGCTTCTCCCCCATGATGGGCAGGGTCTGCTGGACAGGGAGCTCCCCTGTGAACGGCTTGGCCTGATGAGACACAACGAGAACCCGAGGTCAAGGACACCGTGGCCTCCCAACTGAGACAAGCCTGGGGCCAAGGCAGACCTGCCAATACGCAAGCCACACGGACAGTGTTCTCAGGATGGGGTCCAGAACAACATACTGGAAAGTGAAACTGGCAAGATGGACTTAATGTGCCCGTTTGTCTATGGATTCATTCGAGAAGGACCCACAGAACGCCTACTATGTGTGAGGCCCTGGATCAGGAGGTTTGGGACATCCGTTCTGCTGGCCCAGAACCCTCAGCTTCTGCCACCTGCCCCCCAACACCTCCTCTCGTCCTTCTCCACAGTCTGATGTTGGCTTCTCCATCGGACCTCCCACAGCCAGGGCCAAGGGCAGTCTCCCTGACTGGAGCTGCCGAGCTGAATCACAAGGGCTCATCTCATAGGCGAGTGTGAGTCTGCAGGGTCTGGTGGCCAGGCCCTGCTCGTGCACCTGGCCCAGGAAATGTTTGCTGAAAGGAGTCACACTGCAGGCACACAGACCTTCCCAATGATCTAAAAAGGCTCAGACTGTTTCTAGCTTTGGGAAGCCTCAAGAAAAAGTAACAAAAGAATGGGAAGGAAAACAAAACTAATGGAATAGTCTGGGGAACAGAAACTATCTGATTTTTAAAAATATACTTTTCTGGCCCTGGCCAGTGTTCCCAATGGTTAGAGCGTCGCCCTGCACACCAAAGGGTCATGGGTTCAATTCCTGGTCAAGGGCATGTACCTGGGTTGCAGGTTCGATCCCCAGCCCCAGTCAGGGTGCAGGGGGGAGGCAACCAATGGATGTGTCGCTCTCACATTGATGTGTGTTTTTTTTTCTCTCTCTCTCTCCCCCTCCCTCCCTCTTCCATTCCACTCTCTCTAAAAAAAAAAAATCAATGAAAAAAATATCCTCGGGTGAGGATTAACAACAACAAAACATTTCTAGCTATTTTCCTGGGCATATGTACTAATAACCGTAGAGGAAGGAGCAATACTCGGATGAATGATGCACGTGGCTTACTTAGAAGGGTGTAAACAGTCAGCAAGACCTGTTTTTTCCGGGTACCCACTGTGCCCGGAGCACGTCTGAGTGACAGCTCACGAGAGGGAGGAGGGAGAGCCCTGAAAGCATCTGGGGAGGTCCTCCCAGGTCCCAGGCGGGGGGTCTGGTCTATTTAAGCAGGGGGAACAAGAGAGAGAATAAAGCCGAAGAAGGTGGGGACAGCTGATTTGGGGTCTGGTAGGTCCACAGAAGAACTACGGTTTTCTTCTGAGTGAGACCAAGGCTGCTGAGAGGGGTTTGAGCAAAGGAGAGCACGTGTGCTCCTATCACGCTGGCTCCGGGGGGACACGGGAGGCAGGAGACGAGCCGGGAGCCTCGGGTCTGCTCGGCTCACTGACCAGGCAGGTGGAGGCCGTGAGCACACCCGAGCCCACGTGAGCCTGCTGGGTGGCTGTGCCGGGCGCTACGTACCGGGTGCACTTTGGAAGGGTCATCGAGCTCCAGCCTGGCCACCACGCAGCCCGCTTCCAGCACGGCCCCCGGGCGCTTGATGTACTTCACCCGGCCACTTTCCTGCACGTTTAGGGTCATGATCATCTTCATCACCTGTTGTGTGGAAAGAAGACCCGAGATGGAGCCCACCAGGGCTGGCCTGTGTGTGTGACGCCCAGAGTCCTTCAGAACTAGTAACTCTGGAGGAGGGCCCGCGGCATTTAAACAGAATGACGCCCTGGCAGGGTTCAAGCTGGAAGGATAGAGGGAAGCAGCGGTCACCGGAAGCCAGTCACGGTGCTCTTCACAGATCATCTCCATCTGCAAAGCCAGCCGGGGAGGTATGTTTATGTGCCCATTTTACAGACGTGAAAACTGATCTTTACTTTGGAAGCACAGACTCTCTCTTAGAACTATCATTAAATCGTAGTATGTAGGATGATTAACATACACGTTCCTGCTCCTTTTCTCAAGGCAGCGAGAAACCCTCTGGGGAACACTGTGAAATGAAGCATGTGCTCCCAGTACACACAGTGCGGGCACCCAAGTCCACTAGGCCTCCTGCACTCCCCCCAGGTGCTGGGCGTGCTGGGCCACAATGAGGACTCTGATAAGCAAAGGGTGGAACCGTTTTCTGGCTGAGAGCCCCGGCACCCACGCATCCTGCGACCTCCAGCACATGCCTTTCCCTCTCTGAGCCCCCCGTCTTGTGAAATGAGGACTCTGATAAGGATTCAGCAAGATGAATAGTCTGGCCCACGGTCCCTGTATTGCCATTGCCATTGTCAGAATATTATTTTCCTTGGCAGTGGAAATGGAGGCTGAGTTTGAATCCTGGCTACGTGTGACCTCAAGTGAGTTTCTTAGCCACGTGGGAGCCGTTTCTTCATGTGTAAAATGGGGGTCAAAACAGTGCCCGTCTCCTACGATGGCTGGGAAGATTAAAGGGGTAATTAAAGAGGTAAGATGCTTAGAATGGTGCCTGTCCCGTGGTAAGTGTTCTGCTGGTGTTGGCTGAAGACTTTGTAATGGCCACCATCGCCATCATGAGTCAGTTCTTACTCATTTCCAGGGAGGTGTGCATTTCTGCATTAAATACTGCGGGGAATCTGGGCTGAACCCTGCACGCTGGCTCTTAGGAATTCGCAGCTGGTGGCCCATTTGCAGAAGCAATGGCCCTCCCTCGGGGAGTGGGGATGGGGCATAGTGGAGGCCTCGCTGACCCCCGGGACCTGCCCTGCACTCACCTCCATCTCGGCGTAGCTGTCCCCAGCCTCCACGTGGCCCCCGTCCTCCACCGTGTACTGCGTCAGCTTCCCAGCCGAGGGCGACCTCAGGACCGTGGGGTCGTTCTCCTTCTCGAACACGCACGTCTTGTTGCCGATGGTGATCCGGTAACTAGAGAAGCGGGGGAGCATCGCCCCGGCGCCCACATCAGGCCCGCTGCTGCCTCTCTCTCCCTGAGGCAGCCCTGAGGGTCCCTCACCCTGTGTGCAGTTCGGGGGGCTCCCCTTTCCCAAATGGTGTCATTTGACGGTCACCACAAATAGATGAGGAGCCAGTTGGGGAGCAAAGGGTGGAACCGTTTTCTGGCTGAGAGCCCGCCTCGCCCTTTCGGGGCCCCGCCCACACACCTGTCCACCTCCTCCTTCATGTAGGTCGTGTAGCTGTTCCCGTCGTAGGACAGCAGGAGCCCGCCGTCGTTCAGCCGGTGGGCGTCGATCTCGATGTGACCACCGTTCATGATGAGGACGAACATGGTCAGCGACTGCCGGGCCACCTGCGGGACAGGTGCAACGTCCCCACTTGCATCAGGATGTCTGCTTGCCCCCAGAACAGCAGCTGCCCCACCCCGACCAGGGGCTAGAGCTGTGTCCACTGTGGGAGAGCCAGGTGGACGCCTCGCCTGTCTAGTCCCAGGCCCCGATCGCCCGGAGGGAGAAGCTGACGGGCACGGAGCCTGGAGAAAGTGCACCGCACCTGCCTGTGGGTGGGCTGATGGTCGCTGGCCGAGGGGATGGTCCCACCGGCCATCTCTCACCAACTGTGTACCCTCCTTCGCTTCCTGCTTCCCGAGCATCAGCTGCCCGCAGGGCCGCCTGGGCAGCAGGGAGACGGGGTCCAGGGCTCTGCCTCCCACGCGTGGCTCTGCCCAGGGACGTGGGACTCTAGAGTGCTGGAGACATTCGAGAAACACGGACCGTTACCTTGAGAATGTACTTAATGCCTCCGTAAATTAATTCCACGTCCACAGTGTTCAGCAGAAAATCCGCAGGGAGGACCTGGCCCCTGAAAGAGAAGACAGATCGGCGGTCAGCCTTGGTTTCGACCAAGAACTCTGCGGCCAGGTCCCAGGACTGCAGCCCAACGCGCCTGGCTGTCCCGGAAAAAGCTACGTCTCCGTAAAAGGCGAGTAAACAAGAACCGTCCCAGGTCAGCACGAATAAGCACGTGGCCGTCTGTCTGTACTTGACCTCGGCCTTGAAGATGCCGACCCTCCCTCTTCCAGGGCAGCCCGGGTTTCTCCGAGGACTTTTCACTGAAGAGCGTGCGGGAGGGGTTCACACATCTCCTGTGACTGCTTTGCACCCAAATAACGCATGTTCTGCCACTAATGCAAACCCCAAAAGGGGAAAGTGACCCTCGCGCCCCACCTCTCCAGCGAGTGCAGGAAATCCGTCATGCAGGTTCTGAACATCGCGTCGGCCACGTTCAAGGCGCCACACACCACCCCGAGCATGATATCCGGCTTCTCGGCCTGGAAAAGACCCCGCAGTTCAGTATCCACGGTAACCAAGCCCCCAGGGAGCTGGGGGAGGGTTCTCTGTGACCAAAGGGGAGACGTGTACAGCTCCTCACCTGCACTTTCTCGGCGATGAGGTGATCCAGCCACCCAGTGTCGATG
Organism: Myotis yumanensis; assembly: GCF_028538775.1. Lineage (NCBI taxonomy): Eukaryota > Metazoa > Chordata > Mammalia > Chiroptera > Vespertilionidae > Myotis > Myotis yumanensis. The sequence goes on from NW_027223770.1 coordinate 21,495,712, forward strand.
TCGTTGTTCTGGAAGCTCTCGGTCTCCAGGAGGTTGATGAGGTACTCCACGGTGGTCCTGAAGTCGCCCCGGATGGACAGTTCCTTCAAAGCCACCACCATGTTCCTTGAGGGGAAAGGCACACGGATTGGTTTCCCGATTAGCCTACGGGGTTCCCCCGTGGTTCCCAAAGAGCCAGAACAACACGGAAGTCAAGAGGGTCCCGAGTCAGATACCCTGGGTCAATCTCGGCTCCAGCACTGACTGCTCAAGTGATCTTGGGCTCAGTTTCCTCATCTGGAAAATGGGGAAATAACCCTGACTTCACACAGGTGCTTGCGGGTTAAAGTGAGACCATCCACGTGAAACACTCAGTCACTGCTCAGTAGTTGTCCACTGCTATGAACATGATTCATTACCATGATTCTAATTCTAATGAACCACAGCCAGTCACTCTGCCTCACTCACACTGGACCCATTCAAATCCCAGGCCCCAGAGCATGAGACAAGCCACAGGCCATTGCATCTGAAGAGGGCTGGGACGGTGGCCTCCTTCCCTCCCCTATTAATTCTTATATGCTGAATCCTCTCTCACCTTCAAGGGTCTCAATTTTTTTGCTGAGCATGATGAAAACTAATTATTCTGCTTGGCCTGTGTGGCTCAGCGGTTGAATGTTGACCTATGAACCAGAGGGTCACCATTTGATTCCCGGTCAGGGCACATGCCCGGGTGTGGACTTGATCCCCAGTAGGAGGTGTGTAGGAGGCAGCTGATCAATGATTCTCTCTCATCATTGATGTTTCTATCTCTCTCCCTTTCCCATCCTCTCTGAAATAACTAAAAATATATTCTTTTAAAAAAAGAATTATTCAAAGCTGGCAAAGAAAGCCTGCTCCCTCATCAAAATCACCAAACTCAATTTAATTCAAGGTTAAGTCCCGGGGCCAGATGGATTTTAATGCTTTTTAAAGAAAATGTCCACAACGGCTTTTGGATTTTTCACTCTGAGGGACACTTACCCACAGACACAAGAATATTGAATTACAATGTGAACTGGTTTTGACCTTTTTGCCCCCAGGTCAAGGCAGAAAAAAAGATAAGATGTGTCTCAGAATTTGGGGGTCTCTTTGTGAATGCGGGTTTCTCCGGGACCTACTTGTTGGATTGAAATTTAAAGGCGTCTCCCCCCGCCCCGCCCCCCCCCCCCCCCCCCCCCCACGACACACACACCTTTTTTAAAAGAGCTAGAGTACTCAGCACCTTTTAAACTTTTGGAATCACCTGGAACATTCTTTGGATCTCCTTCAAGTTCAACCTGCAATTAGCTCAAGAGCCATGACCTTGGAGAGGTCATCTTACTTCAAGGATCTCAAATCCAGGCAAGAGGGCGGACTTTGTCCTTGGACTTCGGCACAGGGCATTAATAGGGGTCCCTTGATCTCCTAACTGGCTACTGCACCTGAAGCCACAGGCTAACTCTGAGTTTCTTAAAGGAAGAAAGGGATGGAAGGAGGAGAGAAGGAAAGGAGGAAGAAAGGGAGGAAGGGAGGGGTGGGGGGGGTGGGGGGGGGGGGAAGGAGGGAGGGAGGGGAGGGAGATACTGACGAGATGGCCTCTTCCCGGTTCTCTCCCCAGGAGAAGCAGTGCCCGAACTGGGAGTCGGCAAACTCGTGCAAGCCCCCGGTGGCCGCCACGCTGAAATAGCCCCACACGTTCCTGCTGCTGCGGAAATTCAGCTCCTGGACTGTCCCGGAGCTTGGCTTGAACCCCTGCAGCCCAGACAAAAGAGAAAAAGCAACACGGAAGAAATCACTACTCCAGACCTATTTTCATCAGAATTAAATCCTAGGAAAACCTAAGAAGCCCTGCCACAACCCAAAACTTAGCACCATCCAGGACACGTTGATGCCTCTCCTCAGGGCTGTGGGTCTGCCTATCGACCTGGGGGTGTACCATGTGAGCGCGTCGATGCATGTAATGTTTACTTTACATAAACAGTTTAAAAAATAACAACAGCCCGGCCGGTGTGGCTCAGTGACTGAGTGTCGACCTATGAACCAGGAGGTCACGGTTCGATTCCCAATCAGGGCACATGCCGGAGTTGCGGGCTCCATCCCCAGTGTGGGGCGTGCAGGAGGCAGGCGATCAATGATTCTCTGTCATCACTGATGTTTCCATCTCTCTCTCCTCCTCCCTACCTCTCTAAAATCAATAAAAATATTTTAAAATATATTAAAAAATAAAAACAACCACTACCAGACCTAATGTGGGAAAACAGCGACCGTGGATGGAGCCGAGCGAAGGTACATTCTGATTTTATACTCTCGGCATTGTTGACAGTAAAGGCTTAAGTGAAAGAGGACTGGGTTTCCAATTCTGGGTCACAATTCCAGCAGATAAGGAAATCCAGCGTTAGCCTTGCTGATGCTGGCACGCGAATTCCCTTGGGGGATGGCCTGGCCCCTCTGAGTGTAATTTGTGGCGGGGGGGGGGGGGGGGGGGGGGTGGGGGGTGGGGGGGGGGAGGGGGGTGGGGGGGGGGAGGGGGTGGGGGGGGGTGGATCTGGACCCTCTCTCTGGGATTAAGACTCTTGAAGTGAGTGATAGAGACACTCGTTTTGGCAGAAGTGCCTGGAGGCGAGACAGAGTTCCAGGTGCCCGGGCAGGTTACCCCCGACCTCTTGATCTGTAATTTGGGGTAGTAACTCCCAGCGGCGGAATGTGAGCCGTGAGACCCATGAAGGGGATCTGCCTGGCACACACTCCACGTCACTGAACCGTGACTGTCCCCTCCTGCACCTCCGTTTCCTCATCTGTGAACCGAGAAGCCTGGGGGTCTCGTCTGAGGCTGATGCTGGGGGTCCCCCCCACCCTGGGAGAGTGGAGATGGCGGAGGCGTGGGGCCCCCACAACTTGCCTCATCAGGGTTTTCGCTGGTGATTCTGGCTGCAATGACGTGGCCGCGGGCGAGGGGCGGGTTGGGAGGGGTTTCGAAGGCGATGGGCGTCACCCCCCACGGGGACTCTCCGTACAGGAGGCGGATGTCTTTCAGCCGGTGCAGCGGCACGCCCATGGCGATCTGAAATCAGGAAAGCCATCACGGCTGTCAGCCCCACGAGACCCCCGGCCCCAACACCACGCAGGGAGCTGGGGGCCACGGAGGAAGAGGCGCAGCGACCGATGTCAGATGTACTGAGCACCTGATATGCACACAACATGCCAGACGGTGGTGGGAGAAGCGAAGGAAGGAGACATTAATTTTTAAAAACTGTGTTCAATGAACGCGGGCCTTCCTGCCTCTGGTCACAAGTTCTCAATGGGGGTGATACTGTCCCCACGGGGACAAATATCTGCTCTTGGAGGTGGAAAAAGTCTTCCTCTTTGTATGTATAAAGCACAGATGCATCTTTAGTTCTATGACATTAAGATTTCACGGGGAGCCGAAACCGGTTTGGCTCAGTGGATAGAGCGTCGGCCTGCGGATTGAAAGGTCCCAGGTTCGATTCCGGTCAAGGGCATGTACCTGGGTTGTGGGCACATCCTCAGTGGGAGATGTGCAGGAGGCAGCTGATCGATGTTTCTCTCTCATCGATGTTTCTAACTCTCTATCTCTCTCCCTTCCTATCTGTAAAAAATCAATAAAATATATTTAAAAAAAAAAAAAGATTTCACGGGGAGGAAGTTAGGGGGGATCATGTCTAAAAAGGCTCCTTAGGGGGACAATAATGCAAAGAAAGGTTAAGAAACACTTCTCTGGATCTTCGAATGGGCATCATGGGTCCACGAAGGCCCTGAAATTGCATGTGTTTTTCCAGGAGAAGGTCCATGACTTTTGCCTTATCAAAGGACCATATGGCAGACAGAGGCGACCAACAACAACCCGTAATCTTCTCTACGTTGGTGGCTCTCAGTGCTACTCCCACATCAACACAGTTGCTCCCCAGGGACAGTCAGTCCAGAGGGGCCAGCAGGTCTGATCTGAGTGGGACGGGGACCCCGTCCTGGGCGGGAGAGGACCCCAGCCCGGAGCCCGTTTCCTCACCTGCAGCTGGGCGGCCGGCAGGTTGACGTCAGCGATCATTTCTGTGCAGGGATGTTCCACCTGCAGCCGGGGGTTCAGCTCCAGGAAGTGGAAGCTGCCGTCCTGGCTGTACAGGTATTCGACCGTCCCCGCGCTCACGTAGCCCACGGTCTTGGCCAGGCGGACGGCACACTGCAAAGCAACAGAGACTGGCTTCTCAGTTCCCCCACCCAATGCAGACTGAGGGCCTGCTATATGTCAATTCCTGGGGGACCACACGGCTCGTACTCCGATCGACTCCTGCCGGGCTGAAATCACATCCACAGGGGCCCCCAGTTTCTTCCTGGGCACCAGCCCACGTTAGCACCTCGGACGACGGGGAGCTCTTGCTGGCTCTGAGCTGGGATGGCCCCCCCTGCGCTGCCCCCACGCCCAACTCCGCAGACCCACCTGCTCCATGAACTCGAACACGACTGGGGTGGCGATGGTGGCAGGCGCCTCCTCGATGATCTTCTGATGGCGCCGCTGGATGGAGCAGTCTCGCCCGAACAGGGACACGGCGTTGCCATACTGGTCGGCGAGGATCTGCACCTCCAGGTGCCGGGCGTGCTGGGCCAGCTTCATGAGGAAGATGGGGGAGCCCGGGATCTCGCTCTGCACCTGCAGGGAAGGCAGAGCCGCTGGGACAGGAAGTTCTCCGCAGAGAGCAAGAGACGGTGCCATCCATGGTCCTCTAGCCTCGTGTAACGTGCTCAAGACATGACATTCTTGGTGCTTTAAATCCAACGGTGTGAAAATACATAACGTAGACAGTGAAACTTCCCCACAACCCCATCCCCTAAAGATAATGTGCCGTTAAGAGTTGGGTAGAAACTGGTTAAGAGTTTAAAGTACTGTTGAGAGTTAATGTGGTTGAGAATTAGTGCTGCCATGGTCTCCGCTGGGCACTACACTTACCAAGGTGATCACTTCATAAATCATATAAATGTCTAATGACTATGTTGTAACCTGAAACTAACATAATATTGTACATCAACTATAACTGAAAATATTTTAATTATTTTAAAAATGCCCGGCCAGGGTGGCTCAGTTGGTTGGGCGTCATCCCATGCATGGAAGGGTTGCTGGTTCGATTCCCAGAGGGGGCATATGGTCTGGGGGAGGAGTGTGTGTGCATCAATGTTTCATTCTCACATCGGTGTTTCTCTCTCTCTCCCTCCCTCTCTCTAAATAAATATAAATTAATTGATATAAATAATTTTTTTAAAGTTACTGGCCCTGGTCAAGTGGCTCCATTGATTGAAGCATCGTCCGGTACACCAAAAGGTTTGGGGTTCAATCCCAGCTCAGGGCGCATTTGGGAGACAGCCAATTGGATGTTTCTCTCTCACATCAATGTTTCTCCCTCTCTCTTTCTCCCCCTTTTTCTCTCTCTAAAATCAGTAAGAAACATATCCTCAGGGCAGAATTTGTTTTAAAAAAGATTGCCAGCATAATTTTTTAAACATTGTCAAAAATAGGCACAATGTTTTAATAGTGGAAAACCAGCCATAATTAAGTAAATATACAATCACAGCTGACCCTTGAACAAATCAGGGGTGATGAGCATCAACCCCCATGCAGTCGAAAATCTGCTTAAAACTTTTGATTCCCCCCAAATTTAATTATTAATAGCATACTATTGGCTTTACTGCTAACATAAGCAGTCAATTAAACATGTATGTGTATATATCATGGTAGTACATGATAAAATAGACTAGTATCTATATACTTTATTACATGCATTCGTGACATACTTTTACTTCCTTTTTTAATATTTCTAGGTTATGCAGTTTGTCTATGAGATCTTTCAAGTTGTTGAAAATCTCCAAAAATTTTTTTAATGTAGTTACTGAAAAAAAACCATGTGTAATTCAACCCACCCTGTTGAAACCCATGTTGTTCAGGTTCAACCGTATAGTTGCTGCAATAAAAAGGGACCATCTAGAAACATTAAAAATGCCAAGACTGCTACAATTTACACATTCCCTCTCTTGGTAGACAAATATAGTCAGAAACAGATATTCTGACCCTGTATCCCTGAAGCCATTTACAGACACACCGATTCATGGACTTCAACATCCAAAGAAATGGTACAGTGATGCACACACAACATGCACTTCTGAGTGAAGTGCACACATCTACTTCGAAAGATGACACAGCACAGCCATATTCCCCTGCTGCCAATGCCCTCACAGTTGTGACACAATAATGCTAAAAGAAAGAATCTGGCCCGGCTGGCGTGGCTCAGGGGTTGAGCATCAACCTATGAACCAGGAGGTCTCGGTTCGATTCCTGGTCAGGGCACATGCCCATGTTGTGGGCTCGATCCCCAGTGGGGCCTATAGGAGGCAGCAGATCCATGATTCTCTCTCATCACTAATGTTTTTCTCTCTCTCTCTCCCTCTGAAATCAATAAAAATAGACTTAAGCCCTAGCTGGTTTGGCTCCGTGCATAGAGCATTGGCCTGCGGATTGAAGGATCCCAGGTTCGATTCCAGCCAAGGGCACATGCCTGGGTTGCGGGCTCGATCCCCAGTAGGGGGCGTGCAGGAAGCAGCCAATCAATGATTCTCTCTCATCATTGATGTTTCTATCTCTCTCCCTCTCGCTTCCTCTCTGAAATCAATAAAAATATATTTTTTTAAAAAATAGACTTAAACTGTTTAAAAAGAAAAAGAAAGAATCTGCTGGCCAACACATGGAGAGAGACAATTCCCAAAGACGAGAAACAACGCAAGCGCGGCTCACCTGTCGGAACAGGATGGGGAAGTCCTCGGCACTCTCCGCCTTCCGGATGCCTTTCCCGCCGCCGCCTTCGGAAGCTTTGATCATCAACGGGAAACCAATTCTTTCTGCTGCCTGGGAGGCAGAGGACAAACAGACCCCTTTAGAAGTTAGACGTGGCCACCGCGAGCAGGACAGGCAGACATCCTGGCACCCAGTCCCCCCGGCTCTGCGCTTACCTCCAAGCCCTCGTCTATGTCCTTCACACAGCCACGGTTGTACACGTCTTCTGGGACGCTGATTGTCTTCCCCTCCTGCAGGCCTTCCTCTGCCCACTCCACCGTCAGGCCTGGAGAGTCGCAAAGGAAGCTGAATCGTCCACGGACGGCAGGGGCCACACATAACAGAGAAACCACGAGGCCCTGACTCGCCAGAGCTGCTCTAGACCTGGCCTCCAGGCCAGCGGAATACGGACACAGTCCTTCAGCTTAATTAATGAATGGCTTTTCGTTTTCTTAAGGACCAACTCAACCCTGAGTGGGAAATCAAGCTTCAGAAATTCAGACTGAGCCCTGGCCGGTTTGGCTCAGTGGACAGAGCAGCGGCCTGCGGACTGAAGGGTCCCATGTTCGGTTTTGGTCAAGGCCATATACCAGGGTTGGAAGTTGGATCTCTGGCCCTGGTAGGGGCACGTGTGGGAGGCAACCATTCTATGTGTCTCTCTCACATCGATGTTTCTCTCTCTGTCTCTCCCCCTCCTTTCCACTCTCTCTAAAAATCAACTGAAAAATATCCTCGGTTGAGGATTATAAAACAACAAGAACCAGAAATTCAGACTGAGTCTACCAAGAACACTGTATTAACCTGAATCTTAAAAAAAAAAAATCCCAGTTCTACCCTATGGAATCATTAATATGTGAATCATTATTTTCCAATACCCTGTGAAGATTTAAAAAAAATAAACAATAAGAAAAAAACACTTCCCATCCCAAATTTAAAATTCAATCTTTAGAAAAAATGAAATTGAATAGGAGACTCCTGAGACTTTTTTCCCATTTATGTTTATATAAAAAGATATCTTAGAAACCCCCCTATAAAAAATTTATCCTAAGGAAATGATTAAAATGTACATAGAGATTTAAACATGAGATGATCAAGCCTCCATTGCCGTTAGTAGTTTTAAGTTAGAACAAAATAAGCTGAAAACAACCTAAAAGTATAACTAGAGAGGACTGCTAAGTAAGTCATGGTGCATCCGTATGATATAATCCTAGGCAGGCATTTTAAATGTTGCAAAGTATATTTATTGACATAGAAAGATTAGTGAGAAAAAAATAAGTCCCAAACTAGCAAAACATAACATCTCTGGGTTTTTTAAAGGACGTGCTTAGCAAGAAGGCTGGGAAGGTAGACAGATACCTAAAATGCAGCCAATGTTCCCCACTGAGTCACAGGATTATAAATGATTTCCATTTCTTTTTTGTATGCCTCATATTTATTTTCTAAGTTGTCTACAGTGCAACTGTGCCACGTGCTCAATAACTTTAAATATTTAAATGAGAGAGTTAAAAAGCACGCTCCATCACCCCGCTCTGCTCACATTAGCCGCACTGGGCCGAGGAGTCCCCCAGTGTGAAGCTTGGGGTCCCTTACCGCTTCCGCTCCAGGGCAGTGTTGGAATCTGCAGCGTCTGGGCCACGATGGTGGAGGCGATCTTATCTCCCAGGGCCCACATGGCCTCACTGGGAGGGCCTGAGGGATGGGGGAGAAGGGGGGAGGCAGAATCGAGTCAGCCACAAGTCCCTCACAGCCGAGTGCTGTGTACAGTGAAAGAACAACATTCAGATCCAAGCGCTCAAGGAGTTTAAGGTCAAGTCAAGGGAGCAAACAGCCTGCTAGTCTGCTACATCATCAGTCAACTTTCAGCGCACGTGGACCGTGCGCCTGGTCTGAGTTGTAACCTAAGCTATGGGGCACACACAAAACTCACTTTGGGGCGGGGAGGGAAAAAAGCAAGACCAAGAGGGCCAGCTAGCACCCAAAAAACTAGACCATGGGTGAGCGGACTTTTCCCATCATGAGCCAGATGGGGAATATACTCAGCTTTGTGGGCCTGCTGGTCTCTGCCACAAATATGCAACTTTGCCAGTGTAGGTGAGAGCAGCCACGGCAATCCATAAATGAATGAGCAGGGCCATGTTTCAATAAAGCTATTTACAAAAGGCAGGCAGAGGGCCGGATTCGGCCTGTGAGCTGTATAGCCAGCTTGGGGGCTGGACCACCAACCTCCAGAGAAGCTAAAACTGAAGGAGAAGGAGAATCCTGTGTGACAGCCAATCAAAGACCAAGGACAGAAAACACATCGGTGGGCAGGGGTCACCAGACTGAGCTCTGGAATAGCAGGTGCTGATGTGCACTGAGCTGCTCCACACGTAAGTCTGTGTGGTGGCGCCAGAGGTAAATGGAAGCAAAACGACTCCCCTAACCCAAGCGAGGATGTCAGCATAATTACACGGAGTTTACAAATATAGCCACAGATAATAAGCATCGTTTTACCTAATAAAAAGCAGAGACGAGGGGCTCTGGTCCCAAGGGATTAAGGCATTCCAGAGGCCTGAGAACAGCCCCCGAAATGGCCTTATAAAAAATGTGACCTCCAAACCCTCGTGATAAATCTGAACACGGCTGGTATCTCAGTACCAACAGGAACACGAGCAGAGGTCAGCCTGCCCCAGCATCGGTCCACTGTGGAAACCATGGCAACAGCTCCGTTTCCCTGGGTGCCAACCTACCCAGGTGCCCTCCCACCCCTGGACCGACTTGCTCCTAACCATGAATATGTGAGGTGGAAATACCGAACTGACCGCCCCCCGACCTTACAGGGCTGCACGTGAAGAGAATCGGACCCGGAGATGAGTCCCGTCAACACCCCAATCCCCACGTGTCCGAGGGAGACACACTCTACCTAAGAAAGCAATGTCGTCCTTGTACAGGAGCTCCGGAAGTTTGGGGTTTTCGGAAGCATGGCCCCAGCCAGCCCACACCGCCTGCAAACACAGAGAGGCAAGAACGGAGATCTTCCTTCACAACCAGCACCCCTCTCCCCGTCCCCATCACACACCAAGAGCTCTTTGCTGGGTCACATCAGCCCTGGATTTCAGAGTCTTTAGGACCCGGCTCCTCTGCCCCTCCCAAGTGCGGAATCCAGCTGCCCCAGGGCTCAGGGCATCACCCCAGGGGCAGACTGGGGCGCCGTCCAACCTACCTGCACGGGGATCCTCTTGGCGATGTCCACGATCAGCTCCACGTTGGCGTAGTTGTTGTTGTTGGGCCCCCCCGGGACGGGGACGTACTGGTCTGCCATCTTGATGTACTCTGGAGTTAAAGGGAGAGAAAAGGAAGAAGAGCAGAGAGACTGAAGTCGGCCGTGGGAAATCTGCAAGACACCCCCACATACGGCCAATGAAAGCATAGCCAGGACAAGTCTAGGGTGACACTGGACAGACGTGTGTGATAATCAGAAGAAAACTGAACGTGACTTTATCTATGTAAAAATATGTGTGTTTAGCTCGGCCGGTGTGGTTCGGAGCGTCGACCTATGAACCAGGTTCAATTCCCGGTCAGTGCACACGCCTGGGCTGCAGGCTCGCCCCCCAGTGGGGCCTGTGCAGCAGGCAGCCGATCGATGATTCTCTCTCATCATCAATGTTTCTCTCTTTCTCCCTCTCCTTTCCACTCTGAAATAAATAAAATATAAATATATATATATATATATATATATATATATATATATACTAACAATATGTGTGTGGGGACTAGGCCTGGAGGGAGCAGCAAAAAGAAAGAAGCAAGTTATCAAGTAGTGAGATTAGAGGTAGGGTTTTATTTCAAACTCCTAAACTCTTATCTTCGCATTGTTTTGCCATGAAAGAATACAATGTTTGCATATCCTCCAGTGAAGGTTAAAAAAAAATATATATAAGATATAATGTTTGCTTCTAATCATGGTAAAAAAACAAACATAAAATGGACCTTCTTGCTCATTTTGGGAGTGTACAGTCCAATCGCGATAAGTCTATCCTTATCGTTGCGAAACAGAGCTCCAGATCTTTTTCAGTTCACAAACTTAAAACCCTGTGCCCGTGAAACTACTCCCCCTTCTCCTCCCCTGCTCCTGGCAGCCACCATCCCACTTTCTGTCTCTGAGATCTGGACCTCTGTCTGTATGGACTTCATCTAAGTGGAATCAGACGGTGTTGGTCCTTCTGGGACTGGTTTATTTCACTTAGCATCACATCCTCAAGTTTCATCCCTGTGACAGTGAATCAGTGTTTTGGTTTTAACATATTCACGCTCTTTAAGCCAGAGGTCCCGGAGATCATAAAGTGAGGAGTCAGACAAGCCCCCTCCTCACCGAGTTTCTCTCTCTTGCGGGAGAAGACAGACAAGCAAACAAACAGGATCACCACCGACTGCGGCAGTGCCTGGGCTCTGCGATGCGCAGGGAGGAGCGGAGACCGGAAGGAAGGTCGGCCAGGGAGGGGTGGAGTCCTGCTGTGCAGTGGGCTTCAGGGAAAAACACTCAGAAAAGGGTCCAGCACACCCCAGGGCTCTGCGACAGGAAACAGCAAGGCCAGTCCAGGAACTGAGGTGGCCAGAGTGACTGGGACCCAGGGAGGGAGGGCGAGAGGCACGCGATGGCACCAGGAGGCCTGCAGGGGTTGAGGCCAACAGGGTCTGGGACTTCACTCTGAGCATGATGGGAAGCCTCACGGGATAAGGCTGTGGACTCAGACAGTCCTGGGCTCCAGCCTTGTCATGTCAAAGAAATAATAATGAGTGGTCCTGATGCCAAAACCGGTTTGGCTCAGTGGATAGAGCGTCGGCCTGCGGACTGAGGGGGTCCCAGGTTTGATTCCGGTCAGGGGCACGTACCTGGGTTGCGGGCACGTCCCCAGTGGGAGATGTGCAGGAGGCAGCTGATCGATATTTCTCTCCCATCGATGTTTCTGACTATCTCTCTCCCTTCCTCTCTGTAAAAACTCAATAAAATATATTTTTTTAAAAAAAATGAGTGGTCCTGGCCGGTGTGCTCAGTGGTTAGAGGGTCGGCCCATGCACCCAAGGGTCAAGGGTTTGATTCCTGGTCAAGGGCACATACCTAGGTTGCAGGTTCACTCCCTGCCCCGTCAGGGTGCGTTTTGGAGGCAACCAGTCCTATGTGTCTCTCTCACATAGATGTTTCTCTCTCTCTCTCTCTCTCTCTCTCCCTCTCTCTCTTTCCCTCCCTCCCTTCCCCCCACCCCCCACCCCGCCTTCCACTCTGAAAAGCAATGGGGGGGAAAATATACTCAGATGAGGATTAAGAAAAATAAATAAAATATGATCATAATAAACGGAGCCACTTTAAAATGGAGCCGGAGCTGCCAAGCAAGAGGAACTGCCTTCCACCTCTTCTGCCTCAAATCTTTGGAATGTTGAAAAGGGCAAAATAACCTTTGGACTGGGCCCAGGAGGACACTGTGTTGCAAAGAAAGAAACTGTGTGCAAAGATAACAAGAAAGCGGTTATTATGGCTACCGGACTGAAGATTAAAAACATTGTTTAGAATTAACATCACTATAGTATCTGCACCAACAGAAATGCCTTCCTTCTACTGATGTAATTATTCCCTTTCCCTTTCTCATAACTACCCCTTGCTTTTGTATCCTAATCCGAACACCGTTTGGGCTTCAGTCTGAATCAATGCATCCGAAATAGCTATTCTTAGAGATCTCGCCCGAATTTTGCCTCTCCCTTTGGAAATGAATAGTCGCCTGCCGTTTGTATGACCCTGGGCAAGTGACTTATGTCCCCGTGCCTCAACTGTCTCATCTGTAAAAGGGAGCCAACAATCAAACCTGCTCTCGCCGTTCCCTGTGAGTTAAAAGGAGGCTGCATCCGGGTAGGGCAGAGCCTGGGGCCTGTGCCCAAGGTGGGGAGGTGGGGTTCAGGGGACAGGACTGAAGTTGCTGGTGCTAAGGACAGCACTGCAGTCTCGGAAGCATCACAGGAGGGGCCGACAGGACCTGAGCTGTGTTTTTAAAAGGTCCGTTTGCCTGCTGTGTGGAGAAGGGTCTGTAAAGGGATATGTCGTTCTGGGTCAAAAAGCAAATTGTCCAATACTTATAGAATGATCTAGGCCAGTGGTCGGCAAACTGCGGCTCGGCAAACTGCTGATCGCAAGCCACATGCGGCTCTTTGGCCCCTTGAGTGTGGCTCTTCCACAAAATACCGACTTCTGCGCATGGGCCACAAAGTTTCAATCCCACTGTACGTGCGCGCCCGCACGTGGTATTTTGTGGAATTTTGTGGAAGAGCCACACTCAAGGGGCCAAAGAGCCGCAGTTTGCCGACCACGGATCTAAGCTAGTAGACACAGAGGCAGTAAATGAATAGGCAAATGGACGAACAGATAACTGAAATACAGTGATCCATCGGCAGGAAAAAGCATCTGGAGGGAGAGACACCAAGCTGTGGCTACATGGACAGCGCTCACAGATGGGAATCCGCTTTGCACGTGAACCATTTGCACTTTTATAAGACACAGAGGTCACTCCTGTTATCAGCAGATATTTTAATTAAATGAAGAAGAAAACACAAATCCAGTAAATGCAGGCTCCTGAGAGAGGTAGCCTGGAAGTCTGTTTGGGATCCAGAATGGACTTGCCCAGGTAGGTGCAGGTCAGGTAAGGACAGGGCATGGCGGGGTGGGAGGGGGAGGGAGTGAAGCCCCAAATACCTGCGTTGGCCTTGAGGTCCTCTGGAGTCACCATGACTACAAACCGGATGGCCCGCTCATTTCGGAACATCTCGTAGGCCCACCTGCGGATGGAGCGCATGCACTTCACGGCGGCGATGCCGTTGTTGGCGATGAGCACCTGGACAAGGAAATGGAGGAAGGGACGAGAGCTGCACATCTGCCTACAATGGAGGCTGCGTGCCACCCTGGGGTCCATCTCATGGCTGCAGAGGCTCCTGGAGTACCTGGAGCACACAGCCCCACACAGGGCAGGTACTCTAAGTCTGAATGAATGGATAAACAGATGGATGGATGGATGGATGGATGGATGGATGGATGGATGAATAGATGGCCAGATGGGTGGGTGGGTGGATGGGTGGATGGGTGGATGGGTGATTAATGGGTGGATGGATGATTAATGGATGGATGGATGAATAAATGATTTTTGATGCCTGTTTGGCGCCATCATGGTCACTTAACATTTTATGAGTGTTTAGGATGTACTAAGCTACAGTACAATGTATTTCATTTCATCTTCGCAGCAGCCCTTTGAAAGAGATTATATTATTATCCCTATTTTGGAGTGAAGACATTAAAACTCAGAGGAGTTAAGGCACTTGCCCAAGGTCACACAGCTAGTAAGTGGCAGAGCTGGGACCCGAGCCTTCCAGTCTGGCCTGTGCTCTGAACTCCACCCCCTACCATGGCTGCCTCTGGGTGCTGAAGGTTAAAGGGGCCCGATCTGGTAAGGAAAGGCAGTAATGCTGGCTGTCCCTGCAATAGAGAGCAACAGAACGGGTCCTGGCTTCAATTCCTGTTTGTATACCAAACGTGCCGTGTGGCATTAGACGGTTCCTAAAAAAATCAGGCGCCCGGCTTCAAAGCCCTGACTGACAAGAGCCAATCCATACAGGGGCGGGCAAAAGTAGGTTTACAGCTGTGAGTATGTGAAACACAGTCCATTCTTATATTATTATTTCTGTATTACTATATTATTATTATTATTAACTTATTTTCGCCCGCCCCTGTATTTTAAGGCCCTTACATCGCTGACTAATCTTCACTACAGCCCTGAGAGACAAATCTCGTTGGAGAAGTGAGAGGTGATGGCCTCTGTTTTATAAAAGGGGAAACTGAGGCCCGATGCCACATCCCATGGGTGGCCACAGCAGACAGACCCCAGAGCTCCTGCCTCGAGGGGTCCAACGTACTTTCTCCCCTTTGAAAAATGGCAAGTTTGCCCTGGCTGGCGTGGCTCAGGGATTAGAGTGTTTTGCCCATGCACCAAAGGGTTGCAGGTTCGACCCCCGGCCCTGATCAGGGTGCGTGCAAGAGGCAACCAATCTATGTATGCTCTCACATTGATATTTCTCGTTCTTTCTCTCCTACCCCCTTTCCACTCTCTAAAAAAAAAAAAAAATCAATGGGAAAAATATCCTCGGGTGAAAATTAACAAAACAAAAAAAAAGGGCAAATTTTAGCTGTTTCCTTTCGTCACTGCCATTCTCGCCCATGGGTCTCCTCTCCTCTGAGGGGGCTGTAGGCCCTGGGAAGGCAGGGCTGGGCTTTATGCTTCCCTCCCTATAACCCAGAAAGCAGCCCCTTGCCGGAGGCACTGCAGGGTCCTTTGCGGAGCCCCCGCTCTTGCTCAGAGGCCTCAGTCTCTTCCTCTGTGAAAAGCTCACGATCCCAGCACCCGGCACGTCGCACGTGCTCACCAAGGGCTGGCCCTCGCCCTCTCTCTGCAGCGTGAGCACCCCGTCTGCAGCTAATTCTCCACCCCACCCCCGCCTGGCCTTGCCCAGAGCGCGGGACCCCATCTGTACCTTCTCAATGACCCGGTCCCCCCCAAAGCGCATGACAAACTCGGCTGGCGAAGCCACGGTGAAGTCTCTGTGCACGTCCACCCGCTTGTGTTCTCGGCCCCTCTTCACCAGGTGGAGTCCAGACATGCTGGGCCTGCGGAGGGAACAGGGCAGGCACGCATGAGCAAGGACGCCTGGGGTGCCGGGGAGGAAGTCGGGTGCCCAGCACCCATAGAACCAAGGTCCACACGGAGAAGCATTCATTTCCCAAGGAGGCTCAAGAAGAGGCCAGCACATGAATAAAGCAGGAGCCATCCCCAGGCCCACCCCGAGCTGTACATTTAGATTTTTCATCTGAAATTAATTTCCACTTGATATGACCATCGTTTAGGAACTCAACACTAAGAAACTTGGAAGAGGGCTGCAAGTGTATGATCAGGGAGGGAGGGTCACATCCTAATACTGTAGACGTGTTTGACTGCAGTGATAACGTTCATACACCTTTCTGTGTGTACCAACATTTTAAAACTGAAAACAAAAAAAAAGCCTATAATTTAAAAAGTAGGGGTTCCTTGCCCCACCCCCTCCAGGTCCCGCCAGCAGAGGGATCGCTCGGTGCCATTTCTGCACAATGTGTGTGTCATCCCTCTGAGCCACCACCTGTATCCCTCCTACCAAGAGACAAGGAATTATTGCTCTTACTTGGCCATCCCGTCCACGGCCCTCCTCCCGACCTCTCACGAGGGCCCAACTAGATTCACTGTTCCGTGTTTTAAGGGTCTGAGATCGTTACCCACAGGTGAGGGTTGGATTAGATTTTCCTTCCTTCCTTTTTTTTTTTTTTGCCTGGAGTGAATGATTGTTTTCATTGACTTGTTTTCCTTGCACCGTTGCTAATTCCTCCCATTCCTTCTCGCAGTTTCCCCCTAACATAAGATCACTGATCCTCTCCACTGGCGACGTCTTCCCTGGAGGCCTCCACTCTCCTTTCATCTAGACTGGCTGTTCTCTGGGCCCTCCCTCTGCTGATGTCCTTCCATTCTCGTTGCCTTTCCTTGAGATCTGCTCCCTAATTTGGGGGACCCCGTGGCTCCCTCTATCTTGGTGACCGCCCCGGTTTGGCTAGGGCAGTGGTCAGCAAACTGCGGCCCCTTGAATGTGGCTCTTCCCACAAAATACCACGTGCGGGCGCGCACGTACAGTGCGATTGAAACTTCGTGGCCACACTCAAGGGGCCAAAGAGCCGCATGTGGCTCACGAGCCGCAGTTTTCAGACCACTGGGCTAGGGCATGTCCTCTAGTAGCTTCATCCAGTTAAAAGGAGGGCACCATGGCAGGGCACGTGACGCCGATGCCCCCCCACATGCCTGTCCTGCTTCTGGCTGCACGGGCTCCCTCGTCACTGTCATCCCAGAGTCGCGTGGGTTCTAACGTGGATGTTTCCTATCTCCAATGGTGTGGCTCTTCCTTGGTTTGCTCTCTTGTTTCCGTGGGAGACATCCTCGAGTAGCTGTCTAAGAGAAGGTCTTCAGGGAGGTAAATGTTTTGCAGCCACACATGTTCCAGAACTGTCTTCTGCCCTCACATGTGACCCTATCGCCCGGCCGCCTGAGGAATTCTAGAAGGGAAAACCTTCTCCTTCGGAGTGTTGGAAGCCTGGTGCCATTGTGTCGTGGCTTCCGAGGCTGCTGGAGCCAGAGCCATTCTGACCCTTGATACGTGGTGGGTGACCTGTTTTTTCATATCCAGAAGCTTAAGGGAACTTCTCCGTCCTCTGTCCTCACAGACTCACAGGGATGAGCTCAGATATGTGTCTGCTCCCAACAGTGGGGCCGAGGATCTGCTGGGCTCCTTCAATGTGGAAACTCACATCCTGGACTTTGTCTTTAGGTATTTCCTCCCTGATTTCCCTGCCCTGTTATCCTCTGTTCTTTCCACAAGTCCTAAGACTTGGATGTAGAAATTGCTGACCTGGCCCACCAGTGTACACATTTCTCCCTCTCCTACTTTCTATCCCTTTTCTTTTACTTCCTGGGCAATCCCTTCCGCCTTCTCCAGAGCAGTTTTTCACTTCTGCTATCGTGTGCTTAGCGCCTGTGTTTCTGGCCTGTAAATGTTCCTTTTTGTGCATCCTGCATGCGACATCCTCGCCAACCTCAATGAGAGGATCAACGACAGCTTTTCCAAGTTCTCTTCTAGTACGATTTCTGTTTCTTCCAAGTGTCCTGTGTCCCTTTGTTTGTTTGGGGCCCGTCTTCCTGTTAGAAACTGTACCCAAATGTTGGGTTACTTCTTCAGGGCCAGGAGCAGGAACTAAAGGGCTGATGACAAGAGCTGAGAATGTGGTCAGGCCACCGGACCCTGAGCTCAACTCTGGGAAGTCTGTGTTTTAATACCCTAAATATCTTTTTTTTTTTCCTTTTAAAATCTCAAGTACTCCACAGAATAACAGTTTTGTTGTTGTTGCTAATCCTCACCAAAGATATTTTTCCGTTGATTTTTAGAGAGTGGAAGGGAGGGAGAGAGACAGAGAGAGAGGGAGAAACATCGATGGGAGAGACAGACATCAATTGGTTGCCTCCCACAGGAGCCTAGACCAAGGCCGGGGATCGAGCCTGCAACTGAGGTACATTGACCAGAATCGAACCCAGGACCCTTCAGTCCACAGGCTGATGCTCTATCCACTGAGTCAAACTGGCTAGAGCCCAAGTATCTATAGAGTCGTCCTCCCTCGCTGGTCCCGTTCCCCTGGGGGAAGTGCCTGGGTCTCCTGCATGGAGGAAAGGTGGTCGAGGAGCCTGGGCAGGGAGGACGGGAACTGCTGGGACAGGTCTGGGGAAAGGGCAAGTTTCAGGATTCAGCACCTACAGTGACCTTTATCCTCCAGCTAGGAATACAGGCCCCGCATCCCCAGGGTGCCCTCAGTCCCCAGGCCCAAGACCATCGGCCTTTCTGCTCAGAGAGCAAACCTCCTGCCTCCCATTGGAGTAGAACCGGGCAGTCCCCAGCCACCAGGAGCAGGAGAAGGGGGCAGCTCCGGGTCTCTCAGCCTTCCTCGCTGCTGCTTTGTGCCTCAGCCCAGTTGGTTCTGCTGAGCCACTTCCCCCTTTTGCCCATCCGCTTCCCATCCTCCCAAACGTTGCTCGTCTCCCCTCCTGTTCTCCCAGGCTTGATGGGCTGCTCTCTCTTCCTTGTAAAATCTCTTTGCTGTCGTTTGGGGGGACTTTGACAGGAGCAGAATCGAAAGGGATATTCCATCCACTCTCTTAAACCAGCCAAAGGAGCCGCAGCCTGCCAGGAATTAGGTTAGAGGTTCACAGCCCAGACGTGCGCCCAGAGACCGTCACCAGGCATCTGGGGAGGCTGGGGCTGAGTGGGTTCGGGTGCTGAGAGTGTGGGCGAGAAGCTGATTGACTACAAGGAACATGGCCAGCACGCCCTGTCTATTATGAGGCAAATAAGCAGCCAGGGGGGGAAAATTCCATTTAATGGACGAGGAAACTGAGGCCCAGCCAGGCATAGGGGGTGGCCGGGCCTGGGGCTCTTTCCATCACACCAGAATGTAGGGCAGTGATGGTGAACCTATGACATGCGTGTCAGAGGTGACACGCCAACTCATTTTTTTGGTTGATTTTTCTTTGTTAAACGGCATTTAAATATAGAAAATAAATATCAAAAATATAAGTCTTTGTTTTACTGTGGTTGCAAATATCAAAAAATTTCTATATGTGACACGGCACCAGAGTTAAGTTAGGGTTTTTCAAAATGCTGACACGCCGAGCTCAAAAGGTTCGCCATCACTGATGTAGGGTGTGGGCGTCTTCTGCTCTATCACGTCCCTGAGTCCAGTAGTTTCCCATGAGAAAAAACCTCCTCTGCAAACCTGCAGTCTTGTCCACCCTCCCCCACCCCCACCCCCCCCAGTGGCGCCACCAAAGGCTCCGCCTATCAGAGATCAGGAAACAGACTTCTGGGCCAGGGGAACAAAAAGAGAAATGGCTCTCCCTCCCCGCTTTACTTCCCCCAGGCGGTACCTTTGCCTTTCCCTCTCCAAGGCTCCAAGGCCCCTCTTCCGCCTCCATAACTTGTTTCCTGAGCCCACGCAGCCCCGCTGGCTCACTTCTGCTACCTCTGTAACTTTCTAAATAAACTTCCTCTTATAACTTGAAAAAGAGAAACAAAAAGAGAAATGAATGACAGAAACCATCGTGTCCATAGACCACTGGACGATACGTGCTTCACATTCAGCCGTGATGTCCGAATGGACGAACGAGGGAATGAACAAATAAGTCCTGGCCCTTGAGATGGAGCCAGTGCCTCTGGTACACTGCCAGCAGCTTTTCTTCTAAAACCTGCCAGGACTGAACGGCTGCGATGCCCTAGGATTTAGGAAAGTGCTCTGGAAGGTCAATATCATCTTGCAAATGTGAACGGGGCTTTTATCATAATTACATTTCGTTAACCAGTTGCTTTTTTAAAAAAATTGATTTGAGCCCTAAACTGGTTTGGCTCAGTGGATAGGACGTCGGCCTGCGAACGGAAAGGTCCCAGGTTCTGGGACTCAATTATGGGTGGTTTCTGCTCTCTCCTCTTTGCCTGTGTTTGTTAAATTTTCTGCAATGGTGTATCATTTTCAATGAGAGGAAAACGCTATTAGTTTTGTAACAGAGATGCTGAAAGCCATGGCTACTCCGATATCCACCGAGTACGGTACTCAGTGTCCTTATCTTTAAAATGAGGGTAAGACCGCGGACCTCACTGGGCAGTGAGGATTTAATAAGTTAATACGTAGGAAGTAAAAGATGGCGTCCGGTACACAGTATTCTCCATATTATTGTATCAGCGCAATGGTGCCGAGAAGATGAAGCAGCTGACCCCCGCGACCTCACCAGGAAAGGCATCGGGACCCCCTCTGCCCAGGCCTGCTCCCCATCGTCCTCTCTCCCCACTTGGTCCACAGCCTTGATCCTTCGGCTTCAGAAAGTCTGAAACAGCCCTAGCTGGTTGCTCAGTGGTTAGCGCATCGGCCTGCAGACTGAAGGGTCCCAGATTCGATTCTGGCCAAGAGCATATGCCTGGGTTGCGGGCTCGATCCCCAGTAGGGGGCGTGCAGGAGGCAGCCAATCAATGATTCTCTCATCATTGATGTTTCTATTTCTCCCTCTCCCTTCCTCTCTGAAATCAATAAAAAAAATATTTTTTTTAAAAGAGAAAGTCTGAAACATCCCATTCCAGTACACATAAACATTAAAACTCCAGCAATTTGGCCCTGGTCGGGTAGCTCAGTTGGTTAGAGTGTCGTTCCAATACACCAAGGTTGCGGGTTCGACCCCCGGTCAGGGCACATACAAGAATCAATTATGAATGCATAAATAAGTGGAACAATAAAAATCAATGTTTTTTTCTCTCTCTCTCTCCCTCCCTTTCCTCTCTATCTAAAATCAATTAATTAACTAAAAATAAAAATAAAAACCCTAACAATTTGACCTAAAGTGCAACAAAGAAAACCTCACTTGTCAGAAAAGCCGCTGTGTGGCCTGGGGACAACCATTCACCAGCAGCATTTTGACTTCGGAGCCGGTGGCAGAGCCCCTCCATCAGGTGGGTCCCGAGCCCCTGGCAGCAGAAGAGGCCGGGGAGCGCACACGAGCGGCGGCCGGTGTGGCTTTTTAAGGCCCCGTCCCTAGGCTGGCGGCTATTTTTATTTGTTTTTGACAAAGCTGCAGGCCAACCGCCATTGGCTCTGGAGGGCTGACCTTCGGCTGGCATTTGGCAAGTGCGGAAGGTGACATATCCCATGGTAACTTTGGAAATGGCTTCAGGTGCAATCAACTACGCGACAGAGCTGTCAGCCAAACACCAAGCAGTGTCAGCTGCTGGGGCACAAGACCAGGGCGAACTGCATCGGGAGGGAGGGGATCGCAGTCTCCAGCCACTAGGATCAGCACAGGGGGCTTCTCCCAGAATCCCCAGCGCCATCATCTCCTGCTCAGGGTGAGGAAGCCGAGGCTCAGAGAGGCCACTGACCTCAGGAGGGAGGGGGAGGGAGGGGAGAGTGGGAGAGTGGGAGAGAGAGAGAGAGAGAGAGAGAGAAACATCGATCTCCCAACGGGGAGTCGAACTCACAACCTGGGTAGGTGCCACGACTGGGAATCAAACCTGCAACCTTTTTGGTGTATGGGACAATGCTCCAACCACCCGAGCTATCTGGTCAGGGCTGGTCTTTACATTTTTTAATGTTTGAGAAAGAACTGTATTTTGGGACACATAAAAATTACATGAAACTCAAATTCTATTGTCCATAAAGTGTGCTTGGACTACAGGCAGGCCCGTTCGATTACATATCACCTATGGCTGCTGGGGCAGTAAACAGCAGGCCTGAGCGGCTGTGACACAAACCATGGGGCCACGAAGCCGACAATACTTACTCCCCGGCCCTTTATGAAAACAGGTTGCCAACTCTGAGTTAGGCAGCGGTTTTCAGTCCTGACTGTACACCCAATCATAGGAGAAGCTTTTTTAAAAAAATCAAAAACAAAAACAAAAAAACCCCTCAGGTCCTCAAAGAGCCCAGCCTAGTCCTGAACAGCTGAGCCCCGTCCTGAAGGGCAGAACCAAGCACTGAAGAGCCGAACCCAGACCCGAAGAGCCGAACCCAGTACCAAAGGGGGGAGCCCAGACCGAAGCCAGTCCCGAAGGGGGGAACCTCTCTCCCAAGAGCACAGCCTCGCCTCTAAGCAATACTATTCTCCCAGCAGGCCCAAGAGAGCGAGCCTCGGTGTGTCTCAGTGATTCCCACAGGCACCTCTCCCTGGAGAGCCAGCAGCCCTTTCACCCTCTGGCTCCTGGGCCAAGGATGCTCACTAAAGGGTCTTTCCTGCGAGGCAGACTTGTGGAGACCGGGGCTTCCCCATGGCCCGGGTCAATGTGATTTCAATGGACTTAGCCCGAGTAGCCCAGCCACGGCCTAACATCCGAATCCAGTCCCCAAGTGCGGACACTAGTCCCAAGAGCCTCGCCTCGCCCGGAAGAGAAGAAAAGCTTTGAAAAGTACTGATGCTTGAGCCCCACCTAAACTACTGTAATTAATCGGCGTGACTAGGGGTGAGGGTCGGGGACACCCAGGCATCTACATTTTTCAAAAGTCCCCCTGGAAATTCGAATGTACAGACAGAGGTGGGCACCCAGCATTTCCACACAGGCCGCTGGCCTTGGTTCTGAGCAGAATGCCCACGGCAGTGACGTCACCCAGCGTGGGTCGTGGGGCACGTGGGACTCACTGGAGACCAGATCCTCCTGCCTTCCCCTCCCCAACTTGATTTCATCCCGTCCAACTCAAGTCTCTTCCCAGAAGCCCTCCTCCAACCTCTCTGGCCCGCATGCATGTCTCCATTCTCTGACCTCCGGCCCTGTTGGCACAGAGAGGGATGCTGGGCAGCATTTGGAATCTTGCCTTCCTGCTACTTCTGGCTCCTCCGTAGATGGTCCAGCCTTCGAGACAGGATCCCAGTGGCCTCCTGACTCCACGGCCCCCTTTCACAACCCAAGTGGCGTTACTGCTACCAGTTGTGCAAATGTCTATTCTGACCTGGGAACGTGCGTAAGGCCAGCGCCTCCCACGGCTTGGCATCAGGCACAGTGCCCGGGGCTAGCGCTGGACAGTCTCAAGAATCCTGGAAAGGCCAGTTACAATTAGCGCCATTGACAGATGAGGAAAATGAGGTTCAAAGGGTGGATGGCATTCGCTCAACATCACACAGCTCAGTGGCAGAGTGGGGCTGTCTAACCCATCTTTTCAGCACCTCTAAGCTAAGAGAAGTGACCCAATAAAGCATCTTCATATTAGAAATATGGTGACTACATGGCCGAATTTGCAGGGATGATTCCAATTTCTTTTTTGTGTGTCTTCCATTAATTTTTTTTCTTTATTAAGGTATTACATATGTGTTCTTATCCCCCTCCCCACTGCCCTCCCACCCCACCCCATTCCAATTTCTTACACATTTGTTCTTTTGGATTAAAGTGTGCAATTAAATGTGATTCAACACTTGCCTGGCCTAGTGACTTGGTTGGAGCGTCATCCCGTGCACCAAAAGGTTTCAGGTTCATTTTCTAGTCAGGGCACGTACCAGATTGACCCCTGGTCAGGGTGTGTGGGAGGCAACTGACTGATGTCTCTCTCTCTCTCTCTCTCTCTCTATCTCTCTCTCTCTCTCTCTCTCCTCTGCCTCCGCCTCCTCTCTCTCTCTAAAATCAGTAGACATATCCATGGGTGAGGATTAAAATAAATAAGTAAAAAATAAATGTGATTCAATATTTATATGTAAAATTTTGAAGTGAATAGCTTTATAGATGAGAAAAAAAATGTCTTCTTTGTAGTTCACGTGGCCTGCCTTGGGTGTTTTTGCCAAAGGAGTTAATTCAGGGCTGCAAATGTGGAAGAAATGTGACCTCCAGGTTCAACACAAGATTCAGTGCATGAGAAAGATCAAACGGTACTCCCTGCCCCTCTGCAGGCCCTTTGCTCAGACACACCCTCAGCACCTCCAGGAGGGTCCCCTGAAGACAGATGGTCCAAACAACTACAAGGTCAGCCTCCCTCCCGGCGGCTGACCATGTCTGGGGCACGTCCATGCCTTTTCTGAATGCCCAGCAAAGGAATTAACCCACCGCTGAGTTCCTTCCAGCTTCAGGAGTCCTCACTCCCTGGCATGCTCATGAGCTGCAGGAACTAGTTTCCTACTAAGTCCTTTAATCTTCTGACTAGTCCAACATTAGGAAAGGACTCTTGATTTCTGAAGTTGTCCTCTTAGAGCAGTAGAAACGGGCTGCCTATAGAGAGCCCTTTGGGCAACAGACTGAGTGTGAATCCTGGTTATGTTCTCATTGGCACTGCGAGTCTCAGTTTCCTCATCTATAAAATAGGGATGAGCCCTGGCCAGTGTGGCTCAGTTGGCTGAGGGTCATCCTGTGCACCAAAAGGTCACTGGTTCGACTCGTGTTCAGGGCACACACCCAGGTTGCAGGTCAGGGCACGATCCCAGTTGGGGTGGGTGCAGGAAGCAACCGATTGATGTTTCTCTCCCTTCCCCCCTCTCTAAAATCAATAAAAACATATTAAAAATAAAATAGGGGTCCAAGCCAGTCTGGCTCAGTGGATGGAGCATCAGCCTGCAGACTGAAGGGTCCCAGGTTCAATTCCAGTCTGGGGCGCATGCCTGGGTTGTGGGCTCAATCCCCAGTAGGAGGCATGCAGGAGGCAGCCAATCAATGATTCTCTATCATCATTGATGGTTTCTATCTCTCTCTCTCCCTCTTCCTTCCTCTCTGAAATCAATAAAAATATATTTAAAAATAATAAAAAATAAAATGGGGATAACAGCAACCACTTAGCGCCCCCTGGTGGTGGTGAAAAGAGGGCACGAGAACGCACCTACAAAACATTTGGCCGGGCAAGTTGAAAGCACATGACGAATGATAGCAATTATTACAGTTGCAGCACATAGGCCTTGAACACATCCAGTTCCCCCACTGGCTCGAGCTCCCAGATGGCAGAGGTCATGTTTTTCAAGCATTTTAAAGGAATAATATGAACCCAGTAAAAAGCATGATGTAGAACAAAGGTTGGCAAATATTTTCTGTAAAGGACAAAATGGCAAAGACTCTAGGACTAGCTTGCGTGGCCCAGTCTTTGGACCACTACTTAACTCTGCCCTTGAATTCTGAAAGCAGCAGCCAGAGGCAATGTATAAACAATGAGCATGGCTGTGTTCCAATAAAACTTTATTTGTAGACACTGAAAGTTAAATTTCAGGTAATTTTTACGTCACCAAATAGTATTCTTCTTTTGAATTTTTTTTTTTAACCATGCTTTACTGACAAACCATACAAAATCAGTCTGCGGCCACAGGAAGCTGAGCCAGTGGTAGAATACTTAATGTCGAGTGAAAAGGCAATGCTCTGTATACTTCGAGTTCATACATTAAAAACATACCTGCCCGGGGGGGGAAAAAGCTTTATGGACAGATACCCGGCAACTATTAATCAACATGGGGGGGGGGGGGGGAGTAGGTTATGGGTGATATTTGTCCCTCATTTCTGCTTATCTATAATTGTCTGCATTTTCAACAACAAACGTAGCATCACGTTGGTAATTTTATAAAATGAAGACACACGAAAAAAAGAAAAGAAACGAAATCTAGGAGGCGGGGCTAAGAAGCACTGAAGGCACAGAAATGCCTACACTAACCTGCCCAGAAAATGACCTTAAATGTGATGCCTACTCAAATGCACGTTGATTCTCCCCGGACTTGACCATCGCTGGGTTTCAGAGAGACCATCACCTTCACCAAGGCGAAGGGGAGGGAGAGGGGAAGCGGGGCCCCCGCCGGCCGGTCAACCTGGAGGCACCTGTGTGGTCCTGCGTGCCCTGCTCCAAACAACGTCACCGCCAACCCGGCCTCCTCTCCCACCGCCCGGCCGGCCGGTGTGTTTGCGAGGCGGGCACAAGTTTGTAGAAGATAACGGTCGTTAAAATGGCAGGTTTACTTACTTTACTTTGCGGTCGGGGAAACAGACCTTGCACTTGGCCGGGCTCATGTTGACCGCCCCGCCGGCCGACCTCACCGGGCGCCTGCCGGTAGGCAGAGCATGTGTCCCCTGAACCCCCTGCAGCCGACCCGGGGTCCGGGGCCCAGCGGGGCGGCCAGGTCGCGGCCGGGAGGCGGAGGGGCGGTCCTAGCGCCTCTCGGGCCGAGCTGAGCGGCACCCTGCAGGCGGCCGACTCCGCGCAGCGCTTCCTCCATCCCGAAATGCCTCCTGCGCGCAATTGTCCGGCCCAGACCCCGCCCCCGGCCCCGCCCCCACACGGGCCCCGCCTCCCGGGAAGGCCCCGCCCCCCGGAACCTCCAATCTTGGAGCCACGGCTGACCTTGGGCTGGGGCGACAGCTGCGAGAGAGAGAAAAGACGTCTTGGCTAATTGCCTCCCCAGCTCCCCTGACCGCAGTAGAAGGAAGAGTCCTAGGACGGCCTCCCCCTCCAGACTGACAGCTGCAAAAACTCACACTGTGCTTAGCTGGAAGACACATACAGCAGGGAAGGGGTGGAAAACGTGGGTTATCTGACATGTGAGTCAGCTGTCACTACAAGGAAAAACCCTGTAGTCAAGTCAACTTTTGGCTTCCAAGTTCCTGTTTTTGCTTATTCTTCCGCCTCTACTTCCACGGTCTTGTGGGCTCCGTGCCCGGCCTCTCCGAAGTGGGCTAAGCACATACTTTGAACCACCTGGGTCCCCTTCTGAAGTGAGGGCCTCCTGCCCGGTTGGCATGGCTCAGTGGTTGAGCGTCGACCTACGCACCAGGAGGTCAAGGTTCGATTCCCGGTCAGGGCACATGCCCGGGGTTGTGGGCTCGATCCCCAGTGTGGGGCGTGCAGGAAGCAGCCAATCAATGATTCTCTCTCATCATTGATGTTCCCTCCCCCTTCCTCTCCGAAATCAATAATAAAAATATATTGAAAATAAAGTGAGGGCCTCCTAGATCCGGAAGACCCCAGACAACCTGAGTCCCTAAATAAGGTCCTCTCTCTAAAATCAATCAATAAAATAATTTTAAAAACCCAATAGGTTAAAAAATAAATAACACAGGTGAACTAAATTCTCAGTTCTTTAGAGTTTCTTTGTGGCCTTGCCTTCAATCCCTCCAAAAAACCAAACACACCTTAAGCTGATTTTTTTTAAGTTTCAAACCAAAACCTAGAAGTATTCACCGCCCCCCCCCCACAACGACGCAAATTTAAATGTAACCACCTCAAAATTATGAAAACAATTAAAATCAGGAAATGAAGGTATTTCAAAACACCCTACCAAAGTCAGTTAAGATCACGCCGGCTAGAACTGCATTACTAGCGAATAAAAGAGGAGAAGGAAAGAATAACAGACATCCCTATACACACCACCATTATACAGACATTAGTACTTGTGACTTTCAATGAAACGGTTCAAACTTGGCTGTGCTTGCAATCTCGTGCCTGTATGCCCTTCTCCCCAGACTTATCAGAGGCTAAATTTAAGTTGTTGATTTTGTTGATTTCGCAGAAAGCCCAGATTGGTGACAGCACACACACACACACACACACACAGAAAATGCACATGCAACTGACTAGCAGCAGGTGGAAAGGCACGCTCAATGACTGCCCTCAGGCCTGTTCTTGCTGGCGGTGGGACCCTGAGCAAACCCATTCTCTCCACTTCCTCTTCCAGAAAATCATTGGCATAATATGCACTTTTGTGAAAAAATTAAAAAACAATCCCTTTTAATATATGATGGGGGAAATAGTACAGAAAAGTATAGAGCAGAAGTGAAAGATTTTTTTCTAAAACAGGATGCTTATGCTTAAGGGAAAGGAGAAAAATAAAATGTTTGGTACTCTGTACCCTGTATTGACAGAATAGCCAGCCTCCCCCGGACCTCAACATTCATTCTACAAAAAGAACAATGAAAAGACAGGGATCCCCTTGACCCCAGGCTCCCAGAGAATATCTTAGGTGCTAAAGAGTCTTGAAAGTGTGTGTGTGGGGGGGGGGGGGGGGGTCAATCCATCCCTCCCTAAATGAATACATGAATAAATAAATTAAGATATCATAGAAAGATCCATTACATTCCATTTAGAGATACAAATATGTAGAGAGTTTAAAGTTTCATGAGGTGCTCACTAGTCGGAACTGATGAGAAAAGTATGGATGGTGACCATGAAGAGGAGAGGCCTGGGCAGGTGCCCACTGCGAGCCCACCCCCCGGATGCGGGCGATGCAAGTCCCAGGGGCTCCTTTCCTTTCGGCTGCACCTTCCTCCCTGGCCGGGCTCCTTCCTTCATGTCCAAACCCCACAGACCCTCACTCCACTAGCCTTCCCAGGGTCCGAGGTGCGCTTTGCATATCTCTCAAACTCCCATGTGGAAGTGAGCATTCTGGGAAAAGGCGGAGCGAAGCCCCGGCACCTGCGGGCTCGTTGGTGAGTTAGCCTGTCTCAGGGACACTTCACCTGCCCTTTCAATCCCTCTTCCTCCTCCGTGGACACAGGTTGCCCTACCTCAAAATCACAGTCCTGGCGGGGCGTTCGAACAGCCATGACCACAGGTAAGAACTTTGGAAGATGCCCATTCAACGGATGGCAACCGAGGCAGCCTGCGGCCATCCTCGCCCCGCACTTCCTCCCCTGTGATCTCAACACTCTTCCAAGGGAGGCCTAGTCTCACCCTGCTTGAACAGAGAAGGGAATTGCAGCTCAGAGAGGTCATGGGACTGCTCTGAGATGTGAACCCCGATCTGTGTGTCTGTGGGTCCTGGGCTCTTACTCTGACACTGTGCTTTGCACTTAATGACAGTGACTGCTCGGCGGGCCCTGCTTTAAGGGCTGTGCTCACAGTAAGTCCACTAAAGCCTGACTCTGGCCCTGGGAGGTAGGGGCCACTGTGGCCTCATTTGAGAGGGCGCTGAGGCACAGCAAGCTGACAGCTCAACCCCAGGTCACATGACGCCCGGTGGAGGAGTCAGCAGGCCAGTCCTCAGTCAGCTGGCCTCCAGCGTGAGTGCTCCTCACACCTCCACCACTCTCTCCACCTATCAAGGGCAATGTCCTGGGCTCCTGGCCGCTCAGCCCTTCCTTAGCCTGTCCTCCCTGAGGGCAGGGGCCAGGTCTCACCGTCTATGCGTCCACAGTGCCAACCGCAGTGCCTGGCACCCACCTGCAGGGCTGCAAAAAGAGCTCCCAAGCCAATGAATGGAGGGGACACACCCTAGCTACTGCTCTTGACCATTTCATCTCTTAGCTTGTCCTGAACTTGCCTGGAACGCAGACCCTCTGCGGTAATTAGCAAAGGAGAAAATGGTTATAAATTAACGTGCTTTTTCCAATTTTCCAGCTGCTCTCTTTTCCCCATCTCCCAGCCCCTACCTCCACACACAAAGAAACAAAAGCCAAGACTGTTAGAGCCACAGAGGACCTCGGAGCACCCAGTCTGGCCCAGAGAGGGTAAGGAGTGTCCCCAAGGTCACACAGCGGAATGGTTGCTTGATCAGTGGTCCCGTCTCCTGCCTCTTCCATTAAGGGAAAGAACAAGTTAGAAGGAGGGAGGAGGTGCCTTTGCTGGAGCCCAGGTGAGGTGGCAACATCAATCCCAGGACTTTTCAGACCACTTTCTAATCTGCTTCTGCTGAGGGTCTGGGTTCAAGCGGGGCCCTGGGCCTAAGCTGATCTTGCTGGGGAGACCTCGGACAGACCCCCGATCCTCTCCAGCCCTCAGCTTCTTATCTAGGAAGTGAGATGACTGGTTGGCTCCCCTCCAATACCCTTTTAAAAAATCTTTATTGATTTCAGAGAGGAAGGGAGAGGGAGAGAGAGACAGAAACATCAATGATGAGAGAGAATTATCGATCGATCGGCTGCCTTCTGCATGCCCCCTACTGGTTCCTAGGTCAAAGCTCAACCACTGAGCCATGCCTGTCAGACCCCTCCAATATCTGTTATGTTTTATTATTAAACATCGTTAAAACTTGTTGTAACAATATTTACAGCAGAAAATTAGAAAACACAGGAGAAAATTTAAGTTACGGATAATCGTACCACACAGAGACAGCGATGATTAATTATTCGGAGACACTCCTTCCTGCCACATGCACACGTTTGTTAAGCACAAGCATTTTTTGTGCTCATTATGTGCCAGGGATGTTCTAGGCTCGTGACATACACGTATCCACAGTCCTTTTTCCGAAACTCACCGGGCCTCATGGGCTTTGGAACTGGGGGCTTTTTTTTTTTTCAGGAAGGTAACACTTAACGCTTCACATTTTCACGTTAATATTTCGGCAGCAGAAGACATGAATATTCACACAAAATGGGATAAAGACCATAACTAAGCACAACTATCCCAGGCAGGTTTGCTGGTAAAGGAGTTCAACGCCAACTCGTGAACTTGAGTTTCATAACTTTGACTCTCAGGACTGAGTTGTGCAATCCCGAACCCGTCCGTCCCACTCAGTCCGCACATGCGCCCCCCACAGGGCAGCACTGAGGATAACAAGCTAGCAAGAGGCGGCTTGGAACCTGGTAGCGCACGCCAAGCCCACTGTGGCCTGACCACACTGCTGCTTGTTCAACAGAACGGGCCCACCTTCGTTTCATGGTACGTGAACGTCTATTCTGCCACATCATGCGTGTTCTCATCACCTCTATTTCTGAGGGTTACATGGGAATTCCAACCCTCGGGGACTGTTTCCAAGTGCAAGGAAAGGTCAAGTCCCAAGTCCTGGCCCGCAATGAACCCCAGAGGGAAGGGACTGGGGAGGTAGGGGGCGGGGAGTGGATCTGAACAGACAGCACAAAGTCACTGGGTGGAAAATGGAAGGGATGGGGGAGAATACCTAACCACATTTAAAAGCAGGAGAAAAGTTCAAACTTGGAGTTTAACCCCAGAACTAGTCTACAAAGTCACAAGATTTCTACAAAAAGAATTGTATGCACACATTCTACTTCTGCGCAAGAGCAACACGGAAGTGTCTATTCATTTGTTCATTCATGCATCCACCCATTCTTCCGTCTCGTTCATCAGGTGTTCTGCACGCCGAGGAACACAGCATTCTGTCTTTGACAAGATGGGGTTGCCCGTTTCATTCATGCATTTGGCAAATATTTATCCAAAGTCTACGGCGAGCTGGCACGAGGCTCAGGAGTGGGGAAAAGCGGAGGCTCCTGGTTTCATGGAGCCTGCAGGAGGCAGGTCACAACTCAGAAAACAAATAAGGACATTGAAGAAGATCTCGAAGAGTGATGACGGGTTGTGAAGACAACACATCAGAATGATGGATCAAGAAATGGGGCACGAGCAGTGAAAAAGAAGAATCTCTTACCCTTTGAGACAACATGGAGGGACCTAGAGAGTATCATGCTAAGTGAAACAAGCCAGTCAGAGAAAGACAAGTATCACATGATCTCACTCATATGTGGAATCTAAGTAACAAAATAAACTGATGAACGGAGTGGATTCAGAGACAGGGAAGCATGGAACACAGTGGGGAATCTTGGAGGGAAAGCGGAGGAGGGTGGTTGGGTGGGAGCTAATCAACCAAGGACCTTGTATGCATATATGCATGGCCCATGGCCACAGACAATGGGGTGGTGAGGGCCTGGGGAGGGGGCAGGCTGGAGGGAGTCAATGGGGGGAAAATCAGGACATACATAAAAATTTCAACAATAAAGAATTATTAAAAAAAAAAAGAAAGAAAGAAACGGCACGAGGGAGGGGACTTTATTTTATTTTTTTAATATATTTCTTATTGGTTTCAGAGAGGAAGGGAAGGGGAGAGATAGAAGCATCAGTGATGAGAGAGAATCATTGATCGGCTGCCTCCTGCATCCCCCCTACTGGGGATCGAGCCCGCAACCCAGGCATGTGCCTTTGGCCAGAATCGAACCTGGAACCCTTCAGTCCGCAGGCCGATGCTCTATCCACCAAGCCAAACTGGCTAGGGCAGAGGGGGGAAACTTTAAAAGTGGGAAGACCCTGGGAGGCAGAGACTCTGATGGGCCAAAGCCTGAGGTGGGGGCAGGACCGGCTACAGAATTGACAAGGCCCACGGCCAGATGTAGGGCCCCTTGTTCAAAAGTTATTAAGAATCTCGAGATGTGAGAGCAGAGCAAGCAAAGCACTCAGCCAAGTGCACAGGGCGCTGTGGGACTGCACAGGTCAAGGCCATGGAGCAGGCCCTGGAGGGTGGAGAGGGGAGTCTAGGGCATGGAGAAGAAAAGGAAGCATTTCAGCTCAGAGGGCACAGCGAATGCAAAGGCCCAGATGGAAGCGGCAAGGGTATTCTGGGACGCGGAGGGCACAGCAGGAAGAGGAAGGCCCCTTTGCAGACCGCTTCAAAAAGAGCGGCCCTCCAGCCCTGGCCCGGTGGCTCAGTTAGTTGGAGCATCTGCCCATGCACCGAAAGGTGGCGGGTTCGATTCCCAGTTAGGGCACATACCTAGGTTGCAGGTTCGATCCCCGGTTGGGGCACAAACAGAAGGCAACCCATCGATGTTCTCTCTCACATCGATGATTCTCTGTTTCTCACATCGATGTCTCTCTCTGTCTCTCCCTTCCACTCTCTTACCCTCAATGGAAAAAATATCCTCGGGTGAGGATTAACAAACACACAAAAAAATTTTAATAAAATAAAATCAATGAGCATATCCTCAGGTGAAGATGAAAAAGAAAAGGAAAGGAGCATCCCCCCCCACGCATTAAGCACATGCATTTTCCGTCCATGGCCTTGCCAGTCTCCCGGTAGTTGGCCTGGCAGGAAGAGAGGAGAGCCAGGTGGGCCACAAGGTGACCTTCGGTGGCGCCCAAGAAAACTGCAGGGGGCAGGGAAGATCCCCAGGCCCTGGAATAAACTCTCCAGGCCTTTGCCTTCTGCCTGAGAAACGGGGAAGGAGTGAGAGCCCCTATTCTCTGCTTCCATTTTGCAGAAACTGGGCCCACAAGGTTCAGAGCTTTGCCTGAGGGTGCAGATGATTGAGCAACGGATCAGAAAAAAAAAACACATAATACTAATGAAGGGAACTTCCTGGAATTAACAGGGACTCTGTCACCACTTCCATTGATGCTCCAGCTGGTGGCAGGCAGGGTGCCAGCCGGCACCTCCGAACTCAATGACCCGCATCTGAAAGTGGGCGGAGCATTTGACCTGGGGGCCTAGGGAAAGACATCACCACTCTGTGTAAGAGAAGACTCCAGCAGCAGCCCTCTATAAGCAGCATATTGGGCAGCACAGTTCTAGAACGTCCCATTCTAGAAAGTTCTGTGGGCCTGCTCAGGTCTAGTTTGAAAGTTGCTTTTTCTAAGAGCTCTTCCCTGATCTGCACATACCTTTCTAAAATACTGCCTCTTAATAACCCCCTCTCCTGTACCCTGTTTCATTCTTGGCATTGGACACACTTGGAAACTATCTTATAGGCGTGTTTATTTGTACACTAGAGGCCCAGTGCACAAAATTCGTGCATGGGTAGGGTCCCTAGGCCTGGCCAGCGATCAGGGCCAATCGGGGCCTTGTGGCTGCCTGCCAGGGACTTCCTTCTGGCTGCTGGCCGGAGCCTTCCTTCCCCAGCTGCTGGCTGCCAGCTGGGGCCTTACTTCATTCCGCACTGGCCCCTGGTGGTCAGTGCACATCATATCAAGTGATAGAACTCTCGGTCTCCTGGTCGAACTCCCTCTGGGACACTTTGCACATTATCCTTTTATATATATAGATTTCCCATCTTCCAGTTAGGATGGGCCTTCTTGTTTCCTGCTGGAGCTCTAGTAATTAATGTATCTTGCCACCCTCCTACTTAGATATCACTTAGCACACACACACCCCCTCCACACACACACACACACTGGACATTCACTTCTGCCCTAATCTCTGAAGTTCATCAATTTTGGTGACTTGGTTTAACAAACTGCTTTCTTTAATTACTGCTGAAATTGCCACACTGAGGGGAAAAAACGGGGTTTGGAGGGGAGAGAATGTTTGAGATTACTAGACAGCATGCACTGTGGGATCTTGGGAAAGGTACTTCACCTCTCTGGGCCTCGGTTTTGTCATCTGTAAAATGGGGATCCACCGCCAGCCTTGTATCATTGTTAGAAGAGATAAATGGGTAATTTATATAATCTATAGGTAGAAGCGGGGTGGGGAAGCTCTGGGTCAATTCGAGTAGTGGGTAAAGTGGGTGCTAGTGGGCAGAGCACCAGCCCAGGACAGGAGCTGGGGAGGAATCTCCTGCTTATTAAGCACCTATTGTGTACCAAACGCTGTGCATACTTTATAAACATCATCCCTTTTAATCCCTTCAACATTTTTCAGATGAGGGATGCACGTGAAGTGCCAAGCCCAAGGTCACACAGTGGGGCAGGGGGGCAGAGCCAGGGTTGAACCAAGTACTCTTTGTACCAGACCCTAAAGCCTTCTCTTCCTTTAACCCTTCCAGAAGCTCCGAATAGTCCCCCCTGGCCCCAGCCGGTTTACTCAGTGGTTAGAGTCGGCCCTTGGACTGAAGGGGCCTGAGTTCGATTCTGGTCAAGGGCACGTACCTTGGTGGCAGGCTCGATCCCCAGCTCAGGTTAGGGCGTGTGGCGGAGGCAACCAATCGATGTGTCTCTCTCACATCGATGTTTCTCTCTCTGTGTCTCTTCTCCTTCCTTCCACTCTCTCTAAAAAAAAAAATCAATGGAAAAAATATCCTCGGGTGATGATTAACCAAAAAATCAAAATAAAAAATAATCTCCCTGGAGATCTTCCTCATACGACACACTCGCATTTTCTTTTCTCTCAATCTCTTACTTCCAGGAACCAGGGTTAAAGTCAAGCTCCCTGGGAACGTGGGTCCCTATGGAAGAACCCATCTCCTCGCCCACGTTTTTCTCATGTTGGCAGAGCAAATACCAGAGCTGCTTAAAAGAACAGCCAGCAAGGGAGCCTACCCCTTACCCCCCACCCCCCATCCCGGCCTGTGAGGTTCTGGTTGGCGCCTCCTCTTGTCTCTGCTCTCCTATACTTCCCAAGTTTTCTACCGGGATCAACTGCGTTCCTTTTGTAATTTGGGAACAGAGGTGGCAAAGCTTGATAACAAAACAAAACCCTCCAAAAAGTCACCACCGGACAACGTTGGTTCCAGTAATTGGGATCTGAGTTTCTGCTTTTTAGGCATCCCTGGGGGGAGGCCCGCTTCTCGGTTAGTACCCTCCTGCTGAATAAATGAATGGACAAACGAACAAATAAAGGAATGTGTCTCCTGAGGAGGCAGGGAAGCTGTCCTGCCCTCCAGGCTCCCATCATCCCTTGTGGCGTAAGCTCATTTGGCTTAAATTATAACTAGTTACATGCAGAGTCCTCTTCCCCAACTAGGCTGAGATTGTCTAGAAAGCCAGTTTCCTATTCACACAGTAGGTGTTTAAGAGACGATTTTGAAAGGAGGGGAGGAAGGAAGCAGAGAAGGGTAACATCTCCTGCTTTTCACATAGCTCCCCTGGAAGCGCTGGCATCCAAGGATGGCTTGATGGAGCAGGGGGCGGGGCTGTGAAGACCACTCCCTAACTCTGCGCCACCCTCCTGGTTACGAGGACAAAAAAGGCACCTTACCTCATAGCGGGGACAAGGGTCTCAGAGTCGCCTGCAGCTCGAAGAGCCTCCAGGGTCAGGGCCCCCAGGCTGGCCCTGCTGCCCTTGCGGGAAGAGGCTTGGCCAGGGCCAGTACCCGGCTCCTCATCAGAGGAGTTGTCGTCAAAGGAGCCCAGGATGAAGTTGGTCATCAGCTGCCTCTTGATGTGCGCCTGCTTCTGGTCTTCTTTGGAGAGGGTTCTGGCTCGGGCCTGGGGCCTGGCCGGCGAGGACAGGCCATTGGTGTCTGGGGCCTCCAGGCCTTGGGTCCTTGTCCCATTGGCTGGGGAGGCATCCCGGGAGGGAAGGGGGCTTTTTGAGGGATTCCTGTGTCGGGGTGGCCTGGAGGTTCTTTGCCGATTGGCATCTTTGGGACCTTTTGGGGAGGCCAGCTCCGCCTGGTTAGGAGTCTTTGGCAAAGAGCTGCTGTCTCCATTTTTCTGCGGCGGCTCCTCTGAGCTGTTGGATGCTGGAAAGGGCTCCTGGCTTGGGATGAAGCTTGCCTCTGATTTATTCTTGGTGACTGGCTTGGAGTCCGTCATTTTCCCCCAGATTTTTAAACAGGAAAAGGTCAGGCAGGAGAGAATCAGACAACATAGAAAAAGCAGCAGGGTCATTCAAAAAACCTGCAAGGAGAAAAGGAGAGATGCTTTAGTATCTATGGCTTTGAGTTATTTCTCTTTTTAATTTTTAAAAAAATGTTTTTATTGATTTGAGAGAGAGAGGACAGGAGAAGAAAGAGAGAAAAACATCAATGTGAGAGAGAAACATCCATCCGTTGCCTTCCGCATGTACCTGACCAGGGATTGAACCTGCAACCTGGGCATGTGCCCTGACTGGGAATTGAACCAGTGACCTTTCGGTGCACAGGACGACGCTCAACCAACTGAGCCACCAGAGAAACCAGAGTGAGTTATTTCTCTGTTACAGGAGCTCGTGGGATGAGAGGCAGTCGGGAATCTATGTGTTCAGCCAAGAGAGCCAGAGGAGAGAAGCCAGGGGCAGAGTGGAGAAGGGTCCTCCTTGCGGCTCCATCACGTGCTTGGTCTTGAGTGCACTCCTAAGCCCTCTGATTCTGGGTTGCTCACCTCTAATTCAGGTATGCTAACACATGCTCGCCGTGAATCGTAAACATGCATGTGAGAGGGAACTAAATGAGATCATGTACTCTAAAAGACTCTGTGATGGCATCGTAATAGCCAAGCAGTTGGGACCATCCGAATGTCCACTAACTGATGAACGGATAAACAAAATGTGGTCCATCTGTACAATGGAATATCATGTAGCCATAAAAAAAAGAATGAAGGCCGAAACCGGTTTGGCTCAGTGGATAGAGCGTCAGCCTGCAGACTGAAGGGTCCCAGGTTCGATTCTGGTCAAGGGCATGTACCTTGGTTGCGGGCACATCCCCAGTGGGGAGTGTGCAGGAGGCAGCTGATCGATGTTTCTCTCCCATCGATGTTTCTAACTATCTCTCTCCCTTCCTCTCTGTAAAAAATCAATAAAATATTTTTTTAAAAAAAGAATGAAATGCTGATACACAATAAAACATGCGTGCATCTTGAAAACGTGCTGAGAAAAAGAAAACAACCTCATATCGTATGATTCCATGTAGATGATGTGCCCCCAATAGGCAAATTCATAGAGCCAGAAGATTAGTGGCTGCCTAGGGATAGTGGGATACGGGTGAGAGCTCAAGGTGTCTGTTTGGAGTGATGAAAGTGTTCTAAAATTCATGACAGTGATGGTTGCACGACTCTGTGAATATACTGAAAAACACTGAATTTTACATGAGTAAATTTTCTGATGTGTGAATTACATTCCAATAAAGCTGTTCTCTAAAAAAAGACTTCCCTAGCCCTAGCTGGTTTGGCTCAGTGGCTAGAGTGTTGGCCTGCAGACCAAAGGGTCCCGGGTTCAATTCCGCCGTCAAGGGCACGTACCTTGGTTGCAGGCTACTGCCTGGCCTGGGCCCTGGTCAGGGCGCATGCAGGAGGCAACCCATCAATGTGTTTCTCTCACATCGATGTTTCTCTCTGTCTTTCCCTCTCTCTTCCACTCTCTCTAAAAATCAATGGAAAAATATCCTCAGGTGAGGATTAAAAAACAACAGATCACAAAGTTTAAGCATACCAATGAAGTATCTAAAAGAGTGTGGGGTTTTTTTCCTTTTTTTAGTTTCAAAACAATGTTCTTAAGGGAAAAGTTCTCATGTTTTCCCAGAACTCCATGGCCCACACCCTTCTTGCCCGCATTGGCCAACGGAAGTTGCCAAAATGTTGTGGTCAAGGAAACTTTGTAGGTAATCCATGGGGCCAGGAGGATTCTTTTTCTTCTTAAGACCATCACGGTTTTGTTTAAAAGAAAGGGTCCGTCAAGGGTGGTTCAATATCCACAAAACGTAACAAACCACACAAGTAGCACAGAGGGGGAAAAAACACGTGATCATCTCAATGGACCCGAAAAAGCATTTCAGAAAACCCAGCAGCCTCTCCTGATTAAAACACTCGGAAAACTAGGAATGGAAAGGAACTTCAAGGTCACAACGCACATCTATGAAAAATTAATATCTACTCAATAGTGAAAGGCTGCCATGCTTGCCCCCTAAGATCGGGAATAAGACAAGGGTGACCACTCTCACCTCCGCTATTCAACTAGGTATATTCCAAAAGAACCGAGAACAGGGACACACAGGTACATGTACACACGAGTTCATAGCATTAACGTTCCAACTTTCTGAGGCCCAAGCTTTGCCCTCACCCTGGCACGACCGACAGTTGGGACCGGAGAATTCTTTGTGGAGGGGGCTGTCCCGTGCATCATAGGATGTTGATGCGCATCCCTGGCCTCCACCCCCTAGAGGACAGTAGCTCACTCCCTTTAGTTGTGACAACCAAAAATGTCTCCGGACGTTGCCAACTATTCCTTGGGAACAAAATTGCCCTCAGGTGCCCTAGCTGGTTTGGCTCAGTGGATAGAGCATCAGCTTGAGGACTGAAGGGTCCCGGGTTCGATTTTAGTCAAGGGCACATGCCTGGGTTTCCGCCTCAATCCCCAGTAGGGGGCGTGCAGGAGACAGCTGATCAGTGATTCTCATCATTGATGTTTCCCTCTCTCCCCCCCCCCCCACCCCTCCTCTCCCTCTCTGAAATCAATAAAAATACATTTTTAAAAAATTGCCCTCGGGTGAGAAGCAATGCTCTAAACCAGCGGTTCTCAACCTGTGGGTCGTGACCCCTTTGGGGGTTGAACGACCCTCTCACAGGGGGTCGTCTAAATACATCCTGCATATCAGATATTTACATTACGATTCATAATAGTAGCAAAATTACAGTTATGAAGTAGCAACGAAAATAATTTTATGGTTGGGGGTCACCACAACATGAAGAACTGTATTAAGGGGTCACGGCATTAGGAAGGTTGAGAACCACTGGTCTAACCTCTTCCACCTACTCCCTCCCTCCCACTTCTGGGCCCTGAGGTGAAGGTGGGAGCTTCTGCGAACAGAGTCTATTTCTTACTCATTTCTTGCACATAGTAGGTCCTCAAGGAAAGCTTAAGAAATGTCAGAGTCCTGAAATGGCAGGCTTACAGTTGTCCTCAGGACAAATTTCGAAATTAGCAATTGGCAGATGGCATTACCCAAAACGCTGCCAAAGCTATTCTGGCTTCCCTGGAAGCTCCAACAGGTTGCAGACCTACCTTCTTCCTCCCTAGGCCGGAGGGCATGGGGGCGGGAGTAGAAGGCCCACTCCCCCTCTCACGCCCTCTGCCGGCCACACTGGCCAAGCACCTTCACAACTCCCCAGCCCACCCCCACCAGGCTCTTGGCTCAGCCGGCCTGGGACTGCCACGCTCACCAGCTGAGTACAGACCTCCATCCTGGTAACTCTGATGCACAGTATGGAAATGGCCAGTCACTGGTCTCCCCTGGCCAATTTCAGAAGTCCCTTGGGGATATGAACTGTTTGTCATTCATTTCTGGATCCTTGTACCCGGCTTGGTGCCTGGTGCCCAGTTGTTGCTCAAAACGTGTGTATCGAATGAATGACAAATCCATGCACACACACTGAGCACCAACGGATGGCCTGAGGGGAGCTGGAATTTGGATTTTAGGGCTCTGTTTCCGGGACTGTGTCAGCAATGCCCTGGGAACGAGCTGGGTGTCTCTGTGGAGGTTCTGAAGTTGAGAGCCAAGCAGGACACCATATCCCAATGTGGCTAAGTTTAGGCACATTTAAAATGTGTATGTCTGAAATTGTGAGCTCGAAGAAACAGTGAAAATAGTGCATGAAGTTGAAATGCTGAGCAAACCAGAGCAGCATCAAGGCAAACATGTGCTACAAGGGCTTGGGACTTAGGAATCCTGAGAATACATTCTTTTTTAAAATATATTTTTATTGATTTCAGAGAGAGGAAGGGAGAGGGAGAGATAGAGACATCAGTGATGAGAGAGAATCATCCATCAGCTGCCTCCTGCACACCCCCTACTGGGGATGGAGCCTACACTCCGGGCATGTGTCCTAACCTAGAATCGAACTGTGACCTCCTGGTTCATCGGCCGACCCTCAACCACTGAGCCACACCAGCCGGGCTTGAAAATACATTCTTTGCGTGGATTCCCATTGGCAAACCAATCAAACTATGCAAGTTTTGCATTAGGCAAGCTCTTCGGGAACTTGCTCCGGAAATCCTGGCTGGATGAATGAATCCTGGTGTGTGGATGAATAGGTGGTGGGTGCAAAAAGAGGGAGTGAGTGGGTGGGCAGATGGGCAAGATGCAGAGACACGTGCGCAGTGGGGATGGAGGGGTGGGGGTGAAGCTGCCAAGCTTACATTGGCGCCCTCTCTTACTCTGCAAATCCTTGAAGACCAGCTGTTATTCTGATAGGGGCCAGTACAGCTAACACCCCAAAACCTGCCTTGTGAGAGCTACCTGCACGAAAAACCCCCAGGGTCCCTCCATTTTCTTTGTAGATTAATGACAGGACCCCAAGGCCACCACACAAGTAAGCACCTGGGGCCAAATGGGGGAACTGTTTGAGAAAGCTCTCAAAGAAACTCTGAGTCTCAGTTTCCTCATCTGTAAAATGGGGATGCCAACTCTTGGCCCATTTCCCCGCCTCACAACTGCTCTTCCAATAACACGTACACATATATACAGCACTTACACACACAGAAACCATCACGAGCACAGAGTGCCTTCAAGCTCCCAATCCTCAGAACAACTTGATGGCCATTGTTATTGCTGCTGCCACTACTTTAGTCCCATTTCACTGCTGGTAAACTGAGGCACAGGGAAGCTCAGCACCTTGACTTCACTCAAAATCCAAGCCCAGCACCCACACCTTTCCCCCTGGCCCACCCCCATGCTGGATTTAAATTAACCCCATAAAGAGGAGGGTGTTACTATAAGCACATGGATAGGATCGTAAAACCAGACACCTGTCCTGTAGGATCACTGTGCCTGCAGTTTGATTCCATGGGCAAGAGAGGCTCCCCGTGCAACTCTGTGGGCCGCGCTGTGGCCCTT
Organism: Myotis yumanensis; assembly: GCF_028538775.1. Lineage (NCBI taxonomy): Eukaryota > Metazoa > Chordata > Mammalia > Chiroptera > Vespertilionidae > Myotis > Myotis yumanensis. The sequence goes on from NW_027223770.1 coordinate 21,536,777, forward strand.
CGCTGAGATAACCCAGCGGCCCCAAAGACCCAGCACCGGCCAACGCTATTTTTATTTCTTGCAAACCCAACTCAAAGCAACAGCTGCTGGGTGCCAGAGCAATCATGGCCCTGGCCACGCGAAAGAAGGCCACGGCGTGGCTCCAAGCAGTGCTGGCCAGCAGCCAGCCCAGGGCTGGAGAGAGAGGGGGTCATGAGCTAGGTTTCCTGCTCCCCCCCCATTCCCGCCCCCCCACACACACACACCCATCCCTGGCAAGGTCTTTGAGGGAGAAGGGGAGGGTGTCAGTGGGCAGCCGGCACGCCCAGCTCCCACTCGGGCTTTTCCTCCCACCAAGATGACCTCCCGAGGGCTTGCTGGCTGCCACTTACCATGACTGTGGACACAGCCACCAGCTGCACCCCGTCTGGGTCTGACAGGCGCCCGCTCTGACTAAGGGAGCCCAGCCCGTGCAGTGTCACCTTTCAGCGGGAGGCCGGTGGCGTGCATCAGGCCATGGGGGAGGAGTTTGGCCGGCCGGTGCCCCAGCACGGGTGAGCTTTCTCCCCAGTCAGCTGTGCCGCACATGTTCTTGTTTGTCACCCGCCAATAGAAGCCATTTGCGAAGGTCCCTGCTCAGCCCTCACCTGGCCTCCGGCTCAGCTACTTAAGAGGCTGTCTGCGCTCTCGGGGCTCCGGCCCACAGGGCCACCTCCCTCCGGCTTGCCACATTCCTGTACTTAGGCCTACTTCTCCGCTCATGCAATCACCCCCCTTGCCCAACTCTGTGTCTGTAGCTAAAGTAAAACACTCCCAGGATCACGAGCGCCCGGTGTAGACA